>NC_050071.1:57034409-57634409 GCF_009764565.3 Dermochelys coriacea | reverse complement strand
ACCATAAAGATGGATGCTTTATTGATATTTTTGTAACTATTTAAAACCAAACTAAACAAGAAATGACATGAACTTTGTTCAGAAGCACTGTACAGGAGGAGCTTTCTTTCTGCATATTTCTTTTAATATTTACAAGAGCTTAAACCTTACTTACCTCTATGTCTAGCGAATTGGAATGAGATGGGATATTTCCACCAGTGCTAGATAGGGTGAGTTCCCAATTGCTGAACTGGTTTAAAATAAAGGGGGGTTGGGTTAACCAAATTTGAGTTGTTTACATAGTAGGGTATCAGAACTTTTAATTTTAAAATGAAGATTGTGAGTTATACCTTCGTTATTGGATCCTGGTATTTTCTCTTCACTGTGCAATGATTTTATGCTTAAAGAGGTCATAGGTAGCCCACTGTGGCAAAGTTGTGCATTCCTCTAACTGTACTTGCCACTGAACTTGCACATGCAGTTGTAAAGCTGCTTATTTGCCAACTTTGCCCACTAAATCACTTCAAGGACATGAATATTTCCCTGATTTTTGTAAATTTAATTTTAATCCATGTGGGGCTATGGGGTAGTAACTACAGAAATCTGTTTCCTAATTAACTTTATTCTGAAATAAAGGTTTTAAAAGTACAGTATCTTTCCTATGCCTTCTGCACAGTTCCAGGATGTGGAAAATTATGGACTCTGTAGCCATAAATGACAATGATGGCCAGAGTTTCCCAAGTTGCCTGGACTATTAATGAGGATTGTCTCTGAGCTACTAGTGATATGTAACAGCTATTGCAACAATATGGTGTAATGTGGAGCTGAAAGGAAGCTATTCCTCTAGGCCACTTGTATGGGCAGCACACAGTCAGCAAAAATGAAAAAGTAACCCTATCATACATTAATTACTGCCTGGACTTATTGGGTGCCAGAATGGACAGGAACATAGTGGTTATTCTGTCATGTAGTGATACTAAATCATATGGCACTTGCAGTTACTGGATGACATTCTCCTGACAGTATGCACTGGATTTTACTGTTTAGTCTTATGGCGGTTTTATTCAGTGAGTAACTTCAGTCATTTGAACAAATGCCTGATCCTAATTTTCAGTCATTAGACGAAAGGTTTGGTAGTTTTAATTATTTAGTGAAATTCACAAGTGAAATATTCATTTGACTGACTGAAGTTTGACAGAATGTTGATAACTTACTGTAGATATCCGAACTGCAGGCCTTGATTCTGAACTCCTAGGGAAACCTTAGTAAAAGTATCAAAGAATCCCAGTTTAAAAGCTGCTTTGGTAGAGCATAATAGTGTTGAGTTTCTCTCTATTCATATCTTGGGTAACTGACTTTATCTGTACTTTATTGTAACAGATCACAATTCAAAGGTGTAATTCCTACTTTCCCTTTTCTCTTTGGTTTCCTATGACTAATTTAAGAAGCCCTGGACATAACACTGGTACATTAACTGAATGCTCAGAAAAAGTATGTGATATTACTATGTTTGAGTATGAGATTCAGGGGATAAGTGTAAGGGCAAGAAATGAGTTGGACTAGGTTTGTTTGTATGCTGCTGAAACAGCAGCATTGGAGGATGAATTCTATGATCTAGGTAAGGGGTTTGTCAGTGACCCTGCTTGCTGTAGCTGCTGTTGACATTGTTCACATGGGTGGTCCCTTCTCTTGTCCCATGACCATAGCTGTGGCTATTGCCTCCTTGCTTTGCAGTTCAGGAGAGGAGTCTCAACCTGTTCAACTGCTGCTATCTGGAGATTGTACAGAGACCTCTACCTACGGTGGGGCTAATTGGCCCTAAAATCATAGAATCATAGAAACATAGGGTTAGAAGGGTCATATAGACTAATCCCTTACCAAGATACAGGATTTGCTGTGTCTAAGCCATCAGATGGCAATCTAGCCTTCTTTTGAAAACTTTCAGTGAAGAAGCTTCCACAACCTCCCTAGGCAGTCTGTTCCGTTGTCCTACTGTTCTTACAGTTAGGAAGTTTTTCCTGAGATTTAATCTAAATCTGCTATGCTGTAGTTTGAACCCATTGTGTTGCTCTCTGTGGCAAGAGAGAACAACTTTTCTCTATCTTTTTATGACAGCCTTTCAAGTATTTGAAGATCTCTATCATGTCCCCCCCCTTAATCTCCTCTTTTCCAAACTAAACATACCCAGCTCCTTCAGCCTTTTCTCATATGGCTTGCGTTCCATGCCTTTGATCATCTTTGTCACTCCTCTGGATCCTTTCCAGTTTAGCTACATCCTTACTATACATTGTTGATCAAAATTGATCACAGTACTCCAGCTGAGGCCTAATCAGTGCTGAGTAGAGTGGTACTATCACTTCCTGAGACTTGCATGCTATGCCTCTGTTAATGCAACCTAAAATTGCATTTGCTTTTTTTTGCAGTAGAATTGCATTGTTGACTCATGATGAAGTTGTCATCCACCACAACTCCCAGATCCTTCTCAGCAGTGCAGGTCCAAGTCAGTTATCCCCCATCCTGCATTTGTGCATTTGGTTTTTCTTCCCTAAGTGTAGCACCTTACATTTATCTTTGCTGAATTTCATTTTATTGTCTCTAGCCCAGTTCTCCAATGTATCAAGATCCCTCGGAATTTTAGCTCTATCCTCCAAAGTGTTGGCAGCCCCACGCTGTCAACTTTGTGTTCGCTGCAAATTTGAACAGTTTGCTCTCTGTTCCTACATCCAGGTCATGAATAAAGATGTTACACGACACCGGATCCAGAACAGATCCCTGTGGAACCCCACTTGAGACTCCCTCCAATCTGACATCATTCCATTCATTCCACTCTTTGTTTGCAGTTGTTTAACCAATTATGTATCCAACTTAATGGTAATTCCATTGAGCCTGCATTTCTCCAGCTAACTTATCAGAATGTCATGTGGGCCTATGTCAAAAGCCTTGCTAAAGTCCAGCTATATTATGTCCACCACATTCCACCTATCCACCAAGCCAGTTACCCTATGAAAGAAGGGAATCCAGCTGGTTTGGCATGATTTGTTCTAGTAAATCCATGCTGGCTGCCAATTATCACCCTTCATCCTCCAGGTATTCACAAACTGAATGTTTTATGTATTGCTCTAGTAGCTTGCCAGGTATTGAGATCAGGCTGATTGATCTATAGTTCCCTGGCTCCTCTTTTTCCCCCTTTTTAAAGATGGGGCACTACGTTAGCTCTTCTCCAGTCTTCTGGGACCTCTTCTGTCATCCATGAGTTTGCAAATAATATTGACAGTGGCACCAAGATTTCTTCAGCTAATTCCTTCAGCACCTGGGGTAGGTGGCTAGCCTATGTGACCTGAAATCACTGGGTGTGGTGGGCTTGGGAGTAGAATGGTAAGAAAAGTGTCAGAGAGACCCTGAAATAAGAAGGTGGGGTGGTGGATCTGGGAAATGAGATATGAGGTGTCAGTGGAGTGGAAATGAGTAATGAGAGGGCAGGAGAGTCTTGTGCATGTGAGCCATAACCAGTGACTCTTGTTCCTTTTGAAATCTTTATTAAACAATTAATAAATATGATTGTATAAGATTTCAAAAGGAATAGAGTGTGAGGGTTCCTGAATGTCATGTGTTCACTGAGTAGAATAATGCTTTATTAATAGACTTGGATAATTGAGCTGCTTTGGAGTTATGAAGTGTGTTGATTATGTAGTGTTATAGGTTTATATAAGCATATGCAGACTAAAGCTGGGCAACATTTTTGTGCAACTCTCCACTCCCACTTTATGCCAAAAAATGCAGGGGAAAAAAACCAACAAAAATTCCAGAAAAATGAAAAGTTTGAAAATGTTGAAAAAAAATTAAATTTTTCTATTTGTTGATTGGAAATAACTTTTTGTTTTGAATTTTAGTGCAGTTTTATTTTTAAAAAAGTGAAAAATGTGAGAACAAAATTAAATGTATCATTTGGAGTTAAACAAAACGTTTTGTTTGACCCAAAACAATTTTTTTCCTAGTTTGGCCACCAAACTGAAAAATCAGTTACTCACACAGCTCCAGTAGAGACCTTACAAATGTAGATTTTTAACTATAATATATAGCAGCTAACATAGGTAGCTTTCTTCTGACAGTAGATATTAGTATTTTAATATACTAGAAATTGATCCCTGGAATAGCAAATACATTTTATAATCTCCTAGAAATTTATTTTGACCTTTGTGTATATTTTTCCACATTTTAGGAAACAATATTAAGATTGGATGAGACATATAAGTTAGGTGAGATATTAGTAAGTGCTGAAGGATTATGTGTCATTGAGGAACAGGCTGATTCCATAACTATTCACTTCCAGGAGTCCAACATTTGGATTTTTAAAAGATGCATTTTAATCTTATAAATGTTAATTTATTTTTGGGTGTTAGCTGGACTCCAATGAAGCACACATTTGGCCTAAAGTCTTATAGTAACTCACCCTCTGCTTTTCCCTTTCATGGTTTCAACTTTCCTTCCTGATTTTATGTCAAGATGTATTGAATTACCATAGGCCAATTTTATTTATACAATACTTATAGATTACTAAAGAGCAGAAAATATTTGAGAGAGAGAGAGAGAGAGACTTACCTGTTTTGCTGAATTGTGTATTAGCAGGAATACATGTAATGCAATATTTTCGTTTGAATATAAGGGACAAGAAGAGTTACATTTGCAGCTCTTGGTAACAATTGCAGGAGGGATGTGATATACATTCTGTTGATGCACAGGCAGTACAATATAATCAAATACCATGCAGTGTCTTGCAGTATACGTTAATGAATTAAATAAAGTGCAGAAACAAACTTTTCAGGTTACTTCCATGAATCTAAAGTGGCACTGTTCTGACACTGTGTATGTAGTTTGCTTTACGTCTAAATCAGCATTTCCAACAGTACTACAATATGCAGCCGTTTCAAACTGGAGGAATTTGTTCCCAGGCCAACTCTATCCTCCTGTTGACACTTCTGACTTCAGTTCTAAAAGATGTGGTGAGGCAGCACAGAGTATAAGAATTCTAGAAGCAGAGTGAAACGCTTGGTGTGTGCTTTTACATGCCATTATGTACAGTGCTTTTCCAGCTCAGTGATTTCGTGTCACTACTGGCATACAGCTGTGTGTTTGTATGTGCAGGGGGCTCTTAGACAGTGTGCTTTGAAAGCAGCAAGGAGAAGCCTTTTTGAAAGAGGGAAGGAAAGCTGGAGGTATTAATTTTTAGTGTCTAAAAGCGGAAAGTGGCTACTACTATATAGACAGCTTGTGAGAAGGTTCACAGTATACTATGCTGAAAATCTGATCAAGTCACACTGGGACTACTTGAGTTTTGTGGTGTCTGGCCATGACCAAATCTTACAGGTAAACAAAACCTGAGCATCATGATCTTTATCTTACTTCACTGGTTGCGAGTAAAAGATGGACAGAACTGGAAAAATACAGAGCTACAGTTTAATGTTTGTAAAGACCCAGAGGAATTTGGAATTTAGAAACAGTATTTTTAGACAGAGCAACAACCCGAGAGTAACTGTAGCTACTGTAACCTATGAGACTGCAGAAATGTAAATCAAGAAGCAATTGATTTTGGCAGCAATCATGTCTGTAGGTGGAGTCTCGGAGGTCATTTTGTTTCATCTTCCTTTAGAGAAAGTGCAGGTAACCTACATTTTAGATCCGTTTTTCTTTCCCTTTGCCCACACTGTACTGTGTTTATTTTATATCAGCATTATAAACATTCCATGATTTTTTTTCTATATAGTTTGGGGTGGTAGTTATGGTGGTTTCTGTTTTTATAAACCTTTTATGCTGCTTCACTCACTCACATTTTGAAGATAATTGCCCTTGTTGAGTCTTTGGCAGGCTGAGGAGTGTAAATTGGGGATAATTGCTGATCCAAGTTTTGAATGGCAGCTTCCCTTGAAGGAATTAGGGCAATGTTAGTATGCGGCCTGAGTGTGTCTTCTAATGAAAATGTTTGTCATGCCTTGAGGAAATTTCAGAATATTCAAGCAGAAATCTTTGCTTGCATATAATTCTATAGAGTTTGATTTTGTATCATGTCTTCATGCAAATTGTATCCCACAATGCTATAAGAAGCAAATAATACAGTTACAAAGTTACAGTAAAAATGAAAACAGTGGGAGATGGACTAGCTAAATTGGAGCTAGCATGGATATGTCTACACATGGGGCAATCAGATCTCTCACTGCAGGATAGACGTCGTAAATAAGGGAGTATAGGTCAAGAGAACAGAGTTTACTAGAGACATCAATTCATGTTGAACTGTGTCACATCAAAATGCATTCAGTCACTGTGGCATTGGTGATGTCAGAGTACAGAGAAACTCCACTATGTCAAAACTCTCAGAGAATTATCATTATTTGTTCCCTCTGATTATTGATACAGTTTGGGTGATAGGCTGTTTTGAAAGAAATTCAGCCAGGTCTCATTCAATAGCATGCTCTTGAGCACCATTACAGAGCATTGTCAGATTATATTTAAGTTTTTAATATATTAGCACACATTCATATGTGTGTGTATATAGACATGCAAATATGCCATAAAGACAAAAGCACACAAAAATACATAAAGTAATTTATGGAGCAGTTTTTTTAATATACACTGTGCATGTAAACATTTGAGAAATTGTGCAGTGGAAGTCACGGTAGTCACTTAATATTTTGACTTTGTAAATAATGTGCAGGCTCATGTCTTCCACTTGAAACACAACTGGATGTTAAGAACTACATTGTGTAGCTGTGGCTATTACCTTTCAACCTGGCAAAACAAATGCTATAAATCTTATGGCAGATTTCTGCAGCAGGCACATTGTATATGATAGTGCTATATTTCATTCCACTATTTAGTAAAATGCTACCTAATCAGCAAATGTAACAACCAGACAAAGATTTTCATGCCATGTAACCAAAAAGTTGACAATAACAAAGAGAAAGTTATGTCACATGTTTACATGTATGCGAACAATAGCGTCTATACATTATATTGTCAGTTGCATTTATGTGGTTAATAACCCCAATAAAAACATCAAACTCATTTTAAATGTTTGAACTTTATAAGCATCTCTCCCTCTCTCTCTCTCTCACACACACACACACACACACACGCCCCGCTTCAGAACATATGCATGCACAACTCCTATGGACTCCAATAGGAGTTTTGCCCATGTGGACTGAAACTTAAGGTTGAAACTTCACAATTTGTAAGCAGTATTATGCATATCTGTAATTTAGTGACCATCTTCTGAGAACAGTTTTGGACACTTTTTGTAACAATTTACTGTGTTCCATTTATATTGCTGCATTCCACTTCAATTTCAATCCAAAACAGATACAGTCTCTGCAGAATAACAGGCCTAAGAGCTAAACGTGACTGGCTAATTATAAATGTGCTTCAAGATTCTCTTTTACAAATGATTGCTCTTTTGCTGATATAGAAAAAATATATGTTTATTTTGTAAAGAGAGTTAGAATAAATAGCACATTATAATACCCTGCTTTTGGTATCAGTCTGTGCTGTAAGTGCCTAATGTTAGTGCTATTTTTAGTGGTCTATTCCTATCTTTGAATAGTGAAATGCTAATTTCCCAGCTAATGGATTGTCTCATTCTGTAAAATTAAGTAAATAAAATATGAGTGTGGACTGACACATTTCCAGATAAAAGCTTTTAAAATTCATGCTAAACATACTTTTATACAGAATATATTCACCACTCAGTTAAATGTTTCCTTTAAAAAGTGGCAGAAAGACAGAGATAAACTATATCCTCACAGATTCCACATTCAACATCTTCTGAAAATCCCATGGTGACTAATTCTAATTGGCCATCAAGTAAAAGGATGGCTGGGTCCAGGTACATATTGGACACTTCCTGCTTGGGTCAAAGACTGCAAACATCCTGCAGAGTGCTGTGTGAGACTTTCATTTTTCATAAGAAGGTGATGTAATTTTCAGAGACAGCAACATTGTCGAGAGAATCCCAATTTGCAGATCTTTAAATTTATAGTCAATCCATTAAATCACCTCTAAATTAGGTAGAAGGGCAAAGAACTTCTGAATGGATTATATTTTGTGGAACACTCAGTGGATTTCCTGCTTAAACAGCTTTCATGTGACATTTTTTTCCTCATTGATTCTGAAGTTGTCTCAGTGTCCTTCAGTCTCAGTTTATGCTGTCCTTATGGCTGCTTCGATCTGTATTGTGGTTATTTAGTTCATGGTTTTTCCACTGAATGCTTGTTCCATTCATTGGCACTGAAGTCACTAGACCTTTGGATTGGTAGCAGCAACAGCAGAGACATGACTGGAAAGAAAAAGGATTCCAAATAACATAAATCTAGCAACTCTATAGAACTATATTCTGTCTTCAAACGTGTGCATAGGATTCCAAGTGAAGAAGTGGGAGCTGCATATAGGCAGAGTTTGGCCTTAAAAATGCAGGTGATTCTGTAATTGCCCATCTCTATGCCACAAAATTAAGGCCTGACCTTACACTTCTTATTTAGGCAAAATTTTCACTTCATTGAATGGGAATTTTGCCTGAGTAAGGTGTGCAAGTTGAGATCCCACCACACTTCTGAAGTGTAATGCATTGGGTGATACATTCCACACTACAGCAGATCATCCCTTCCTGTCCTGCAAACTAAGCAGTTTTCCAAGACAAGGACTGGCGGGGGTGAGGAAAACAAGAGGAAACTTTAGATCCTCATCCTCTGCCTTTCTTTCCCTCCTTCTTCTTTCCTCCCATACTTTCTAAGAAGCAGAGAGAGTAAAAGGAGGAGCAGACTTTTTTTTTTTTAGCCAGGGAGTGGTGAGGATGGTGACTCAAGCCTATGTTGCTGGATTCTGCACTGGCTGGGAGTCTCCATTACCTCTTTTGAAAAGTGCAACAGCATATCCTGCTCCCTCAGGCTTTCTCCCCCTCTCATGAAAAACAAAGTTTGATCCTAGGCAGCTGGGATTTCTGACTGCTTTGGAGAGGGAAGGGGAATGAGGACTGGGATTCCAGCAGCAATAGCAGGACTAATGACCTCTCCGGGGCACAGCAGCAAAAGAGCTTTGCAGATAGGCAGAGCTAGACTCAAGTTAACTGTATTGCGTATCTGTGGGTTGGGATATAAAATAATTGTATTGATACTCAGGTAGGGGAATAACTTAATTGTAACATGGGAGAGTGGATTGAATTTATTGTTTTTGGTATGGGAGATATGGGGATGGGTTGTAGTGAGGGGATGAGAAGCATAAATAAATTGTATGACAGGGCTGGGGGCTGGCCTGAACTAATTGTATTGGGGCAGGCAGAGGGACTGAATTAATTATATTGGAGGCAGCCTGGGTAGGTCCAACTCTATTTCCAGCCCCATTTCTCCAGGTATCCAATGAGAGGTCCAGGCAAAGATCCTTTCCACAAACCCACCAGTCCCCAAGCACCCTGGGCTGGGATCGCTCTTGCAACCCCCTGCAATTTGTAACCACTTGCAAACTTGGTTTTATTTCATTCATACAGTGTGGAAGTATCCTAAAAAACCCCTCTAAATTAGTGCATGTAATGCTGAACAAAACACAGGTGTTCCACACATTGTAACCATTTGTCACATGATGCATTGGCTTGGGTCACACATTGGCAGGTTTGCTTTCTTTCCTTTACTTATAATCATAGAATCATAGAATATCAGGCCTGGGTAGAGACCCATCGAATATCAGGCCCAGGTAGAGACTGTCGAATTGTGGAATTCAACGAATGGCTATACAGGTGGTGTTGGAGAGAAGGCTTTGGATTCTTTGACCATGGAATGGTGTTCCAAGAAGAAGGATTGCTAGGCAGAGACGGGCTCTACCTAACAAAGAGAGGGAAGAGCATCTTCACAAGCAGGCTGGCTAACCTAGTGAGGAGGGCTTTAAACTAAGTTCACTGGGGGAAGGAGACCAAAGCCCTGAGGTAAGTGGGGAAGTGGGATACCAGGAGGAAGCACGAGCAGGGGAGTGCAAGGGGGAACTCCTGCCTCATACTGAGAAAGCAGGATGATCAGCAAGTTATCTTAAGTGCCTATACACAAATGCAAGAAGCCTGGGAAACAAGCAGGGAGAACTGGAAGTCCTGGCACAATCAAGGAATTATGATGTGATTGGAATAACAGAGACTTCTTGGGATAACTCACATGACTGGAGTACTGTCATGGATGGATATAAACTGTTCAGGAAGGACAGGCAGGGCAGAAAAGGTAGGGGGAGTTGCATTGTAGGTAAGAGAATAGTATGATTGCTCAGAGCTCCAGTATGAAACTGCAGAAAAACCTGAGAGTCTCTGGATTAGGTTTAGAAGTGTGAGGAACAATGGTGATGTCGTGGTGGGAGTCTGCTATAGACCACCAGTCCAGGGGGATGAGGTGGACGAGGCTTCCTTCAGGCAACTAACAGAAGTTACTAGATCACAGGCCCTGGTTCTCATGGGGGACTTCAGTCACCCCGATATCTGCTGGGAGAGCAATACTCCAGTGCACAGACAATCCAGGAAATTTTTGGAAAGTGTAGGGGACGATTTCCTGGTGCAAGTGCTGGAGGAACCAACTGGGGCAGAGCTCTTCTTGACCTGCTCCTCACAAACAGGGAAGAATTAGCAGGGGAAGCGAAATTCTAACAGCTAAGGAAACTATACATATTTTGTAGGGTCAGCTGGTTTCACAGTCCCCACCCCACCATTCTACTTCTTTCTACTGTGCTCTTCACTCTCATCTTCTCTCTCACTTTACTACTTTTGTTGTGAATGGGTACTTTAGGAAACCCCGACAACAGCAATCCGGAGGCACAGTGTGATAAGTAAAGCAGGTTAATTTAGCCCAAAGTTTTCAGGTGTCCATTTTGAGTTCATGTGAAAAATGGACTATGCAGCTGTCCAGCAACTCTGAAAGCCATTCCACTTATTTAACTTTCAAAGTTTGGGTTTAGTTTCCTAACTTTGGGCTTCCAAAGTTGAAAATTTGAGCCAAAGTGTGGTTTCCTGATCACAGGCAGATTGGGATTTCTGCCAGACATATTCATCATTCTAAATAGATGCTAATATTGGGAGAAATGTGATCAAATGAATTCCACTCCATGTATGTGCATTAAGTGGGTAGACAGTACCTAAGATGTACATGCATAGATCACTGAATGTTTGCCTTGGTGGAGTTTGTCAAAATTCTGTTTTACCGGTTTAGTGTCAACACTGCATGGAAAGTTTCAGCTCTCAGTCTGGTATGTGTGCTATGTGACCTTCTAGCTAATAAATTAGATAACTTCATACCTTTACATGCTCTTCCTTAAACTATATAAATACCTTTATTTATCATTAAGTACTTTAATGGAGCATGTCTGTGGGACATCTACATAAAAATGTCTCATGCCAGAATTCTTACCTGGAAACAGTTTTTAAACTTCTTGCTCACAAAATAGAGAGCTATGGGGTTTATACAAGAGTTCATGGTTGCCAAGTTAATGCTGATGTAATCCAGTGGCAACAAGAAACTAGGCAACAAAAGAGAAAGTAAAATAATTACAACTCTTTACACATTATAAGGGCATAAGCATAGCACATGGATACTTTTCTCTGATGCATAGGCCACTTCTCTATTGTCTATACTGATCTTCTTGCATAGGCAATGTGTCAGCAAAGGCCTGCCTGAAATAGCTAGTCAGACATTCCAGTTTGGAAAAATGAGAGGAAGGTGAACATAATGGCAGTGGTCCAAATTCTGCTCTATCATGAAATGGAATGGAATCCCCTAAAACTGAAGGATATAATGGAAGGATCAGAAAATGGAAGAGTCAGCAGTTTATAACCTTCTAGTGTCTGGCTCTGACTGGTTAAGTTACCAGTTCTTACAGCTGCATGAGCAATCACATTAAACTCTAAGTAACATATCATCCTATAGTTTTTCATTCTAAATGGTTGAGGTAAGAAGATACAATACCTGAACAGTTCACATCTGTTAGGGTCCAATTCATTGTATACCATTTTCTTCAAAATTCGGCTCAAATGGAGAGGAAACCAGCAAAGGGCAAAAATCACTACCAGACAGAAAACTGTCTTTGCAACTTCTCGACGCTGAAGGAAGAAAGCAAAGAAAAAGATTACTGATACATGTCAGTCACATTGCTATGTAAGGGCAGGGAAGTGATAGCAGCACAAAAATAGGCAGTCTAGATAAAAGCATGCACTTAAGATTTCTTGTGCTCAATCCTGCAGTCTTTGCTCATGCAAAACTCATGTTTATTCAGGGACAACTATTACACTGAGTAGGAGTTTTTCATGAGCAAAGACTACAGGCTCAGGCCTTTACAAATGGTTTCACCTTGTCAATGCACACGTCCTGTCCAACACGTGTGGGTTAGTGAAAGGAATTATGTGGTGGGTTGAGAATATAGCTGTTGCCTCTGCAGCTGCCCCTGGAGTATAACATGCAGGTTAAGCCTCTGTTGTTACAATTTTCAGCCACGTAACTCCAGTTAAATCTCCAAATATGACTTAATATTATTATTGCTTCTTTCTTGTAATAGCAATTATCAAAATATGAAATCTGATGCAACTTTGACTTCTGTGCTAAGAATGGGGCTGCTGCAGCCATGAGCACAATTAAGCATTAATGTGGAGAAGGCTGTGTGAGGAAGGGGAGAAAGTGAGAGAGCAAAAATGACAATTGAAAGGACACATTTTTATAAACTGAGGCACAAATCCACCTTGGCTGGGCTTTGGAGATAACAGCAAGGGGGAAGTGGTAGGAGGAGTCTGAAATCTGCATGGTGGAGGATACAGTCTCTCCTTTGGCCCGCCTGACTCTGGCTCTATCCCCTTTCAAGCACAGCTGTGGAGAACACTCTCATAGAGCTGACTTTGTATTATGAACAGGGTATAAGCCCTAGCACTCCCCCTTGTGCAGTGAGACTGCACAGGACCAGCCTTTAGAGAGTCATTCATAGCTGTAGACAGAGGGTCAGGATTTGAGGGGGTGAGGTAGCAATTGCAGCTTCCTCTCAGACCATAATTGCAGGGACTTGCCTAAAGGTTTTAAAATGGCAGTCCAGAAGGTAATCTAGAAAAGAGCTGCAAACCAAGCAAAGTACAGTCTGATATTACTGTGAGTGACTTTGCGCCGTAATCAGTGTTTATACTAGACTTCTTTTTGCCACTCATGGTTGCACCGATGGGAACATCAGTGTAAACAAGACATGGGTGTTTTTATCACTATCTAAAATTGTTCAGAATAAGTATAGATGAGAGCTCTAGCTCTTTTCCAGAAATGTAAAGTATTCAGCTGTAGTTAAAGTGTAAAGGACCAGCAGAGCTTTATGTTTAGGGGCAAAAATTCAGAAAACATATTTTTACCAAATCTTTGTAGCAGCATTCCAAGGAATTTAGCCAGTAGAGATTTAAGGTTAAAGAGAGGGTGAGCAAGACTCTCACAATTTCTTAGGAAAGGAAATAACATGCAGTCTCCAATATCTACCTAGTCTATAAATTACTCTTGTGTTCTGAGTTTGGTTGAATACCTCAAGGTCAGAAGTCACTGGTAGCCTCACTTTCTATTTCTGGAATTTATTTTATTAAAACCTGGTTTGAAATGTTTATAAACTAACTGCAGACACAGCAGCAGTGTTTTCCCGACATTGGATTCCCTAATATTTACCTGCTTAAGATGTTCACTGAGGGCAATTCTCAAATTGCTGTTCCTTCTGTTTAACATTTCACAAGTCATTAGTGTGTAAAAGACAGCAGTACATGCTAGTGGCACGCAGAAATAAAATCCAAACAGCCACCAATCCTTTGCATTTTTGTAAAACTGAAGATGAGAGAAAAAAAGAGAATGAATTTTTTCCAAATGCAATGCAATGGACAACAGAAATATAACTGAACGTGTGGTGGTTGATAGTGGTTCTTCTGAGCCTATTAACTGGAGTGAACTTTGTGCATTCTTGTTCCTTCTAAGATGTGTTTGTGGTGGAGTAGGATTCTGATACTTTGCAGAAGATTTTTTCTGAGGCATCATCAAGACATTTCTCAGGGAACAAGATAAATATATCGAATTCCTACTCCTGATTTATCATCACTTGTTAATTAGCCCGAAGTTTTAAAGGGTTTGAATTAGTAATAAACCTGTATTTTAATCTCCATAATGGTGTGATTAAACTCATCCCTTATGCTAAACTGAATAGTTACAAGGTATTCTTTCACCAAGGTTTGCACCTAGCATATTATGCCCTTGATTACCAGGCTATTTCTATATTTAATATAGAGGAATCAGGGAGATGACCTTTAGCCTTGAATACTTTATAGAGATAAAACAGGCATTTGGTGACAACATAAACATTCAATTTACCCTGGTGATAACCTGTCTATAACTTTGTTACAATCTGTCTTGGGTTGGAAATTGCTGCTTGAGGAAGTGGTTGCTGGGTATTTATGCTCATTCATGTAAATCAGTGCTCAACGCTTACCACACAACTGACTTGCCACATTGAAACAAGCTGCAGGTTGACTCCTAAGTCCTAATAATAACACAAACACTAAACTGCATATTAAACCTCTAGGTCTTGATAAGAGCCTTTCTCAGCAAAAGTCATTTACCTTTTAAGGCTCCTGTAAACTGTTTTGGATTCCAAAATGGGCAGGTTAAAAATGTCTTGTAAGTGTAATCATCCTCAGCTATCAGTGGATAGATTACTAGTTGGTGTGCTTATGAAGTGGGCAGCTAGAGGCCACTTAATGTGTGTTTGTCTGGAAAATGTGAAGCTTAAGACTGGCTGCTTCCAATGGCTTCTGCTGCCTGGTTAGTTTTACTCTTTATTTACCTGATACATGTGCTATGTGACTTTCATGACAGGAAATCAGGCCCAACAATAACTTCTCAGTATTTTGCTACGTAAAGTTACTGCTGGTAGTGATTTAGGAGGCATATTACGTTTGACAAAATATTTACAAATTTTATTCCTCTGTTGGCAGCTATATTTGCACACTTGAGGACATGCTGTATTCTATTTTCCCTTTTTAAAGAAGAGCTGTTTTAATCACCAAAACTCTCCATTGAAATATGACATTTTAAATACTTCCTGTCTCTAGGTTATTAGTCACCGAGCCAGATGTGTGTAAAAGGGGTACCACACCCTTCTTTCTCAAACTCTTTCCCCTATCTTCTTTATTCCTAACGGATGTGATCTTACTTGTAATATCACAGTTCCCACACCAAAATATCATGATGTTAATAATGGAGGATTATGTGTCTCCTAAACTACTGTAGAAAGAAGTCAGAGGTCTGAGATCTTGTTTACGTATACTTCTGAACAATGCTCAGCTTCTGAAAAGGAACAAAATCAAAGCTATATTGCAAATTAATTGACATCAGTTTAAAAAGGTTGATTTTTTATGCACTCAATCAGTACAGCCATGGGTTCCATGAGAGAAAATATAAGTTACTAAGGGAACGCTTTATCTTTGGACAGGTAGAAGAAAGGAGGGACCTGGTCATAGGCCTGATTGTGAAACCTTCATGCATGTTGACTATCACACAAATATTCCCATTGAAGCCAGTTAGTAAGAAAGTGCTAGTCAGGATAAGATTTTTAGAACTGGGCCCAATAGCACTTCTCCTTTAGAATGATTTTGGGTGTTAAGTAGGGTTTTAAAGCCCAGTGCACCCGCTTTCCAATGGACCTCCCCACTAGCTAGGATATAACCAGGTCAAACTTTAGTGAACCTACTCCTTCTCCTGTTGCAAAGATAAAGTCCAGAACTGAGATCTGAGAGGTGGTATTGGGAGGGAGGGAAACAACTTTACATTCCAGATGGGACTTCATAGGAGCACACCTAGAAAAGCCACTCAGGGCATATGATGAATCAGCACACACCCCTCGTGCATTGGCCAAACCCCCTCCACAGCTGACTTTCTGAATTGTGTTGGTTGGCTCTTTTCTCATCAACAGTGTGTGGAGGAGGGGATGGTGGGCTCTTTGCATAGCTGTTTTCTTTGTGGGCAGAAGTTCCACCACTAGGGATGCACAGCCCGGATTCTGATAGCAGAAACCCAAAAGAGAGTCAAGCCTCACATTTTAAAATTTTTGCTGCCTGGTCTGGGCATTTGGAGATTGCCATTTGTCACCTTTTTGGCAGAGAGACAAGGACTGAGAAGACACACACAGAGGGAATTATTTTCCGTGCTACAGGATGTTCCTCCAGATCATGCTTGAAACATCTTGGTAGGGGAATACAGGAAAACTTGCACGGCTGTTACCCATGATGGACCTGTTCTGTGCTCAAAAGGAACACCTCACTTTCTACAACTCCCATGAGGACTACATGAGTGTGAAAAGAAAAGTTCAAATGAACAACAAAAAATACCCCCACAACCCTGACCAACTTGTAGACTCTGTATGCAGCATTTACTTATTGACATGTCCAAGTTATAAAACCTACGGCAAGATGTCTGTAAATGATTAATTAAGGAATCTGAGCTGCAAGAAGCTTACAACAAAGTACAAAACTGGGCTGATTTAAGAGAAATAAGGATCCTTTTGTTTGCCTTGTAAGTCCACATGGAACTAGTTTTCTACAGGAAATGTGCATTTTAAACATGTTTCCTAATGCTCTCAGCCTCTTGGGATTCATGTCCTCACATGAGTCTTTCAAGTCTTTCAAAGGATAATGCTTTAAGGTCAGATTTACTTTTATTAGCTGCGGCTGAATATGGGGACTCATGACTAAAACTGAAGTTCCCTAGCCCAGTTAATCTACTTTTTTATGAGTCTCGAACTTTAATGGTTAAATAAAGCTTTGTTTCACTTTTCAGTCCGACATCCAGCAAGTGTCTATATTCTAATCTGTTGATTGCAAAAGAAGGAACTTTGATTACTTTAAAATTATACATACCATCATAAACTTGTTTGTAGCATTGAGCATGCAGGTAATATGATCTTCATCTTTGTATTTGAAAGGTATCATGACAAAACCAATTGCTTCTGGAATAGCCAATATAAAGGAGAGAATCCAAATGGAGAAAATTTCAATAGCAGTGATCATGGGGATACCAATTCCCTGAACACGACTCCAGGAGGCAACTGCTCTGTACCTAAAATAAAGAGATAAGCATGACATTCCAGACTATTTTCTTTATTAAGATCTAGAGCTCTTGGGTTGTCTTAACATGTCAGGAATGGTTCTAGATTCCTTAAACTCCCTCAGAATGGTGCTTATGCTCAAATAGATTTGTTAGTCTCTAAGGTGCCACAAGTACTCCTTTTCTTCCTGAGATCTGTGTAACTTATGTGATAACAGAGGACCCTACTCATTCAGGAAACCTGCCACCCAAAATGCCACCAGCAGCATTGTGGAACAGATCAGGAGGCTGGTGGTAGACAGCTGAATGTAAATGTTTACATAGGGCAGCACTGTATCTGCAGGCAGTTAACTAATATTTTATATCCAGAGTAGGGTTGTCAATCTTCCTGGACTAAAATACTGGGGAAAAAAACCAAACAAACTCATCACAAGCAGGAAAATACGTGAGTTTTGTTTACTCTGTTTAAAGTGCAACCTACATATATTTTAAATGCTAAAAATACTGGGTTTTATAGTATGGGGCAATTTCTAGCCTGGCCTCAGAATACAAATAGTAAGGGTGCTAGATAGTGCTATTGACAGCATGTCAGTTCAGTCTCAGTACCTACATCACTTTTCCTATGAGAAACTGAAGCACAGGGTAAGAAAGTCTGAGAATAAAATCTATGCTAAAAACAGTACACTCTTTTCCATAACATTATCCATTTAAAAATAAAGAGGTTATTTTTCAGAACCAGGCTGTGGTTCTCTGGCAGCAGCAATTCACATGTACTTAGCATTTGTAACAGGTTAGCAAAGGCAGTGCAATGTCAAAAGCTGGACTTCAGCAAACTGTATATTGTCCCCCTGTAATAATCTAAAGTGGCCTGGTGGGCAGAATTCTTTAATCTGTTCAATTCCACTTTGCAAACTGTTTATGCTTAATTTGTTTGTTTACTTCCCCAAAATAGTAATACATAAATATAGTATAGTAATTCCAGATGGGCTACTATCTGAAGACAGACTTCATACTGTCTGTTGAAGAAGCATTTTTCTGAAGTTTGGAAAACAAAATAGGAATCCTAGAAATAATGTCCAACTCCTTTTGCAATAGTTATGTACAATATGAATATGGGACCACTGAAACAGTAAAAATACCAATGGCAGACGTTGTTAGTTTTTATACGGCCTGGCGTATGTTCCATATACAGACTCATTAATGTGATGAATTCATGTCTCATACAGCTTACGAATTCAGTCTCATACAGCAAGGATGTTTGGGAAATAGACTGAATCAATGGACGCAGGATTGGGCCCTTACTCTGAGAGGAAAACTATTGGACAGCAGGACTGTAGAATAATAGCAGAGAATATAAAAGTGGAAGGTGTAAAGTGCTCAGTTTTTCATCACTTTAATAGTATACAGACTAGAATCTCTCTCTCTGGTGTATACTACTGGGTCATACAGCATACTTGCAAGACATGCTGGGGAAAGGCTCTTAGACTTAAGTTATATAAGCTATTAAAACAGCCTAGGCCATTTTAGACTTGCGGGGGGGAAAGGGATAGGGGAAAGGAAGAACTCAAAAAAACTTTATTTGAAATGTATTCCTATGCTTTGAGAATGCCCTAAGAGTTTCAGATGATCGCTCAGTCCCTGGAGGGCATATGGGACAGAGCTATAAGATCATCTAACTGAGCAAACTGTATTTGAAGATTTAAGAAGTTACCCTCAGTAACAGAGCTGACTGAATAGCGAAAGAAATGTTGCCATAATATTTATTCACTTTCAAAATCAAGTTTGTTTGATCATATCTTTGACCCTTTTCAATGTTGTTTTGTGAAAAAATTTCAAGTGCTTGAATTTTGTTAGCACATGTACATGAATATTCATAGAAACTGAACTTTGAATTGTATGTTTGGTTGTAAAATTCTTATTCAGTCATGTGATATTATTTCAGTTCCCCAATTGGATGATGTATATAACTAATATTGTGTAATTGTGAACTGCAAATTACAATCAAATACACTATCTGAAGTTCGTGCTGTTAGTTACTCATGTAACTTTTGTAATTGAGTGAATTGCAAGTTGTGAACCTGATTCTCTACTTCCCTACACTTTGTGCTGTCAGTTACACTTGTGCAAAGTAAATTATTATTCAGAATTGGTCATGTTTTACAACCTTTTTGCACAGCTGTAAATCACTATACAAGAGGGAGGGCAGTGGAGAATTGGGTCCTGCATATTCAGTTGTGATTTTTGCAGCTCACAATTCAAATGACTCATCAGACCAAGAATTGTTTATTGAATGTGAATAATTTCAAATAAAGAATAAATTTAATAATTTGATTATCAGAATTTGTTGAATTTTCATACAGAAATTATATGGTCAGCTGTACTCAATTGGTACAAGGATAACTTCAGTAAAATAGTGGTACTTTAATTTTACAAGTGTGTGTACTATGAACTATTTAATACACAGGATCTTTGTCTAGCCTCCAATGGCCTATGATTAGGAGTGTGAAAATGTTGCAGAGTTTGATTCTTTCAAACTTACAGAAATATAGTATGTATATCAGGGAAGTATAATAAAACAAAGGAGCATAATACAATGCATTAAATTCCCCAACCTAAAAGCCATGCGTGTGTTTTCTGACTTTTCTTTTTCTTTTGTTTTTATTTTCTTTTTCTCGCCATCAATGTCCAACATATTCTATTCATCTCCAGATTGTTTTTTTTTCTCTTTTTCTGCATCTGTTATTCTCTTTATTCTTTGAAAAGCCTCGTCTTCTTTCTTTACAATCTTTAGCTTTCCTATTATGTTGTTTACCGACTTACTTGCTCCTATATCATATTGTGTCCATCCCTTGCTGTCCTTCTCCTGTGCTCTCTGCTTTCTTTTACTCTACACAGTCTTAATTATTTATCCTCACTTGGTCTTCATTGTCTCTACCCAGTCCTCCCTACTATTTGGCATGTATATAATACTTTTAGATTCATAGAGTTTAAGACCACAAGGAACCATTAAATCATCTAGTCCAGGGATGGACAAACTACAGCCCAGGGGCTGCATTCGGCTCTTCAGACATTTTAATCCAGCCCTCGAGCTCCTGCTGGGGAGCAGGGACTGGGGCTTGCTCTGATCAAGCAGTCCAGCTAGGGAGCGGGGCCAGGGGCTTTCCCCACTCTGTGCATGCCGTGCCTCCACATGGCTCCCAGAAGCAGCGGCATGTCCCCCCTCCAGCTCCTATGCATAGGGGCAACCAGGGGGCTCCGCACACTGACCCTGCCCCAACCCCATAGCTCCCATTGGCCTGGAACTGCAGCCAATGGTAGCTGCAGTGGTGGCACCTACCGATGGGGCAGCATGCAGAACTGCCTGGCTGCTCCTCTGTGTAGGAGCCAGAGGGGTGACATGTCTCTGCTTCTGGGAGCTGCTTGAGATAAGCACTGCCCGGAACCTGCACCCCTACCCCTCTCCCATGCCCGTGCCCCAGCCCTGATCCCTCTCCTGCCCTCCAAACCCCTTGGTCACAGCCCAGAGCATGCTCCTGCATCCCCAACTCCTCATTCCCAGCCCCACCACAGAGTCCGCACCCCAGGTGGACCTCCCCTCCGCATCCCAACCCTTATCCCATCCCAGAGTCCCCTCCTGCACCCTGAACTCCTCATTTTTGGCCCTACCCCAGAGCCCGCACCCCCAGCTGGATGCCTGACCCTCTTCCGCACCCCAAGCCCCAATTTTGTGAGCATTCATGGCCTGCCATACAATTTCCATACCCAGATGTAGTCCTCAGGCCAAAAAGTTTGCCCACCCCTGATCTAGTCTGATCTTCTGTATATAACAGACCTTTAAATATAACCCAGGTACCAGTGTTCCCTCTAATTTTTCCCACATGTGTGGAATGAATTTTGTTACATGCACCGGAATGGACGTGATGTGTGACACATCACCTTTATATTGGTGCACATAATAAAATTCATGGGGCGGGGGTGGGGCTAAGGAGTTCGGAGTGTGGGTGTTGGGGGAATAGGCGCCCCTCCCCGGCCATGTCAGGTCTGAGCCAGGGATGGGTTGGGGCCACGGGAGGGGCGCCCCAGCCATGGTATGTCCGGGGCTGGATTGGGGCTGGGGAAGGGGCACCCCAGTTGCGGCAGGTACGGGCTGGGATTGGGTTTGGGCCACCCCTCCCCACGGCCATGGTAGGTCCTGACTGGATGGGTTCCCTGAACGCCTGTGCGGCGCTTCATCGGCTGCTGCACATCTGTGCAGCTGCACAGCTTACAGGGAACTTAGCTGGGTACCCCTGCATTAAGCCCAATAGTTTGTGTTTGGCTAAAGTATATGCTCCAAAAAAGCATTCCGTCTTCATTTGAAGACATCAGGAGATGGAGAATCCACCACTATCCATGGCAGTTTGTTCCAATGATTAATCACCCTCACTGTTAAAAATGTGTGCCTTAATTCTGTTTGGAATTTGCCTCACTTCATCTTCCAGCCATTGGTTCTTATGCCTTTCTCCACTAGAATAAAAAACCCTTTAGTATCTGGTATTTTCTTCCTGCAGAGGTACTTTTACACTGAAATCAAGTCAGTCTTAATTTTCTGTTTGATAAACTGAACCAACAGAGTTTTTAAAGTGTCTCAGTGGAAGGCTTTTCCCTGAGGCTTTGAATTATTTTTGTGCGTTTTTCCTGCACCTTCTCCAATTTTTTGAAATGTGGACCTCAGAACTGTATGCAGTATTCCAGTATCAGTCTCACCAATGCTGAATAGAGAGGTAAAATCATCTACCTGCTCCTACTCACTACTCCCCTGTTTATATAATGTTAACAAACATTATGTAATCATCAAAACAACTCTGTTGTAGTTAAGTACTACCATCCCCATTTTACAGAAGGGGAAACTAATGCAGAAAGGGGAAGTGATTTGACCAAGGACAAAAAACGAGTTATTGTCAGAATCAAATTTAGAATAGAAATAATCCCTTGCTTTCAATCCTATGCTAACTCCACTAAACCACACTGGTTCTCTGCTATTGATCTGGTTTTTTGGGGGGAAGAGACCACAATGATTGCTCACTAGACAAGCCAGCTCAGCTGCAGCCAGCTGGGTGGTGGCTGGGAGGATATTTATGGTGACCACTCAGTGCTGTGGTTTATTGGCATAAGCTTCCCCATCTGCATAGATACTGAAAACTTGGCTACCAGATGAAAGCATATAACCTGGAGTTAGTGTTCCACACAGTACAGTATGGAGCAAAGGCTAAATAAGACCTTACACATATGAGATGAGATCCTTACCTTTATCCTTCACCTTACAATCATTGTCTGGGACATAAGCAAGAGTGAAAAACTCAGTGGGAAAAAAAAGCCCTGAGTGACCTAAGTTTTCCCAACATTAGGCAGTACTGTAGACATAGCCTTAGTCACAGTCAGGCACTGTTTAGAAAAGACTCAGACTGTAGCCATCAGCATGAACCAGAGTTTAAAAATGCCTGACAGGGAATTGCAACAAATGTGCGTTTCCTTTGAAGGATAAAAGACTGGTGTGTCACTGTCTGTCAGCCTCTAAAAACCTTCTCCACATATGAACAGCATTGTCCCCCTGGGTATAAACAGTTAAACCTTAGTTCACGATCCATGCAGGCCAGTTTCTGTGTGGGAATGGGTAGGGTTTCATAATAGACAAATGTAGTTAAAGACAGGGACAATCTTGCAAAAAGGAGCAAACATATGGTTCCTAAATCAGGGTTAACATCCACAAAAGATGATTAGAGGAACAACAGTGACCAAAGATGTGGAACAATGGGTTTTTCTGATTGTTCTGCCATTTGAAGTCAATGTATATGTGTAATTGACACCAACTGTGGGGCTTGACCCATAAAACAAAACTGTTTTATTAATGACCATGTATAACTTTTTCAGATATTTAATTACCTATTGCTCTAGAGAAGTAGTAGTTAAAGCAGCAATGCTTTGTCTTGGCGTCCCTTTCAGATAGAATTTCACTGGAGTTTGAATCAGTGTTCAGACTTCTTTTCCAGTAAGATCTCAGATTTATTTTGTATTTTAACAAGGCTTTTAATATGACAAAGGAGGTTGGAGAGTTGGGTTTTTTAGCTTGTTACTTATGAAGTCAGCTGTAGCTCATGAAAGCTTATACTCTAATAAATTTGTTAGTTTCTAAGGTGCCACAAGTACTCCTTTTCTTTTAACATGATAATATTTATAATGTTTATGAATACGGTTATTTTACCCCCAACCCATGTTTCTGTGCTTTGCACAATAAGACCAATTAATCTGGCAATAAAAAATGAAACCTTTACATATGTAAAGGCTTCCTTATTTTGTTCTCTGCTTTACTTCCTCAAGTTCTAGTTGAAAATGTTGATAACTTTGATACACAATTTGTCCACAAATATAAGAAATGATGTTGTGTTAATGCAATGATGCCAAGCTTAAAGCAGTACTTCCAAAAACTATGTTGGCTTAGTTTTGCCCCATGGAAAACAAGATACACAATTAAAAAATTTATATAATCCACAATCAGCATGGGTAACTTAGTAGTATCTGTATCTGAAATGGAAGAAAATATTGCGCTATTACCTCATATTTCTTTAACTGCACCCCAAAACTGAAAAACTTAAAACTCCATCCAAATACTGGGTCTGAGCACTGGAAAAATAATTTTATCTCCCAAAAGATGTGGGAATGATATTTGCCTCAGTGTAAAACTTTGAAGTAGAAATGTGAGATCGTGAGAGAGTGCTCTAAGGAACAGATCCTATATCAACAACGTATGTGGAATGTATCGTTTATGGGATACATTCTGAGCAGTGCGATCCCACTGGCCCTATGCTACTCTCACTAATACTACAGTAAATTGGGAGTAACTCCATTATAGTCAATTATCATATATATAATACTTAACAAACATTAACTAATTAATCACCAAAACAACCCTATGCTATTTCCATTGAAGTATAAAGCTAGTGTGGGATTAAAATCAGTATTGTGTTAGTTCTCAACACTTAACATTCCTCACAAGGGTATTGTTATCCCTATTTTATATGCTTTGCCAAGGATATATTATTTAGCATCTCACGCTACTATAGTAAATATTTGCAGGGAATATGTTGGGGGCAAACAGACATGTAGGGTCAGATTCAAATTTCAGTTGCACCAAAGTAAATCTCAATTAACCCCAGTGAAATCAGGAACTGACCCAGAGAGTCAGTTTTCAAAATTTTCAAATAAGGGTGTCTAAAGTTAAATACTTACATAAAAGTGAGCTGAGTTTCAGAGATGCACTCAGATCTCCCACTGACTTCAACACTTTTGAAAACCAGGCCCACTTTATTTAAGTCAATTGGACATCTACTGACATCAGTAGGAGCACAGGATGCTTTTGGAGTGCACCCCTAAAAATAAGGACACTTTTATTTAGGGACCTACAAATGGATTTAGATTCTTGACCTTAGGCATCAAGGTTTGAAAATCTGGGCACGAGTGATTTGTCCATGGCTACAAAGGAAGTAAGCGCAAGCCAGAATTAGAACACAGGGATTCTTTGGTCCGTGCTGTGCTTTTAGATCATTGCCCACAATGACTTGCGCCTAGAAAGCTATTTGTCCTTTGAGTGAGGAAAAATTGGGATTTTAGTACATACATTTTTGTTGCCACACAACAAATCTTAACAGTAAAACTGAATCCTATATGTTTTTGAAAGTATGAACAAGATGTATTGTTAAGGTATGCACTTATACCTGTGGTATAAGCACACCATTCACGGCTCTCAGTTTTAGAACAAGCACAAATGAGAGGTCTCAAAGAACAGTGTCCAACAAAAGGATGAGAGATACTGTACCTGTCCACACTAAGGGCACAGAGATTGAGGACTGTGATGCCCACTGATGCCTTCTGTATAAAGGGGAGGAATTTGCAAAGAAACAGCCCGAAATCAGAATCTGCAAATGGCCACCGCTGAGCATGAAGCTAAAGAAAGGACATAAGATAATCAGAAATGATAATGTAGACAGTGAATATGTAACAATCTGTAATCATGACCTATCTTTGGATCCAGCCCTGATAGCCCAAAATTCTACATGTTTAAGCAATTCTCTTGGTAATGAATGAAAGTGGGAGGTAATTCTGCTGCCATAGAAACATGGAGGAATTAAGGAGAGTGTTTAAACATAAGCAGTGGGAGGATGTATTGATCCTCTCCAACTGAGGTAGTAATAGTTTCACTGTTAAAGGATCCTTTCCTAAAATGCTTCAGACACTGTTATGCGCACAGAAAATCAAATTCAACTCTACCCTGGCATAAACTGGAGCAAACCTCATGTGTTTGCTTTCACCAGGGCTGAATTTGGCCCAGAGTCTAGCATTCAAGGCATAACTCACACCTCATAATGGGACACTTAAGAGCCTAATTCTCATTGTTGCACACAAACAGATTCTTATTATTGTAAATTTACCATTGGAACTTGTGACAGTTTTGGATGCTGGATTATGAAACCTGTGGAAGGATCATTATTACATGTATACAATTTGTACCATGTTATATTTTAAAGGGCAGGCATCCCCCAGGTGGGCTGTGGTAGGTGACAATAGAGAGGCAGTTTTAAGTGAGTATATGCATGAGTGGCAGCAGTTTGAACTAACATTTCTCTCCCCTAGGATGTATCAACATAACAAATGTGAATAAATTGATTCTTGTGCACAATTAGGGAACCAACAGTAATCTCCATCCCAGCTGTCATTTATGCTTTGAACAAGTAAAGATGCTTGCAAAGCTTTGCTCCTTGTATTACTCACAGTTTTTTCACATCCGTGAAATAAGTTATATTACTCAAAGCCTTATATATAAAATTGAAATACAATGCATCTGAGCCTGGGATGAGATTCTGTCAATCTCCTGAAGTCTGCATAACAGCAGTTTTGAAGGAAATACAGAATAATAACAATACGTTCATTTTTTCATTTATACCCGGTCTTACTGACTAAAGGCATGGAACACAGAGTATTTGTATGACATTCTGCAAGTGGTAATCACAAATGTCTTCCATTTGTTTCAGGGGAAGGTGGAAAGTAATACCCAGTTACTTTGAAGAGTTGGAGAGACTATGCTGAGTTTCTCATTGTGCATAACTTAACTAACAGCAATGATTGGTCCAACCAGCCCCCATGGGTCCTAATTCTCTGAACATTTGAGGAAATTCAGATCCAGATCTAGATCTTAATTTTGTGGATGGCTGAATTAAACCCTGAGATTTGAATATCCCCAAGTTTCACCTCAGGAAAGACTAGTCCCTGCACTTGTGCTTTTCTTCCTCTCTGCATACAAGCACCCAGGTCAGGCACAATCTGACCAAAAACCTTAAATCAGATCAGCCTTGTTCTAAATATTGGACAACCACAATGTGAACTGGTGCCAAATTAGAATTGATAATGAAATCCAAAACCACCAATGAGTTTCATGATATTTAGGTTTTGCTGTGTACATTTCCTACATATCTGTGAAGCACACAGAATATTACTTTCAAATGTCAACGTAATAGCCTAGAGATACAACTGTGGCATTTGCAATCAAAAATTTGTGGAACATCATATTCCGGCTGCCACCGATCCAGGGCACAATGGTGAAAGGTGGGAGCAAGGAATCATCCTTTCCCCTTGTACAGCTACACAAGAGTCAGCTGGAATCTTGGTGCTTTTGCCTTTTGAATACAAAAGGATAAGTGAGTGTTAGTGGGTCAAGACTCCATCATTGCTGCAATAGGCTTAAAAGTCATGGAATAATCTTGTATATTAACTCTGCTACTAAGAAAGCTACAAGATGAGGTCTTTGGTATAATGTCTCAAGGATCTTCTCAAGATAAAATCACTCAGAGAAAAAAATTGTATAATATCTTTTCTGATTGTGCTTGTAGAATTGGAATAGATCCCAATCTCTCCAATTCCCAGCAGAGCCTTTGGATCTCTTTGTGCTCTCTCTTATGCCAGTTTTACATCATTATAACGCAGTGGAATTACTCTGATTACATTGGTACAAATGGTAGCAGAATGAGACTTCATCCCTGTAAACTGATACTGCCTACCTTTACAACAGCCCACTGTCAGAGTGCTAGCTTGAGTTTGCTTGTTTTTAGATTACAAAAATCTTGAGTTTATTTCCACAAATTCTCTTTTTTCCCCCTCTCTTCCTTTTTTATTTTCAGCCTGAAATCTGGGGAAAGAGAAGATCTTGGACACTTCCCAGCCAGCATCTTTCCTCATGTAAGCCCCAAACAGAACTCTGGTCACTGTGGAGGCCAGGGAACTTTTTCCAACCTTTATTGTTTATTACTGGACACCATAAAGGCATCTATTCCTGAAGTGCTTTTATACCGAGATCGGCTCCTCAAGTAAGTCTAAGTCAGAGCTTTGACAATCAGATAGTCCATAAACATCTGTTCTCTTGTTTCCTGACTGAAGGCCAGACACATGATTACTCTGTGGTATTAATTGGTTTTCAGTCATTCATCAGTGCATAATTGTTTGTTATGGGGTTTCTTGTACATTCCTTTGAAGCATCTGGCTATGACAGGATCTTGGAATAAACTGGACTACAGGGTTTGATCTAGTATGGCAATTCCTATTGTTCTCTGCCAATTCCAAACATCTCTCCACTACACTACTTTGTTGCTAAAGCTTTTTATCTTTGGAGATATTTTGAAAATCTGTCTCTTCTGTCTATGCACTTTGGTTTCCAGGCCATCAATTCTACTATCCACCTTGATTATCTGGTTAGTAATTTGGACTGTCATTTTTTTCAAGATTACATTCCGGAATCCACATATGATGTGGATGACCATCAATGTTGGTAAAGGGAAGGTGTGTATGTAGCTGTTTTGAGCACAGGACTGAGAATCATGACTCCTTAGTTCTATTCCCAGCTCTGCCCTGACTGCTGTGCAAACTGGGCAAGTCACTGCCTGGCTCTGTGCATCAGTTTACCATAAGAGTGTTATGATAAGCCTTTGTTAACCAAGCCTGTGTTAACCAAGCCTTCGTTATACTATAACACTGTTATGGGTAACATACCTTAGTCTCATCTCAAGCTCTTTCCACCTATGGAATGCTCTCTGGTGATTTGCTGCCTCCTCATGGCATGCCAGATTTCTAGCCAGTTTTTTCCAGTCCTTTGTTCCTGTAGAATGCAATGTGGCTGGAACATTAGACTGGAAGAGTTTGCAACAAAAACAGTATGCAGCATTCTGGGTTTTTGAGTACATAAGCCACGACCTCTCCACTTTGTCATCATTGGGAATTTCACGCCAGTAATGTGTTGGATGGAAACTTCTATTTTCATTGTCTTTGGGGAACATGAAATTTTTCACTTGCTGTGGCCCATGAAGTACAAGGAAGTCCCTCAGGCTACTGCTCAAGGGGGTCCACAGTTGGATCAGCTAGACTTAAGGAACTAAACTCAGCAGCAGCTGTTTCTTGCGCCTCCACCATACTCTTCTCTGATCTACAGTTTTCTTCAGGAATATACATGGTTACATCCATTTGAGATGGAGATCTGGATGCTGCAGTAGCTGCCAGGTCACCTGCACTCTAACTGGAAGATCAGGCATCTCCTCACCACTCACATCCTCACTGGGGCCAGAAGGCTCACTGTGAATGTTTGTGTCTATGTATCTCAGGAGAGCTCCTTCCTGCTTACGTAGAAAAGCTTCCTTTGCTTGCTTTCTTTTTCTGAATGCTGCCCCAGAGGGGCGTTTTCTTCTTTCACTCATGACTGCTGTTCTGTGTCAGCTATAGTGGCTCTCAACACTCAATTGAAGGGGACAAATAAGCAGGCTGGTAGCTGGGCCTGTGTGAGGGAAGATGTCAGTGTCTTAAGGGCCTAACTGACTCCTACTACTGCAGTTGACTACCTGTTTTCCTGAAATGGGTTCAGGGAAGCAGCAGGAAACAGGAAGCTCCCTGAGAAGCTGGTGTTAATCAGTCCAGGCTCCTGGGGTGCTAGAGAAGTACATAAGAGGCTCCTCCTTGTCTCTCTCCCTGCAGCTCCTGCTGCTTTCTGTTATTCCCTCTCACCTTTTCTCCTGCCTGCCTGTTATGTCTCTTGTGGCCTCCTTCCTCCAGCACAGCATTCCATCATCTCTATGCATCTAGAGCAGAGAGAATACATATGCAACAGCAGCAGACACAATTTTCTACACTTTAGGTCCTAGTGGCGCCCCCCACAGTCTGGCACCTGAGGCGGCCGCCTCAGTTCATCTCATGGTAAGGCCAGCCCTGACTGCATTTTAGAAGCTGGATGGGAAGTGGGTGGGGGAAGCTCAAAGTTTTGATAGTTGGAAGTTTTACTACCTGGGAAATGCAGGAGGCAGCTTAATATATTGGGATAAGCATATTATCTGAATGCTTTTTCTAACATAATAAGCAGTAAAATAGTTAATAATGTTGACAATCAATGTCATTAGGTTTCAGAGTCAACACCCAGTTTCTGTTTCGGACTGTCTGCGTACTTGGATAGACTCTACTACTTTGGCATATAGTAAATACATTTTCTGAAAGATTTCAGAGTAGCAGCCGTGTTAGTCTGTATTCGCAAAAAGAAAAGGAGTACTTGTGGCACCTTAGAGACTAACAAATTTATTTGAGCATAAGCTTTCGTGAGCTACAGCTCACTTCATCGGATGCATCTGAAAGTTATCTTTGCAGCCATATGGCTTAGAACCCTTTTTTTTTTAAAAATGAAAGCTGAGATTTTGGAGCACAATTCTGCAGCATGTGTGGGTGAATGTGGCACCAAATTCTGCAGCAGCAGAATTACAGAATAGACACTGGTAATAGCTCTGCATTGTGACATCCAAGTTAAACACTTTTTTTCTCTCTATTAATATGTTTCAATTGTTAAAAACTATTTAATCAGAATATGACAAATTATATATTAAATATTCCTATGGGGTCAGCAAAATTTACATCTGGTTTAATCTTACTTATAGTACAGGCTACTTATCTAGTATTTCTAAATTAAAATTCACAGCTTGTGGTTGTCAGAGCTACTGACTGTTGAGTGGGAAAAGTTTTCATGACACAGCAAAATATTCAGTATTCATTGAATACTGAGCAATTAGGTATTCATCCGTCCTTTAAGGATAAGTTCTGATCTGGTCCATTGAAATTTTGCCCCAGTTTATACCCATCCGCCACAGTCACTCAGAATACTTCTACTTGGATTGCTTCTATTTATGTTTTTTGGCACATAATAGTTTTTTTTTAAAAGTGCCCCTTCAAACATTTGAAAAAAATCAGTGTGTGTGTGTGGAGCATCTGCTTTCCTTCATTTCAGGCCCACCTCCATGTTCTAATTGGATTACTCAGATTTTGAGAGATATTTTGATAGTTCATATCTTTCAGCCCATTCAAACATTTACATTGTTTAAGGCCAATGACATGTTTCTCTATAAATCCAAATCTTTCACATCTGAAGGAAGTTGATCATGTAACTGCAAGTTGAATGGTAAGAGGCATCATTCGATATGTATAGTTTTAACAGGAATATTTTGTTCCTGTAACTGTATATAAAATATATAAATACTAGAGAGAGAGAGGGCCCCAGACCAAAATCCCAGGTCTCAGTACCCCCTACTTCTGGAGAGGTTAGAATATAAGTTTGGTTTCACTTGCTATTATACTAAAGGCATGATTCCACAGGGTGCTGAGCACTTCACCTTCCCCAGGCAATGCTCAGCACTTTCAGGTGTGATCTGTAAAGCAGCATTCTTGTATTTAACCAAACCACAGCAGACAAAATGCTGTCATCTTTCCAATGGTTTCCCACTTTGATGAAAACATACACCCTAAGTACCAACCTTAACTCGGATTTGTGCTTGAACCATTGTAAAGAATAATGAATGATAGGATGAAGTTTCACCAGCAAGTTATTGACCAGTTCCTCTGATTCCAGCTGAACTTACAGAATGTATTTAACAAACTACAAGCCCCAGTTTTGTAAAGGGATCATTATGTGCACAAGAAACACACTCCACCTACCCTCCCATCTTATTAAACAGGGAGGGGTGGAGTCTGGCTCCCAGTCATTATACTCTGAGTAGCCCAGTTAACTTCTTGATGAGCACTTTACTACAGCCAGCAAGAATCTATTCTATATGGAATGGCAGTACTCCAACAAATATTTGCCAGGTATATATTTGTTTTTTCTCAATAACTCTTCTCTTGGCTGAGGCCTTCAATTCATTTCAGAGGCCACAGAACAGCTGCTAGAAATGAAAGGGCCTAATCTGTAAGATTTCAAGTTCCAATGCCCCACAAGATAATTGCTCAGCCAATTATGGAGACATGGCTCCAATTGCAAAATTCAGATCTAGGTTTTGATTCCAGACTCTCAGTGTTTGGATCTGGGCCAAATAACTATTGCTTGCACTTCCTACTGCGGAAGGTAGGATTTGAAGTGGCACTGTCAAGGAGAAAGGCTTGCATGCTGTTATCAATCCCCTTAGCCATCAAAACATTTATTTACCATTATAGTTAACACTTAAGAGTTAGTAGAAAGAAAGTCTTTTATTTGCATCGTACATGGCCCCAGCATATTTCAAGCAATGGAAACGAATGTGCACTTTGTAGTGACTATCTGAAACTCTGCCACTGCAAAGAAAATATTGGCATCAAAAAGAAAAGTCTTGTACTTGAAAAAGGTTCATTTAGTCCCTGGTTTTCACAGTGAGACCCTGTCATAGTTGCAGCATGTACACTTCCTCCTGATACCCCAGGAATCTCTCCTTTCGCAAGATGAAAAATATTTTATTCCTTTTGTTTTGTCCTTTCTATATTTTTCTTAACTGAAGTAACACTAGTACTGAATCATTATACATCCCTTTTAAGTTGATTTTAATAAAAATCACTGGAATCAGAATTAATTTATTTAATTTTTCAGATGAATTTTGCAATTATTTTGGTGGGTAGTTTCCATTATTATTCATCCCCGCTTATGCATTCATTGCTTGCCTTTGGATAAGGTGTCAGATTTTTCCTCTTCAAATATCTTTAGAATCAGTAGGTCTGATCCTGCTAGCACTTGCATTAGTTTTACACCACTGCAAATCCAATGCCCTATATTTTCCCTTTAGGGTACAAGTAGCTCCTGAAAACTTCAGTACGAATTACTCATATTCTTTGCATGGGACATTTGGACCCATTGATTTTAATGAAGTTACTTCTGATTTACATGGGCATGAGATAAAAATCACACCCACTGAGCCTGATATTCCACTGCATTGCATGTTATATAGTCTGCGCAAAGTGGATGTATAATGCTACCTAATCAAAATGGCACTCAAAGGAACAAGACAGTGGAGAATCAGGCTCAGTATCTCTCCAGGTATTCTGACACTCCATAATACAGGCCGGGTATTCTGACACTCCATAATACAGGCCACGTCTCCAGCACAGGAACTATAGGGACACATCTACAGCACCACAGCTATGCCAGCATAACTCACTAGTGTAGACACAGCCTACAGCAACAGAAGGGATTTCCCTGTCACCGTTGGAACCACACCTCCCTAAGCGATGGTAGCTAGGTCAATGGAAGAATTCTTTCATTGCCATACGTGAGTTTACACTGTGGTTATGACGGCACAGCTACAGCGCTCAGGGATGTGGATTTTTTTACCCTTGATCGCTGTAGCTATGTCGACCTAAGTTTTAAGGCCCACCATCGAATGGATTCTGCTTTTGCAATACCATTAGTAAAGTCTCCAAGGTTTCAGGACAGGAGACTTCCCAAAAGAAACATGTTTTCCCCTTGTGCATTTCACAGCCACAGGATAGTCTGTAAAATCAATCTATGGTGCAATTCCTTTGAGAGAACAGAGTGTCGTCAGCAACATATTTTTACACTGAAATCAGAAACTGAGATGTCAAGGTTCTACTCTTGGTATTCTGAAAAATTGACCAACCAGCCACAACTTCCAGAGTATCCCCCTCTCTTCTTACAACAGCCTCTCCACCCGGATTTTGGAGAATTGACACAAACAAGGAAGAAGTGTTGAGAACATTCCATTGGAATGATTTTTAAATGTCACCCTGTTGGTTTTACTTTGCTGTTCTTGCTATTTGTTAAGCACCATTAGTGTGCTAGCTGCTGTATGAAATACAGATAAAGACCCAGGCACCTAGTCCAGGTCCCAAGCAACTTACAGTATAAGAGACAGAATGTTATAGTCCTCCTACATGTGTATACAACAGTACATATGCACATAGGAAAATCTTGAACCTAGAGCCAAGTACATGGGCTGCATTGGATACTCGATGTGAAATTGCTCTGAGCTGCTCTGTAGGTGCAGGTGGCCACTGCCACATCCCCAGAAAACCAGACATTCCAGTATTTCTAGGAACAGTGTAGGCCCTCCCCTGCCAGTGTGACCTCATACACATGGTACATGTAAGGTTACACCACATGGAGGATGCCATTTTTCAGAGCATGTCAACTTGGACTTGGCAGCATGACCTCGTGCTCTCTTGAAGCTGAGCTCTGTTTAACAGAGGGTGTGTGCTTTTTATGTAGCACACTTTCCCCTTATGCAGTAGAATTGCATAGGTACCATGGCCAAAGGACCCTTTGTTGCTGTGGAGGTAGGGCTGGATTTGCCCCTTAGTGAAGATATCTAGATGGAGCTTTGTTATGCATCGTACTCTCCAATGACTGTACTTCTGGGACTGCAATCTGCTTGTCGCAACTTGCTAATATGGCCCTTATTTTGAGAAAGTCTCAAAACCCTTGAAATGAACCATGCAACTTGAAGCAGAACAATGTGACATTTTTGCTTGCAACTCTGCTGTTTGTATAGTAAAAGAAGATGATTTTGGCCCTTATTTCTCTCCTGCCCAAAACTGGATGGAAGGGGACAAACTAATATAAAATATCTTTAGCTCTTCAAGAGCCACAGTCCTGGTGCACCCTCCCCCTGGTGAGGTTAGTGTTGGAGTATGGACGAGAGAAAGGGAGTTAGTCTGGGACCCAAGCTATCCCAAGCCTCAATATTGCAGATACCCAGCCAGCTATGTGTTGGGACTCCCTCTACATGTCTCTCTGGTCCTCCACCAGCCACTTCTGGCCAGTATGCTATCACTGGTTGTCTCCCCTTATGTTTTATAGGTCAGTCATTCTCAACTAGGGGTCTGGGAACCCTTGGGGGGCCCTGAGCAGGTTTCAGGGGGGCCACCAAGCAGGGCCAATGTTAGACATGTTAGACTTGGGGGGCCCAGGGCAGAAAGCCGAAGCTTCATCACATGGGATTGAGGCCCATGGTTCTGAGTCCCACCCTCCGGGGCTGAAGCCGAAGTCTGAGCAATGTAGCTTTGCCAGGACTCCTGTGGCGTGGGGCCTCAGGCCATTTCCCTGCTTGCTACCCCCTATAGCCAGCCCTGGCTTTTATATTCAGAAAACGAGTTATTGTGGCACAGGTAGGCTGTGGAGTTTTCATAGCATGTTGATGGGGGCCTCAGAAAAAAAAAGGTTGAGAACCCCCGTTATAGGGAATCAGAAAGCATGGAGCTTCAAACAACACTAACTCTCCACAGTGCAAACTGCAGTTCTTTAGCAATTCTTTGTGGGGAGCATATTGTTAGTTTTGCTCCTCCCTCCTTTTCGATTTTCTGCGAGGACAATGGGCAATGCAATTTTTTTGTGAGGGGTGAAAGGTCCTGTGGAGAGGTAGGGAGTATCAGCAAAGCCATTTCATTTTCTCCCCTCTGCACTGTCCCATCACAGTTTTTTCTGCGGCTTTTACTCCCCTTTGTCCTGCTCAGCAGAGGTGGGAGTGAGCAACAGGGCCTCTGGCAATAATATCCTTGGATTCCTAGTTTTTTTCTTCCCACTTAGGCAGTGAGATATAACTATGGATGGGGCTGTACAGGCCTCACTGTGAAGCAGAAGGGTTACATTTCACAGAGATTCTGAAAGCTCAGATAACAAATGCCTGGTTCTGAAGCAAACAGCAGGTAAAAGTTTTTGAGTTTGTCTTTAAAATTCTTGTACTATTATTTTACAAAGTCTGCATAGTGGTAAAGCATTCCTTACAATTCTAGACATCTCCCTTGTGGTATTTCTATTGTTTACACAGTATGATTAGTTGTTGTTTTTATTTGGTCTGTGGTATTGGCAAATGTCCTCTTTTGAGGTGTACTGTACTTCAAGCTGTGCTGCTCTTCTTCAGAGGAATTATCTGTTAGGTATGTTTGTGTGCATGGTGGTTTGTTGAAAAGATTTTTTTCCCAATCCCTGGGCAAAATGCCTCTTTTATTTTATTTCCAATTGTGTTGCCTTTTGTATGTTGCTAAAGGAGAGTGACAGTATTGCTAATGAACTACTGCAGAACTCGTGAACCCTAGATATGCACAGTCAGAACACTCCCTTGTTATCTGTCTATTTCAGCTGATTGAAGAAGGAACAGAGAGAACATTCTAAAACATTCTTGTTATACCTAGGGCATCTAGCTACTACACTGATCAATGCACTACAGATCCACAAACGCCATATATTAGAAGGAAGGGCAAGGAGGAATTGGTTATGTGCTGGGTGAGAAGGTCCTTGTTTCTGTCTCTTCTTGGCCCCTATTAACCCTATTTGGGATGATTTGTGCCACCAGGTATGTTAGGATGGAACAATTCCTGTATCCTCTCAGGACTGCTTTTGTACCTGGCCATTGCATGTGGGCATCAGGAAAGGAAGACTCATTTTGCCCCTCCTCTCCCAGACACCCAGACTCAGGAACATTCTTACCATTAATGTACTGAGTTCTGCGTAACTTGCAGGTACCAAGCCACTACTTCTTAAAATCACTGATCTGAACAGAGTGGAAGTTCAGATGCAATCTGTATGCAATCTACCCTTGAAGGAGCTAATATTTAATGGAAAACATGTATTGCACATGGGCGAAATCCTGCTTTAAATTGGAGTTTCTCACCTGAGTATGGATGGTGGGGTTTAGATTTATGTTTGCAGTGGGTTTGGTCCTACACCCCTTTTGCACACGAAAGTCCTGTAGACTTCAGTGGATGCTACTTGCTTAGAAGGACGATAAGATCAGGTCCATTTTGTTTCATTATTATCCATATTAATTGTGATGGTAAAAAAAAACCCAGCTAAGTGTACCAAACTGTTAAACATTGTGACTTGTAATTAAATCCTTGTGCATTAGGTGGGGATAGGTTGGTTTAGCTCCTCACCCCACATTCAGACTTTTTGCTGCCCAAAAATGCTAATGGCTAGGAGTGCTGCAACATAAGACTTCATTCAGCAGAAAGAAAAAGGCAGAGATTTCATGCTATTTACCACAGACTGGTCACATGCTATTTACCAGAGGCGTGCCATTCACAAGACTCCGCCTAATGCTACTCTACACGAACCGCTGAGGTTTGGATGCTGGTGTGACTAGGATATGAACCTACCAACAGAAAACCTCAGTCCATAAAAGATAACACCCTTTTGTTCAGCTTGAGCACTGGAGATATTATATGAGCTCTCTGGATTGGGGTCATTGACTTCACCATCAATGAAATGAATATGAAAAATACCCTGTTAATCAGATCTAAAGAAGAAAGGTACAGAACGGGCCAGTTTGGTCTCAGTTATTTGTATGTAACCTAATGGTCCAGAGAGTTAAAACTATTAAATGTAAGGCAAGGAGTCATACATCAACCTTATTTCCTTGGTTAGATTTGAATGATCAGATCTTTGTTTTAAGTACACATTAAAAACAGGGTGGAAGGTGAGCTCATGTTAAAATTGTAACTTAATGCTTTTCAGGGAAGCTAGGTTGCATTAGACTATTTAATTTATGTTTTAATAATAAATATTTATGAAATCCTATTTCAACCCCTATCAAATATTACTCAATCCTGAACACTTTGCCATATTTTACATGTTATGTTCACTGCTCCAGCAATTTTTTACAAAAAATAGTGATAGTTTTTTTTATTCCCTTACTGGATACAAGTAACTCTCATGGACTTGTAGGCATCAGGAAGGGATCCCTCTGCAGGGAGATTTGGGCCCAAGCAGTGTAAACACAATAGAAATTTGATTAAAAACAAAATTAAAAGTTGTCTTAAAACCAGTGCTTCAGTCTGTTAGGGCTCAGGCCAATTAGTGAATATTGCTAATGTCTAGAACATTTTTGTAAATCCTTATGGGGAAGCAGTCATGAGGAAAAGAGGTTATAGGGTAATAGTAGTTGGAGACAAAAAAGTCTTAGAAGATATTTGAGTCCATCTTCCTGACAAGGCAGGTTTAGAAAATAACTTAAATATAAAGGACCAGATCCTTAGCTGATATATGGCTCCACTATGTCTGTTTGCAGTATTGCTTCACATTTAATTAGTTTAAACTGCGAATTAGGGGAAGGATCTCAATTGGTAATATAGTGGTGGACTCTTCAAGAAGAGATAAAGGTTCAGATTGTGAGAGTAAATCCCATAACTGATTTCCTGGAAACCACTTTCTAGCATTTTGATTAGGTTTATGGAAAAATATACCCAAGTTCTGAATATATTCTTCACTTTTTATGATTGTGTGTAACTGGCAATTAGTAGATTTGCTATATTTGAAATTTACATTTTATGACTATAATACATTTAGGTTAATTTATATTTTCATGATTCCATATGCCTTATAAATGCAAAGAAACACAAAAGAAACAGATTTTGATACAGCAAACAATAATGAAATAACCTGCCCATAGAGGAAGCTTATTCTTAGGCCCAGTCAGTTAGTGTATGGTTTATGTCTTGAATCATGAAAATGTCTATCTCTTATATATTTTTATCCGGTTACCTAACTGTGGAAGTCTTATTATCTTGATAAATGTTTTCACTCTGATGTCCTGGGCAGTTTGTCTGACTAACCAGTGCAGGATCAGATCTATAATTTACAAAACATTTGAAATCATTTATACATAAACAATTGTGTTATATTAATTTGTAATGGAAGCAATTAATACTATCTACCAGCAGAAAACCGTTCTGGTGCCTCCAACTCAAACTGGTCTGGCTTTGCTGAAATTTATATGGCTCAGCATGAAGCTGACTTCTGAAATATAGACCCTTAAAATTTAGATCAAAACTAAGTGCAGAAAACCTTTAAACTGCTGTTTGACCCGCGAGGAAGAAAGCAAACTCTGTTTCTTTGAATTCTGATTTTTCATTAAAAACTAAGCACATCCATTTCCAAATTCCAATAATATTTTCAGCAGGTCCCAAAGAAGATGCCATGAGTTGCAGCTGTCAGAATGCAGTTAAATGCTGCTGTGGATGTTAGGATTCCTGTATGTCCTAAAGACAGAGCGTATTTTAAACTAAATTATAAAGTAGAACATTACTTTTAGAAGTAGTTACTATTTAAAAACAACTCTTCCTTTGACCAGTAATATCACCATGTGTTTTTAAAGTCATGGAATGGTTTATATTAAAAATGTGCTATAATAACATTAACATTTGTTAGGGGAATTGCCAAGGTGCTCAGTTCTAATAAAAGCTTCTCAGCCAACTGATAGTACACTTCAGGGACAGAAATATATAATATATTATATTTCAAAAACTTATTCAGGTTGCAAAGTCAAGCACTCAAAATTTAAGAAGTGGGAGAATTTACTTTAATGCAACTTTAATTCTGCTCCCTTTGTGTATGAATTGAACACTGGTTGAAATCCTAGCCCCAGAAAAGTAAATAGCAAAACTCCCACTGACTTCAGTGGGGCCAGGATTTCAACGACAGTCTTTAATTACATGATTATATACTATTTTTTCCACAGTGCCAAAAGGGTATTTTGATAGGGTGAGCTAGGGTCATTTTGTTTGTATTCTGTGTGGCTGCTTTAGAATGATGCATGAGATACAGCAGGGCCAGCAAGCATGCATAGTGCCAATGAAATATTCAGAGATATAGGGTGGGTAATATCTTTTATTGGACCAACTTCTATTGGTGAGAGAGACAGGCTTTCGAGCCACAGAGAGCTCATCTCAGGTCTGAAGAAGAGCTCTGTGTGGCTCGAAAGCTAGTCTGTCTCACCAACAGAAGTTGGTCCAATAAAAGATATTACCTCACCCACCTTGTCCCTCCAATATCCTGGAACTGACATGGCTACACCTACACTGCACACAATAATGGAATATTTAGAAAGTTAATGAACAAATCTCTAACAGGTTCTACGATGCATCTAAAAATGACAAGTTTCTCTAGCTTGTAGCTTGACTACATTTCAATCAATTTTCATAAAACTGGCAAAAGGTAGCTCCTCTGATCCAGGACTATCCTCCTCCCAAATTTCAAGTTCATGCTCTAAGTCAAGGAGGCGCTAGAGCTCTTTAAAAAATAGCTTGAGGAAAATTTTTGATATTATCAAAATTACCTCTAAACTCATTCTCAAAACACCTGTACCACTTCTGCTGAAACTTTCCAGTAAAATTCCATCTCAGGCAAAAGCAGAACATAGAAATTATTCTAAGATGCACCATGGCAGTTCAACCAGAGAAAGAGATCTATATGATCTCTAGAGATCATATAGAACGTAGTCCAGCCACCAAGTCCAGCCCATAGAGAAGAATGGGAGCATGAGGCACCTGAATTACATCTCCCATAAGGCACTAAAGCAGCTCAGGCAGATGTATATTAATGTCAAACTGACCCAAATCTAAACCTTTAGAGTCTATTAGATTAGCTAAAATATTTTGATTTGGGTCAGCTCAGCCTGAAACAAAATATTTCATTTTGATTTTCCCAATGGAAAATTGAACATTTTTGGAAAACTTAAAATTTTGCCACAGAAGATTTCAATTTTTCAGAATTTGCACTTTCCATTGAAAAACAATTTTAATGGAAAATTTTCATCCACTGTAGTTGCTACCAGCTTCTAATACAACACGTGTTTTTATGACCATGACTTTGGCTTGATTCTGATCTCACTGGTTTAAAACCAGGGTAATGCTATTAACTTAATAACCTCTTATTTATACCAGTGTAAGTGAGATCAGAAACAGGCCCTGTGTCTTATTTCATACATATACACATATATTTGATTAGTTTTATAAAAAAAAAGTAGAATTTCTTATAGCCTTGTGGTTTGTACAACTGTATTATAGTTATGCCACTAGTTATAATTCATAGTATACATTTCTAGAGAGAGAGATTTTCAAAATCTGAGCTATTTTCTTTTTATTTTAAAACCCATTTTAAGCCCTAATAGGCAAACATTTACTATATATTTTATTAATGAAAAAAGATATATATGTGAGTGTGAACAAAATCAGAAATTTGCCAAAATCTTTGGAGGATAAATTGTTTATTTTATAACAATGGTTTTCAACCTGTGGTTTATGGACAGTTGGGGGTTCACAGATTACGTCTAAGAGGTTCGTGAAAAGTTGTTGTTATCATAGAACAGTGGTTTTCAACCTGTGGTCGGAGACCCCTGGGGGTCTGCAGGCTATGTCTGAGATTTCCAAAGGGGCCCACACCTGTGTTCAAAAGTTTTTAGGGGCCCACAAATGAAAAAAAGGTTGAAAGCCACTATTTTATAATATTATGCCTTGTTTGAGGTCCGAGGGAAGGAATAGTCATAATAATCTCAGCAGTGTGTTTGCTTTCCTGGCTCACAAGGCTAAAGTGAGAAATACTTTACAAACATATTTCAAGGGTTTCTAAAACACATTCAGGCAAGTTTCAAGATCAGCCAAATATTTTGATCCCCATGAAAAATAACCAAGATAAAATCCTGTTCTTATTCACATCAACAGCAGTTATATTAGGGCCCACAGGAGTCTTTTGCTTAATTAAAAAAATGTTTCTTTTAAAATCTATTTCTAATTGTAGTTCTGTCCTTCCAACCCACAGCATATATCAATGAAGTCTAGACCTCTTTGGGCCCAATATAATCATATGATATAATTCTGCAAGTTTATGGTCAAATTTGGGCCAGTAAATTTACAATTCAATATAAGCCTTTTGTGGGTTTGCTTAGTTATATATTAAATCAAGGCTGCACTGAGTAATTTAGTTACATTTAAAAGAATTGTTTATAATCCTTCATGTATTTTGACAAATCCAGCAGCCAAACAGTATTTAAACACTATTCTGATGTATAAGTGGCCTTAACAATCATAAACTGATTTGAGCCTCTGCCATGAATGAATGTTAAATTCAAGCCCTACCACTCAACTCTATTGACATTCTAGAAAGGCTATTAAATCATCACATAAAGACTGTGTAAATCAAGGGAAATATTTTTTGTATAAACAAAGGAAGAATAGGATATGTTCCCCAAACAGTAGCTATCAATCTGATCCATAAAGAGAACAGCCGTCTTTTCAAAAGCTGCTCCCTTCATTTGTTTAATTCTGTCCTCAGCTAGTTGTTTGAAGGACACCATCCAAAATCAAATTCTGTTGTATTTTATTTGTAACCAGTTGCTGCTAAATACACAAGGACACACCTTGCTATGGTAGGTCAGAATAACTTGCAAAAGAGAATACATTTTATCATCATAAGGAGAAACCTAAAAATGATAGCTTGACGTTTGCTTTTGAACATAGACTGAGTTACATTTCCCTTTCCTTTATAATTAATAAATGGAAAAGCAGTAATTAGAAACAAACACACTGATACGTTGTGACCTTGTTAAAGAACAGCAGTTAAACTGTACCCGTTGCTGCTTCCTACCTTATATACATTGATAGGAATATCAATGACAATATAGATAAGATCTCCTAGTGCCAGGCTAGCTATCAGCGCATTGGGGCCATTCCTCATACACTTGTTCTGGTAAATGATCCTCAGCAAAGTTGCATTCCCAACCAATCCAACGATGAAAATAATACAAGCTATCACTGTGTTAACGTATTTGAAAGTGTCAACAATTTTAGTCCGTTGGGAGCAATAGTTTGTTTTGTTGGGTACCATGGGTCGGCTAGTAGTAAGGAGTAAGCTGGGCTCTATTCCAGAGTAGGTGGTCAAATAGTTTCCAGAATCACTCAGATTGGTGTAATATCTGTCAGAACTGTCGCTGAGAACACATCCAGTGACAAGCAGTAGCAAGGAGACTCTTAAACAAAAGGTTTCCATCCTAAAGTCTTGAATGGCAGGCACATTCAATGAAATAGTTCTTTCAATATTTTAGTGTGATCCTTCTTACTTCTTCACCTATATGGAGAAAACATGAAGAAAACACAGATTAACAATTATCTTATTTCTCATTTCAAAAGAAGTGCTTGTTCAGCTTGTTTTTTATACTAGCTAAACTATCTTGAATAATAGATTACAAAATGAGACAGAAAATCCCCATGGCATCTGAGGGGTAGTGCTAAAGAAATCCTGCCATATCACAAAAGTGTGTAGGAGTATTTGTCTATATAAGGGATAAAGCATTCCAGACAACAAGTGATGGATAAGAGTTTTGTCACAAGACTTAAGCTTCCCAGTCGAGTAAATCAGCATGGGGTGTCTTGGCAACATTACTGATACTTTAATAAAAAAAAAATTTAAATTTTTCCATAGCTGGAGTTCTGCTAAATAGCAAAGCCACAACACTAAATTCATAAATTCTATTTAAGGCCAGAATGTATTATTATTATTTGTTTTAATATTTGTTGGTGTACTGAAAAAATGATGCTATAGACCTATTTTTCTTTGCCATAATAATTAGCTGGCTTTTAAAATTTAAAAGCCCTGAATATATCATTTTCAAATCTAGTTCATGAATAAGTAGTTCATTTAGTGCCAGATCCAAAGCCCTCAGAAGTAAATGGAGAGACTAATATTGACTTCAGTAGACTTTGGATCAGGCCCTTAATGCTTTTAAATCAGCTACATATACTAGTAGGCTAGTAGAAATTTATCCTGGATATTTCAGAATTCCCATGCAGCTCATGTTCAGATGTTAACAGTAGATAAGTTAATTATAATTGTATAAAAAGCAAACATGATAGATATTGCATACTAAATACTTGGCATGACATCCCAAGGAATAACCCATGAAATCTGCTGCTTTTAAAGGGCATATCAGTAGTAGGACATTCTTCCACCACAAGTGTGACCCTGAGTAACAGAAAAGTCTGTGGCCTACTTACTGCAGTGGAGGATGGTTATCATTAATATTAGTAATGCTGCATCATGCTTCAGGTCATAGAGACCACTCCGGGATTCTCTTTTGTGAAGTTTAGTGCACACTCTCAAGCCCCAAAGATTTTTTCCCCTTCCCTTCAGCTCAGTGTGACGAACTATCACAAGACATCTCTGTGTGAACTAGGATAAAGTCAAGGGCAGTGTTGAGTCAAACTGGAGATTTGAAAGTCCAGTGCTGCGTAATATTACTAGGAGAACTTGAATGAAGGAGTTGCAGAGGTACTTTTAAGTTAATTAATTCCAGAAATGTGGAGATTCCCCTTCTATTTTTCCCGAAAGGATTATTAAACAGAATAACAGTGAAGAATTTACAGTAGAAAGCAATGAGAGTTCACTGACACCAGGCATTTGGGCACTATCATAATACAAATATTTAGTACTACTGCCTACTATGCTCTTCCATTCCAGTAGGTGGTATGTAAAGAGTCTTGAGTGTGTAACAGAAGCATACACATCCCTAATGTCTGTATGCATGTATTTTGTATAGAGTATATGTGTGCCTGTGTTTGTTGTCAGTGGTACAAATTCTGACCTGCTTCACTGGTGTAGCTAAAATCATAATCCGGCCCACTATATTAGTCGATGTATATGATCATAAACCCAATTAACTGGATATCTGTCTAAGATATTTATTTTAAAAATGCTTGTTCTACTGGTTGTCTCAGGACCACTAGCAATACTTTGCACTGGTTTAGTGCTTTCAGTTTAGGATTCTAAAGCACTTCGTAATAATTTTACAACAATTTTACAAATGGGGAAAACTAAGTCACTGAGAATTGCAGTGTCTTGTCCTGTTCATACAGTAAATCAGTGATACAGCCAGGTATAGAATCCAGATTTTCTAATACCTAGTCCTTTGCTTAAACCATGCCACTAACCTTCTCTTTCTCAATTTATGAACTTTTTATATGCAAATTTGATATATTACTTATATCCCACATAAATGTGATGTCAACATGGTAGTCATACAAACAACATGAGGAATGATATACAAAATACCCAAGACAAAACTTTTCCTGAAGAGGTAGGAAAATCAAAATAAAAAAAATTCCCATATACTAATTCCAAGAACATGGATTCATGATATACATATTCCAAGATATGGAGTCACTGACAAATCCTCCATTACTATGTGCGTATTTTCAGTGTGCCCTTATGATGTGTAATAGCAGTGCACAAGCACCCCACTGCATGCAATATAATAATACTTGTGTTAATTGTCTGTGAGAATACAATATAAAAGCCCATTGTATTTATGTAATCTCAGTATCTAGAATAGCTAAGGAATTTCTGTGCATTTACAGGCCATATGCATGTGGTGTCAGTGTGTCACTAACACAATGGTACACAAAATTCCTTACAACCAGCATGGGACGCTGAGAATAAAACTCCTAACTTCCCAACAATAAATATCCTGCTAGGGAGAGTAAAGCTAGGACAGTCCCCATGTCAAGATTTTCAAAACCAAACTGGGCAGTTTGAAATGAATTGTTTAATTGATTAAACACTATTGAGATTTGTAAACATTTAATTCATCAAATTAAAAAGGCCAAAAGACACATGAGGTTTAAAATGGGAGCTAATAAACTTAACTAGGACAGAAGTTTCAAAGCAATTACAATAAAAAGTACTGAAAAAAATAATTTTCTCCTAGTTAGATCTCACTAAACAAAGTGTAGTTGGTTGTGGGTTATCTGCCCTTTTCCCTTCTTCCAACACAAAAGAAAACTTCCTCCCTTTTAGCACTGTCAAAAGATCAATTCCAAAATGCAAGTGGCAAAGAATTACCATCCACAACTCCCCTTCAGTACTGGGTATCTGATATGCTCTATACATTTTAAACTTTTAAAAAAATATTTATTGCAAAGGTAAAATAAGATGCCTGATAACTAACACACACTTTTATCATCATCACCCAATCCCTTTATGACTTGTTAAGGATAAGTGCTAAAACCATACCATGAAGCTCCCTAGGCTCTCACCCAGGGACCATACAGCTGCTTCTGCCCCCAATTCCGTGCATAGAAGACTGCAAACTCACTCCAAGTGTAGTTCAGGCTGCTGCTGAGAATTTCCTCAGTGTGGCTTCTTCTGGGGAAGCCTTACCAAATACTCCTTTCTCAATGTGACTGGGTGGGATTGGAAATCTTCACCTCCGCTGTATCAGCAAGAGAGAGACAGAGAGACAGAGATGTCAGAACGTCCCCTCTTTCTGTCCCCTCCCCCATTCCCCCCCCAACCTTCAGCCCAGACTGAGACCCTGCCAATGTTAAACACAAAGGCTGCCTCCCGGGCACAAGGGAACAGTGAGTTGTTTAACCATTTCCTCCCTGAAATGGAGTTAACCTAATATGCTGGGTTCATTTAAGCAATAGATCATAGAAATCCACTACAGTAGCTTTCTGCTAAAGAAGCCCAGGCAGTCCATTGAAACACTGGACAAAAGAGCGAAATAGGAGGCATAAGAGAGATAAGCATAGTGGGAAAACATTGGCTCTTGAAGATTTCCATAATCTTTGCTTTGTAATTTCCCATTTGTTATAATTAAAAGACTTTTAAAAGAGAATGACTAAAGTATGATTTGTAAAGTGTTAAAAAACGTGAATCCAGAAAGTCAGATTGCCCAGAGGCATAATTCTCCAAACTGTGGTCCATGGATAGCTTGGTGGTCACATGTTGCTATATCTCCTCCTCCCAATTTCCAAATGCTAAACATGAAAAAAGTCAGTGAAAATACATTATATTTCCTAATATTGTCTTGTTTCCTAATATTTCCTAGTATTATTCTTCCAGGTGAGCAATATCTTGTGTAGTTGTAGTTGCCTCAGAGATGTTAAGCATTTGTGAATGGGAGGGTGTACTGTCCATGGAATTGCAGATGAGAGGGGAGGTGTCCATGAGACAGTCGCTCTATTCAAGTGAGATCCATGCTCTCAAAAGTTTGAGAAGCCCCACCTTATGGTCATGAACCTTCTTCATTCTGAAAAAAGTATGATTATCTCACCAAAGGCACCTATCTCCACTCATAGGGCCTTCGGCACAGTAAAAAATTTGGGCTAGGATAAGTATCGTATTAAAGCAGTCCAGGAATGCAAGCACACTACAACCCAGGGCTCTATGGGTATGGCTACACAACAACAACAACAACAAAACCCCACGGCTGGCCCATTCCCGGCAACTTGGGCTCATGAGGCGTGGGCTGTGGGGCTGTTTCATTGCTGTATAGACTTCTGGGCATGGGCTGGAACCTGAGCTCTGGGACTCTCCCACCTCACAGAGTCATAGAGTCTGGGCCCTAGCCTGAGCCCAGACTACACAGCAATGAAACAGCCCCGCAGCCCGAGCTTGAGTTGGCTGGCATGGGCCAGCCATGGTTTTTTCTTTGCTTTGTAGACTTACCCTATCTGGTCCAGGGCCCACCTGTGGTTGGTATGGTAAGAGCAGAGGGGCCCACTTCTCTCTCAGAGAAACAGAGGTGTTAGGGCCTTTCTCCAACCCCCACGAATGGCAGCAGAGGCCCATGTCTTTTTGGGAGCAGCAAAGGTCCTCTTTTTTCCAGTAGAGAGGCAGAAGAGGCGGGAATTGATAGTCTGGTCCTTACCCCAGCAGTTGAGGTGCACCTGATTGTGTAGGTAGGAAGGTCCTTCCCAGAATGTTCATCTGGGATGGTGCTGATAGTGCCTACCCATCCCAACCTGAACACCCTGAGCAGTAGGTCTTGGAGTTAACACCCCCATTTAAATTAATAGGGCAGTTTACTCCTCTTGGAGCTATTGTTTCAGGGTCTCTGCAGACTCACGCAGATGTCACAGTATCAGTTACATTTAGTTTATGTTTTCAAACTTTTCTTTTAAACCACAAGAGCTGGAAACATTTTTAAAATGAAAACTCAGATTTTGATGTAATCACATGACTCCAAGAGCCTGGGTCTAGGCAAAGGCCTGTAGTGCCCATGTTTTCATTCAGCTCTGGCTGAGATGATCTATACTCCAAGAAAGCTAACCAATGTTGTCTTTGACCCCTGACTGAAGCATTTTAAGATCTTCATTTCAAGAGCTAATTTTGGCCTCCCAAGTGGTTACATCAGAGGAATAGCTTTATAAACTTTTGTGAACTCCTTTTTGAGCACTAAAAGACAACCCAGCTCAATTTGATGTCAACATTTGCAGTTCTAAAAGAATAGGAAAAGATTAGGAAGAATGGATGAAGATGGTGGAGCCACACAGTCTGCAGAAGGAGGAGATTTGGTAACCAGGTCATATGAGAAATTCATTTACACTTGCTCTGAGTATTGGATAATAAATTTTCAGAAACGGAAATTTCTCTAAAATACTCTTTTAGACCAACTAAGTGAAAAGATTGATAGATTTCAAAATCGGCTAACAGCAGTGGGAAAAAGAGCTGTGGCATCTGAATCAGTCCAAATGACAGGCACTTTTATGTATCTGCTAGAAAACCAGCTCACTTACTTGATGAGTAAGAACACTGACTATCTTAAAAGAAACATAATCCCTTGTTTAGAAACGCTTCAGAAGACTGAAATTTGAAAAGTCAAGCAGAAAAGCTTAACTCAACATATCTTAAAGTATGTTTTATATTAAATTAATGCCAGTATGTAATTAAACTGGAAATATTGTTTGTTTAAATGAAAGGTATTTAAATAATCCATATTTATTAGTTTTATTGTACATACTTAGAGTCACTGATATGTTTTTATTAGGAATCATCTCATGCAAAAATTGTATTGACAATTATTGATGATCCAGACTGAGTGCAGTCTGCACTTTTCATATAATCAACAGACTATGCATTCATTAAGGAGTACCATTTATATCTTTCTCATAGACTCTCTAAACAGTCTCAACATCCTGTTCCTTTCCTATGGCCTATTGATCCTTATGCCTAACTTGCTGAATAGGAGTAAATTTGAATTTCTGCTGTCATTCAAGCCCACATCTTACCTTACTGATTTATAACTAATCCAATCAATTTGGAAGGTTCAAACAACACACTCCAAATTATGCCACGTTTAATTATATGTATTGAATATTAAACAAAATAAAAAAAATTATAGTACTTGTAAAGCTCTCTCCTACAAATTACAATAAAAATATAAAAAGAGAAAAGACAGAGAGGGCTGTTATCATAGGACATAATTCTATTATTGCCAGTCAGCCTATCTAGTGTTAACTATGCAGTATGACAATATTAATGTATGGTTAATAATGGTTCTGTGTTCTTTAATGACTGGACCTTTGTTCTGTCTTTAATCATGACAGTTTACCCTCAGCAGGATTGTGTATTTAGTTTTAATGTATATAAAATATAGAAGTTTCATATAATTAGTCAGCTAATTGCCAGCTAGTTTACCTATGGACAAGGCTCTTAAGTTTTTGTTTTTACCGAAAAATTCCCAATGTTTACAAAAGTTATTCGCTTTTCACCAGTTTTCACCTGAATTTTGAGTACATGTACTCAAGTACATGAAATTACTGCTTATATCAAGAAAATAGAATAGATTACAGTAGGTAGATGTGTTTATGCTAATCAATTAGTTTAATTGTAAATGTGAGGCTGTCTGTAAAGTGAGGAAATGTAGTGGAAGGTACACACATGCAGGCATATGACAAAAACAACAACCCAGCTTCCCTGTTCTGCAAGGAGAGATGGCACCTTGGTAACTTGAGCAGACCCTACTGGAGCCCAAGGGGATTCCCCCATACCCAGCTCTCCCCTCTTCCCCCCCAGAAAGGGAGATAGCTGCTTGGTGATGTGGGCGACCCAGGTTATCAAATTGCCATCTCTCCTTCTGGAATGGGTAGCAGAGTCAGAAATACTCTTTCTTTTCTCTGTTTGTTGCTTTTCTTCTGTTCTCCCATCCCCCAATATTGACCCTGATATTTGCCCAGAAACTCTGAGTTGATTTTTTGTAGTGTTTTTCATCCATTTTTAATTTTTTTAATCAAGACATGGGAAATTTTAAATTAAATAAAAATCGAAAATGAAGGGCCTTACCTATGAAAGTACCCTACAAAGTAAAACAACATTAAGCAAAATGCAATCTGCCATAGATGCTGAGAAGGCATTCTATAGGGTTCTTTGGGCCTACATTCTTTTAGTACTAGAGAAATTTTGGCCTTTGTTATCTGCAAGTCTCTGTATGCATTCCTTTATTTGAACAGATCCCGATTAGAGACTTTCTCCTGAAAAAGTGGCACAGTGCAAGAATGTTCTCCTACCTCTCCTGTCAGGTCTCTTCACTGAACCACTTGCAATAGCTTTAAGAGATTCAGCACATCATAACATTCATGATGACATGATTATTGGCTGTGCTGATAGACATCCTATTATATTTCAGTGAAACACAAGCTTTCATTCTATACCTTAAATCATTCTTAATGGCATACAGGACTATGTTTTGAGAGCTGAATGCGACTGACCTTTCAATGAGATGCTAAATACTTTCTTATGCTGATGGTCCCCTGAGGAATTCAGGTGTCAAAGGGGCACAACTTTCACCCAGTTTAACGAAACTAATAATGCCAAACCTGCAACCCCTTTTATAAACTTGCCCTTCAAAGGTGGCATAATTTATCGTTATCTATGTTTGGATGAGTTAACTAGATTAAAATGTATGTTACCTGGGTACTGTAGTACCCACAAGTCTTTCTAGTACTGCTACCTAGTTGGTATAAAAATGGAGTAGATAAAATGAATATGCTACAATTTTTATAGCTTGAAAAGTGCCCCCAAATCCATTTGCAGAGGTTCAAAAAAAAGAAAACATACAAAGATACTAACACCCTCCCTGTCATTGCAATCTGGACAACCGTAATTTAAGATGTTTGGAATAGGTTGGATTTTACAGAAACTCAAAACAGCCCTCCAGGGCAAAACATTGAAACAGCTTGTTACTCTTATTCTTTCCAACTTGATTTATGACAGATACTAGTCTCCCTTAGGAGATCAGACAAAATCCTATCCGAGGGACCATTCTGCAAATATGGAGAAAAATAATTGGGTACCTTGGTGTAGTGCTAGAACTCACAGTGGCTTCCTGGATGTATGGGCTATCAGGTTTTCCTCCAGGACCAGATGATGCTAACTTTAAAAGATGAGATGGCAAAGGTCTGTGAATCTTTGGAGATATTTTCCGTGGCATAACACTAACAGAACTTTGTACAGTTCAGAATAAAATTTAATCTACCTTCTTGAGCTTTTTCTGTGTATCTACAAGTTAGCCAGTAGTTCTCAACCTATTTACCATTTTGGGCCACATCCAATACTACCTATATTGCCCTCACATGGATCACAGCTCTGTGCTGATTGGGCCACAAGTGGTTAGTGGGGTGCAGGTTGAGTTAGACACTTCCTAGACCAGGTTATTTAAAAAATAAACTGAACAATGAAGAAGAAGCAATTTGAAGATGGTGGCTAACCCAAGTAAGCTTCTATCTCTCCCGTACAACTGCATCTCCGAGGAACACATAATGGTGTATAAGCCAAATTCTATAACCTGCACTCAAGACATTAAAATTCCTCTTAAGAATAATCAATAGCAGAAAGCATTTGAAAACTCCATTGAGGTCTCTATTTGCAGCACCCCTAAGCAAGTGCAGTACTTTGTGGTGCATAGATTTTAGTGTTTTCCTCCATTTTTGAAGGAAAATAATCCAGATATACATTTGTTCATGTTCCTAAATGTAATTATTAACCACCCTCACTCATACATTATATATGAAGTTGCTGTAACATAAACCCATTTTGGGCATTGATCTCCACCTTTTCATATATCCAGCATGGCAACTACCTCAATGTTTACACCTGTGATGGGGTATACAAACCGCATACCACCAAGGAAGGGGTTAAGCAGCTGCTCTGGGCCTAGGCAGCCCCAACCCATCACTCCTGCAAAAGCATGCATGGCTTGGAGGAGGAGCTCAAAAGGGGAGCAGGCCAGCTCAATAAGGCAGCAAACTGTGGAGGTGAGCTGACCTACATTTCTGAGCTCCTGCAGCCTGAGACCTGACTGTAGTGTGGCCAAACCCAAAGAGAAGAGACTTGGGAGTTGTAGAAGGTCTGAGAATTTATCTTTGATTTCCACTTATTTGATGTCTTTACTTTACCCAGGAGGACTGGTAGGAAGTGTGATCTAGGGAGGCAACAGTATAACACTTTGGTAGTGCAGGATGTAGCTGCCTACACTGGGCCCTGCATCGGAACACAGTGGATAGGATTGGCCTTGGTTCTCCTACCATCCCCTAAGGTATGCCAAAACAGAAGCAGACCCCTGATACAGGGAGTCTAAGGGAGAGAAGGTCCTGAAACCTGAAGGACAAGACACTGAAACCCTCAATTAACCCAGAAGGCTACTCTGTTGTTGAACTCTTTGTGTACCCCAAAAGGGGCAGACCTGAAACATGTGACCTGATCAGAGGGGGCCGAGTCATGGAAGGACCAGATCTCTGCAGCACCAGAACAACTGTCAAAAAGGGCATACTCTGGATCCCTGATTTTGTACTTATAACCCTCACTCTTGACCCTGTTCTTCATTAGTTGTCCACCATCCTCATTTGAATCCTGGGTCCGGTAGCTCCTCCCCTTAGGCCGGGAGGGGAGAGGCCTTCAGATGTGGATGGGCTTGCGCCCACTCGCCTCCCAGACTTCAATAGGTGTGAACTGGGGTACCAGGAGAGAAGAGGACCTGCCACGCCCTGCATGACCACTAGATGAGTGAACCCCTTCACAAAACCATTATTATACATTCTGGGAACCAACCTTATCTGTGGCTAGCATTGTAGGTAACAGAATATAATGTGTGAGGCAACATGTATATTAGTAGAGATGCAAAGAATGAAATATTTTACCTGATCTAATAACATACTCATTGAAGTTTGTAAAAATCTGATTGCTTTTCATAAAATACACAGAAAGTCACTGTTTCCCAGTAAGTGGTTTATTTACAGTATGGTTCCTGTAATGGCATATTTATTAATCCTACTCCACCTAAATGATAAGCACAAATAAACCCTCTATTCCTTTGCCAAGTACAGTTTATTTTCTCCCTCCTTTCATCACGTTCCCAGAGTACTATAGCCACTAATAACATTGATTTATAATTAAAGTAAATTCTAAGGAGGACATTTTTATATTAGATCACCATAATTAGGTAGATGTTCAGAGTAGTGCCACTGAAGAATCTCCATGATGGCCTTGTATGGGCTTAGGCACAAGGCTGTGGTGGAATGTGAGGAAGGGATAGAGGATCCATGTTTAAATGACATAGTAGAACCAACACTTTGTACAACTGGTTCTGGAAGGGCTGCAGCTACTATTCCAGCCCGTGGATGAGAATATTAGTCAGGGGCTGAGCATTTGGAATGGGTTTTGGAGCTGTGTTGCAGACTGTTGTGGTCTCACCATCCCAGAGCATCCCCCCAAGGTGTGACACAGTATTTCAGAGACTCTGCTTTGCTTTCCTCCTCAAGACTTCAGTGGTCTGTTACAGTGGTGACTTGGTCCTCCTGCCAGGTCACACCTTAGTTCCACCCCTTTTGGGATATTTATGTGCCAAACAAATAGTGTCTGGCAAATAGTAATAACCTACACAACCTCTTCTGTCCCTCCTGGCCTCCTCTTCAGCCTCACTTTTCTTCCAGAGCAATGGAGTCCCTCATCAAATCTTAAAAAATAACCCAAAACATTTCTTCTGGTGCTCTTTGTCTTGAGCTTTTAATCCATTTTACACTCTTCCCATTGCTCCACTTTTCTGCAGAACATCAACCTACATGGCTACCTCCTTGGAATCTTGCCACTGTTTCAAGGCCCACAAAGAGCTAACTCCACTCCTTTCCCATAGATATCTGGCTACCTGGCTTCCATCAGGCCCTTCCCACAGAAAAAAAAGTCCGGGCCACCTCTTTCCTGGGTCTACTTTTCATACTGCACTGAACTCCTTCCCTTAAACTCCTCCCTCCTGCGTCTGTCTCACTCTCGAGATGTAACAAAGTGTGGCTAAAAGAGATCTTGGGCTCTTGGTTGCTGTGCAGTTTATACACCCCATCACACAGCCTCACCCAGTGATCCTGATTTGGGGGCATGTGAATTTTACCTTCTAAATCTCTTTGCACTCCACTTGTACAGAATATGACTTCTCCGGCTCTCTGTGAGTGAAGTGGATTTCACCCTCTATCTCAGGGGTGGGCAAATGTTTTGGCGCAAGGGCCACATTGGGGTGTGAAACTGTATGGAGGGCCAGGTAGGGAAGGCCGTGCCCCCCAAACAGCCTGGCCCCTGCCCCCTATCCACCCCTTCCCACTCCCCCCCCGACTGCCCCCCTCAGAATCCCCAACCCATCCAATGCCCCCTGCTCCTTGTCCCCTGACTGCCTCCTCCCAGAACCCCCCCGCCTCAAACCACCCCCCCCAGGATCCCACCCCCTATCAACCCCCCCTGCTCCCTGTCCCCTGACTGCCCGACTTATCCACACCCCCGTCCCCTGACAGGCCCCCTGAGATTCCCATCCAACCCCCCCTGGTCCCCATCCTCAACCACCCCAGAACCTCCACCCCATCCAACTGCTCCCTGTCTCCTGACTACCCCCCGGAGCCCCCTACCCAACCCCTCCACTGTTGCACACGCATGTGCATGCGCCGCCGCTGCCCCCTTACCACGCCGCTGAGAGCTGCAGGAGCTCGCAGCCCCGCTGCCTGCACAGTGGTGTGGCTGCAGGGGAGGAGGAACAGCACGGGAGAGGCCAGGGGCGAGTCTCCCAGGCCAGGAGCTCAGGGGCTGGGTAGTATGGTCCCGTAGGCCACATGTAGCCCGCAGGCTCTAGTTTGTTCACCTCTGCTCTATCTGAAAGATGTAAAGCTCCTCCAGTTTAATATACCTTATTACAATTGTGCTAAACTTGGTTACCCATAGATTACATTATCTTGTATATAAATGAAATGATTTTAGAGAAGAATGATACAATAGCTATAATAAGAAAGGAGATCACTGGCCGTTTAGCATGCAGCTTGGAGAATTGATAACCTGAATCATTTACTGTCTTCAATTCTGTCGCTTTCTGCATCTCCCAGGAGTATTTTTGTATATTTTGTTTGATATTATAGTCTAAGAATAAACTCAGGAAACAATGTCTGGGAAAGGTAGGAAGTGCTGCTCTGTGTTATAGTTTGTCAGCATCAAACCATTGGGGATATAAAACAAAATGTTACGTTTATTTTCCTCTTTAAACTTGAAAATTGTTACAGTAGTTTTTCATTATTAGAAAAAAACTATCATAAACAGAGAGTCTCAGCATCACAAAGAATATACTGTGTCATATCACATCCCCCCATCCCCTCCTGCCAAACATATTTAATCCAAGATCCTTGGTTTGCAAGGATGGGAGGGGATTTTAGGAAAGAATATAAGTAGTAATAACTTTATACTTTTACTTTTTGTGTATTTTTGACAGGTTTCTATGCCCCCTGTTATATTTTGTCCCACCCCCTTTTTGCCCCAAGAGTTGACTGTATGGTATCAAAGTCCCTCTTACCTGTGCCAGGAGCCCCAGGTATCATGTTTGGATATGTGCATTTTTGGTACTATTGGCCATTTTGAGGGGGGGGATTTTTAAATTTTCTTTAATTATCCTTACTGGAATCATTAAAATAAATGAATACCTATAGATTTCATGCCTTTTCCTCATTTTAAGAGGAACATATGCTTGTTATGCATTTAGTATACATCTAAAGTTATTAAAATTGTACAACATCAACAAAGGAGAAGTGTCAATACATATATCCATGAAAGTTTTTTTTTAAAAAGCACAGAAAGGAAAAAATGCAGAGAGAAGAGAAAAGCATCTCACCTCATAGACTGTTACTAGCCAAATGACAGAAACCCCTGTTCTTTAACCAGATGGAATCATATATCATAAAATATTAAATTGCATTACATTTCATGAAGGTTTTTCTAACCCCATGGCCTTTTGTGGAATTATTCATTGTGGTACATTAAATTGTAACTGAAAGACAAAATACCATCCAAAATGAGCATGTATGTAGATTTCTTTAGAAAACTTTTTACAAAACTTATGCAAATTTAGCACTTAGCCTTATTTGTTTTTTAATTCTGGATCAGGAATAAAATTTCCTCTTATTATACAATTCCTTTAGCAATTGTCTTGAAAAACAGATAGAGAACCTAATGTAGTTACATGCCAAACGCTTATTCAAATTTCCCTTATTCCATTTATTCAAAGTAAAGACTTCCTTCATAACATTGTATATTTACTAGAAATTAGCAACTGTATTAGAGGCCTCTTAATTTTAGAAAAGTTTTTGAAGGACAGATAAATTAAAAGAATAATTTAGCAAAATATACAACATACGTTTTAGTAATAAAACAAAAATGGAGTATTCGGGAAACATATATTTTAGTTTTTGGGAGGCAGTAGATACATACAAAATGTTCTCCAGAAAATTCTATATATCTTTTCTTGACTTTTTTAAATTAAAAACTGCCATTTTTTCCATATTTCTTCTGTTAAACATACAATTTTTAATCATGTCTATGAAATAAAAAAACATCAAATAAAGTCTTAAAAAATAAACTATACTAAACTTTCAAAAGTTTAACATGTAAAAACAGAGTATGGGGATAAGAGAGCTGACTTGGATTTTAGGGGAAACTTCAATAACGGATTGAATTTTTTTTTGGTTTGACACTGTTTTGTATCCATCCTTTCATAGTTTTCGTGCTATAGCATGGACAAGTGTTTGTCATGCAGAAACTCTACCAACCTTCATGAGGCATTATTGTTTTGCCAAACTATCTAATTGCTCTTTCACAGGTTCTCAGAATATATATGGAATATATAGTATTTAATAAAACCACTGGGCAGATGACCTACTTGGTGATACTTTGTAATAGTACCTGCAAAGCAACTATTACATTTTATTTGTTTTTGTTTTATTTTTTGTCACTCTGAAGGGGTCCTAAAGAATTATTTTTCCAGTTCTTATAAACAACTTTACATTATACTTTTATACAAGATGTAACTCTAGTTAATTTACAGTATTAAATAATGTAAGACAATATACAATATACATGGGAAATTACTGAAAAAAAGAGGAATAATGGTGACTAAAGCCTTAATGCAGGTCATTAGACCTTTTATGATAAACAGTAAGGTCTAATGGAAGGATATGGAGAAGATGGAAGTTTTTGATTAAAAAAGAGAATTTGGGAAAAGAGGAATGGAGTGTCGGGGGGACAGTCTTTACCTCTATCCTTCATGAAGTTACAAAGCTATGGCTTGTCTTTTTATTTTTATTTTTTAAATAGTAAAACCCCTGGGTAAAGGATGGCTTTTTACACTGTACCCTGGAATCTTAAATTTTCTTCACAATTTACAAATGATGAGCCTTTAGTACAGTTATCTCCTATCTTTGTATTTTGAGAAAGTTTTGTTTGGCTGTTTTTTTGTTTGTTTGTTTTTTGCATGCTGTGCAAAATTTTAAAAACAAGCTAACACTATTTTTAAAGGTTGGTAGAAAGTATCTTTTAAACATTGTAATGGAATTTTTGTTTTACACCACCTCTTCATCTTAGATTAAGACAAAATGTTGATGATAGGTATTGTGTATGGGTGTGAGCTGGAGGTTATAGTTTGTGCAAAATGAAGTATACAATTTAAAGTTTTATACAGGTGCAGAAAAATTAATTATTCTGGGCTGCTTCAATATGATGATAAATAAAATGGGGAAAGAGTAATTGGTTTGCAGATAGTTCTATTCTTCTTCCTTTTTATGGCAAGAGTGGTGATTAACAGTCAAATAACCAAACTCAGATTAGTAAACCAGTGAATAATTTTGGAAGTGGATTGGTTTAGCTTGGTGGAGTTACCTTGTAGCTATAAAATATTGCTACAAATGTAAAACTGTTTTGTTTCGACTGTAATACAGAGCTTTTTTATCAGTCAAAAATGTCTGGGCTTGGAGATGTGCACCAGTGTGGCTCCCAGTGCTTTGCCAATGGTTTTCCACCCCATCATTCTGTTAGGTTTCATCATAAGTCACAGCTATTCTTTTAGGGTCCAACATGTGTCTAATATACAAAAGTTGTTGCTTTTGAGGTACTTCTGTAAAATACCACTAATGTGTAATGATGAGCATATTTGTTATGTTACAGTGTTTTTCTTCTCAGTCAGAAATGACCATTTGTGCGTTTTTGCCTTTGTATATGTGCCCAATCCTCCTGATGCAAATTTGCAAAGAATATCAATTGCAATGAATAATTTGATTGACTCTATCAATTAGATGCAGGGTATACTGGAAAAATGGAGCTTGCTGTGGCTACTTGTAATTCAGTCAATTGCAGTTTCTTTTGGAGACATTCTGACTCGCCTATGCTTGACTGATTTCTACTAGAAGCCTACTTGTTCAGATGATGAAATCTGTGTACAGAAGCCAAATGCTCAGACGAGCAGGACTAAGAGTCAAAAAGTTTTTGAATAGTAGAAAACTTCCTAACAGCAAGAAGCCAGATTTCTTTTTAAAGGGCCTTGAGGTTAGGTTGGTCAGGTTGAATGGTTATTTATGATTACAGTAACTCTTCAGTGAAATACCCTAATCCATAACTATGCAGCGGAGAAAAAAAACGTTCTAATGACTCAGGATTAACAGGCTATGGAGAAAAGAGTTTAGAGATCATTAACGTCTTTAAGGTACAGCCATGTAGTGGGGGCATTAAGAAATTGCACTGCTCCAGGGAGAGCATGCTTTCTGATACACTCTTCAGGATTACCGCATATTCACTCCCAAAAGGCTGACCAACTCTGTGGCTAATGTGTGAAATGGTAGGCTCCTGACAACTCATCCTCCCTACCCTTTTTAGGGTATCTTATACCTGAGGAGGTTCATGGAGGGCTCAAGGACTGATATTGTGCCCCCCTGCTGGGCAGGGATGTAAAAGGAGGGGCTTCTTGCAGAACCCTTTGCTTCCCCCTACTCTACTGTACACTTGTGAAGCAGCTGGGCGCAATCTGGCCTGATCATAATCCCTTCAGCCCTGATTCAGTAGCCCATCCTAATTTAAATACGTTTGACTTTAATCCAATTGGCTTCAATGCACTTAAATTCTTTGCTGAACTAAGATGAATTTTTGTATGTACTTAAATATACTTTTCTGAATTGGGGCCTTTGAGGGCAGTAAGAGTTTTTCTATTGAGCAGGTTTGGTTCCTTTTATCATAAAATCACAGTCAAGAAATGATCCACCCTCCCCCCTAAAAAAACCAAAAACAAAACAACCTGAGTTTTTCTTCTGTAGGGTTAGATTTTAGTGAGTTGGGTCTGGATATACCAGCTAATTCAGGATGAAAGTCATAAAAGACCTGGAATGTTTCCCAATAGATAAAGCTCTTAAGTTAAAGTCTCTGGCTATGGATGCAAAATGTTTCTTGTCACACAGAACACGTGTTGACTGAGTCTATGCAAGCGATGTAGGAAAATAAATATGAATGACCTTTTAAATGTTGTGGGTTTCAATGTTTAAAATCATTATTTTCTTTTAAAAATTGTGTTTATTGGTATTTTTTTGTTTGCAGAGTATGTTAATAAGTAGACATATGACATTGCAGATACACATAATATGTAACAATTGTTTATTTGCAGAGTGAAATGATATAGGTTCTTTATACATTGGTCTCCTACTTGATTTATAAAACTTTGGCATTGTTTGGCAGTTTTACTTCTTCTCAGTCTGGCTCATTCCATTTAATTTCCATTAATCTAGTATGTATCCCTTTCTCATCCACATAGGGACTTTTCACTAAGGATATTTTTATTATTGCTATAAAACATATGCAATCACATCGAAGAGCTGGGAGACCAAGTATGGGAATGCCTGAACACTGAAGGGGTCATGCCCCTCTCAGCTCCCACTAGTTGTGGTGGTGCCTCTGTACATCAAATCCTCTTTACTTGTTCTATAGTACAGAAATACTAATACTGTAATTCCAGGAAAAAGAACCAGGAGACAGTTTCGCCATTTTACTTTTTTACTGCATCAATTCAAACATTTCCTGGATACTTGAAATTAAACCGCCATTTCATTTGGAAACCTATTACTAATGATACGCATTTACAATAAATAATATAATATCAAAATTAAGGAACTATTTTGAGAACCTTCACATTGAACACCATGCAGAATTATGCTTGGTTATTTACTGTAACAGAAGTTTTATGGGTTTGGATTTTATTGACTCAATCCATAATATTTTTACAGCGCAGCTATGGGCCTTTTTCCCTTTGGGAGCTGCTCAGTACTGATGAAAGTCAGGCCCAGTATGGAACAAATTCACTCATCAGTACTTGGCTACATTAACAGAACAAAATGTATGTTAAGTCTTGGAACCCTCAGGATAATTGCACTTATCTTGAGGATTCTAAACTAGGGGTTGGGAGTCAAGGAGACTTGGCTCTCATTTCACTCTTCTTTTCCTTACCTCCCAGATCATCAGGAGCCTTGTTTTTCTTCCTGCTCTTTTCTCTCTAGCAAAGCCCTCTCATATCTTTTCTTGCTTCATATGTGTACCAGAAGGCCCCACAACCCCAGCTGGCTGACATCCTCACATTGTTGATCCCCATTCCCTCTGCTGAGGACCCAATGACTTTTCTCTTCCCAGTCTCTCACATCACTGGAAATGTGCCAGTTCTGTCTGTCACAGATCCTACAGATTACACCTTCCTGGCCACTAGGATAGGTGGGAAGGGAATCGAAGCCTGTGTCACTCTGAATCCTCAGGGGTGTTTCAAGCTCCTGGAGGCTGAATGGAGTCCAGCCACTGCCCCAAATTTGAGGACCCTAGGAACAGTCTCCAGATTCAGACTTTCTATCTGGCACCACTCTTTTGAATATTGGAATCCGTTGCCCAGATGCCCTCTGGGCACAGCACTGACCCTTCAGACTTTCCAGTACTTAAATGCACCTCACACCAAGAACTCCACCCAATAGGTGTGAAGCTTGTACTCTCTCAGGGGAAAACAACATTTGTGAAGCAGTCAATATGCATACACTTGTACAGTGTAACATCTTTATACTCTTTTATCCTTAATCATGTGAAGCAGAGGAGAATAGAAATGATAGGAAACAATAAAACATCCTAAATGCAATGTCCCTCAGTAGCTCACCTTTCCCTTCGGAATCCTTGGGGGACCATCTGTGTTCTGGCAGGAAGGGTCCTCTGCCCCCTTACTTACCCTGTCTTGCAGCAGCCTCCCTTATCTTAATCTGGTATAAAATGGCTCTCACTCCAAGTTCCCCCCCTTTTATTAGACTGCTACTGTTCTGCCTTTTGGTGATTTTTCCACTACTCTCCAAACCTCCTCCCTTCAGACAGGAGGAGGAAGAAGTATCTTCTCCCAGTTAGAACAAACCCATTGTCCCAAGGTGTTTAACTTGAATATCATTGAGTGGCATGATACAATCCTGCTAAGAAGTCTTGTTGTAGCTGTGTTAGTCCCAGGATATTAGAGAGACAAGATGGATGAGGTAATATCTTTTAATCAATGGACCAACTTCTGTTGATGAAAGAGATAAATGTTTGAGCTACACATACCTGAAGAAGCTCCATCATGTCACACCATGGGGGTAGGGTGGACCATTTTGAAGAATGCACCACTCCTCCCCTGCTGGCATACAAGGTCACACTGGTGAGGGTGGAGTGGCACACTCTTCAAACTGGCATGCCCCATCAAATACCAGACAAAACCATGTCTGGTTTTGTCTGAGTACTGTACATGGGACAAATTCTAGAAAAAACTGGACTGTCAGGTTTAATACCAGATGAATGGCCTATCTAGGTTAGGCATGATCAGTGGACGAAAGCAAGGATATACGGAAGGCATGCATGGGAAGAAATGGGGTTCCCAGTAAGACTGAGGTAGAGTCAGTCAGGAGAGAAGAATTGGGGTTCCTGTGGTAGGTTCTACTGAGGTTATAAACATTCTAAATAAGAGATCCAACCTAGTCCTGCCTCCTGTTGACCAGAAACACTTCCTCTTCTGGGGACAGTCACCTTTAGCCACTTCCCCAAAGTATTTTGTAACTGAGCAATCTTCCAAGTGTTAAACAGTTGGGAATTAGAAAGTATCTTAAGAATTAAAAGAAAATTATGGAAGGCCTTTCATACTAAGGAAAATGGTTAACCATACTAGACCTAATTATATGCTCATCATTTACTTTCTATTTGGTTTTCATTTTTTTCTTGCATCAATTGCTAATTCTCAGAAAGACTGTTTTTAAACAAGAAATCTGTTCCTTCCCAGTCTGTCTTCTCTTCTTATTTGATTCTGCAGTGAAGTCATATGAGCGTGACTTTTTTAGAGGCACTAACGAATTGTGACTCCGGGTGAAGTCAATAGGAACTGCTGAAGCTCAGCACTTTAAAGTCAGGCTCATAATATTACATTTTTGACAGCACATCAGTTTCAGAGCAACAGACTTGCATGTCACAAACAGAAAAAAACATTCACAGCACAAACAAGGCCACATCTGTCTGTCAGGGTGAAACAGAGAAGAATTTGATTCACTGTAGAAAAAAAAAAAATAAAAATCAGGCACTGTTGGGACCTATGCAATACCTGGACACAATAGGATGCATAATGAAAGGAGCTTTAGACTTTATTCAGAGTTATTGTGAATATAGTCAAAAGCACTGCAATTTTTTTTCTATTGTTGGTAATTAAATAGAACTGTATATTTATTTGATGTGACAACAAGCAGAATAACTTACATTTTTTAACAATTAACTTTTACTTCTATTTTTCTCAGTTCCTAACTTTAATTTTATTAACAGTAATTGCTTTAGTGTGTTGCCCTACTTAACTTATTAAAAGGCAGGTTTTTTTAATATAAGGAATGAATACACAAATATGAGCATATGCATGCTTTGAACCACTGAGTTCATAATTTGCATCATACCTTCCTAAGGAGAAACATCTGGAAAAACACTTTCAAGTGCCTCATAAATATAAACTCCTCTTTCTTAATCCATAAGTAAATGATATCATGCTAAACCTTAAGTAGGCCAAATTTAAGGCAGTGGGAATTAAATTTTCTCTTTAGCAAGATGCAAGCTCTGTCGCTGTCTGGCCTTTAGCAGTATGAATATATGAAGACCATACAGATCCAAATCATATTTTGCTCAATGTGAGGTTTCACCTTATTTCCACTTCTGTATTAGGAATAAAAACACTAGCCTCCCTGAAAACCTTTTTCAAAATGTTGTTCACTCAAGTCCCACTGAAACTTTATGGTGTAAAGTTTATGCTTCTAACCCTGGTAGGTTGTGAGATGTCACATCTTACTATCATCAGATTCTCAGTTGGTGTAAATTGGCACAAGTCTATTGAAGAAAATGGAACTGCTGATTTGCTGACAATGTTTCTTTATAAGCAGAAAAGTAATTTTAGGTTACTTTTTAGGGATTTACAAAATTTATTCTTCCTCTTCCTCTTTTGGTATTTACAAACCCCAGAGATAAAAATATAGTTTCAATAGTTTAAAAAAGATGTTTTGTAAAACATTGCTAAAATAGCTTTTCTTTAAAATATATATCATATAAAGAATCAATTATGTATGTGTTTGCCACTTTGGAGTGATTATGGTCATCTCAGACTCAAGCCAAGAAGACTTTATTCAGAACTATGCCATTGTGTTCATATATATATGTAAATATATTTGGATCTGGTCAAATACTGCAAACAGTTTTCCACACAAAGTTATTTCAGTTTTTAAATAAATGTACTTCAATCACATTCATAACCCTTTTGTGTTTATATTTCATGAATGTTCTGCCAAATGAATGTATTATGGGTGGAAATGTTTGCCTATATCAATAGTGTTGAAAAATTTTGGTAATCTCTGCGTTTCTGCCAGAAACTTCATTCTAAGAAACAGAAATTTTTACCTTGTGATCTGGGTCCAGTCAAACCAGCTTGAATTTCAAATAGTGAATATGTGCACTGAGCACTCTATGAATGAACTTTAGGCAATATGTATTTACAGAATATTTTCTGTTCAATAATTAAAAAACGAATACGAGAGATGAGAATACAAGAATAATGAATTGAGAAAAAAAATCACAATTTTAACAGATAATTAGCAAACAAAGAGATGAAATTCATTAAATGAGCTATTTGTGAAGGAGGGATTGAAATTGCGGGGGAGGGATAGCTCAGTGGTTTGGCCTGCTTAAACCCAGGGCTGTGAGCTCAGTCATTGAGGGGGCCATTTAGGGATCTAAGGCAAAAATAAGGGACAGTACTTGGTCCTGCTGTGAAGGTAGGGAACTGGACTCAATGACCTTTCACGGTCCCTTCCAGTTCTATGAGATAGGTATATATCTCCATATTAACTTGTTATTTGCATAGCTGTATCATGAATAGATGAGGAGCCAAAACTGAGACTGAATCTGAATGAATATAGGTGTCAGAAGTATTCAGATTCAAATACCTGGATCAAAAACTGCAGCTAGTGTTTTTGATCATGTGTTGCATCCATTTAGAAAATTCCTCTTTTCTAGTTCTTGTTTTGTGGCACTCAAATCACATGCAAATCACTTCTTATGAGATTTTGGACAAAAAAGACTGGAAATCTCATAAGAACCGGTAATCTCATGAGAGTTTAATCCATTTAGGACTGAAATCTCATGGGAACAGATTATAAGATTTTGGTAAAATTGAATCAAGACAAGAACCCTAACTCCAATTTGGCCTTGAACCTGCACCTCAGATCTGAAGCCTAACCTTTACCTGGACCTGGGTTTGAACACTGATTCCACCTGTGAAATCTATATTAAAAATAGAGCTAATGGGGTGGGGGAAGCAGTAAAAATGAGAGAATATATTTGACATTTTTTACTGTTTTCTTGACATTTCAAAAAATGTTAAAATGTCAAGATCTTTCTATTGTCAAAAATTTTTTTACCAGCCATATAGCTGGTTGAAATCCACAAAATATTTAGACACACTTTTTGTCGTGCTTTTTTTGTCTGTTTTTGTTTTAATTGAAAATTGAATTTTCAACAACAACAACAAATAATCAAGAGCTCTATATTTGGGAAATCTTAACCATTTCTATTAAACAGTATTCTATTTCCAGCTACTTTCATGGTTTATTGCTTTCCCTTAGATTAAAGAACTTAAATTCACATCTATGTATATTTAAATTTGCATGTCTGTACAAAAATACTAGATTACTGGAAGAACTTGCCTATTGTTCAAATTCATATATAAAAATACCCTCTCAAGTTATACAGAAATAGAAAGAAAGCCTATATGATTGTAGTTGTTAGCATTGGCTAGACTAAAGAGAAATGAATCAAACAGATATGCTATTGACTGTCAAAACATAATGAGTGTGGTATTAATGAACATGTTTCGACGAAGTACTCTCTACAGATAGTGGCAATAATTGTTGCCTCCACAGAAGTCACGTAACTAGTCTGTACAGTTTTCTAATGGGTACAAATACTCAATTGCTTTTTATTTTTAATGAAGAACTGCTCTTATTGTCTGCACATTAACTAACAGTATCTAACGTTATATCTCAGAGAACAAAAAAAACTTTTTTAAATATAGTTAATAGAAGCTGATAGTTTAATTTCTTATGTCCTGATGGGATTGTGTAACATGGTATGTTGAGGAAATGCTCATTTGAACAGACATGTTTTGTATCTTACTCTAAAAGTGATAAAATTCAGGCTCAGCCTGTTTCTCTGTGGAAATTTGTTCTATAACGGTGGACCCTACCTCCACCATCATAGTGGAGCTGTTGGTTACCAGAGTGTCCTGATGGAAAGTAGGAAGTGTGTTGGGGAGTGGAGTGTGTGACTGTCCCAGGGACAACAGGCCCTGTTTTATTCAAGGCTTTGAATATGAGATTGGGAAACTTTAAAGGGTCCCAGAATTCTATTAGAGGCTAATACAGTGTGATCACTGGTTTTAACCCTAGCTGGCATTGTTTAAAAGATAAAACATAGCTTCTTGCACCTCCTATAGCTTCTGTATAGCCCTTGGGTCAGTCCCAAGTAGAGGGAATAGTAGTAGCCCAGCTTCAGTATGATAGAAGTTGTCTGTTGTGGTAGGAATGGGCATGGCTCATTGCTCTGAGCAGATAATAGGTAAGGTATTTAAGGTCACTCTAGCTACCAGTGTCTGAAGAGCAATGAGGAGCTAAGGAAAACCTTTGATCACTGGGGGCCAGAAATAGTAGGAAAGGTCGTCTTAAAAGCTAGTTTCTCAGAATTCTTCTTCCTACTGAAGTGGCGTCCATCTGGCCTAGATTGTGCTTGAGCTAGCTGCTCTTCATGTAAGTCCTCATTTTGCACAGCCATTGCATTACATTGCACAGATCACTGTGTCTGAGCTAGTTGAGGATGGCTTCACATAGATGCTGAAGAGGAAACAGGATGAATAGAGAGGAAACAGGATGAATCCCTGAAGGACTCCACATGTGAGAGCCTTTGAGGAATAGAACAAGTTTCTCTTTTCTACTCTGGCATCTCTAACACAGGAACAAAACTAACCATCTTAAAGGAGCTTTATCTACATCTACCAAGTCCTACTGGTGGCCATATTACTACTACTAATTATTATTTGTTATGTTTGAGTGCTTTACGGAATCTCTGTCTAGATGAGTTTGTAACCTAAATTCAGACAGGACACAATAAAAGAAGATAATAAACGTAAGGGAAGGGTGAGATAAGACAACAGTTACAATTGTGAGATCACATGGTGTTTCAGTTAAGTTTTATACATACCTTGACTGTATATATATATAGGCACGTTTAGGGCACTCAAATGCACTCATAAACTTTGTACAGGGACTCCCAGAGGGTACAATAAGACACTGTCTATGTACAGTTACTGTAGGCTAAAGAACATGCTGCTTTATTATGGAAGCATATACTCAAAATGGTGGGGCAATTCCCACCAACAACATGAAGTAATATCAAAGGTTGAAGCATACCTCCATCCCTTAATAGCCACTTTACTACAATGAGAATGACCTCCACACTATCTGGGCAGAATGCAGGTATCTACCTCAGTGCCTTCAGAAAATGTCAAAGAAAGTCACACAAGTAAATTCCTGCACACAACACTTGTTCCCTCAGCTTCTACTACATAAATCAATTATAACTGACACATACACATAACATATAACTGGCATAATCACGTTGGTAAGCTGAGCCGAGAACAAAGGACTGAATGGGCATAAAAACTTGACAATCTTCTCATCACTAGATGTGGTCCCTCCAGGTCAAGTTTGAGGCCTGTTGGCAAATCCATGTGGGTGGGCTTAAACTGTCACTGCTTTTCTGTACTTGTTCTGTGGATAAATATCGGTTTTCAGTCTCCAGGTGTGTCAGTGTGGCATTGTAAGTACTAAATTAACCACACACAAAAATCTACTTACATAATAGGTTTATCCTGGAGAGTCTTCAAAAGACTTAGATAAGTGCCAATTTAAACAGAGTTCTGTTGTTAAGTGTTTACCTTTTTGGTCACCTCTGATATCTCATTCTCACATATGCCCACACAGAGCAGTTAAAACTGTAGACATTTTAAAAATATGCTGTCTGTGTCTAATGTAGCGACAGTATTTCAAGAAAGAGAAAGGTTGTTTTAATGGATGATACTTTGTTTTCACCCACTTAATAAAAGTCAAGCTTTAAGTTGAGACCAAACATGGCTGGTGCCCAGAATAAGATCAGTGCAAACAGTTAACAGTTGCACTGGAGAACTGGAGTAAAATATCTGCTATCCGACTTCTTACAGTGACATGGCTCTTCTTTCCTAGCTCAAATTAGAAAAAAACTACAAGAAGGGTAAAAAGTTGTGAAATAGTATAATTTGATTAGAAAATCACTTAAAAGATATCTCTAATTAATAAACTGATTGATGTATGTAATTCACATCTACTAACAACTGCTGTAACTTAAAACTGCCTTCAGAAAGTCTTCCTCAGTGAATAGTAGCATACATATTATAGTGGCAAGGCAAACAATCTTGGCTGCTTTTACTAAGCACTGGTATATATTATAGAGGTAGATCAGCGTAAGGCAGCTTACGTCACCCTAACTCTGTAATTGTCTACACTAAAATGTAGCTCCCACCAATGTAACTCGCTCACTAAACCAACTTAATAACTCCACCTCTGTGAGAGGTGTAACACTTAGGTCGATGTGGTTAGGTTGACACAGCGTCAGTGAACATACTGCATTCCTTACATTGGCTTTTGCTGCCCTTCAGAATCCAGCCCACAATGCTCCACACTGACAGTTAAATAGGTGCAAGTGGAACTGGTGAGAATGCGCACCGCTGACACAAGGAGCATAGTGTGCACATGCAAAAGTGATTTAATTACTGTGGTGGCTGTTTGTCAATGTAACTTATGTCACTTAATTTTGTGTAGAATTTCTCTAAGTAAACAGGGTCCAGAAGTCTTTATGAAGTCTTTATTTAGGCAAAACTGCCATTGGAATTAGTCATAGTTTTGTGTGAGTAAGTACCGTAGGGTCAGATTTCCAATACTGATGCAATAGATAATATCAAGGGCTTCATAACTGTTACTCCATTTAGTGACGGCACCTTTTTACTTTTTTACTGTAATTTAATATGAAGATTTAGTTGTAAACTAGTTTATAGAGCCTTCCCAGAATACAGGTGGCAGGAAATAGCTATTTACACAAGGAAGCAACTGGTTAAGAAGATTCTTGTATTTCTGGAACACATCTTTTCAATGTAGGGAATGTTTTCTATGTTGGTCAGATCAGATTTGTGTTGAACGGACTTTGTTACTAGGCACTGAATCAGAACACAAACTTCTTCCTCACATAATCTTCAGCTGATTCTTAACTACCACAAGAATGTATCATGTTGCATTTATTTTTGACACGTTGCAGGACAAATAGGAGGCAGTTCTGCTCACATTATTATCCTAAAAAGGAATATGACATTTAGGTCTGGCTAAAATCCCATTGCATTTGCTTTAAAAACAAAACAAAACAAAATAAAAAACCCTTACATAAAAATTACTTTGTCTCTCCACAGATGTTTCCTGTAACACTATGCCATAGATTCATCAGGTTAAAAGTTTATCTAGACTCAAATGTTTTAATGTCATGGTTAAGAATCAGTCAAATCTGAAGAACTATTTGAGAGTAAAGAGATAATCTTCTACTTTTTGAATGTGTATTTTGCTCGGTAAAACATACTTGGTATCAGATTGGAAAGATTTGTCTCTTTCCATCTATCCATGACAGCATCCAATTATAGAACACATCCTAGTAAGGGTAATACATAACAGTAATAAGAGGGGTGTGAGGGAAGGGAAGACATGGTCCAATGTCAAAGTTTCAATGGTGCCCTTTAATAAGAACTCTTTATATTCTTTTGAAATTCACATTGCAAAGAATTTTTACCTTGTTAGAGAGGAATGGTACTCTTCTAACTTCTTCGTGCATTTGAAAATGAACTAAATGAAGCAGCATTTTAGTTTTAACACCACAGAACAAAAATCTGAAAAATACCGGGGTGAAGTCCTGGTCTCTTTTGAAATCAATGGGAGAACTCTATTGACTTCAAAGGAGCCAAGTTTTCATCCCAGGTGATTGAAATACCACACTGTATTCCAAAAAGTGTTTTAGAAAATAATCTTTTGATTGCAGTCAGACTCTCCTTTTATGTCATTATCCTGTTATAAACTTTACAATAAATGAAAACCTGAAACGTATTCATACTTGTTGGAGAATAGGTGACTCACTTCAGCTCTTCCACTCATCCATAGATGTTTGAGAGCCAGTAAGGAAGTTTAGTGTTTTACAGTGGATGAGAGAGGGCAAAAGAAGGGTCTGTTGTAAATTTACTTTGGAAATATCAAGATTATCCAGTACACATCCACAGAACCAGCCAACTCAAAACATGCCACTTCTAATGTGTCAATAGAGCCTTGGCTATTCCATATGTTGCACTAGGTAGCAAAGGACTTGCTCACCTGTTCAGTGATGTACCCTGCAGAGCAACAAAAGTAGGTTTGTAAGGGCTAAAAGGGGAGAAGTCAAGAAGACATCATGCTCTTCTCCCAAACCGATTGTTATGCCCCCATTTGTTATGCCAGTTACTTAATTTCCAGACCTGGAAATAACTATGCTTATGCATTTATTCCTGCCAGGAATCTCCCACAGCTGTCCAAGGCTTGTGGAAGACAGGATGCCAATTTTGCAGAACCCTAGATTGAAAGAAATGGGTCAATGGATCAAATGTTTATAAAGCAAGGGGTCACTAAATTTATGACTTCACAGAGACATGCCAGTACAAGGGGTCAGAAATATCTGTGAAGTGTCTGGAGCTCATTGGTATGTTTATCAATTGATTAACACCATTTGAACTTCTTACTCTCTGTTCTTTCCAGCTTGAGATCCCTGCAGCTACAGACTTGGTAGCTTGTCTCAATTTGTCATATGACATGCCTGTTCATTTACAATTTTTTTTTGTTTTCCTAATTTTGATCCTCTTGTAGGGGAGAATTATTTCTCAGTACTTGTGGTTTTATCCAATACTGGAAAGGCAATGTCTCAGTTATACCTTCTAATATCAAGAAACAAACAAAATAAGAGTGATTTTCAATCACCTCTATGCATGTGCTTTCCCCTTGTCTGTGTAGTTCCTCCCTGATGACTAGTGCAGTACGCACTCAGAACAGAGAGAGTATGCACCTCCTCCATACCCTTCCACTCCCATTCCATTATTATTATGGTTTATTATTTGTATTCTCATAGTATCTAGAAGTCCTAGTCATGGACCATTGTGCTAGGCGCTGTGCAAACACAGAACAAAAAGACAGTCCCTGACCCAAATAGCTAAGTATAAGACAAGAGACAACAGATGGATATGGACAGATAGGGGAATACTAGCAAACAATCAGACAATATTCTTCAGCATTCTAGGCAGTGATCACTGGACACCAGTGGGCTAACTGTGGTCAATTTTTTTGAAGGCATTACAGCAAAGGAGAGTTTTGAGGAGGGATTTGAAGGTGGATAATAATCTTTGTGGATGTTTTGGGGGAGTAGCTGCACAGCATGCAGGGCAGCATGGGCAAAAGTCTGAAGGAGTTTGTTTGAAAATTTAGAGGCCAGTAGAGGCTGGCCTCATGGGCAGGTCAGAGACAAGCATCGGCAGCCAAATAGTGACTGACAGATGATTTGTAGGATGGTGATTGACTTTGAAGGGCCTGTAAAGTGAATACAAACAGCTTATGTTTGATGTGATAGAGAAGGGGGAGCCAGTGGAGGGATTAAAAAATATGAGTGACATTGTCAAAACAACAGGCAAGAAAAATGATCTTTGCAGCAGTATACTGAATGAATGTGAGTGGTGCAGGGTTGCATTTGTCAAGGCCAGAGAGAAGGATGGTTGCTGTAATCAAGACGATCATCTAATCAAGATGATGAGAGTCTGGATGAGAGTTTTAATTGTGTGGATGGATAGGAAAATCCATATCTTAGAGATGTCACACAGCAAGAATCAGAATGATTTAGACATAGCCCACATGTGAGGACCTAGACAAACATTATGCCCAGTTTACAGGTTTCAACGCATCCCAGATCTTGATATGTATTTTTGTATGTGTCTGTTTTTTGCTTGGGTTAGAAGGGTGTACCATGCGGAAGATTTTTCCTCAACATGGAAGTAAACCCCAACATTTCTAAAATGTACAGGATAAAAAACCCTGTATTAATACATTTGTGTTTCTCATTAGCTTTAGTACTGCGTATTCAGTTGACCTAGAGGAATAAAACAAAAGCTACTACAAAGATTCAGTAGGGGGGTGAGAAACACAGCATGTCTCATGGCAAGAAAAGTAATTTCTGTTTCCAACTCTGCAGGGAAAATAATGTGTTACTTAATACAAGTCCACTCCTTTCAACAGCGGGACATATTGTGAAGTATACCAAAAAATGTAGTGCCTGGATAAGCAAAACTAGAATAAGACCGCTAAATAGCCAGGTGATGGTTGCCAAAAAGCCAATGTATAATTGAATGTATAATAATTATTATTTACATAGCAATATTATAGTGGAGTGCTACCTCAGCTACACTTAAGGTTAAGACCAGCTTTTCATTTAAAATTTGACTCAAAGTGCTCTAAAATTATCAGGGTTACTCATATTGCCTTGAAATTTGGCATGTTTCATGGGGCCATGGGGTTAAGTTACTGATATAAACTTTGGATCGTTTGACCAAGTGGTTCCCGAAATACACTCACCTCTGAAGCTCCCTCCCCTATTCCTTTTTAAAGTTGATGTGTTTTGGCAATGTCTTTTTGTGAACAGATAGAGAGCAAATGAGAGCTGTGATCATCACACCACAGTCTCAAATGCTTGAGAGTTATCCCAACAGTACATACTACCCACTAGGCCTTTGGGGAAAATCAAATTGCAACTTTATTAGCCAAAGAATTTGGTTCACCAGTTAAGTTGCATGCCAAGCAGTTCTAATGCTCACATGCCAAATGGATAACACTGTGCATGTGCAGAGAGTGACACTAAGGGGGTTGAAAGTCATTTACAACTCACAAAATCTGAATAGTTCAAGGGTTAATGTTATGCTTATGGAACCTGAGTACCAGCTAGACACTGGAGTTCAAATCCAACCTTAGGTAGCAATTTGAAATAAAAGAAAGAGGTGTCTTGCTGCAATTGACCTCTGTCAAAGTGACAGTGGTGGAGTTTTGGGCAGGGGAAAATGTAATTTGAGTACAGCAGAATTCTTATAATGTGCTGAAACTATTTTTGAAAAGAGAATAATTACAAATACAAATTCTCACTGGAAAAGGAGGGTGATTAAGGGTAGAACAGTAGGTGGGAATAGGGGGAGAGGGATTTGGGTGCAGAGAGGGATGGAGTGATTACAGGGAGTGTGATAAATGGAGATGTGTGGATAGGAGAGGGGTTGGGGGCTAGGTGGAGTGGGAGGGAAGGGATATTGGGAAGGGGGATATGAGAATGTGAGTGACAGAAGGACTGGTGAAGAATAGGCACAAGGATGTCTGTCACCCTCACATACAACTTTTTGTCTGCTTAGGAATTTATCATGAGGTCAAATGATTTTTAATAAAGAATGTCATAAATAAGTGCAAGAAAACCAGACAGAAAAACTGAATCTGTCCAAACAGAAAGCCTACTGGTATAACTCAAGGACTGTGTTAAGATCATGATTGATAAACAAAAAAAATTTTGGGACTGAAAATTAATGAACAAAAATTGGTGTGTCGAAAACTAGGCCTTTGCATGGGATTTGTGGACTTGTTGACTTTCATGGAGTTACTTCTCATTTACATGGGCATGAGATAAAAATCGGACCCACTGAGCCTGATCTTCCATTGCTTTGCATCTTATATAGTCTGTGCAAAGTGGATGTATAAAGCTACCAGATCAAAATGGCACTCAAGGAACAAGACAGTGGAGAATCAGGCTCAGTATCTCTCCTGGTGTTCTGACTCTCCATAACACAGGTCACATCTCCACTACCGAGACACATCTACAGCACTGTAGCTATTGCCAGCAGAACCCACTAGTGTAGACGCAGCCTATATCAACAGAAGGGATGTCACTTTTGGAACCACAACTCCCTGAGCAATGGTAGCTAGGTCAATGGAAGTATTCTTTCATTGCCGTAGCTGCGATTACACTGCGGTTATGATGGCATAGCTACAGTGCTCAGGGGGGTGGATTTTTTATATCCTTGATTGCCGTAGCTATGTCAACCTAAGTTTTAAGGTTTCAGAGTAGCAGCCGTGTTAGTCCGTATTCGCAAAAAGAAAAGGAGTACTTGTGGCACTTTAGAGACTAACAAATTTATTAGAGCATAAGCTTTCATGAGCTATAGCTCACTTCATCGGATGAGTGAGCTGTAGCTCACGAAAGCTTATGCTCTAATAAATTTGTTAGTCTCTAAGGTGCCACAAGTACTCCTTTTCTTTTTAAGTTTTAAGGCCCACTGTCAAATGGATTCTGCTTTTGCAATACCATTAGTAAAGTCTCCAAGGTTTGAGGACAGGAGACTTCCCAAAAGAAACATGTTTTCCCCTTGTGCATTTCACAGCCACAGTGTAGTCTGTAAAATCAATCTATGGTGCAATTCCTTAGAGAGAACAGAGTGTCATCAACAACATATTTTTACACTGAAATCAGAAACTGAGATTTCAAGGTTTCACTCTTGGTATTCAGAAAAATTGACCAGCCAGCCACAGCTTCCAAAGCACCTTCCTCCCTTCTTACAATGGCCTCTCCACCCTGATTCTGGAATATTGAAACAAACGGGCATCACAGGCTCTCCTGGATGGGGAGGGGAACACCCACTCACATGAATGGGGCAGTTCACGCATCTCTGAGCTATTTTTTGACGCCTGTATTCATCTGCATGGGCTGTTCTCATTCTGCTGAGGCTATCACATCTCTCAGAGCCTCCCATGGTTTCAAGACCATCCTATACTGGGGGTCTGCATATGTAATAAGGCAATTACTAATGATTAATTTAACAAATACTACAGAGGAGCACTAGTTTTGCTACAGTTAAGATTGATAAGATTTTTCTGATTAAAGGAAAATTTTTCTAAATATTCCAAAATCTTCATGCATATCTAATTGTCTTGAAATTTGCTGTGTTTTATGAGGGGGCAGGGTAGGATTAGTGATCCAAATTGGGGGTCATTTGAGCAAGAGGTTCTGAGATATAGCACCCCAGCTTTTCTTAAAATTCACAGATTTACCAATTTTTTTGTGCAACACATGGCTTTTAAAGTGCTAATGGAACTGGAGGATGTTCTGGAAATAGTGGCAGGGGAGGGAGGCTAAATGTTGTGGTGAGGAGGAGAGAGAGACATCAATCTTCTCGCACATGCTTAAGGTTACTGTAACCACCATGTAATAAAGCCATCAAGTTCTTGAGACATAGACCATGTCTGAGATGTCTCTCACCAGCTCTGTTAGCAATTAAAGAATCAAAACATTTCAAAGCATGACCATTATCCCCACTCCACTACCACAAAGTGTACCTTGTGTGAGGAGGGGGGTGCTTAAGAATCACATGGGAATGGTGTGGCCTAGTGGAGAGAACCGTGGACTGGGATTCAGAAAACCTGGGCTTTATTCTTGGCTCTGCCACTGGCCTGCTGGGTAAATTTGGCCAAGTCATGTCTTTCTGTACCTCAGTTTCCCCATCTCTACAAGGGGAATAATGAAATTTCCCTCCTTGAGATCTACTGATGAAAAGCTCTATGTAAGAACTAGGTATTATCATTACCTTTCCACAAGAGCTTCCGAACTGCACATTGTCATGATAATTACAACTGTTTAAATGACCACTAACCCCTACCAACAACATTTCTCTTTCTGTTAAAAAAAACTAGGAAATTAAATGTCAAAAAGTGTCATTAATACAGAGTTAAGATTGCACACAGTTAGCTCATGCCCTTCACGAAAGTTGAATTCAGCAAAACTCAAACTTAAACCTGGAAATACATAGTTGAGGTACATGCCCATTCAACCATAACTCTGCTCTCTTTGAGAAATGCCCTAGTGCATAACACATTCTTCTTTTGCCCTCTACTGAGTTCTCTCCACTCATACACTTAGCCTTATCCACAGAAAAAAACATAGATGCTAAATTTTACAGTGCCTTCAAACCCTTGCACAACCCCTATACCACTATGCACATGACATCATCAAACACTACTTTCACTTACCCTTTGTTAAATTCACAGATCAAACTCATCTCCCAAATAACTGCTGACAACCCCCATAGTGGGAAGACCTCAGTGTCCTGCTAGTGCCACAGCATACACAATACAGTGAGAAAATGAGGTATACTGGTTCTCTCAAGGTACACATGCACTTTTTTCCTTTCACATATACAGAGCTCAAAGAGAGGGGGTCACCCTGCCCTCCCACCCCCGAGAGCAACAGCCCTTCTGCTCACCTCATATCAAGCTTTCAAACTGCTCCAGCTTATTCCTGTACTATTCAATAAAACTACAGTTAACACAGTGAATGCAACTGTAATGCATACAGAATTCTCAATGACTATTGTAAGCTCCAAGGGGACTGAGAAAAGGTTTCTTGGGCCTATACCTTAACTCTGGTTTTCCTGGTTTTCATATATGTGAGTTTTGCTGAACTCAACATTCTGAAGGGCACAAGCTATCATCAAGCAACCTTAACTCTGTGTTAATGAAATTTTCTATCATTTAATATGTATACAATCCCTGCCCTCTTGAACCTCAGTGCAGGGTTCAAGCACAGGTTGTATCCATGTGCTCAAGCTATTGTGTGAGACAATATTAACCATCCCAAGAAGAAAATGAGGCCATGGCCAATACATTCTTTCCACTGAAGGCTGGCAGAAGAGAGTTTGTGCAGTACTCTCTTAAGTACCCTCTGAAGACTGGTGAGTTTATGCAGTATCCTCTACATCCTGAAAAGCTATAGCAGACTTTGTATCTACCCAACAGGAGCAGTGCCTTCAAAGTGTAATTCAATCACTGTAACTTCAGTACTGAAACCACAAATCCAACAACTAAGTCTTTATAAAAAGGGAATTATATATAAAGTCAATTCAAGGGCCAACCACCTAATCATACGCAAGCACAAAATATTACAATAATCTTACAACACTATTCCCAGAATACAGAACACGGTGATTATACTGGACTTTGTTGGTGGATAAATGCTGTGATAGAAGAGACTAAAATCATCCTATTTTATAGTTGAAAGAGTGAATCTAATTTGGTACAATAACTTCTGAGGACAATTGGCTTTTCTATGTCATTATTTTTCTTTTTCTTTAGAAAAAATACACAGCATATTAGCATGTGTATAAGATGTTATTTGTGGGATATGTTAACTATCAAAAAGTCTGTGATGTACTTGAATCCAAAAGCCCAGTCCTGAAAAGACATGTGACTAGCCAATGGGAGTGCTTACACAAATAGTTACTCAAATGTGCACCTTTTTTTTTTTGCAGGATAGCACCCAGTGCTATTGAATCTACTGAAATTTTGTACATTATCTATGTACAGAACTAATGTAGTACCCATACTATAATGATTCTTGTATAGTACAACTCCAAGTTTTGTTAGAGCTCTTCCTGAATTATGCAGCGATTGTATGATTATGGCATATAATTTCAGACCCATCTTCAGGGCCAGATCCTCAGCTAGGGTCAATAGATGTAGCTCCATTGACTTCAGTGAAGCTATCCTTACTTATATCAGCTGATGATCTGACTCACTGAATGTAAAACACATATGTGGCTTTAGATCACGACCTTGCCTCTTGTAAATTCTATGCTGTTGTTTATATTATTTACAAGAAATAAACTAGTACATAAACACTATCTGAGATAAAATGGCACGAAGATATGGGTACAAAATGTACTTGGCTCATGGGAAAAGGGCAAAACAGGCAACACACAAAGGAAATTCCTACAGTTATTCATATCAAAGTGTCCAGAGTTTCTGCTAAGAAGACATGTATCATAATCCCATAATTCTGTTTATGGCATTTTTAGACAATTCCCCTTTTTTTTTCAGAAATGTTCCATTAAGTTATCATCACTGACTTTCACAATTTTTCTTCAGAACAGAAATATACAGCTTTGATTCTATGAACTTAAACCTCAGATACCAACACAGCTCTTCCATTTTAGACAAAGCAATCGTGTGTTTTGTATGCTACTTTCTCCTGTGTTTATGAGAAGTGATGTATATATAGCTTCTTTTACTAAGAAGGTCAAATAAATAGTATATCTCCACTTTACAAACCAATACCCAAAGGTAGCCCAATGTATATAGAAAAACTAATTGAGTAGTCCTTTAATACTTCATTAGCTAAGGGCTAGTTTGAAAGAGATTATTCACAGAGCTGTGTAAGGAGCAGCATAGATCTCTATAATTCCAAGAGTTGCTCTGGAAAGAAACTGACTCAGAGACACCTCTGAGTAATACATTTTCTATTACTCCTGTTTTGCGCAGGGGAAGTATATGACGTCAGCCCACTACCAGGCACAGCATAATCTCTCTCTCTCTCTCTCTCTCTCTCTCTCTCTCCTCAGCCCACCATTATATCCTGCTAGCTTTTCGGCCTGATATATAGTGATGGGGGTGGAGGCTGAGCCATGGATCTGCCTTCTCCCTGCTATTTGTCACATCTCCTCACCCTTCTAGGAATATTGGCTACATAACTCCTGTTCTCCTCCCCAAGCCTGACCTCAGCTAAGTCCTATGCGGTGGCCATGCATGGGGTGCAGTTGGGCTTTATCCCTTTTTATTTCCCTGCACAGCTGTTTAGGATCATTCCACTTATTCCAGCCCATAATGAAAGTTTTTACCTTTTCTCTTTTAGAGGGATTGAAGTAAAAAGTTGATGCATGCCTTCTTAGTGATCTCACGTTTGAATATTAATTTTGAATTTCATTTAGTTATTTTTATGAGGCCACTGAGCTTTAGGGTACATGTATACATCTCAATGTGTCCATTATGGTTCTTGGGTCCTTTAAAGCTGGAAGCAGTAGTTACCAGGCATATGACTAGAAGCAAGCCTGTGACTTACAGGAAGTCAGTTTCAAAGACATACTGAAAGTACATCTTAAAAAGGGAGGCATCAACCCAACAAACTGGGAGGACTCGTCGCGGAACAGAACACAGTGGTGCTACACCATACACCAGAGCTGAGCAAACTATGGCCCGCGGGCCACATCCGGGACCCTCCTGCCCAGCCATGAGCTCCTTGCCCTGGAGGCTAGCCCCCGGCCCCTCCCCTGCAGCCTCAGCTCACTGTGCTGCCAGCGCAATGCAGCAGGGCTGCAAACGCCTGGGGCAGTGCAGCTGCAGAGCCCAGCCTGACCCAGTGCTCTGTGCTGCGCGGTGGTGTGGCTGGCTCTAGCCGGGAGGCACGGCTGTAGCGCTGCCAGCCACCGTTGCTCCAGGCAGCGCGGTAAGGGGGCCAGGAGGTTGGTCAGGGGTCGGGGGTGTGGATAGGAGTCAGGGCGGTCAGAGGGCGGGGAACGTGGGGGTTGAATGGGAGCAGAGGTCCTGGGGGGGCAGTCAGGAAGGAGGGGGGGTTGGATGGGGTCACGGGGGGCAGTCAGGGGCAGAGGTTCCAGGGGCAGTCAGGGAGAAGGGGTGGTTGGATGGGGCAGGGGTCTGGGGCGGGGCAGTCAGGAATGAGAGGAGGGGTTGGATGGGGCGGTGGGGGGCAGTCAGGGGTGGGGGTTCCGGGGTCAGTCATGGGACAGGGAGCGGGGGGGGATGGGGTAGGGGTCCCGGGGGATCATCAGAGGGCAAGAAGCGGGGGGGGGGAAATAAGGAGCAGGGGCTGGGCCATGCCTGGCTGTTTGGGGAGGCACAGCCTTCCCTATCCAGCCCTACATACAATTTCCGAAACCCGATGTGGCCCTCAGACCAAAAAGTTTGCCCACCCCTGCTATACACCAAGCCACAGCTCACTTTGAGGAGAGCAGACATGCTCATGAGACAGAGAAGTGACAAAGGAGGAAAGAAAGGCCACAACACTCCAGCCAACAACTCTATCTCCTCTAAGATTACACCGTGACTTCTGTGAGAAAATCTTCAGGGCAAGAATTGGGCTCCTCAGCCACTTAAAAACTCACCAATGAACCCCCTTGGCAGACATCATCCTTGCATCGAGAGATAGAAGAAAAAGAAGTTATAAGACTTCTGCTTCTTAGGCAGGGGTGGCAGATGGGAGAGCTGCCAGGAAGGGCTACTAAAGGCTACTATGTGCTCTCCCCTCGAAGCCAGAAGATCTTGGGTGGTTCTTACCCACTAGTTTGAGTTGATTTGTTCTGCTTTTGAGTTTGTGTTTTAGGAATAAAGCAAGCCCTGAGGAAGGCGATATGAAGAGACCTGTAGTTGGGATTTCATTTCTCCATCCCTGGTTGGTGAATCTGCACACCAGCCTACACTGCTATCTTGGCATTTTTGATGAAGCATATCAGAAATGCATTGCATGAATAAACTGCAATGATATTTCACAAACTGTTGTGCTGCTAAAACTGTAGAAATCTCTAACTAAAACAGCACCCTACTACAAATATAGAAGTCCCTAAGATCTACTTTGGTGGGGCAAATAGGCAACAAGAGGGTTAAGGAAAGCCTGTGGACCCAGTTGTCCCTGTCCTGCTATACCTGCAGACATTGTCAGGCAAGGAGAGGGGAGTTAAAAGAGGAGACCTAGTCCAGTTCAAGGCTGACCTAGTCCAGTTCAAGGCTAGCAAAATTCTTCTACACCCTCAACAAGGGAAGCCTGGTTCCAGCTAAAAGCCTCAAACAGCTTGGTACCTGGAGGAGACATTTGTGGATGGGGTAACTAGGCCAAGGAAGATGGACAGTAAAGGATTCACTGCATAGAGACAAGCCTAGAGCAGAAGGGTAGAGTCCTGTTGATGCGTTCTAGCATGACTCTGATTTTTAGTTTGCTGTTTTCCTTTCCTTTTTTTTTTTTGGACATTAACATTCAAGAAGCTGTAGGACTTCAATGTTCCTTAGCTAGAGGGCAAAGGCACCATGGCACCAGCTCTGTGAGGGGTGACACCCAACTATCCAACTATCCAACCTGCAGAGGGGACATCGTGCCCTGATAAGCCATAAGGGGGTGCCGCCTAGAGAGCTCAGTTACAGGCACAATGAAGTTGTTGGGCCAAATTCTATATAAGGCGGAATGAAGTTCAGAGGAGCTGCATGAATATACTCAATTGAGCTGAATTTTAACCCTGAGGATTTTTCATTCCAGTTCTTCTGGCCTTAGTCACTGGCTTTGAGAAATAAACAAGGTGAAATATATTGGAAAATTAGTAATGTACATTTAGGAGAAATGTTTCTTTTATAATTTTTCTTCTAAAATGTGTTCTGGCATATTAATGTAAGATATTATTAGCTATGTAAATATTACCATTTGCACCACATGGCTGAAAGTGCTCTCTGAGCCTTGACAGAAAAATAGTCTGTTTTTTGTATAAACACTGCAAAACTGAACTTTTTTTTTTTAAATTGGAATAGAAACATGAAAATCTTTAAATTATGAAAGGATGAGATGTCGTTGTGAGAGTCTCACACACATCTAATTGGCTCCACCCATCACCTATAGTAGGTTTAGCAGAATTATATATATATATTTCAAATGATAATATCATGGTGTATTTTAAAGCATTTTTTCAATTTTAATCAATTTAAATTTTCACAATTTTAAGGAATTATGGAGAGGTTGTCAGCCAATAATTATTTAATGAGTGTAGCTGTTGAGATTCCAAAAGGAAAGCTTTATAATTATCAAAATGCAAGTTGTCAACCTCACATGTCAAAATACACAAAATAAATATCCTTAAATCAAACTCTAATAAGTTCTCAAACAGCATTCTTATTATTTTGCTATGTGTAAATTTCAATTATTATTGATGGAAATATTTTTCTGTTGGTTTATGTGTGTGGTGAAATTGACATTTACCAACCTTTACCTATAAAAATCGAATCCTTCCATGCCTATCTATGAGTAACAATTTTTCAGTCGGAACCACAGTATTCACTAAGGGCTGGATTGGTACTTTGCAAACAACTCTGAGTAAGGGACAGCATGTAGTAGCACTGCCCAAAGAGGAAAGCAGAGACAGAATTGTAACTGAGAGTCATTATTTGGTCTTTGTTTCCCCCACGGCCCCATACATCATGGAGGCAGTAAGCTATGCCAACCCTTTTGTGTTTACTCAGCTGCAGTAGCTGGTGCATTGGGGTGGTGAAACTAAGGTTCCACTCCACTCATCTGCATGCTCTCTTCCTAGCACCATCCATGCTGCTGATAACCTACACAAAGGAGTATGGGATGCTTTACACCCCTTTTCTGTCCTCAATGGCAGGGGTTCTCAACCTTTTTCTTTCCGTGTCCCACAGAAAAGGCTATAAAAACTCCATGGCCCACCTGTGCCACAACTATTTTTTTGCATATAACAACCAAGGGCCGGCATTAGGGGGTAGCAAGCAGGGCAGTTCCCCCATCCCCATGCACAGGAGGCCCCACAAAGCTAAACTGCTCAGGCTTTGGCTTCAGCCCTAGGTGACAGGGCTTGGCATGGCAGGGGTTCAGCTTTCTGCCCTATGCCCCAATTATTCTAATGCCAGCCCTGCTTGGCGAACCCCCTGAAACCTACTTGCAGCCACCCAGGGGGCCTTGGATCCCTGGTTGAGAACCGCTGCTCAGTGGAACCATAGTCAGTGGTAATATGGTCCTAAATGAAAAAATAATCACAGGTGTTGAGCAATGGATATCCCTTGAGTTCCTGAATACCCTTGGTTCCCAATAGGAGTTGAGAGTATTCAGCACCTTGGAGGACCAAAATCTTAAAGCCTGAAACTGCCTTCTTTACTCAAGCTGAATATTGGCTTACTCCAGAAGTGTTGACATATATGGAAAGGCAACACCCTCCAGAGCAAAGATGGAAGAATCAGGCCTTTAGTTATCGCTTTGGTTCTTAGATAACGTTAATTCAAAGGGCCCATCCTGCTCCAGTTCAACGTCATGGGTTTCTTGAAATTGGCATTTCAATTTGAAGGGTGAAAGATTGCAAATACTTTCAAAATGGTAACAGCATTGTTGCAAGGAATGTTTCTTGTTCTCTGTAGAAACTTGTGGTGAAAGGTTAATAAGCCTTTAATGACAACACAAGAGAAGATAAATACACTGGTGACTTCAGTTCTCAAGTCAGGGACATCTGAAAGCATTTATCTTATGAACGAACTCCTTCAACATTGAACTTTTATAATAATTAAGTAAACACTGCACATTGCTTTATCTTTTCAGGTGCAGGTGGCCAAATAGTTTGCTAGGAGAATGTCAGAGAACTGGGGAGGTGCAAGGAGGGAGAAGAAAGAGTCACCAGTATTATTTGCTAATGAAGTGATCATTTTGGTATTCTGTCTTTTACAGATAAAATACCTTTTCATGGAAATTTTTGGACATTGTGACATTGAGTAATGCAATGTGTCAAAGCCATGGAAAGCCATTCTCACTATTAAAGAGCGTTCCATGTGAGTTTAATACAAATGTGGTGGGACCTAAATTGCACATGTTCAGTACAGAGCAAAAGTCATCACGATTCAGAAGGACTGAAAGGAAATAACAAGAAAGACACATGGTTCCACGGCCTGCAGCAAAGCCAGGGCAGAGGTTAAAGGAGAGGGCACTACCAGCATAAACAACGATACTGAAATTCAATGAATGGTGGATGAATTGGCTGCAGTGATTGGTTCCATTTGCAGGAGCAGCTATAGGAAAGAAGCTGTGTACATCATTGCTGATTCTGGGAATATATAACATGAAACAATGATTGATTTTCTGCTGCTATTTCAGAAGTATCACACACACACTAGGCCAAATTCTTCTTTCACTTACACTGGCATAAATCCAGAGTAATTCCATTGGCTTAAATTAAGTTGGTAGGTCCTAAATTTGCAGATATGTTCCAAATACTGTCAGCATTGACATTAATGGGGTTATTCTAGATTTATATCACAGTAAGTGAGAGGAGAATTTGTTCCAGTATGTGTATCACTAAGCATGGGGATATCTGTGCTAATAAGTGATGGTCACATAACCACCACCCTATATCGGAAACCTACTGACCGCTATTCCTACCTACATGCCTCTAGCTTTCATCCAGATCATACCACTCGATCCATTGTCTACAGCCAAGCGCTAGGATATAACCGCATTTGCTCCAACCCCTCAGACAGAGACAAACACCTACAAGATCTCTATCATGCATTCCTACAACTACAATACCCACCTGCTGAAGTGAAGAAACAGATTGACAGAGCCAGAAGAGTACCCAGAAGTCACCTACTACAGGACAGGCCCAACAAAGAAAACAACAGAACGCCACTAGCCATCACCTTCAGCCCCCAACTAAAACCTCTCCAACGCATCATCAAGGATCTACAACCTATCCTGAAGGACGAGCCATCACTCTCACAGATCTTGGGAGACAGACCAGTCCTTGCTTACAGACAGCCCCCCAATCTGAAGCAAATACTCACCAGCAACCACACACCACACAACAGAACCACTAACCCAGGAACCTATCCTTGCAACAAAGCCCGTTGCCAACTCTGTCCACATATCTATTCAGGGGATACCATCATAGGGCCTAATCACATCAGCCACACTATCAGAGGCTCGTTCACCTGCGCATCTACCAATGTGATATATGCCATCATGTGCCAGCAATGCCCCTCTGCCATGTACATTGGCCAAACTGGACAGTCTCTACGTAAAAGAATGAATGGACATAAATCAGACGTCAAGAATTATAACATTCAAAAACCAGTTGGAGAACACTTCAATCTCTCTGGTCACTCGATCACAGATCTTAGAGTGGCTATACTTCAACAAAAAAGCTTCAAAAACAGACTCCAACGAGAGACTGCTGAATTGGAATTAATTTGCAAACTGGATACAATTAACTTAGGCTTGAATAGAGACTGGGAATGGATGAGTCATTACACAAAGTAAAACTATTTCCCCATGGTATTTCTCCCTCCCACCCCACCCCCCACTGTTCCTCTGATATTCTTGTTAACTGCTGGAATTAGCCTACCTTGCTTGTCACCATGAAAGGTTTTCCTCCTTTCCCCCCCCGCTGCTGGTGATGGCTTATCTTAAGTGATCACTCTCCTTACAGTAAGAAAAGGAGTACTTGTGGCACCTTAGAGACTAACAAATTTATTAGAGCATAAGCTTTCGTGAGCTACAGCTCACTTCATTGGATGCAATGCATCCGATGAAGTGAGCTGTAGCTCACGAAAGCTTATGCTCTAATAAATTTGTTAGTCTCTAAGGTGCCACAAGTACTCCTTTTCTTTTTGCGAATACAGACTAACACGGCTGCTACTCTGAAATCTCCTTACAGTGTGTATGATAAACCCATTGTTTCATGTTCTCTGTGTGTGTGTATATAAATCTCTCCTCTGTTTTTTCCACCAAATGCATCCGATGAAGTGAGCTGTAGCTCACGAAAGCTTATGCTCTAATAAATTTGTTAGTCTCTAAGGTGCCACCGGTACTCCTTTTCTTTTTGTCTTTTAAATACACCTTCATAATGAAACCCCATGCTGCCTAATTTTCAGGTTTTATTACCTACCAGAAATTCAAGCTTAACAAGAAATTGAACAAGGATTGTGAACATTTCAGGCAAACCAGGGTTGAGACATCCTTTTTCACGTGTACCAGGTTTGGATTTATTAGTTTCAGGCTGAAACCATATGAAACCAGTTTAGGCTGATTTTCTCTTTTGTTTGAACCTAAGCATCAAAGCAAAATTCAGTGGGTTGTGGATTAAAATCTAAAGAAAGAAAATATTTAAAATAAAAAATTATATTAATTGAAACAACTGAGCTTCACACAACTTTGCTTTGAAACTGAAAATATTGTTCTTGATGCAGTCAAGTGAAAACCTTTCAAGATGTGAAGGAGCTTGTTCTTCCAGCAAACTATTTGAGATCTGTATGGCTCATTGGGGCTTTTTAGAGTTCGGTGACTGAAACCCTGCTATTGCCCGAACCTCTTTTTGTCATGATCCCACAGGTCTCAAACCCAGCTCTGCAGAGTTTATAGGCATAGCCCTGTGCTAATGCTATACCTAGCAACCTGTTATGATTGCTTACTTCAGAGTCATGAAGACCATCCCCAGTGTGAGGCTCCACCCCTGAGATCCAGTTGGCAGAGTCCCAGAGCAGCTGCTTAGCCCACTAGCCCTAGTTAAACCAGCAGCAGGAATAAGAGGCTGTCTAAACAACTGGGTTATGCCTTGCTCTGGACTATGTGCACCCTTGGCTTGATTTCCTGGTATCTTGTCCCAGTGTGACTCCTGGCATTGGACTTGTGGTTCTGACCTCCAGTTTGTCTCCTGCTTTAGATAGCTTCACTTGTGTTTCCTACTACTAGGTATGTCCAGCCATGACACTTTTGCTCTTTACACAGCAAATACGATATGAAGGGAACACAGGGGGAAGGTGGAGTCTAAATACCCATGTTTGCTAAGTATATACAACAAGCAAGGCCTACCTATCTATACACTACTGCTGCTTTACCTGGTAGAACACAGAACTTGGCTAAAGGGCTTACAAACTATTAAAAGAGATACTACCCAATTCCTGTACAGTGTGGGTGGGAAGTGGCAAAACAGGCGCATTGCTTCAGGGAATTTTTCTTTCCTTCCCCCAACCCCCTTTCCAAGGATTTTTCCCGAGATAGGTTGGCCTGGCTCCTTATGGTGGATCCAGCCTCCCACTTGTTCTATATGCCCTAGAGCAGTGGTCACCAATCGGTCGATCGCGATCAACTGGTCGATCCTAGAGGATCTCCCAGTCGATCACGATCTCTGGCAGTGCAGTGTGGCTGCCGCTAAGGCAGATTTCCTGCCTATCCCAGCCCCACACTGCTCCTGAAGTGGCCAGCGCAGCCCCATGGCCTTGGAGGCGGGGGTTGGGGGGTCTGTCTCTGTGCACTGCTCCTGCCTGCAGTCACTGCCCCTGCAGCTCCCATTGGCCAGGAGAGCTGTGGGGGTGGTGCTTGCAGAGAGAGGCAGTGCGCAGACCTGTGTGCTCCCCTTCCCGCCAGGGGCTGCAGGGGCACATTGGCCCTTTCAGGGAGCAGTGTGGGGCTGGGGTAGGCAGGAAGCCTGCCTTAGCCTCTCTGTGCCCACTGCTGACTGGGAGCTGCCGGAGGTAAGTGCTGCCTGGCGGGAGACTGCACCCCAACCCCCATCCCTGAGCCCCCTTCTGGAGCCAGCACCCCAAACCTCTTCCTGCACACCAAGCCCCACCCTGAGCCCCTTCACAGAGCCAGGACCCCAAACCCCCTTCTGCATTCCAAACACTCTCCTGCACCCCAAGCCCCAGCTCAGAGCCCCCTCCCAGAGCCAGCAGCCTGTACTCCCTTCTGCACCTCAACACTGTGCCCCAGCCCGGAGCCCCCTCCTGTGCCTAAACTCCCTCCTAGAGCTTACACCCCTCACCTCCTCCTGCCCCCCAACCCCTTGCCTCAGGCTCAGCCCAGAGCCTGCACCCCCTCCACCCCCGGAACCCCAACCCCAGCCCTGTGAAAGTGAGTGAGGGTGGAGGAGAGTGAGCAATGGAGAGAGGGGGGATGGAGAGAATGGGGCAGGGCTTCGGGGAAGGGCAGGGCCTTGGGGAAGGGGCAGAGGAGATCCTGGGTTGCCTTTAGATTCAAAAAGTGATTTTGGGCATAATAAGGTTGGAGACTACTGCCTTCCAGGCATGAGGAGACTTTAAAGAATGTAGGGAAAGGTATGATTTGCATATAAAATTATTCCCTAGTTCCTCATTTTTAAAAAATAATCTCTGCATAGCATATAAGAGAAGCAAGCCAAGTAAAAGGTGACCCTTAAAAAGTTCCAAGATCAGCTTTGATTTGGATAAATGACCAGATTTTGGATGTGCCTCTGAAATGCATCCAAACCTTTTGGATGAGCAAAATTGGGCTGGAAGCCTTATGGCTTTCTTATAAGACTTCTGGCACTTCTGTGTCCAGTCCCAGCTGGAAGTGCCATAGGAGCAGCCTTCCTACAGCATTTTGGCACCATCAGTTCTGGCTCAATCTAGGGAGGTTTCCTGAATATTTCAGAACCTCTGTAAAGGTTTAGTTCAATTTAGTTCTGTAAATGAACAAAGGTTTGGGGTCAGTGGGGATACTGTGTTTAATACGGAGTAATATTCATTTTCCTAATAATATTTTAATTGTCTTCTTTATGTTCTGTTAAGAGCAGAATACAAGTGTCACACTGAACTTTGAATCAGTCTTCGTTCTTAAGTTTTATTTTTGACTCATTCTCTCAGCTGTCAACTATAGTTTTAACTGAGTCAAACTCCATGTTTTCTTCCTAACATTTGGAAGCCTTAATATGTGGTGCACAACAGACAAATGTGAACACAAACAATGTATTTATTTCACTCTGTGTTGACTGACTTAGCCTTTAACTTGTGCCTGTGCTAAGCAGACTGAGTTTACACTATATTTGAAGAAAATAAGTGAGATATAACGGTAGATAACATGACCATGAACTATATGGTTATACTTCTGAGAAATATCAGTTTACTTTTGCTGGCAAAGAATTATTAAACAACTCAACTTAAAACCCCTTGATTTCACCAAAAATCATTGACTATACTAAACCCTTCAGCTAATTCTGTTTTGTGTCGGAAATGCTGACAGTCCACTAACAGCGACTAATACTTGAAAATTTCTATTTGGGCCAATGAAATACCTCAGAGGCCTCATTAAACTCGCTTTGTCAGTCTGGTTCAGATAAGGCAAAATCTCTGTCTCTTTGCTTGCTGTTATTCATGATTTTAAGGTTAATCCATGTACATGTGCACAATGGTGTTTAATTCAGATTGCATTTTCCTACTGAGGTGTTTTTTAGCTATGTAACAATAATGTCTTTGCTTTTTTCGTGTGTATCATACTCTTAAAAATAAGATTTTCAAAAATAGGAACCTGGAGTTAGGATATGTCTTTGCCACAAAATGCAGAAGAGAAGATTGAGGGGGGATTTGATAGCAGCCTTCAACTACCTTAAGGTTGATTCCAAAGAGGATGGAGCTAGGTTGTTCTCAGTAGTGACAGATGACAGAACAAGGAGCTATGGTCTCAAGTTGCAGTGGGGGAGATCTAGGTTGGATATTAGGAAAAACTATTTCACTAGGAGAGTGGTGAAGCACTGGAATGGGTTACCTAGAGAGCTCATGGAATCTCCCTTTTTAAGGGGTTTTAAGGCCCATCTTGACAAAGCCCTGGCTGGGATGATTTGGTTGGGGATTGGTCCTGGTTTGAGCAGGGGGTTGGACTAGATGACCTCCTGAGGTCTCTTCCAACTCTAATATTCTATAACTTGCGTTGGCATACAGCCGCCTCAGTAAGTACATCACTTGTGCATGTCTACACATTGCTCCTTGTGTCAGCAGCGCATGACCTCACCAGGAGCACTTATACTGATTGAACTGTCAATGTGGGGCACTGTGGGATGGCTTTTGAAAGCCAACAAAAGTCAATATAAGCAATGTAGTATCTACACTGACACTACATCAACCTAACTACATTAACATTGATTCTATGCCTCTCATGGAGGTGGAATTATTAAGTTGCTGTAGCAGGTGAGTTATGTTGGCAGGAGTGAAATTTTAGTGTAGACACTTACAGAGTTAGGTCGACCTATGCTGCCTTGCATGCACCTAACTCTGGGCTTAGGCTTGTACATCCACAGTGAGGCACCTAAATAAATACCTTGACTTTCAAAAAAGAGCTGATTTCCCAACAACTTCTAGTGGCCTCAAAGGAAGTTGTTGAGGACTCTGCACTCTTGAAAATCACACCTCTTAATGAGGTCATTTTGAAAATCTTAGCCTAAATCTCTAAGGACTCTGGGGTGGAAACTCAGTGGGACTTATGCTTCCTAAGTCACTTCTGTGCTCTTCAAAATCCCAACCATGGAGTTTGCAGAAACAGGAAGTCATTTTGCTTTACAGAGAACACACATACATTGGTTTCATCAGAGAGAATTTACTTTTGTTTACTGTTAGATTTATTGTTTGTTCTCTTGATCTAAAAGAAAGCTCATTCTCAAAAGAGGGACTTGCAACACGTTAGTCAGTATCTTTGTACCTTGAAAGGAATGGACTGATCATGCACTCCATGGGGGGACCAGCACACTGCTCCCACATTCCATGTAGTACAAGGAAATGGTTACATACATGCTAGTTAATAGCTGACACATTCCCATATTAAACAAAGCTCATCCTGTACCATCTGATGTTCACAGGATTCCACTTTGTACAATCAGGCAGCAAGCTGTGATGATTCTGTGGCCACCTAGCACTTCACTATGTTTACTACTCTGGATGATACTGTTGTGGGTGTGGTGAGATGTTACTGAAGCTGGAATGTGTAATGTGGAATGTGCCTTTCATTAAAGATAGCTATAAGTAACTGTTAAGCTCTTTTATGAAACCATAGTGACCTCCACACTAAACTTAGGCATATGTCACTGACCAAAGCAAAGGCACATTAAATTATGTGAGAGGGGCTTGGTGTGTGTGTGTGTGTGTGTGTGTGTGTGTGTGTGTGTGTGTGTGAGAGAGAGAGGGATGCAGAAGGAATATCACAGAAATAGAGAAAGAGCAGAAAAGCCAGAGACAGCCTGAATGAGCCCTGAGAGCATGGACCTGAGCAAAGCCTAGAGATAGAGATGTTGGGCTGAGTGCTGGCTGAAAAGTGGCTTGGAGCTGTGAGGAAATAAACTGTCTTCTGTTTGATTCCTCCTATGTTCAGGGGAACAGAACTTCATCTATTCTTTGTAAACAAACACGATTTCATGAAAGACATACTTGACTTCATCATCAAATTCTCCTCCTAACAGAAACAACCACAGGGCTCTGAATTTTGGTTAACCACTACGATTAAAAGGGGTAACAATATATAACCTGAACTTTCTAGTTGTAAGGAAGTAGTGAACTTGCTTCTGGAGATTCTCCCTTATCCCCAGCATTTGATGAAACTTCATGAAATCCTAAAATCAAAAACTGTATATAACAGTCTGGGCAATTTTTCAGTCTTCCCCTTTTTTGAGAAATTGCTTGGCTTTAACTCTTTGTTTGTTTTTTAGTCTGTTCCAAGTTTTTTGTTTTATTTTTCTGTCAAACTGTGAACTTCAGAAAATTTGTGATGAAACCTTTCTTTCTCTATGGCCACTGCAGTTGCTGCTTACCTGTACTTAGCAAAGTTACAGCATGTTCTCTGCTCACAGTTCAGAAAGATGCACCCATCCTGAGTCTGAGGTGGGCCCCAGAAACCTTAACTGTTTTTCATTTGCTTTTTGTAAATACTTTTCTTGAGATAGGTTTACATACAGATTACCAATCTCAAGGTTATCATTTGCTTGAGCAACTTTAGTGAAATTGGGGGACGGGGGGGAATCAATTAATGCTGACTCTTAATGTAATGGATTCATTCCTTTCATCTTTTGATGGGGGTTCAGTATGAAAATCTGTTTTGTCTTGGCACAAAATATGTTCTTTGCTTTCCCCCCTTTCTTCACTTTAACCAAAACATCAGGATAACTATTAATCTTTTATTCTGGTAGGCAGTCAAGTAAAATAGATCTCACTCATATAAATACTTACAGTTCTGTAAGGCAGTTGACTTGTTACCACATGACATTTTGATTAAAAAAACTAGAACAACATAAAAATAACATGGCACACATTCAATGGGTTAAAAACTGGCTAACTGATAGGTCTCAAAATGTAACTATAAATGGGGAATTGTCACTGAGTGGGGTTTTCAGTGGGGTTCTGCTGGGATCAGTTCTTGGCCCTGTGCTATTTAACATTTTTATCAATGACCTGGGGGAAAAAAACAAAAGCATCACTAATAAAGTAGGAAGTGGATAAATTGGGGAGGGTTCAGAGAAGAGCCACAAGAATGATTAATGGATTGGAAAACATGCCTCATTGTGAAGGTTACGATTCTGTCACAGAGATCATGGAGGTCATGGATTCTGTGTCTTTCCAGGACTTCCAGGACTTCTTCTGGGGCCGGGCTGCAGCAGCTGTCAGCCCCAGGGCTGCCAGAGCAGTGGTCCCTGGATGCAGGAGTAGCTGCAAGCCCTGACAGCACTCTGTTTGTCCAGCCATCCCACCCCACCTCAGAGAACTTTTAGTAAAAGTCAGGGACAAGTTGTGGGCTTCTGTGAATTTTTGTTTATTACAACCTGTCCCTGACTTTTACTAAAAATACCTGTGATAGAATCTTACTGATAGTGATAGACTAATTGGTGCCCAATCTATTTAGCTTAACAAAGACAAGGTTAAGGGGTGACTTGATTACAGCCTGTAAGTATCTACATGAGCAACAAATATTTAATAAAGGGCTCTTCAATCTAGCATGAACCAATGGCTGGAAATTGACGCTAGACAAATTCAGACTGCAAATAAGGTGTAATTTTTTTAATGGTGAGAGTAATTAACCATTGGAACAATTTACCCAGGGTCATGGTGTATTCTCCATCAGTGACAATTTTTAAATTAAGATGCGATGTATTTTCTAAAAGTCATGATCTAAGAATTATTTTGGGAAAGTTCTATAGCATGTGTTATACAGGAGGTCAGACTAGATGATCACGATGGTCCCTTCTGGCCCCGAAATCTCTGAATTTATATCTTTACCCACATATACGTGTGTGTGTGTGTGTGACATGTGTGAGAGATGTGTGTATGTATGAGTGGGACTTATTTTATTTCCTTAATATTCTTAGTCTCCTAGGAGGGCTAGGGAATCCAGTAAGGAGCTGTAGCCAGCCTGTGGAAGAACAGTGGTGGCAATGGCAGGGAATTGCTGGCGGATTTGCAATATCTGTGCTATGTATTCGTCACACTCTCACAGTGTTGTGTTTTCAGTACTCAAAGAGCAATAGTATACTTTCATAGGAATGACTTTCAGATTAAAACATCAAAGAAGAATCAACTTTACTTTAAAGTCTCCGTGAAATAGCCCAGAGTGTGTCCCCGTAACAGGATAAATTTGCATTGAACACAAAATAGCAGCTGCCTCCAGCAGACTTATAGAAATATAAAGGTGTATATTTCATAGGAGTTGTGTATTCTATACCGAAAAGCAAACAGCACTGGAGCTGTAGCAGCCAAAGAGATGCACGTCAGATGGGAACTAAAGAAACAGGGGGCTTTTGAGGTCCTGTCCCTGTCCCTTGTTTTGCAGGAAAGGGCATACAGTGTTAACCCAGCCTGGAAACGGAAGTCTTAGCACCATTTGGTGGACTCTGAGCTGGGTCATAATTCCAGCCATAGAGATTATGAGTTTCACTTTAAAAATAGAATTAAAACAGGTACAGATTTAAATCTGTCTAGATTAAATCTAGGTATAGGAAGGTAAATTCCCTCTTCTATGTAAATACAGGTTATTTATGTGCAAGTTATATCTGCAGGTAAAGTAATGGTAATATTTAGAAAGGTTAGATCATATGTAGACCTTTTTGTAAGCGGAAGGGTCATGTGTTTAAGCTCTTGGTGGTCTCTTTTACCATGTGTGTATAATTCCCCTTGTGGTAGTCTCATGGATTTGCCTTTCTTAACATATGCCAACTTCTCTAACTAAAAGCTGACTAAGTAAACTTTTTTCTGGTCTATACCTTATTTGGAGAATCTTTCCTCCCTTTGGAAAGAAGCCAGCAATTGCTCTTCTCAGACATGTGCAGCCAAACACATCACTTTCCCATATCCTTTTTTTTCCTCTTCATCCTTTAAATCTTCTTCCATTTAAAATAATGGCTCTCTGTAATATTTACTTATCTTATATTTACCAAGTGCCCGAATACTAGGTGTTACTTATACTTTCAGCTTTGTTTCAGTCTTCTCATTCCACCCCTTAAGTGAACAAACAATGTGATAGATGGTAGTGGATTATCTGATTACCAGTTTTGATCACTTGCCTACATGAGTCATGGCTGGATATTGATTTCTGATTACAAAATTTTGTGGTGAGCCTATTTCTTCTCTGTCTGGATATGAGATAAATAAATAAATCCCCTCAGCAATTTATTAAAATGTATGTAGTTATTTTTACATTTTTTCTCTATGTCAGAACATCCCATTATGCTGAAAGTCTCCAGAGGACAGCACTCACCTAAACTAATTACAACAAAACCAATATAATGCAGGGCATTTAATCTAAAAACAGAGGCAACAGTATTTCAAAATAAATAAAAGATTTCATTGAATTCAATGGCAGTTGTGACACTGCAGCCCATATTCTTCATAGTTGTCTATGATGTTTAGGATGCATCTTGTACAAGGTGGGTCATGTAAGGTGTCATTGAAAAAGTTATGATTTGTTGAACGATTATCCTATTTCTATGTATGTATCATTTTTGTATCTGAAGTTATGAATATTGACTAAATATCTTTATTTGAAATGGGCTTTCTCTGGAAAACATCCACAGCTAGCCTTTTGGGTACAACTATGAAGAAGCCACAATGCTAATGGCTCATCAACAAAGATAATGGGCTATGGAAGAGTTTAGCCTTCCTGTAATGTTTCAGCAGGCCTGTAAGTAATGACTGCTATGATTCAGCAAGGGCATGTGACCAGACCACATGATACCATTTTGGGTTCCTGTATTTTTCCTCAAACTGGATGGGAACTGAATTTGGAATGAAGGGTTCCCCCCCATATGTTAAAGCTATATAAGGTGGGGTGTGACATCATCTAGTGGCCTCATTCCCCACACAAAGAGATTTCTGGAAACATCTGAGAAACAAAGACTGAACTGGGGGATGTGTTGGTCCCAGGCTAAAAGGATTTCTAGCCGGTGTATGGAAAACTGGTGGACTGCTTGTATGATCAGCCAGGGTGAGACATTGCTAATTCAGATCCAATATTTCTAGTATTTTAGGCTTAGTTTGCAGTTTTGTTTATTTACTAGTTAATCTGCTTTGATCTGTTTGCTATCACTTAATCTATCTTTTGTAGTTAATAAACTTGTGTTTTGCTTTATCTAAACCAGTGTGCCTTTGAGTGAAGTGTCTGGGAAAAAAATCTCAGCTTGGTTAACACAGGCTTGTTGCATAGTGTGATGTTGCACTCCATATGTTTATGGAAATATGCTTATGAGTGTGAATATAATGTAACTGGAATATGCTTTATGCAAAAAGAATCTTGTAAGATGCCACTACAAAGCTTATAATCTACTGAGTGTGTTCAACCTATTTGTAAGCATGTATCATTCTTGTATCTGAAACTAGAAATATGAAGTATTACTCTGAAGTTCTATTGTAATTATGCAAAGTGTGGGCCATTAATGGTGGCTTGGAATCTTGATGGCTCCCTTTGATTAGGACAATTGGTTCTGAATGGGTCTATTTACCTGCAAGCCTTCCTGTATACTTGAGGTGGGTAATGAAGAATGAGGTCTTACAGTGATATGTGACCATGTAATATGATACTGGAATCCATCTTAAACCTGGTGCTTTTCCATTTAGAAGAAGGAGTGGGGACCCAGAGATACAAAAGATTCCCACCTTGGGCAAAAGCTGTAAAAGGGGTGGAACAGAACAAAGGGCAGGGGGAGACATGAGAAATCCCCTAGTTACCACCTGAGCTGGAACTAACAAGGACTCTACTGGGGGAAGGATTGGGCCAGACTAGGAAGGAGTCTAGTCTGTGAAAGAAGCATATTGGAACATCTCTGAGGGTGAGGTTTGTCTGTATACAGTTTCTTAATGTATTAGGTTACAATTGCGTGTTGTTTTATTTTGCTTTGTGACTTACTTTGTTTTGTCTGTTATTACTTGAAACCACTTAAACCCTACTTTTTATACTTAATTAATAAACAAAAGTGATTTTATTAACCCAAAGTAAGTGATTAATACCTGGGGGAGCAAACACCTGTGCATATCTCTCTATCAGTGAGGATGAACAATTTATGAGTTTTACCCTTTATAAGCTTGATACAGAGTAAAACATATTTATTTGGGGTTTGGATTCTGGGCTGGGTTCTGGAGATCGAAAACACTCCGCAGGTTACCTGTTAAAGCCTGCAGCTTTGGGGGCGTTGTTCAGACCTGGGTCTGTGTTGCAGCAGGTTAGCATGTCTGGCTCAACAAGGCAAGGTTCTGGAGTCCCAAGCTACCAGGGAAAATGGTAGAGATAGTTTCAGCACATCAGGTGACAGTCCCAAAGGGGTCTCTGTGACCAAATCCATCACACATAGCCTCTCTGCAGCGTGGGAGTGGCAAACTGGGTAATAAATTGATACTGGTCTGGGTTTTGACCAGGGCAGGACAGTATAGATGTGGGGTCTTAGGCTGGGAAGTTGGGGGTTATCTTGGCTGTAGCCTCTCTATTGTTGGTTCATGCAATGGCTGGTTGGAGCCTGTATGTAACTGCAGCTGGGTATGTCCCTGCCTCTGTGAATGCTGGTGGGAGTATAGGACTGGGAGCTTGTCACAGCAGCACAGTGTGAAAGGGAGCCCAGGCTGGTGAGTCAGAGGGCTTGGTGTTACCCAAGTTCCAGGTGCACCCCGGGGAGAACCCATCACAGGACTTTTTCCTGGATAATATATTTTTTTTAATATTTATATTACAGTTGTACTCAGGGATTCCAGCTGGGACTGGGACTCCATTGTGCTAGGCATTGTTCTAACACTTACAAAGACATGGTCCTTGCTCTGAACAATTTCCAGTATAAAGAGATGAATAACCTGTGGAGAGTAGAAGAGAGGGATGCAAACAAATATACACAGTTGTTATATATTTATATACGTTTTCAATTGAAAAATATCATAAATAGACAAAGTAGATACTTCATCCTAATCCTCATTAATGACCCGATCTAGCAAACACTTATAAAATGGTCATAAAGTTGAGCACATGTGTAAATGTTTGCAGGAGCAGGCCCTACTTGAATAATTTTTGCATAGATGTCATACCATAGGTTAATCTTGAACAGAGACCTGAAGGGAGAGAAACCAGAAAGGATTACTGGTTACATTAAAAGTCCTTCTTTTCTTTTAATAATTTGAAAAATATTGACTTGAAAATGTGCACATAGTTAGTCTGTGTATCTGCATGTACCAGTCACTGTAACCCTAGCCTTCTCTTTCCCAATGTTTGGTCCTGATTCAGGAAAACACTTAAGCATTTTAAGCTTAAAGCTAAGCACATACTTAAGATTCCTTCCTGAATACAGATGCTTTCCTGAATCAAGGCTTTTGTTTGTTACACCCACATTATCTGTCTTAATTTAGATTGCAAGCTTTTAAGGGCAGGGACTTTTAGTACAGGTCTTCACTGCAATGTTAGCTTGAGGTATAACTTGAGTGTTGCCCCTAATCTGGCTCCTATACACACACAAATTTCTAGCGCAGGTAAGAGCTTTAAACTCCAGCTAGCTGGCATGTCAGCGAGTGTTGGCTAAACGCTTGAGTGCCATAGATGCTGGAGCTAGTAATGGAGTGGGATTGCAGCTACTCTGTGATGCTAATACAATTACTCTGTGCACACTGGAGTGTCATTTAATAATTTGGTTGTTCTCACTCCAGCTAGACTAAATCAAGAGGGGTTAACTTTGAATGTAGTTAACCCTGCAGTGAAGGCATATTGTGATGGGGTATATAAATCCTGCATTGACAGGAAAGGGGCTAGGGACACTCTGTGTGCTAAGGTAGCTTGGTCAATTGTGCATGGTAGGGAGGAGGTCTTTAAAAGGAGGAAGTTGAAGTCAGCAAGGGGGAAGCCCTGAAGTACAAGTTGGAATATCCATGTCAGAGAACCTTCAGCTCTGGGAAGAGTCCAGCCAACCCCACAGGCAAATAAGGTAGGGAGAGACTGATCCAGCTCTCTGCCTGGAAGAACTCAGTAAAGCTGCTAGGCACGCACTCCTAAACTAAGGTAGTGCCACTCATCTTTTTCTCTTTTTGCTCATGCTGAGAGGGCTTGTTCTATGAGTTTGAACTTTTGCTTTCCCCACATGTGAACAAAGTAAGAAGGCCTGCAAGGATGGGGCCCATTGCAAGGCTGGGCTGACCCTGTGGTAGGGTTGCCAGCCCTCCGGGAAATCCAGAAATTAATCTTTAATTAAAGGTTAATGGTTATGTCATTCAATGAAATCTCCAGGAATACATCCAACCAAAATTGGCAACCGTACAGGTGGTATCTGGGTGTGGCAAGGGGCCCCAGCCCAGATAGAGAGCTGCCCCAGAAAGGCTCTTTTGCACATACCCTATGTGATTATACAGTGCTCAGCACAATGGGCTGCTGCTCTGACTGGGTCCTGTGGGCACAACTATACTATGTGATTTATGAGGGCTGGTTTACACTACTGCAGTAAATGGATCTAACTTATGCAACTTCAGTTACGTGAATAACATAACTGAAGTTGACGTAGTTAGATCCACTTACCACAGTGGCTACACTGCACTGTGTCAATGGGAGAGCATCTCCCGTCAACTTCCCTTATGCTTCTCGGGGAGGTGGAGTACACAAATTGAGTGCTCTCCCATTGATTTAGCATGTCTTCACCAGACCCACTAAAATCAAGACTCGCTGCACGATTGCAGCAGTGTCGATCTACTGGTAAGTGTAGACTTGTCCTGAGAATAGCACACTGAGATCTATGGATGAAAAATGCTCTGAAGACTTAAGTCTTATTACCGGCAATAATTTGAATCTAATCATGAAATAATGTAAGTATAACAACATCGGGAGTTTCCCACTGAGTTGAGTATTGTAACAATATTGTGACAGGGTCGGGCCAGATGGCTATAGGAGAGTAATAGAAGGCAGATATATTAGCCCCAGGTTAAGTAGGTCCCTTTTCCCTGGGTAAGGTGACAGGGAAGGTTCCAGAACAATCAGGAACCTTCTGGAGACAATTAAGACAGACAGGCTGATTAGAACACCTGCAGCCAATCAAGAAGCTGCTAGAATCAATTAAGGCAGGCTAATCAGGGCACCTCGGTTTAAAAAGGAGCTCACTTCAGTTTGTGGTGCACGTGTGAGGAGTTGGGAGCAAGAGGCACTAGGAGCTGAGAGTGAGAAAGCGGATGGTTGGAGGACTGAGGAGTACAAGCATTATCAGACACCAAGAGGAAGGTCCTATGGTGAGAATAAAGAAGGTGTTGGGATGAGGCCATGGGGAAGTAGCCCAGGGAGTTGTAGCTGTTGCACAGCTGATCCAGGAGGCACTCTAGACAGCTGCATTCCACAGGGCCCTGGGCTGGAACGCGGAGTAGAGGGCGGGCCCGGGTTCCCCCCAAACCTCCCAACTCCTGGTCAGACACAGGAGGAGTCGACCTGGACTGTGGGTTCAGAAAAACGGCCAAGCTGAAGGCTACTGTGAAGCTCCAGGGCGAGTATATCCGCCAATAAGCGCAAGACCCACCAGGGTAGAGGAGGAACTTTGTCAATATATATCAATATCTAATTCTTCCCACATCTCCTTCTCTCCATCTAGATATGTATGCTTACATATTTTGTGTATGTGTACAGTTATACTGTCTTTCTTGTCTGGAAATTGTCATTTTTCACCAGCATCTTTTGATAACTTCTCTTTGTGATTTTAATATTTGGACCTATTAGTCTTATATCTTATCAAATGTTGATATTAATACCAGAAAAATATATTTGGCAGGCCTATTGTACATGTTCTCATATTTTAAACAGCTGATGTTCAGTGCAAAGCCTTTGTACTTTGGATCTCATCATTAATATCCATGTGCAGTCCTTTCACAGATACTCAAACACACATCAAGCATGTCAACAATAAATCGTTCTCACTCATTCATTTATCTCTTAATTTCTTGGGTCATGGAAAATGAACTCTTTTTAAAGAGTTCAACTTTTGAACCAATGAATTAAAAGAATTAGATAAACTGTGGCTGGAAATACTTGTTAAACTACCTATTCCATCCTCCTATTAGGATTTTCAGGCTTGTGTCCTGTAGAAGTCTGTGCAGCACATTGTCCACTGCAAGTTTAAATGATCAAAACAATGGGGTTTCCACCACTTCCTTTAGGAGTCCATCTGACGGTCTAATAAATATAATTAAGAAATATTTTGGTTCCATTGTCTTTAAGGTATAAACTGAAATCATCATTATACCTAATGAATCCCAAAAGCTACTGGATAATTGCCTCTTCAACAGAGGCATAGTGAAGAATCAAAGTGTAGTTACTCTGCAAAGTGACCATAAAAAATACGGTTCCATGTCTGTTCTCTCTCTATGACTTCAATATCCAATCTGCTCAATTTACAAGTAAAAAATAGACTTTTTCTAATTGCCAGCCCTGCAAATTCAGCTTGGGATCTGTAAATAAAGCTGTGTTCTGTCTGGCTTGTGTAGTAATTAAGATCCTGCATTTGGAACTTATTATCAATTCTGCTGATGGGTGAGTCAGAAAACAATCCAGGGTATTCCTGTGTGTAGCTTTTTTCCTGTTACTAGGTAGAGCAGCACTCTCATTTATAGCAGTTTGGCTTTCTCTGTGCTCCCTGTCCTGCACATCACTCTTTATCTAAAGTTACACACCCAGCACTCCACCTGCACTGTACAGGTATGGCTACACAGCTCACGGCAGCGAGTCACCCAGCCCAGGTCGACAGACTTAGGTTAGCAGGGCTCCCACTAGCACTCTAACAGGCTTCAGAGCCTGAGCTCCAGCCTGGTCTGCAACTTCAAAGCACTGTCTACCCAGCTATTATTAGAGGGCTAGCGTGAGCCCTGCTAGCCCAAGTCTGTCAGCCTGGGCTGGGAGGCTTGTTGCTGCATGGAGGTACCCTGTAGGATCAAGCCCACTCAATACAGATGTCATCTAGAGCTTTATCTTTCTTGTGTCTGTATATAACCTCAATCCACACTTATACTGGAGTGAAACAATGCTGAACTTTCTTTTACATCTTGCAAGGAATGTTATAATCAAGGCCTTTATGGTATCTCCTACTTATATTATTTCCCTGCAAGGTAATTATAACTTTTAATGATCTTCCTTTAGATTTAAGAGCCTAGTTGTCAAAGAATGCAGTCCAAACCCCACTGATGTTAATGGGAGTCTTTCAGTTGACTCAGTGGACTTTGGATCAGGCCCTTAAGGAGTTTTAATATCACTTGTACCTTTTTAAAATGCTCCCTTAGACTTCCCATCTGTTCATAGGTAGGATAATCTGTGTACTCCCTCTGATATTTCTTAACCTCTGTATTCAGTACATTTGTATGTGTTCTAGATGTTTGAAAGTACAGTTACCAGATATGTCTAAAGATCTGAAGGTATCAAATGCAGAAAGGTTCACAGCAACATATTAATGTATAAATGAGAAATGGTAAAGAACGTTTATAAATAAAGATCACAAAAGAGGAAATACCATATTCAAAATGTCAGTTTTTCTACATGTACTCAGTGCATGAGTCTGATACTAGTTTCACTTGTGTAAATCCTCTGAAGGCAGTTACCTCCTAACTGAAGTGTGAATCTGACTTGAAATTAAGTACAGTAGAACCTCAGAGTTATAAACACCAGAGATATAAACTGACCATCCACACACCTCATTTGGAAATGGAAGTACACAATCAGGCAGCAGCAGAGACACAAAATAAAGCAAATACAGTACTGTGTTAAATGTAAACTACTAAACTGCTGCTTTCCATTTATATTTTCTTCTGCATATTAAAGTTTCAAAGCTGTATTTAGTCAATGTTCAATTGTAAACTTCTGAAGGAATAACCATAACGTTTTGTTCAGTTATGAACATTTCAGAGTTACGAACAACCTCCATTCCCGAGGTGTTCGTAACTCTGAGGTTCTACTGTAAGGCAAATTTTCAGAACTGATCAATTACAGTTGAGCTTTAAAGCCATATTTAGGCACTTCTAATGAAATGGAGTGATTTTCAAAGATTTTGAATACTTGTAGATTCCATTGAAGACCGTGGGAATTATATACACTCTGAAAATCAGGCCACTTTATTAAGATGCCTAAGTGTGGATTTAGGAGCATAACTTGAGACAACCACTTCTGGAAATTTTAGCCTTAATGGCTTCACATCCAGACAAGAAATGAATAAATTAATTAGTAGCATGAAATCCCATTTTGTGAGTGTCTGATCTGAACTTATCTCATGACTTGAAATATACTATAGTTCTGTCTCATTAACAACTTCATTAGCCAATGTGCTTTAATTACAGAGGTCAATTATTGCTAACTCATTATTTGTCTCCATAATCTATAAAAATATATACAATGCCCTTTAAACTTTGCATTTGTCTCTTTCATTTGGTGAGAGAGAAATCTGCTGTCCATTTGTATAATGTAATAGGTCAGCTGAGACACATTACTAATTTCACTCAGCTGTATGCACCATTAAATTCTTCTTCACCCCTGTGTTATACAGCTACAATGCAAAAGAATCTGTCAGATTCATGAGATGTAAAGTTATGTTTCTGATTTTGATGTGCATAACAATTAAATAAAAATCATACATACATATTGATAGAATTATCCAAGCATTCTGATGCCACAGCTGCAAGGCATATAATTGTACACAGAGCAATAAAAATAATAGCTATTTTTTGTTCCGTGTGGTAAGATTTTCTCATTTCAACGATAGGTTTCAGAGTAGCAGCCGTGTTAGTCTGTATTCGCAAAAAAGAAAAGGAGTACTTGAGGCACCTTAGAGACTAACAAATTTATTTGAGCATAAGCTTTGGTGAGCAGCTGTAGCTCATGAAAGCTTATGCTCAAATAAATTTGTTAGTCTCTAAGGTGCCTCAAGTACTCCTTTTCTTCATTTCAAAGAGTTTGTGTATGGATACACCCAGAATTATACATCTGGAAGGACAGCATCTTTCTTTTCAATAGTGTTTTTCACTGTTTCCAGTATTGTTCTGGCCCTAGGTCTCATCCCACAATAGTCAGTGTACCGATAAATCCCTACTGAGGAACGCTACATGTCACAATACCTTTAATTACATAGACTGAGACACCTTTGGGTAGAAATGGGGTACTAGTTATTGAAAGGTTTGGAGGCTTGGTTAACTTTGGATGTATATCCAGATTTCCTTGTTCTGGAAATTAAGAACAGGCTTTCTTACTCATTTTTATTTCTTCTATGTATCAGCCAGGTCGGAAATACTACGAGAGTAACCTTACTCATGATCCTTTTATTTCACATTTTTTTTCTTCTTATATTTCATTTACTTCATGCTTTGCATATTCCTTAAGGGAGAAAGGTCTGAGAACAGTTCTGTATTAGCATGTATAGGCTTATGTGCTTAGCTTTAATCCTAAAGGAAGAAAATAGTTGTGCATATTAATTACCCTTGTGTATCAGAGATGGGCCTGAATCAATATCCAAGAACTGAACTTTGTGGGAAGGAGAGGAGGAGTGTTTGAATTCCACACCTAGATCAAAATAAATGTTTACAGCTGGTCACTTTGGGCCAGATTTTCAAAGGTATTTACTCACTTAAAGATGCAGAGAGGCACCTATTAGGATTTCCAAAGGTGCCTAAGATGGTTAGGCACTTAATCCCATTGATTTCAGTGGGACTCTGGCATCCAACCAAATTGGGCATTTTTGAAAATCCCACTAGGTGCCTACCTGCACCCTAAAGTGCCAAAATGCCTTTGAAAATCTGGCCCTTTGTCAATAGTGGACCAAACCAAACCCCAAATCTAAACACTGCCAAACGTCAGTCTGAAATTCATATCCGGATATGAATCTTACATCATGAACTCATCTCTCCTGTACACCTGTATACATTACTTGCATATTACATTTCAAAGTACTACAATTGAGTTACGATAGACTTAACTAACAGGTATTTTTCCATTCAAATATTTTACAATGCTGATTGTTTGTAGTATCTTACCCGTAGAATGGGGTCATATAACCTTAATGGCTAAAAGAATTGTGCAGTACATGCAGTTTTCCAATACTGAACATGGGTTGAGGTTTGTGGACTGCAATATTGGGAGCTGAATGGTCTATGTGCTTTCATCAGTGTCATGATGGCTTTTGTCTGCTTACAGTACTACAAACTGGTGGAGTGTCTGGCATAGTGATTGGCAATGTTTCATTTTTGAGCTACAATTATTTTTATATGAAAGGCTTAAACTTGCAAGATTTTAATTTTGTCATCTGAGGGTCTAAGCTGATGAAAAAATTTCCATAATTGGCTCAACAGGAATATGATTAAGGGCCTGACTTACAAAGGTCTGTGTACACTGTTAATATAAGTGTACATGAGCAAATCAAATGATTGGCTTGGGCTCATGGCCAATAATATGTCTAGTGTGTCACCTCCATTTGCAAGTACTCATTTTGATACAGTTGTGTTCTGGAGCTTTGGCTCAAGGACTCATTTTATAAAGGGTTTCAAGTGAGTAGTCCCAAAAATGTTTGTTGTTAAAATCTTTGAACAAAGCACTGTTTTACTACTTCTGCTCTGATCTCAACATCTGCAGATAACTGGCTCCAACCTTTGTACTACCTTGACCCTGAAAGGTGCAATATTATCCACATGACTAGCTGCTTTCAGTGTCAGTGGGAATTCAGAGTTCATTGTCTACCAAGAGGTGCTCAGCTCATTGTGGGATAAAGCTCTTAGAGACTTCTGAGAAACTAATGGTCTTAGCTCATCCTGATGGTTTTAGGCTTGCTTGCATGCACATACAATGCTATTTATTTTTTTTCCTGTCATTTCCTTTGATACTTGCTGTGCACTTGTGAAACAGAAGGTATGAGTTATGCTTATGGTTCCAAACTTTCAGCTGAAATTTACTTTCCCTTCTTACTGCTGTCTGAATTGATGGTGTATAAATGTTTTATGTTAGGCAATAAAATGAAGGAATTTTGATAGTATTGGGAAATGCCTTAATGCAACCAAAAATGCAATTTCATTAACTTGCCCAGAGATGAAATATTGCAACTGGGCACTTGTCTGGAGACAGATATTCAATATATAGTTTTTTTTAGATTACATGAGGAAAATCTATAGCAGAGTGGTAGCGGATGCCTCTTGCAGGGGAAAAAAAAAAGACTGCACGAACCAGGAATTAAGTGTTTGTACATACATGTGAGTCTTGAAATAACTGTCTCATGAAGACTTTTGAGGGCAATTATAGTTGAGAACTGAGAGATGTGGACAGAGTTAGTTATTTACTGGTCTTCACAAACTGTTTATTGTATTACCACTTATAACTACTCCTAAAAATGGGATCCTATCTTCATATTTTTCTGAGCTGGAACAAATACTTCTATCTCTTTGGTGAGCATTTCTTTTTGAATTGTGACAAAGTTTTATTTTCAGTAAGCTTCATTCTGATCCCACTTACAACTGACTTGCTCTGGTACTTCACATGGGGCTTCAGCTGATATACTCCTGACTTATACTAGTGTTAATGAGAGCAGAATCAGGCCCTATTCTTGCAGTGGGCATCCTGGCTTGTAGGGACCAAATTTGGCACTTACTTACACACATGAAACCCCCTTGATTGATCACAATCGGCTGATTAATAATAAAGGGTTGCTATGGGTTTAACTAAAGACAGAATTTGGCCCTAGCTGTTTAACTTACTGAATATCTAGATCCAGATATCACCCTGATAACATGCCAAACTGAATTGCAGTGTTTTCACTAGATTCTCACAGTCCCATTCCCTTTCTCATTTTTAGTGAGTTCATGAACTGTTCAAACTTCCCTGGACATAAGTACAGCCCTTCAGTTAAGTCATTAGTAATTCTAGACAACAAAGGAAGCAGGGCCTCTGTCTGGCAACAATCACATTCCATGTTTGTTTCTTTATCTCTAACAGTTTGTGCTCACCGTTGCTATGGCCTTGTGCTAAAGGGCCAAGTGAGTTTACATGTAGGCCAAGATACACTCGTTTGCTAAGGCCGCTCTGTATCAGGTACAATGCCATGTAAAGAATTGCCAGTAGGAAATTCTCCACCAGTGGAAATTTGGTGGAAGCATCACTGCTGCTTCTTGCACCAGCCTCCCCTTGCACTGCTGATATAAGAGGAAGAAAGAGGCAGGTTGGGAACAGGGTGTAGGCAGAACTGGGGATGAGGGGATGAGGCAGTGTGGAAATCCACTACATCCTATTCTTCACTGGTAGAAAGTCCTCAGGGCTGGGACTCATATGCCAGTGCTGTATATTAAGGCTTTCCTTGTGCAATCGTAACTTCTGCTGGAGCTGAATGGCTCCAAACCAGCTTTGCAGCCCTTGGCAAAACTCAGACAGAGTGAAGAATCAAGTCCCTAGAGAACTGTGTGGCACAGTTTCAGGGTAATTGCACCTGTATTCCCCGCCCCCTCCCTGTGATCTACTCCAGGAGTGCTCAGTCAGGTCTCCAGCCATCACCTGTCTCTGGACAGGGACCGTTGTTCCACGGTCTTCTAACTGGGGATTTTAGGGTGGCACAGCTCCCTGCCTTACACTGTAATATCCCCAGAAAGCCAGTCTACTTCAAGGCTGGTGCTTGTGCTTTGTTTTCTCTGAGGGCTGTGACCAGTGTATTGCCAACAGTTACATGTTACCACGCAAGTTACCAAGCAAGCAAATTTATTCTTAAAGTTAAAAGCATTACAGAGAAAACATAAAACCAATAGAAGTTCCTCTATGGGTGCAGATAACTTACTAGCGGTCACCCATTTGATACACCATTAGTCTTATGGGACTGTAATAGGTCAAAGTCTTTCCAGCCCTTCTACAAGGATTGAGATCCCACTTTGGGCAGAAGGTTCTGTCTGTTTGCTGATCAGACAGAAGTCATGTGTTAGTTCAAGCTCATCCTTTTATACAGCCTTGAAAGGATTAGATTTTTATTGGTAAATATTGGTAAACATCAATTTCACTGTACACACACAGACAAAAAATATTTCCATTTATGATGATCAGAATTTGTAGATGAGCAAAAAGAAAAATGCTGCTTGAGAACTTATTAGAGTTTGATTTAAGGAAATTTACTTTGTTCATTTTGATATGATGTTGACAGTTTAATTTTGAATGGTTATTAAGCTTTAACTTTCTGAATCTCAGTGCCTGTCATTAAATTGCCCCCTCCATAACTTTCCACAACTAAAAACTTAATAGATAAATATTGGTATCTGTCAAAATTATTAAAAAATATATAAATCGATTTCCTCTAAGCCTACTTTTATACTAAAAACCTTTTCTTTGTCTCCTAGTCTCAGGAAAACCTAGCTTGAACCAGTATATGCAAACCACTCCAGAAGGAGTACCTCTCTAGGGTTGTTTAGTCTCTTAATATCCCTCCCCCCCCAAAACCATTTTTAATTCTTGTAGGAGCTGTGGTAGCCCTCCCCATGAAGTAAAACATACATTTTGAAAGGTTTATGTATGATTAATACACTGGGCCCCAAAGATACTGCAGGGGTTGCGATATGTGTCACACAATGCACTATTTAGGGCATCCATATTACAGAAAGGAGAGAATTGAGTAGGGCACTGAAGAGGGCAACTATTGTATTACAATAAAAGATTTCAGGGGTATTAGCTTTGTGGAGTGTTAAGAAAAAATAGTTGCATGATCATTAGAAAGGAGAACAACAACTAAGAGGAATAAGAAAGATCATCTTCCCAAGCCTGTCTGTTGAGTAGGCCTTTCAAGACAACCTGACTGAAGCAGAAATGTCCCACCTTGGACTTTTCTTCTGCTCCTCTCAAGCCTCCTCTAATTTCTCACCAGTACCTGTTCAGGTAATTTTTTCCACTCACTTTCATAATGTGTGGCCAGCCATGGAGCTCAGTACTGAATAGGTGTATTCCTTTTTCTGTTAACTCAGACATGAACATTGCCCTGACTAGCACTCAGCACCCTGCTCTGGCTGAGTAGAGTGCTGATGATTGGATTGACTGAAGCTGAGGGGAGGACTGATAGTTTCTCTGTAGACTACACAAAATTAAATTTTGCTTAGTTCTTTTCTGCTGAATAAAACCAAAATCCACAACCTCATAACTCACACATTCCTCGAAACCACTTCAGCTCATCTCTCGTCACATTTCTGGAGTCGTAGACTTTTGATTTCATGGAGAGTTCCCATCTTGAGCATCCCACTCAGCTTTGTGAAGCTCTTGCTAATGGGATTACTTTTGTGCTGCCAGTGCTGCGTGGGCTTTCATATTCTGCATACAAATCCTGAGGTGCATACTGAAGGTTCCTTCCTTTCTATGTAAACAAGGCAATGAGGTGAAAAATCCAGTGATTTTTCTTGAATATGGGGGGTCCAGCCAATATTCTGATGAGAGGAGATGAGAAATAAAATCTATCATGTCTTTTCTTCACTTGAATCACCAGTTCCTACTATCTGTCTTGCTTTACATTAGATTTCAACTCCTCACTCTTCTCATATGGATTCCTGAGGCCTATGCCATAGTCAGTTTTTTTGTTTTAAAATACCTTCTAGGAACATCCATGATCTTATAAAATATTCTTTGTACATTGCTGCCTGCAGTCATCTTTTATGAAGATGACACTATCTTTTAAGGTTTCAGAGTAGCAGCCGTGTCAGTCTGTATCCATAAAAAGAAAAGGAGTACTTGTGGCACCTTAGAGACTAACAAATTTATTAGAGCATAATCTTTCGATCCGATGAAGTGAGCTGTAGCTCACGAAAGCTTATGCTCTAATAAATTTGTTAGTCTCTAAGGTGCCACAAATACTCCTTTTCTTTTTACGGATACAGACTAACATGGCTGCTACTCTGAAACCTTAAAGGATAGTGTCTGATGAAATGAGCTGTAGCTCACGAAAGCTTATGTTCTAATAAATTTGTTAGTCTCTAAGGTGCCACAAGTACTCCTTTTCTTTTTACTATCCTTTAAAATGTTAGTTCAGCATTGACCTTCCATTATTTTGACCTGCTCGGAATCAATATTCAAGGGTGCAAACAGGGTATCAAATCCCACTCTCACTTACAGAGCTGTAGCTCTACAGAAATCAGAGGAGTTCTGCTCATGTAACTCAGCACAGAATTTGGCCTAGAATGTATAAAACTCCTCTGGGAAATCCTATAGCTTGTGGGAAACATCTAACCTCTTACATTTTCTCATTCACTGCCTTTCAGGTTTCCTGTAGGACTGCTGGGATTCTCCTCTCAGAAATCCAAGACATATAGTCCCTAATATAAATAACCTGAAACAGAACTAGGCATATGGCTTATCAGCTTTGGTGGGGTTTTTTTCTTCCCTCAAAGGAAAAAGTGGGTATAAATTCAAATTACTTCTGAATCCCACATTAGCTCTAGATCAGTTACTCAATATATTCTGTATTTATGAACAATAAATATGGAAAGTCATTCAAACAGAGTGTGATTTAGCTACTGTTATCTTCAGCTGCCTGACAGAGCAGAATAATGGCCTGGTTCTGTATGCTGACTATAAATAAATCGGAAAATAAAAGGTCAGATTTTCACACCTTTAGCCAGTCTGAGTAATACCTTACTTTATGAGTAGTCCCAGAGCAAATCAGTGTCACAGCTGGAATTAAGTCCTTCCTCAGACAATCACTGCAATTCATGCTATTGAGCATCTTCACCTTGGGATCAGAGGTCATGCTATCTCCTCAGCTGGTATAGAATTGCTCCTTACATGTCTTAACTTGATTTGGTGTCTTCCCAAAAAGCAAAGTATCACAGGTTAGATGGTACTGCCAACTCCAAGTATTCAAAAATAATTAGTCAGGTCCCTAAAAATCATGAGATTGCCTTTAAAAATGAGATTTAAAAACTACATCTAGGAATATTTATATTTGTTTTCTGGTCTTGGAGCCTTTAGGGATCATGCTTTCATTTTTTCCTCTGAAACCGCGAGGGCTAGAATCTCCCTCTTTTAAAGTGAGAGCTGAGATACTCTTCTAATAGCATGGCTTCAGGAGCTACAGCTTGTAGGAAAACACCAAATAGAACTAGACTCACAAGAACATTGCAAGAGTTGACAACCCTGTTCATGAGTTTCTGGACTGTAAGGGCCCACTCTACTTGTCTGTGAATAACTTGTTTTCTTTAGGCAACATCAGTGACAAGCTTTCAATCGTCGGTATTGGTTTGCATCACTTTATATTTTCAAGGTCATATTTAAATGAAAATGGCTAGAAACATATTCTAAAACAAACTTTACATTTCCTGGATCTCCAAATGAGGGAGGCCCACAGCTGCTGAATGTATATATCATTACAAAAACTTGGCTAGGAATGATTTATTAAATGACAAAATGGCTAATCCATTTTTAAATATTCACAGGCCTGAGGTCAATGGTCTTTCCATAGCTTTTATCTTACTGCCATGTTACAAGGAAATTAACACTCATGGGGCTGGTCTGAGGATTTAAGGTTTGTCAGGAATCAGGGCCTGAATTGGAGCCTTACTGGAAACAGGACATGCAGCAGTACATTGGGCAATCTAATGAGTGCAGTTGGTCTGTAGTAAGCTGCCTGATTGGCTGCACCACCTGACTGGTTGGAAGAGTCAGTTTATCAGCTCCTAAACCCAGCCACAGCAGCTGCTCAAAATATTTGGCCATGGCTGTGATAGTTCTGCCCTAGTCCAGTCACTACAGGTAATCTGGGTGTGATCTTTGGCTCTGATTTCTGACTTTGGCTCTAGCGCCTGGCCCCTGACTGTGGCTCTGACTTCTTCTCTTACTTCTCTAACAATTTCCTGGTGCAAGTGCTGGAGGAACCAACTAGGGGCAGAGCTCTTCTTGACCTGCTGCTTACAAACTGGGAAGAATTAGTAGGGGAAGCAAAAATGGATGGGAACCTGGGAATCAGTGACCATGAGATGATCGAGTTCAGGATCCTGACACAAGGAAGAAAGGAGAGCAGCAGGATATGGACCCTCGACTTCAGAAAAGCAGACTTTGATTCTCTCAGGGAACTGATGGGCAGTATCCCCTGGGAAAATAACATGAGGGGGAAAGGAGTCCAGGAGAGCTGGCTGTATTTTAAAGACTCCTTATTGAGGTTGCAGGAACAAAGCATCCTGATGTGTAGAAAGAATAGTAAATATGGCAGGCGACCAGCTTGGCTTAACAGTGAAATCCTTGCTGATCTTAAACACAAAAAAGAAGTATACAAGAAGTGGAAGATTGGACAAATGACCAGGGAAGAGTATAAAAATATTGCTCGGGCATGCAGGAGTGAAATCAGGAAGGCCAAATCACACCTGGAGTTGCAGCTAGCAAGAGATCTTAAGAGTAACAAGAAGGGTTTCTTCAGGTATGTTAGCAACAAGTAGAAAGTCAAGGAAAGTGTGGGCCCCTTACTGAATGAGGGAGGCAACCTAGTGACAGAGGATGTGGAAAAAGCTAATGTACTCAATGCTTTTTTTGCCTCTGTCTTCACGAACAAGGTCAGCTCCCAGACTGCTGCACTGGGCAGCACAGCATGGGGAGGAGGTGACCAGCCCTCTGTGAAGAAAGAAGTGGTTCGGGACTATTCAGAAAAGCTGGACGAGCACAAGTCCATGGGGCCGGATGTGCTGCATCCAAGAATGCTAAAGGAGTTGGCAGATGTGATTGCAGAGCCATTGGCCATTATCTTTGAAAACTCCCGGCGATCAGGGGAGGTCCTGAACGACTGGAAAAAGGCTAATGTAGTGCCCATCTTTAAAAAAGGGAAGAAGGAGGATCCTGGGAACTACAGGCCAGTCAGCCTCACCTCAGTCCCTGGAAAAATCATGGAGCAGGTCCTCAGGGAATCAATTCTGAAGCACTTAGAGGAACAGTCAGCATGGATTCACCAAGGGCAAGTCATGCCTGACTAACCTAATTGCCTTCTATGATGAGATAACTGGCTCTGTGGATGAGGGGAAAGCAGTGGATGTGGTGTTCCTTGACTTTAGCAAAGATTTGACACGGTCTCCCACAGTATACTTGCCAGCAAGTTAAAGAAGTATGGGCTGGATGAATGGACTATAAGGTGGATAGAAAGCTGGCTAGATTGTTGGGCTCAACGGCTAGTGATCTATGGCTCCATGTCTAGTTAGCAACCGGTATCAAGTGGAGTGCCCCAAGGGTCGGTCCTGGGGCGGTTTTGTTCAATATCTTCATTAATGATCTGGAGGATGGTGTGGATTGCACCCTCAGCAAGTTTGAAGATGACACTAAACTGGGAGGAGAGGTAGATACATTGGAGGGTAGGGATAGGATACAGAGGGACCTAAACAAATTAGAGGATTGGGCCAAAAGAAATCTGATGAGGTTCAAGAAGGACAAGTGCAGAGTCCTGCACTTAGGACAGAAGAATCCCATGCACCGCTACAGACTAGGGACCAAATTGCTAGGCAGCAGTTCTGCAGAAAAGGACCTCGGGGTTACAGTGGAGAAGAAGCTGGATATGAGTCAACAGTGTGCCCTTGTTGCCAAGAAGGCCAATGGCATTTTGGGATGTATAAGTAGGGGCATTGCCAGAAGATCGAGGCACGTGATTGTTCCCCTCTATTCGACATTGGTGAGGCCTCATCTGGAGTACTGTGTCCAATTTTGGGCCTCACACTACAAGAAGGATGTGGAAAAATTGGAAAACGTCCAGCGGAGGGCAACAAAATGATTAGGGGACTGGAACACATGATTTATGAGGAGATGCTGAGGGAACTGGGATTGTTTAGTCTGCGGAAGAGAAAAATGAGGGGGGTTTTGATAGCTGCTTTCAACTACCTGAAAGGGGGTTCCAAAGAGGATGGATCTAGACTGTTCTCAGTGGAAGCAGATGACAGAACAAGGAGTAATGGTCTCAAGTTGCAGTGGGGAAGGTTTAGGTTAGATATTAGGAAAAACATTTTCACTAGGAGGGGGGTGAAGCACTGAAATGCGTTACCTAGGGAGGTGGTGGAATCTCATTCCTTAGAAGTTTTTAAGGTCAGGCTTGACAAAGCCCTGGCTGGGATGATTTAATTGGGGATCGGTCCTGCTTTGAGCAGGGGATTGGACTAGATGACCTCCTGAGGTCCCTTCCAACCCTGATATTCTATGATTCTATGATTCTGTACTGGGCATGCCTGTCTACTTCTAAGGTATCCACATGCTCTATTCTTGCATGTTGTTATTTTGAGGTGCAATGGCAAGACAGAGTATGCATGTCATAGACAGTATAGAAGACAAATGAGGACAGAGTCCTGCACATTAAATGACCAGTCAGTGTAATCCAGAAATTAGATTTGATTTGTATTTCAGATTATAATATTTCTGACCCTACTACTGAAAATACAATTTGTTTTTTATTTAAATGTCATGGCTATCTGGCTTATCTTGTATTTATAATGACATTGAAATTCTTGCTTCCCACATTAATTTTTTTCTTGCAGTAACAACTAAATTTTCTATCAGCTGTTTCCCCTCCCCTATATCCACTCTTTTCAAATTACCATATGTACAAAATTCAGCTGTGAGATTTCTGACTCACTATGGGTCCTGGGAACATACCACCCTTGTTTTGATTTCTCTGAATTAGCTTCCTGGACAATTTCCTGTCAAACATCATGAGACTTGTCCTTGAATATGTGAGTGATCCTCTCTTTTCACTGCACTTAAACTTTCTCTGCCTATTAGCTGAAGCCTATTCACTGAGCCTTTCTTATGTGGGCAAACACAAACAAGCCTTCCTCTACTAGGCATGTACCAGGTTCTTGGAACTGGACCCATAGACATATTCCAGGTTAATACTCAGCACATAAACATTAAGCAAGGGGTGTGTGTCTTTTTAAAAAAATTTCTAATATAGCATTTCCTGGCATCTTAGAAGTTATTTTGATATTATTTATTAAGATCTCAGCTCTATGAAGTTTGTTACATATAGATAACATAAAACCAAATTGCAGGAAGGAAGCATGGCAGAGTGGTTAAAGCACAAGACAGGGCTAGACAAGTCAAAAATTTTCCAAAAGTGGAAATTAATTTTGGGTAAGTGTGTATGGTATCAAGATTATTGGGTCTGATTTTCAAAGTTACTGCACACTGTGGCTCCCATGGACATCTGGTCTCAGGTTGGACATTGAAAGCCAGCAGCTGCTTTTGAAATGTTTGACCACAGGAGTTCTGTGAGGCTTTATTCTAGAAACAGGTGTGGACCCAAATTCTGAATCTGAAGATCTAGATCCAGATTTCCCATTTGATTCCTACAGTCCCCAGATCCAAATTTTGTACCTCACAATGATCTCTAAATTTATACTATTTTAAGTCACTCGATGGAAGGCACTTACATAAGAGCCTAATCCAAACCCTTTGAAATTTATGTGTGTGTTTCCACTCTTTTTCAGTGGGCTATGGATAAGGTTCCAAATCTGAAATATAGCTTTATGCCAAGTTTTGCTCCTGTGTGTTCTGGTGTAGCTCTGTAGAAATGCCATCAATTTATACCAGTGCAACTCAGAGTTGTATTTGACTCATTATTATCTGTTCAGTTTCATGGACAGTGGTATTAATATCCTCACTATCCAGTTACCAATACAATTAAAAATTCTTCTAGGTTGTGGTTAAAAATATAAAGTCAAATGGAAACAGTAACTGGTCACAAATTGCAATTAAAAATGGAAATAAGTATATTTTGCTTTTGAAATTTCTTAACTTGACCTAGATAAAGTGGAAATAAGGGGCCTGGTCCAAAGTCCACTGAATCAAAAGGAGCCTTTCTATTGGATTTTGTATCCTGCTCAAGCAAAATTTTAGAACACCAATCAACCAAACCTCATTGGCCTCAGCATCCCAACCACTCCTCTCCAACTTTCCAAATACAACAGAAATCACTGCTAGTCTGTTCAACCACTTAATATTATCTGTTACCTTATTCTTTGCTGCTTCATATCTTTTTCTATAATTTGTTAAATCTGCTTGTTGTCCCATTGTAAGCCATTAGGGGCAGGCAGAACCTCTTATTCCAGTGGCCTCCAAACTTTTTACCTTACCTGCCCCGCCACTTACCCCAGTCTGCGTTGTCTCTTCCCCCCTCCCCCACAGCCAGGGCCGGGAGCAGGGCTGTGGCTCTGGGAGGGGGGGATGTAAACAGGGATTAAGGGGGCTGAGGCTGGGGCAACAGCTTGATTGGTCAGGTTGAGTAGTATCTTACTATTGAAGCAACCTTGAAATTAGTATGACTAACATAATACTCTTTTTGTACAGCATATCAGGGTCATAGAAAAGACTAGTACTATATGGTACAGCCCTGATATTGCTGCATGCGCTTACTAAGCACAGAATTAAGTGTGACTCTGGCCAGGTCTGTACTACAAACTTACATTGGTATTATAATGTTGCTCAGGAGTGTGAAAAATTCACACCCTGAGCAATGTACTAACCTAACCCCTGGTGTTAGGGTGACCAGACAGGAAGTGCAAAAAATCAGGATGGGGGTGGGGGTTAATAGGAGTCTATATAAGAAAAAGAAGCAAAAATTGGGACTGTCCCTACAAAATTGAGACATTTGGTCACCCTACCTGGTGTTGACAGGATGGCTTCTCCCATTGACATAGCTGCCACCTCTCGGGGAGGTGGATTAATTTCACCCACAGGAGAAACTCTCCTGTTGGCATAGTAGGCCATGTCTACACTACAAAAGTACTCCAATTTTACAGAAGTCAATTTTTGGGAACAGACTGTATAAAGTCAAGTGCATGCGTCCACACTAAGCACATTAATTCAGCGGTGTGTGTCCACAGTACCGTGGCAAGCGTCGACATTCCGAGCGGTGCACTGTGGGTAGCTATCCTGCAGTTCCAGCAGTCCCCGCTGCCCATTGAAATTCTGGGCTGAGCTCCCAATGCCTGATGGGGCTAAAAATTTGTCTCAGGTGGTTATGGGTAAATGTCGTCAGTCAACCCTCCCTCCCTCCATGAAAGCAACAGCAGACAATCATTTTGCGCCCTTTTCCCTGGATTGCCCGAGCAGATGCCATAGCACAGCAAGCATGGAGCTCATTCAGCTCACCATAGCAGCTATGACCATTGTAAACACCTTGTGCATTATCATGCAGTTTATGCAGAATCAGCACCTGAAAAACCAGGCGAGGAGGCGATGGCAGCATGGTGATGAGGACATGAACACAGATTTCTCTAAAACCGCGTTCCCCAGCAATTTGGAGATCATGGTGTTACTGGGGCAGGCTCATGCCCTGGAATGCTGATTCTGGGCCTGGAAAACAAGCACAGAGTGGTGGGACTGCATAGTGTTGCAGGTTTGGGATGATTCCCAGTGGCTCCGAAACTTTCGCATACGAAAGGGCACTTTCATGGAATTTTGTGATTTGCTTTCCCCTGCCCTGAAGTGCAAGAATACCAAGATGAGAGCAGCCCTCACAGTTCACATGCGAATGGCAATAGCCCTGTGGAAGCTTGCAATGCCAGACAGCTACTGGTCAGTCAGTAATCAATTTGGAGTGGGCAAATCTACTGTGGGGGTTGCTGTGATATAAGTAGCCAACACAATCATTGAGCTGCTGCTATCAAAGGTAGTGACTCTGGGAAATGTGCAGGTCATACTAGATGGCTTTGCTGCAATGGGATTCCCTAACTGTGGTGGGGCTATAGATGGAATGCATATCCCTATCTTGGGACCAGATCACCACGGGCCAGTACATGAACCACAAAGGGTACTTTTTAATGGTGCTGCAAGCACTGGTGGATCACAAGGGACATTTCACCAGCATCAACGTGGGATGGCTAGGAAAGGTTCATGATGCTCATGTCTTCAGGAACTCTGGTCTGTTTAAATGGCTGCAGGAAGGGATTTACTTCCCAGACCAGAAAATAACCGTTGGGGATGTTGAAATGCTTATAGTTATCCTTGGGGACCCAGCCTACCCCTTAATGCCATGGCTCATGAAGCCATACACAGGCACCCTGGACAGTAGTAAGGAGCTGTTCAACTATAGGCTGAGCAAGTGCAGAATGGTGGTAGAGTGTGCATTTGGATGTTTAAAGGGTCGCTGGTGCAGTTTACTGACTCGCTCAGACTTCAGCAAAACCAATATTCTCATTGTTATTGCTGCTTGCTGTGTGTTCCCCAATCTCTGTGAGAGTAAGAGGAAGCCGTTTATGGCAGGGTGGGAGGTTGAGGAAAATTGCCTGGCCACTGAATATGCACAGCTAGACACCAGGGTGGTTAGAAGAACACAGCAGGAAGCACTGTGCATCAGAGAAGCTTTGAAAACCAATTTCATGATTGGCCAGGGTACTGTGTGATACTTCTGTTTGTTTCTCTGTGATGAAAACCCGCCCCCTTGGGTGCCTCTAAATTCCCTGTAAGCCACCCGCCCTCCCCCCTTCGATCACAGCGTGCTTACAAAGGAAATAAAGTCACTATCATTTAAAAAACATGTATTCTTTATTAATTGATTATAAAAATAGGGAGATAACTCACAAGGTAGCCTGGGTGGGGTGTGGGAGGAGAGTAGGAGGGAAGGAAAAGGCCACTTTAAAATTTCTTGAATGACAGCCTTCTGTTGCTTGGGCTGTCCACTGGGGTGGGATGGTTGGGTGCCTGAAGCCTCCCCCCACGACGTTCTTGGGCATCTGGGTGAGGAGGCTATGGATCTTGGGGAGGAGGGAGGGTGGTTAAACAGGGGCTGCAGCGGCAGTCTGTGATCCTGCTGCCGTTCATGAACCTCCACCAGACTCTGGAGCACGTCTGTTTGATCCTGCAGTAGCCCCAGCATTGCCCCATGCCTCCTCTAATCTTCCTGCCGCCACCTCTCCTCATGTTCATTGGCCACTTTACTGTACTTTGCTATTGTGTCCCTCCACACATTCTGCTGAGCTCTGTCAGTGCCGGATGACTGCATGAGCTCAGAGAACATTTCATCGTTCATTTTTTTCACAGCCTTATCTGAGATAGCCTTTGGGACGGAGGTGGGAGGCTTGAAACATTTGCAGCTGCTGGAGGAAAAAAGGGAGTGAAGTATTTAAAAAGATACATATTATGGAACAATGGCTATACTCTTTCACAGTGAACAACACTATTCACATTACATAGCACATGTGATTTTGGTACAAGGTTGCATTTTGCATCTTATATTGAGTGCCTGCGGCTTTGGTGTTAGTGATCACACATGCAGTGCCGGGCAACAGAATTCGGCTTGCAGGCGGCTATGGTAAGCCATAGTCTTTCAGCTTCTGCAACCTTCATAACAGCAGCACCCTCCTCTCCCATACCAAGCAAAGCACATTGAGTTGGCCATTTAGTGCTGCGGTTTTCCTGTTAACGTGCAGCAGCAGAAACCAAACTAACCCCCCATCCCCCATCTGATTCTCTGGGATGATCGCTTTTCCTCTCCCCCCATTGCATGGCTGGTATCAGGGAAGATCCCTGCTAGCCAAATCTGAACAGCTCAGCGCCAATGGCCCCCCTCCCATTGCATGGCTAACTGCAGGGAGGATTTCTTTTCAGCCACAAGCAAACAGCCCAGTAGGAACGGCCACCTCTGAATGTCCCCTTAATTAAATTCCCCTATTTCAACCAGGTTACCATGAATGATATCACTCTCCTGAGGATAACACAGAGAGACAAAGAATGGATGTTGCTTGAATGCCAGCAAACACCGGGACCTTTCGCTGCCAGGCTTTGTCATGTAATGATACCAGATTACTTGCTACTAACATGGCATGGTAAAGTGTCCTACCATGGAGGATGGAATAAGGCTGCTCTCCCCAGAAACCTTCTGCAAAGGCTTTTAGAGTACCTCCAGGAGAGCTTCATGGAGATGTCCCTGGAGGACTTCCGCTCCATCCCCAGACACGTTAACAGACTTTTCCAGTAGCTGTACTGGCCACGAATGCATCCCAAGTCCTCCTTTTTAATAATTAAAAAACACTTGCTTTTATAACATGTATTATATTTAAAAAGGTACACTCACCAGAGGTCCCTTCTCCAGCTTTGTTGGGTTGGGAGAGTATTTCAGTCAGGGTGATAAAAAGATCCTGGCTGTCGGGGAGAATGGTGTGCTGTGTGGTCTCCTCAAGCTTGTCCTCCTCCTCCTCATCTTCTCCATCCACAAAATCCTCAGGAATGGCAGAGAGTGCCCCATCTTCAGAGTCCATGGACAAGGGTGGGGTGGTGGCCCCCCCCCAGAATTGCATGCAGTTCAGCGTAGAAGTGGCATGTCTGGGGCTCTGTCCCGGAGTGTCTGTTTGATTCTTTGGTTTTCTGGTATGCTTGTCTGAGCTCCTTAAGTTTCATGCGGCACTGTGTTGGGTTCGTGCTGTAGCCTCTGTCCCTCATGGCCTCGGAGATTTTTTGAAATGTTTTGGCATTTCGTCTTTTGGAACGTAGTTCTGATAGCACAGATTCCTCTCCCCATACAGTGATCAGATCCACTACCTCCCATTCAGTCCATGCTGGAGCTCTTTTTCGATTCTGGGACTGCATGGTCACCTGTGCTGATGCGTTCTGCATAGTCACCTGTGCTGATGAGCTCGCCTGGCCAAACAGGAAATGAGATTCAAAAGTTCCCGGGGCTTTTCCTGTGTACCTGGCCAGTGCATCCAAGTTCAGAGTGCTGTCCAGAGCTGTCACAATGTGCACTGTGGAATAGCTCCCGGAGGACAATACCTTTGAATTGCGTCCACACTAACCCTAATTTGAAACGGCAATGTCGATTCAGCACTAATCCCCTCGTTGGGGAGGAGTACAGAAATCGGTTTTAAGAGCCCTTTATCTAAAAAAAAATGGCTTCATTGTGTGGACGGGTGCAGGGTTAATTCAATTTAAAGCTGCTAAATCTTACATAAACTCGTAGTGTAGACCAGGCCGAAGTGTCACTAAAGTGCTACAGCAGTGCAGCTGCACTGGTACAGCACTGTATGTGCAGATGTGCCCTCTCAAAGTTGAAGTTAAACATGTGACTAAGTGGTTGTAGGATCAAGGCCTACGTATCTTTCTAACCTCTGTGTTCCTATAATTCATTAAGTAGGAATATTAAAAGCAATAGCAACTTTTACTAAGTCAAATGTGAGCAGGATTTACAAGAAGCAATTTTCCAGTGAACCACTTCTATTACTATTCAGTACAAACATTGCCATTATTCCAGTGTGTAAAATATCAGAGAGTTGGATGATGACTCAACACATGTGGAGTTAGTTAAACATCATATCATAAAAATCGGAAGTGCTGCAGTCTGGGGGCATTTGCAGTTTTGTAATAAGATGGAGTTCTGTGTGAAATTCTACTTTGTGGTTTTAATCATTGGAGCTCCTCACAGAAATCAATCTGTTAGCATGGTACAACTCTCCCATATACCATGTGTTCTCCTGCATGCATTGGTGTAAGGCCAAAACTTTAAACTGAACCTTTCTGTGTTTTTATATTCAGATGTCCTTAACAGAATTAAACATCTGATATTGTGTCTGGTGTTCCATACCCATAGGTATTGGATCCCAAAACTCTGGTTTATTCTTCTGTCACAGTTCTCCCTTTATAGGAGATGTATCTTAATGGATCATTCCTTGAGGTAAAGAGTAAATAGATTTTTACATGGGAGATGCATATGTAGTACTGAAGGGGCATGGTACAACTAGAGTTGTTGTGTGGTGATTTTTTTAAAGCTTATCAGAGAAGCCAGCCCACATTTACAGCTGCTACTTGGCTTGGTTGGTTGAAGGACAATGTGTCGTTGCTATGAAGACAGCAGCTACAACAACAAAATCTGTTTCTCTTTCATAAGGAACTTTTAGACACAATTTCAGTGGGCAATAGGCAAAAATACCCAAAGAATTTTACTGAGAGCTTCCATTGTACTCAGGTTTGTACTGTAAACCTTAGAGAGAAAAGATGGGTTAGGAAGTGCCTTTTTATTGGACCAACTTCTCCTGGTGAGAGAGACAAGGTTTTGAGCTTGCACAGAGCCCTTCTTCAGGTCTGGGAAACCTTATGTTATATTATGTGGGAAACCACAGAAATATCCCATGAGTAGATGTCCTTGCAATTCTCTCTGCTGAGAATCTGAGAGATTTTTATTTCCCTGTAGAAAGGGAAGGATAGTTATGTATTTGAAAAGTTAATTCAAGGAAGATCTATATTTTTTTCTCTCTAGTACCTGATATTTTACTTTCCATTGGGTAGAAATGAGGGCTGGTGTACTGAAAAATGGTAAGTTGTGGCTCAAAAGACATTATCAGCCAATTTTTGTTAAAGGTAGATTACGGGAATGTAAGTCATACCCAATCCCACACTCAAATACTAGTGAGCATATGTGCATACAGCTAACTGCACATCTAACTACCTATCTGCTCTATTATCTGGTCTGCATTTTCAAATGCCCATTTGCACTTGCAAATGTTGGACTTTTTGGTGCAATGAATATGGTAACTTTTTCAGATGCTATTTAGGAGGACTAGTGCTTTTGGGTGGATTGGATATACAGTAAGACATTGTCAAATGCAAAATCGGAACCTATGACCACACCCTTAATTTGTTTGTTAATCACAATTTTCATACACAAATGTAGGATGTGTGAGCATGTTGAATGGGCATAACGTTTTGTGGGTTCTATTTACATATAAGCTAGATCTGGTTGAATAATCATGAAAGGGTTTGTTCAATTAATATTGATATTTATTTTAATTTATGTCCCTATTGCATTATTTTCATAAACAGAATCTCTGAATAATTTGACAAATTTCATGACATTTTTCAAATAAAATAAGATTTATTTTTATTTGCCCAGTTTTTGTGCCAGACTTTGAAAACACAGCCCTATTATTATTATTATTATTATTATTATTATTATTATGTTTGTATTCGGTGTATGTTTTTTCCTTTGACACAGTGTGGCTGTGTGTATCACCTGCTGTGTGACTATATTTCAAGCATGAGAACTCTCCGTATTTAGTCTATTGATTGTTATTTTTGTCTGTGATAAATCCAAGGTTTTTTTTGTAAAAAGAAATAGTTTCACTGCAAGAGGATCTCACTCTGCAGCATCAAAAGTGGGGTTTGAGCAGGAGCACACATTTAAATACATACTTGCCTATAAATGAAGAGGGAATATGCTGAACATACTCAGGGACTCTAGCATTGTCTAGCACTTTGGCTGAGTTTTAAATTGGCTGATGTAAGGGTGTAATGAGTAGTCTGTGAAGCTCAGTTACAGTAAAGCATCCCTTATGACATATGTTGCAACTGAATAGGTTGGCCTATAGCAAAATCAAGCTCTATGACTTACTGTGTGGAATGAAAAGCAAGAGACACTTTTTTTTTCTTCTTCAGCTAGCCTTAAGGAACAATAGACTATAGAATATAAATCTGACTGTCTTTTTACCTTTCGTTTTCTATTAACATAGTGGTATATGTGGATTTAGTTGCTGAACTGACAGCCCTTGAGTCTGAAGAATGAAATCCTCTATATATCCAAAGCAGATATAGCCAAGGCAACAGCAATGACATTTTCTTGCACTGCTCCAAGTATATATGTGTGTTCTGAGATGAAGAGACAACCTTTAGTAGTAAGAGGGGTAGTTCAGCCTCCCTGCTCTTTAACTGTTTTATCCCATGCCATTGTTGTCGAATGGGGTTGGATTGGGCCTGCAAACTTTGCCCAGTCTGCTGAGACTTCCAACAATTAGTGCCAATTCTGAGTTCTTCAGCGTGTTTCTTAACTAATGGCCAAACTCTGCTCTGGGATGCAAGTTTCCAGTGAGGTCAGTCTGAGGGGAGGACTTGCATTCAATGGCCCTAACAGCTTTCTACATATCTTATCTGAGAATGCTGTAGTGCTCTGACAATGTGTGCACTGATGGGACAAAAATATTTTTGCAGTTAAATGAAAGTTCAACAGCTTCTTTTATAATAGCAGGTATATAGCGGACTGATTAGCCTTCCATGCTGTGACAAGAAAAGGGGCTTAGAAAGGCTGGATTGTTACTGGTATGCAGTAAGCAGAAAAAGTCTTGTACTGTCTAGCTGCATCTATATTAACAAGCTTTATAGTCACAGTTCACAGTGCAGCTCCAATGTTAGTAAAGGTAAAATCTGTGGTATAGAGAGAGGTGTTACTACTTAAACCTAGGTTTCAGAGTAGCAGCCGTGTTAGTCTGTATTCGCAAAAAGAAAAGGAGTACTTGTGGCACCTTAGAGACTAACAAATTTATTAGAGCATAAGCTTTCGTGAGCTACAGCTCACTTCATCGGATGCTGTATGATAAACCCATTGTTTCATGTTCTCTCTGTGTGTATATAAATCTCTCCTCTGTTTTTTCCACCAAATGCATCCGATGAAGTGAGCTGTAGCTCACGAAAGCTTATGCTCTAATAAATTTGTTAGTCTCTAAGGTGCCACAAGTACTCCTTTTCTTTTTACTTAAACCTACTCAGACAATCTTAATCTGCTGTATGGTGGAAAAAGCATGTGACACCTGTCTACACTGTAGCTTTCTCCACTTCTACCTTTTGCTAGAGGGTGGAATTATAGTTACAAAGTGTGCAAGTTTAGATGAGGTCATTAATAAACATGACTAATCCCATCAGATTCTGATACTGCTACTACTGCTTGACTAATGAGAGACCTTTGAAGTTGACAGTTTTTTCTTTGCTGCTGCCAACATAAAAATACTAAAAACAAACAAATCCACAGCAAGATATATGTATTCAGTAAAATAAAAAATGAGCAAATGTGGTAAGAGCTAATATTCCATCTGGTGTCCGATGAGAGGGGTTTAATCTTGCAGTTAATAATGTCAACTCCAAAAGTAATTCTCACATTTTGTTTTTACTAGATGTTGTAGTACAAAGAGAATGCATGGTACACAAAGAAAGAATCCCAGATGAAAAAGGTAAGCAATTCTCAAATAATGACAGATTTTAGAGTAGCAACCGTGTTAGTCTGTATTCGCAAAAAGAAAAGGAGTACTTGTGGCACCTTAGACACTAACAAATTTATTTGAGCATAAGCTTTCGTGAGCTAGAGCTCACGAATGCATCCGATGAAGTGAGCTGTAGCTCACGAAAGCTTATGCTCAAATAAATTTGTTAGTCTCTAAGGTGCCACAAGTACTCCTTTTCTTTTTGCGAATTCTCAAATAGTTATTGACATTGGACCTCAATTTGGAGGTCAGTGGGTTTTTTGCCTTAATAAAACCCCCACAAGTTTGGGCTAGTTGAAACTGAATCCAACCCATATCTTTGCCCATCTTTTGAAATGAAGAGGGTTTTTGTTGTTTTGTTTTGTTTTGTTCCATCCTTTCCCATCCCCCCACCCCCAATATACTTCCATCTCTTTTCTCCCTGAATATAGATGGGGCCAGAATTGAAAGCGCTGAAATAGTCTGAGAGGCCGATCTCATATTTCCAGCCACTGAGGACAAACTGGAAGTTATAACAATAATTTATACTTCTCTTGTACTTACTGTCGGATGATGTGCTAGTGATTAACAAACATAAGTGAATTGAGGCAGGATGCCTTGTGGTTAAGGCACTAGATTGTGACTCAGGTGACTTGGTTCTCTTCCTGACTCTGCTACAGACTTCCTGTGTGACTGTGGGCAAATCAGTTCATCACTTTGTGCCCCCTCTGGTAAATGAGGATAATATTTCTGTACCTCACAGGGACATTCTGAGGACAAATTCATTAATGTTCACAAAGTGTGGTAAGGAAGGCTGTATAAGTTTAGCTAAATTATAAGTATTATTACCATTCTTTGTAAGTGTGGAAACAGATGCCTAGAGAGGTTAAGTGACTTGCTTAATGTCACACAGCAATTTGATGGCAGTGCTGGAGATGTACCTTTGGTCTTCTGACTCTTAATCCCATGCCATAACTGCTGGATCATGTTTCTCCTGCTGAAATGCTTGGGAAACAGCCTGTTTTCTGGAGGCTTGAGCCCGCTTTTGTGTAGCAAACTGATTCAGATAAACTTCAGGAACTTCAAGGTTCTTTACCAAACCAAACGTTTAAACATTCTGGGTTTTGTCCATCACTACTGAAGGTGTGAACTGATGAACTGAATTGCAACATCGAAGTCTCTTCACCTGGTGACTAGGGTTATTCATCATAGGAAACCATGTCCCTACTGCCTAAACATTTTTGCAGCTTTAATGAAATTGTGTTTCTTTTGAAGGGGGAGGGGAAATAGTCCAAGGCAAAGCTGATCATTTTCTCATACTTTATCAATACTATTTTTATAAAATAGGGGCTGGATTTGAAATTTCGTTAAAATATATTGAGGCTGTTGGAATGGACACTGTTATAGGAATCCATCAGCCAAGAGTGGTTTTAATTTATTGTAAGGACATCAGCCTGTGATATGCCTGTTCATTTTTGTTTCCTTTTTTCTTTTTTCTGTTTTGTTTTAATAAACTTTCATAAAAACTTTAGTTGAAACAGAATGTTCCTTGTATGTCCAAGACTATAATTCATAGTAAATAAAACAATGGGCTATTGTTCTGGTGTACTAAATGAGCAGAAAACATGTAAGGGAATGCTAAATGTGGTTCTGAGAACTGGAAAACAAAATTTGTATGACCTCATGACTGATAGGTCTCTATTCCTAGCGGGATTGTGTGTCTGACTGGGAAGCCATGATAGCTCCTCTAAGCTTTGGCCAGAAGCCCAGGAGCAAAACCAAAACTTTGTTACACATTGTATTCATTCAGAGATCATCAAAACTTTAATTTTAAGATTAGAACATCAGCAGCAAATAGGTGTGCAGCTAGAGAATTCATATTTCTGTTTTATCATATACCTAGCTAAATAAAAATGATGAACTATTCCTTTTTCCTCTGGGGACCAAATCCTCATTGTAGTAAGTTTAGTTGAAAATTTTTGAATGGATCAGGAAATTTGTTGAAATTGAAATGTTTCTCAAGAATGTGTGGGGGATCTTAACTAAATTTTCAATAGAAAAAAGTCTAATTGTTTTGAATCCTTTCATTTTGAAAATGTTTATTTTAATGTTGAAACTCTTTAAAATAAAAGTCAAAATATTAACTTGAATACATCTCATGTAATAGAGCAATTAGTGCACTTGGGGCACCTGGAGGGTGGGCCAGGCCCAACTGAAGATTAAGTTTATCTGGGGGAGAAGATGGGTTGCAAGCATGAAAGGAGCAAGCCCAGATGAGAAGAAAATGGTACAGAGGGGCAAAGGAAGAACTCTGCAGTCCCCTCCTGGTTCCTAGAGTGGAGGAAAAGCCTAGACAGAGGCAGACATATGGAAAACCCAGGGGAAAGAATCTGAAGGAAGGCCAAGATAGAAGAAGTCCAGGGAGGCAGCAAGGAGTCTGAAGGAGCAGACCGTAGCTGCTTGCCACAGGATCCCTGGACTGGAATCGAGAGGAGAGGAGTGTTTAGGTTTCCCTACTGGTCTACCAGGAGAGGTACAAGGAGAATTATTGAGTTTGGAGCCTGGTCTCCTGTGAGAAAGCCCTGGATTCCCACAAGAGCAGGAGGACAACCCTGCAGAGCCTGGGAAGGGTGAAGTTATGTTTATTTTATTTGGCCTTTGTTCACCCTGAAGGGCAGGAGCAGGGAACTAAATGTAACCTAGGTACAGGGCCAAATCACAAGAAAAGGCAGACCACCATAAAGCTGCACTGGCTGTTAGCAGGGAGGTGTCAGAGGAGGAGAGACTGCTATGCCACCCCCAGGGAAGAGGTGTCTGTTTGTGTGCTAGTGGTGAGTCTACTCTTCTACAGTGATAGATATAGTTAATATTTTATTGTTTTGACACTATTAAAATGTTTTGGAATTTTTGTTCCACAGGAAACTTCAAAACTTGGCTTTTTGTTCCAATTTGGTACAATTGGGTCCTGCCCCTGCGCTGCTCCTCCTCTCCCCACCCCCAGAATTGGAATTTCTCATATTGCTGGTCAGAAACCAGAATCTCTGTTCCAATTGTAGTGTCCAGGCTGAGCAACTGGGATGGACAGATGCACAGGAAGCCAGAATTAGAGCGATTCACCCACCAGCACAATCTGCTGTGTAGCTGCAGCATGGAAGCTACTTCTGCCCAATGACTCTGTGCTCTTGTACACCACACAAGGAGTATTGGTATGGACAAGTGGACACTCCATACAGTAATGCAATCTCCTTGGCTTGGCCCTGCCTCCACCCACCTTTGTGCGAACTGCAGGCATGCCACATAGCGAGCCTTCCAAACACACCCCCAGGTGCACAGCAAATCTCATCTGGTTCTGCTAACAGTGGAGATCCTCTGGAGGCAGGAGGAAGCATTTTCCCCTCTTTAAATCATAAAAATTAAAATTAAACAAAAACACAACAACTAAGATGTCTGTGTGTCAGCATAGTTAGCATGGGACCTGACATTTGTGAGTACAGCAAGACTTAGAATGATCCTTCTCCAAGCCTACCCACACCCCATCCAAAGACTTTCTTATCACAGTATTGTTCGGTGCCGGTTCCCTCTGGGGATCATGAGCTATTACTTTCACAAAGACAGTTGGAATTTAAGGGCTTCAAGAATGTGCTGGCCATGTATGAAGATCCATTTTGTAAAATGGCTCTTATTCCTATTTTCAGTGGTCAGCATCATCCTGCATAGACTGTTGAGAAAACGCACCTTGGCAAATCCCACGGCCTGAATGGTTACCCAGGGTAATTTAACCCTTTAGTTCTAATGAGCTACCTCAATAATCCATTGTGAACTACCCAATGATCAAAAGGTCCCCCTGTTCTCAGAGGACTGGAAATGCTTTGGTCATGGAGAGCCAGCTCTCAACTAGTGATGGGCAAAATTTTTCGTCAAACATTTTTCAGCAAAAATGTAGATTTGGCGACACCAAAAATATTTCATGAATTTGTGTGGGTTTTACTGAATTGTTCACAGTGGAGAAAACAAACTTTTTTTTTTTTTAGCATTCCAGAAACAAAATATTCAGATTTTTTTTTCAGTTTAAAATCAGTTTTCATGTAGAAATTTCCTTCAATTTTATTAAAAAGCAAACTCCAAAATGGTTGAAATTGAAACAAAACACTTCATTTTTGTGTTAAATAAAACACTTTCTTTGATCCAGAATACTTTTTCTGACTCTCCAGTTAGCCAAAAATTTCATTCTGGGTTTGACACAACTTGTTTTTTTTTGTTTTTTTTTCAGAATTGCCACTGAGCTGAAAAATCTGTTACTCAGATGGCTCCTCTGCCAGCTGGTTCTGCAACTTTTCCCGTACTTTTCTCATGTCACCTTCTGGGCTATCTGTGCTCATGTGGCACAAGTACAGCTCTGGTCTTCACAACTGCAGCTGCTCAGTGCATAGTGTCTAGCTGACCAGCCCTCCTTCTGGGTTATCCTGCTATGTACCCTGCTTGTCTTGCTATACTTTCTCTCTGCACAGTCCATTCGTCCCAGCTTGCCTCCTGCTCCTACTTCTCCTTTAGCTGCAACTTTTTATCTGCCATCCCTTTAACTCCTGAAAAATATTCAGTAAAGAAGGGTTAAAATAAACCTTCTCCCTCACCAGCCATCTGTTTAGCTGAAGCAGAAGGGATTTTTTTTAATTTTTTTTTTACAAATGGGTTTGTGACAAGTACAAAACTGGTTTGCTCTATAGACTCATTATCACTCATTTAATCTTTCCTTTTTTGGTTTTTACTATTCAAACCATCTGTGCCTCTGATTTTATCAATTTATTTTTTCTTCACTATGCTTTTTTCCAGATTGTTCCTTTCCCTCCAGCACTGGATAAAGTGTCTAAAAACCCCATTGATTTGGACATTGGTGTACCTTATTGAATACCAGCTTCAGTTTGGAGATGAAAGGGTGTTGAGGGCAAATGTTTAAACCAGCAGCAGTCTAAGGCTGGATAAAGGTTTTTAAAAAGGTTTTGAAATTTAAAAACTTGGCACTAAAGCTACTCTAAAATAAGGCCGAGATTATAACTGGCACTTGCATGAGTCCTTAGGGAAGGAGGGAGGGAGGAAGAATATGAGAAGAGCTTTCCCTATCTTGAAGATCCTGTGATTTCTCCACACCCCTTTTTTGGAGGTTTGCACAGAGGGGAGGGGCAGAGGATTTGGGTCCACAGACCTTCCCTGGCCTGTGGAGCTGGCTGGGCATACCTTGGGGAGCAGAGCATAATCTCTTCCCAAACTCCAGCTGTGCCACAGGTCTAGCCCTAAATCACACTCTGTCCACTAAATCCCCCTAAACTTGCAATAAGGACTGACTCTTTGGCCGGACGAGTGGCTTGTTGGTTGTGTTCAGCAGCAACACAAAATCAGCTTTCCATTGCTGAGCTCTGCAGAAGGATGTGATCCAGGACAATGCCAGCATTTTGGGATGGGCCAGTAAAGCTATTCTTCAGGCTTCCCATCAAACTTAACTAACTTCTGTCCAACTGTACACCACTACACACAGGACTAGGCTTAGGAAAAGGTCAGTAAGATGATTCCTTGGGGCCCCTCTCAAAATTAACTGACTTTTATATAAAAGTTAAGGGATCTTCAGGATGCCACCCATCTCCTCTGTGTCAGAAGTGTCTGCTGCTTTTTGGGTCTGTGAATAACTGCCAACAGTTACACTATTTTATTTTCAATGGATAATTCTCCAAACAACAAGGTTTCTAGAACTGTTAAGGTCTTATCCCCCTAAGGATTTTATGGGCATTCTGGTGCACCTAGCACAATGTTGGCAGTACAGAACAGTAACAGTGAACAACAGAACCTAAAACACACTATCTTTTGCTCTGTGAATCTTAACCACAGAATCCGGAGTAGACAGAAATATCTATATAATTACTGGTCAAAGTTTTCATACATGCTGGGACTCTCTGGTCTTTTCTCCATAGGCAGTTAAGTTTGAAAATGGGATTGTCCCATTTTTGGGGCAGCTAGTTAATTCTCCTTTTCTCTCAGTTAATGAAGTATTGTTGCTGCTGCAATTGTCTTAAAGCATTTCTCCACATGCTGTTTGTTTTTGAACTACTGTTCCCTAGGCTTCCCATTTTTACTCTCTTGGCTTTTAAGTGTATTTGGTAATCAGTTGTCTAATATGTTTAGTATGACCTTGCTTTAATATAAATCAAAATACCAGTCTGAGTCAGAACTGAGACTAGAACTTATTTCAAATGCAAGCTAAAAGTCTAATAGATCAGTGGTCCTGAACCTTTCCAAACCACTGTACCCCTTTCAGGAGTCGGTTTTGTCTTGCATACCCTAAGTTTCACCTCACTTACAAACTACTTGCTTACAAAATCAGACAGAAAAAACACAAACATGTCACAGCACACGATTAGTAAAAATTACTTATTTTCTCATTTTGTCTGTATGAAATTTTAGTTTGCACTGACTTTGCTAGTTGCTTTTATGTAGCCTGTTGTAAAACTAGGCAAATATCTAGATGAATTGATGTACCCCCTGAAAGATCTCTGTGTACCCCCAGGGGTACATGTACCCCTGGTTGAGAACCACTGCTATAGATAATGTCCATCTGGTTTGAAATCTACATCCAATGACATACCCCAGCATTGCTGCTGCCACTGCTGTTCAGTGCTTGCTGTATTCATCAATGTTTTGTTGCCGGTTCCCTTCAAATCAGGAGAGAATGGCTTGATGAGGCTGGAAAGCACTTGGTGCAGATACGAGTGACTGGCTCAAGTCTAGTATGTGTTTTGCTGTGTGCGTGTGTGGGGGCTTGTTTTGATTATTTTCATGGTGGAAAAACTATATTCTCCCCCCAGGAGTGATACAAGACAGTAAGAACATTATTTGTATCTAGCACAATACATCTTGAAAGACAGGTGGCCTAGTGATCTGGAGTTTTGTCAAATGTGCATGTGCATTGTTTGTGAAAAATATGTTTATGCCTTCAAATAGATCATCCTTGAAGATAAAATTTTGGAAATAAGAGTCAAGATGATCTCCTTGTTGTGTCTTTTAGTACTTCACTTTCTAACTCTTGCAGAGTCTCAAGCAACAAGAGATCAACTTGAAAAGTAACAGACTTCATTGACAATGGAAATAAAGTCAATCATGAAATAAAAAGTGCTGACACATTTACCTGGCTTGATCTCATTAAGAATAATCCTTACTCAGGTTCCATCAGTTCACAGCACAGTTTCCACGGTGTGTTCTAAATGGGTGGCAGTCACATTCTAACTTTGTGAGTACTGTTTTTAGTGCTCTGCATGGACTGGTATCCCAGCATGCATGATAGATACCTCTGAAATAAGTCATTGTTGCCTGAAACTATCAATAAGAGCTTTACTGAGCTGTAGTCTTTTGGAACCTAAGTAGTAAAAATTGATGAGAGATTTCAAAATAAACTCAAACTTTGAAGTAAATCTTTTCTGGGATCCAGAAAAACAAGATCTAGCAAAAAGAGCTGAAATTTGTGGTTGGTGTCGCCCAATCCCATGAGAAATAGTCTATCTAAACGTAGACTTCACTCCAGTTGAGCTACTACTATTCCCTATGACACATTCCAAAGTCAGGTCAGCCTGTTTTGACTTTCTTTCCACCTTGATTCCCTACAACTCCTGATGCTGTCTTTATTCCTTGTGTGATGCCCTCAGCTATCTTAGCTTCCAGAACTGCTAGGTTGTGTAACTCTTCTGCTAGGTGCTAATGGCAGCAACAAGGGCTGCAATCAATCGGTCTAGTGGTCCTTTTCTAAAATAAATAAAACTATGGCTTAAACCCCCTACCCACAGCTGTACTTCTACTACTACCTTTGGACAGTTAAATGTACCCTCCCTCATTAGCTCTGCAAGAGCACTTGAATCCTTGGGAATAGGGAACTATGCATACCTTTAGTTTTCTCCAAATAAAACAAAAGAAAAACCAGATATATTTTGCACATTGACTGGGTGGGTTTTGATTACTTATTGTATCAGAAGTATAGTGAACCCCATAGTTTGAAGTATAATTGGCTTGTTGAACTGCTGAAGTCTTGTTCAAGGCAGTTCCCACCCACCTAAAACCCTACTCACTGGTTCCATTAGAGTCTGGGGCTTTCCTCTGCCTGTCTGTCCCTGTCCAGAGAAGTTGGCACTGCTATGTTTGTGACACAGAGGCCCATTGGTGTCAACTGGCAAATAGTTCACTCCTCTGTGTCAGCAATTCATATCAGCCCTGACAAACTCACTATCCTCAACATGTTGCTTTCATGGTATTTATCCAAAATGTGTCTTGTAAGATATCTAATAAAAGCTTGTGTCATACTAATCTTCAAAATTGTTGCAAGATGTAGGTATCACTCCCATGTAAAGAGTTGAGTATGTGTATATACTGGAAATATGTTCCTAAAAGTCTGTATTAAGGCAGAGTTGACAAACCAGATAGAGGAAAAGAAGTGTGTATCTTTCTTTGACATGTGAATTAAGTCAACACCATGGAAGCTCCATTTGTACATGAAGTTCACAGGAAAAACCAGTTGACTTGAGGGGTAGGGAATGTGAAACGAAGAGAGGGGAGCATACCAGAGAACAAGCAATGGGAAAGAAGAGTCTTAACTGGGAGTGCCCCAATCAAAATGGGCATTTCAAAGGCTTACTAGAAGACAGGAAAAAGGACAAACCCCTTTTCTTATCCTTCACTGAGGAAGCAAAAAAGGACAGTGCTTTCTGTATTCATGAAAGTTGGATCCTGGCCATGTGGCTAGTGATGCTGGGATGTTGTTTTAGGTGAGAAATTGCTTTAGTCAAGGATTTTAGCCTGTTAGAGTCAAGTTTAGACTCTACAAATTGTGTGAGATCTTTTGTTTTACATGTAACCTGTGATTATCTTTGCATGCTTTCCTTCTTTTTAATCTTAACCTTTGTTAAAATTGTATCTATTTTCACTATAAATAGATTACAGGGATGTGCCATTCCACTGGAATGGATACTCCATGGAATCAAACAAGCTTGTGGCTGTTGTATTCCCTTTGGAATACTGAACCTAATAATTACTGTGAGTGCCCAGTGATGGGTTGGATATTGCAGTAGGGAGGCTGACAGATGGGGTTGGTGTGTGTCTGTCACTAGCCTCCACAGAGAGGGTGAGGTCTGTGGAGACCTGGAAATCTGTGCTTATCTGTGACCACAGGCTGTTGGTTCCAGGGAGCTGAGCTACAGCAGGTGGCAGGGAAAAAGTGCTTCATGCTAAGTTCAGTTGTACCATGGGGGGTGGGGGAGGGAGGGCTGGGGGACATATCACAAGATTCCACTCATATGTGCTGCTTCCTGGCACAGTTTTGTGACATCAGCTCTGCTGCCACTGGTCTGCACAGGGCCTGTTGTAAATTCGACTCTGCTTTGCCACCTCTGGTCTGATTGTGCCCTTGCTGTGACATGTACTGCCACCAGTTTGGCTTAGTCCAGTCGTGCAGTACCATTCCAGGTGGGGAAATCCGAACAACACAGGACCCTGTAACAGAGCCCTCTGCCCTCCCTTGTGGAACTTCAGTCCTGTTCCTAAACCAGAGTCTACTACCTGTGCATTCAGGATGACTCACTCAACTCACTACAGAGCCTACCTTGCATGCTTCCTATGCCCGTTCATGAGTACAGTTACAGGAACAAACTAGTGTCACTTATATGACCAGAACATACACACATTCCAACTAAAGCAACACACTATATGAACTATGCATCAGCAACATTATAATTAATAAAAGCGGCAAAGAGTCCTAGTCTATAAGGTGCCACAGGACTCTTTGCCACTTTTACAGATCCAGACTATCACGGCTACCCCTCTGATTATAATTAATGTAAATGAAGCTAACCAGAGCTAGCTTTTCCCCTAGAGAGGCAGCTGAGAGTTCCAACTCTCTAAGCCTAATATCTAGGGCTGACATCAGGAAACACTTTCCAGTCCTCTACAAATCTAATGTAATCTGATTCTTGCTCAAGTAACTAAGCACAGTAACAAACTCCCTGAAGACTTCTGTCAGCCCCGATCTCACTTTTTGTCAATGCTGAACTATAGAAAGTATTGGTTCAAAGAATACAACAGACTTTAGTGACACTATTCATGTGCTTAAAGTTTAGGCACCCTGCTGAATCAGGACCAGACAGCAGACAATTTGAGGGTAAAGATTTTGCAATAAAGAAATCACTAACAATAACAAAAACATAAAAAAAAAATCTTTTGCCACCTTTGTTCTCAGCCTACTCAATTATCATACTCCCCCATGTACCTTCATCTCATATTTCCCTCCTGCTTATCCTCTGCAAACTAGCCCAGGTTTGAGCTGTGCATGCTGGCAAGTCATGAACTAATATAATAGAATCCTGATTTCCAAGACTATATTGTACATTCAGAAAAGGTGAATCATTGCTTCCTCCACCTGCATCAGCATGTTATTTGCCAAATGTTTCCCTTTGTTCATCAACTGATTTTCTAAGCAGTGTTTGAGTTGGGCAGTAAGTCAGATAACCATCTGTACAGCACATGTGAAAACACAAAGGAGGTCACTTATCAGAAGTAAAAAAGATACAAAGGATGAAGCATTTCTCTCTGACAAGTGGCTAATTGGGATAGGGCAGGTCAGTTCTCTTTCTGTAGCCCATGGCATGCATACAAAGCCACAGCCATAAACAACTTCAGAGTTTTCATCCTTTTTTTTTTATTATTCCTATTGGTTAATACTTTGGTTGTTATTGGGTTCCTACAATTTTTTTAGAACTGTTGCTCCCACACAACTGCTGAAGTGTGGTTTTTTATAATATTTTTTCTAAGCAACATTTTCCACTGCTTCTTTTTTATAAACTTTTTTTAAAAACCTTCTAACTTGTGTCTTTTGGCAGGACTTGAAGTGTGAATTGTGATGCTCATCACTGACAGAAATTCTCTGGATCGTCCTTGACAAAAACAGCAGCTGATTTTTAACAGAGAAAAACAAGAGCCTATTACTGAATTATGATAAATTATGATAAATGTTATCCATAGAGGACCTAATCCTGCTCCCACTACAGTCAATGGCAAACGTCCTCCAGTGGGAACACATTCAGGCTCTGTATATGTTAGGAGGCTAAGAAATTCTGATGACAGCCTGGTCTTTGCCCAGTTTTTCTTTCAATAATCTTACCAGGTAACAGAGTAGCAGCCGTGTTAGTCTGTATCTGCAAAAAGAAAAGGAGTACTTGTGGCACCTTAGAGACTAACAAATTTATTTGAGCATAAGCTTTCGTGAGCTACAGCTCACTTCATCAGATGCATTCAGTGGAAAATACAGTGGGGAGATTTATATACATAGAGAACATGAAAAAATCAGTGTTACCATACACACTGTAACGAGAGTCTCTAAGGTGCCACAAGTCCTCCTTTTCTTTTTGCAGGTAAGGTGAGCTATTATCAGCAGGAAAGGGGGGGGGGTGGGGGGAGAAAAACCTTTTGTGGTGATAATCAAGGTGGCCCACCTTGATTATCACTACAAAAGATTCCCGCCCCCCCCCACTCTCCTGCTGGTAATAGCTCACCTTACCTGATTACTCTTGTTACAGTGTGTATGGTAACACCCATTGTTTCATGTCCTCGTGTATATAAATCTCCCCACTGTATTTTCCACTGAATGCATCCAATGAAGTGAGCTGTAGCTCACGAAAGCTTACACTCAAATAAATTTGTTAGTCTCTAAGGTGCCACAAGTCCTCCTTTTCTTCTTACCAGGTAAATGGATTTTGACACCCCCCCACCTTTTTTTTAAGTTGACCGGACATAAAGTGACATTCCTACAAACTCTAGATAATGAGGAGTGCCTAAACCATATTCCACTACATAGGAGCCCACTCCTTCGATACACGGAGGTTGATGGGAGCTCCAGGACTAGTTATCTCCCAGTCAGTGTTAAACACCTGGGTGAGGTGTCAGTAAAGAACCTGTTTTAGCATTGAAAAAGTCATCTTCAGATATAGCATTAGAATCAATATATATGGCACTTTTTCTGTGGATTTTCTGTATGAATTCTTGGCCTTTTCAAATTAAGATTGGATTGGCAAAATCCAAAATTAATTAGCATATATTGGCTGCTTCATAGCCTATATGAAATGAGCTGGTGGTCACAGTCAAATGCCTAAATGGACACAATAGCACAGACTCCCCACCACAAATAACAAAAACCAACACAGGTGTCAAAGACTACATGGGTATTATATTTTTTGTCTGCTCTTGTTCAAGTTATTTAAATTGATCCTTGCTCACCTAATTTTTAGTGTATATCTTAAATGAGGTAAGAGAAGGACATGAAAAGTGCATACTTCTGGTTGGTGTAGTCTCTCTTTTTATAATTTCATTTATTTTCACTTTTTTCACTGCCTACTGTTGGATCTAGGTGCTTTGATATACAGTATTTAAAACAACCAACATTTCATTAAAAAAAGTTGGCTGTTTAAGAAATGCTTGCAGAAACCTGTTACCTGTTTGTTTAATGTAATAGAAATGGTTTTCCACATGATTATTACACATAGAGGCTGCAGTTACATTCAGGGCTTTATTGTACTAGGTGCTGTACAGACAGAGTTAGACACAGTTCTTATCTGGAAGAGCAATCCAAAGACTACTTATGTACATAAATAGAAAAGGAGTACTTGTGGCACCTTAGAGACTAACAAATTTATTAGAGCATAAGCTTTCGTGAGCTACAGCTCACTTCATCGGATGCATTTGGTGGAAAACTACAAATTTATTGACAGGTTTCAGAGTAGCAGCCGTGTTAGTCTGTATTCGCAAAAAGAAAAGGAGTACTTGTGGCACCTTAGAGACTAACAAATTTATTAGAGCATAAGCTTTCGTGAGCTACAGCTCACTTCATCGGATGCATTTGGTGGAAAAAAAAAGCTCACGAAAGCTTATGCTCTAATAAATTTGTTAGTCTCTAAGGTGCCACAAGTACTCCTTTTCTTTTTACAAATTTATTAGAGCATAAGCTTTCGTGAGCTACAGCTCACTTCATCGGATGCATTTGGTGGAAAAAAGTTTTTTCCACCAAATGCATCCGATGAAGTGAGCTGTAGCTCACGAAAGCTTATGCTCTAATAAATTTGTTAGTCTCTAAGGTGCCACAAGTACTCCTTTTCTTTTTGCGAATACAGACTAACACGGCTGCTACTCTGAAACCTGTGAATATGTACATAAATGTTTGTGGATACTCGTTTGCAGGATTAGCCCATAGGTTATTGAGAAAAAATCCACCTTCTCTGAATTCACACTTTCATGCAAAAGAAACCATTAATAATCAATCTGTTTGTGGTTATTGAGAGACTGCAGACCCATATAGCAACACTATTGACTTCTCTTTTCTTTTTGATCTTTATGTACCTATCCCAATTACAGCACTGCTTTTTTGCACAACTTCTGAACGCCATCAGGGTCTGTTGGATGACAAAATACATACTGCATAGGACCTGTGTGCAGCTTTTAAAGATCGAAGGGGAAACAAATGTGTTTACATGTAAATATTGTGACAGGGTCAGGCCAGATGGCTACAGGAGAGTGATAGAAGGCGGATATATTAGCCCCAGGTTAAGCAGGTCCCTTTTCCCTGGGTAAGATAACAGGGGCAGTTCCAGAACAATCAGGAACTTGCTGGAATCAATTAAGGCAGACAGGCTAATTTGGACACCTGAAGCCAATTAAGAAGCTGCTAGAATCAATTAAGGCAGACTAATCAGGGCACCTGGTTTAAAAAGGACTTCACTTTAGTCATGCGGGGCGTGCAAGGAGCTGAGAGTGAGAGGGCGTGCTGCTGGAGGACTGAGGAGTACAAATGCTATCTGGCATCAGGAGGAAGGTCCTGTGGTAAGTATACAGAAGGTTTTGGGAGGAGGCCATGGGGAAGTAGCCTGGAGTTGTAGCTGTCACCCAGGTGTTACACAAAACACTATAGACAGCTGTGATCCACAGGGCCCTGGGCTGGAACCCAGAGTAGAGAGCGGGCCCGGGTTCCCCCCCATCCTCCCCAACTCCCTACTGGATACAGGAGGAGTTGACCTGGACTGTGGGTTTCACCAGAGGGGAAAATCTCTGGCCTGTCCTCTGACCCACTAGGTGGACCAGCAGAGACTGTGGGGATTGTTCTCCTTCCTTTTCCCCATGCCGGCCAGTGATGAGGTTAGCTGAGCAAACAGCAGGTTTGAGCCACTAGCAAAAGTGGCCAAACTGAGGGCTGCCGAGAATCTCTGAGACAAGAAAATCCGCCAATAAGCGCAGGACCCACCAAGGCAGAGGAGAAACTTTGTCACAATATGTGTGCATAAAATGGACACTGAGTCCAAATGCTGTCCATTGTCTGCTACATCTAAATGACTCCTAATCATTTTAGGCAATGTTACATGATTTGATTATTATGCTTCCTTTGTATTGCAACATTTTCCTATTGAAACAGACTCATACTAGTATTCATGCAAACTTACTTTCCTTCACATGGCATTGACGGGAAATTGTGTTAAGAGAAATATTCATTTCAGGAAACCTTTAAAGATGAACTTTATTTAACTGATGTTTGGTTCTCTGATCCATTTTTTCTTTCTTTTTTTCCTTCAAGCATTCTGAAGGTTTTATATTTAAGGTAAAAAGGCTGTTCAAGTTATGTTAGGTATCTTGAATCTATGTGAGATCTATTTTTTTTGTTTGTTTAAAAAGCCATGGTATTTCAGAATAATAGTTCACCCTCTCAGAGCGTGGTTGGAGGGTTGTTGGCCAATGGCGTTACAGTGGTGTGAAAGGGGGCTCACTGATGAGAGAATTGAACCCAAAGCCCTTATGCAGATACATAAATTAGTTTGACAGTGGCAAAAATATTTTCCTTTTCCCTGACCATCCATACATCTTGTATGAAACTTATTTTATTAAATGTATAAATACTATTCATCCACTTTCTGAACCTACCTTGAAAGAATTCCTGGCAGCCCATCTTCATCAATTAGATCCCAAATCCCAAGGCACATGCCTGAGAAAAAGCTGTGTGCCTCCCACTCAACCCCCTTAGATCCTTTTTATAACCTTTCTGAGGAAGCAGGATTTAACCCCAGAAATAAATGCTGTACTCCAGCAAACAGTTTGGTTCTGTCTATGCCAGGGATCTCAAACTCAAATCACCATGAGGGCCACATGAGGACTAGTACATTGGTCCAAGGGCTGCATTACTGACACCTTTCCATACAAAGATAAAAAAGCTCCCCCGCTCTGCCCTCAGCCTTGCTCCCACTCCACCCCTTCCTTGAGGCCCCGCCCCTGCCCCACCTCTTTGCACCCCTTTCCCACCCCCATTCCAACCCCTTCCTCAAAGTTCCCGTCCCAGTCCCGCCTCTTGTCCGCCTCCTCCCCTTAGCACGCTGTATCCCTGCTCCTCCCCCTTCCCTCCTGGAAAGTCCTAAGTGCTGCCAAACAGCTGCTTGGTGGTGGGAAGCACTGGGAGGTAGGCAGAGGAGTGGGGACGCAGTGCATTCAGGGGGGAGAGGAGCTATGGTGGGCTGCAGGAAATAACTCTGGGGGCTGCATGCAGCCCATGGGCCACGTGTTTGAGACCCCTGGTTTATGCAGTAATTAGACAGCCATGGCTGGCCCATATCAGGTAACTGGGGCTCGGGCTAAGGGGCTGTTTAATTGCAGTGTAGATGCTGCATCCTGAACTCTAAGACCCTCCCACCTTGCAGGGTTCTAGAACCCAGGCTCCAGTCCAAGCCTGAACATCTACACCGCAATTAAACAGCCCTGTGAACATGAGTCAGCTGGCACAGGCCAGCTGCAGGGTTTTTAATTGAAGTGTAGACATCCCCTTAATCTGCCCAGAGACAAAACCTCAGTTAGTACAAAGGATCATTCAGGGGCTTCTGTGAGGAGTCTCCCAGCTCCCGTATTTGTCATGTGCACCTTGTACATGGTCGGTTGCAGGGCTGCTGCTAGCAGGTCAGGCTGCTGTATCAGATTTGGACTGGCTAAAGAGCTTCCTTCATGGAAAGAGACATAAGATGTGTTCTCTTCAAGATATTTTAATGCATTGCCAGGTATGGCTGTGATCAGCTCAGGTAAGGTATGTTACACATGATGCCACCTTGTGGCTGAACATTATAATACAGTGTTAGTATTTCCTTACAGCAATAGTACAATGTACCGAGTCCCCAACTCGTACATACTCTCCAACCCTACTAACAGCCTCTTGTTAAAAACCAGGTATCTTCTACTGTTTCTAGTCACTAGTGCTTGGTGCTCAGTTTCTGCTGCGTTGCCTGGTGTCCATCCACACACTCACTGTACTGGTTCAGAGCTCTTCTGCTGTCTACAGGCTGTCTCCTTCTCCAGCAACACACACTTTCACATCAGGCATATATCTCCTCTTTACAGCCCCACCCTGGTGCCAGTTGATTAGCCTAGACCCAACCAGCTGGCCTGCACCTACCTGTCCCTATGTGGGCAGGATGGAGCTCCTGCTATGCAGTGACATTCCTGTCCTTACCCCGTGGGAGGCAGTCTGGCAACAGGAAGTCAGGGATGGGATTTCTTCCTCACCCTACAGCAAACTATGGCTCGGGAGCCAGCTCCCTTTTCTGACCCACTTTTATACAAACAGGACTCCTCCAGTTAGGGCTGTACCCCTCACATTGCAGTGGGGCTCCACATCACTCAGATTTCAACCTGCTTTCTGATATTATTCAATATTTATACAAGGCTGCTGGGAGAGCTAGTGAGAATACACAGACTAAGGTGTTAGTAGTTCACAAACAACACCCATCTTCTGTAAGAGACAGCAGAGATGAAATCACTCCCCCGGATGGCTGAAGTTGAGACCAGGTAAAGCTGAGGCAATGCTATTGGAAGAGGGAAGTGCCTTTAGTAACTCGCTCATGCTATAACTTCCCCCACTATTGAAGATATCTGCTGTCATATTGTCAAGTTGGACTGCAGCCTTGGAGTCCTCTTGGGACTCCTCAGTGCTATTGGATGACCAGATAGCTCTGATGGCTGGCTACCTATGCTGCCATGGCCACACTGCTATTTTTTTTAGCAGGCTAGCTCCAGCAGAGGTAGGGTGTGTCTGTCTGCCCACACTAAGAAACATACTACCAGCTGCAGTGTGGATGGACCCTTACTCATAGTTAGTTCTCCTTTACCTGAAGTGATAGAAGCATGTGCATCTGCTGGCGAAGGTCCTGGATCAATTCCCACTGGTGACTGGGTTGTCTGCATATACGTGACCATAGATATATTACAAAGCGACTCGGATTTCAAGTCTCCTGTAGATTTAGCAGCACCAGCAGTCTCCTGTTTATTTTGGTGTAGGAGGAAAAGGGATACTGTTGTTTTAAATGTTTGAAGTGAGCAAACAGAACAGAAATTCCTACATTAATTTCTCTTGGTGAGCTACTCCCTCTGATACTACTGTTCCAGACTCTTTTACTTGTAGAAGCCAGAGCATATTATCCTAGTTGAACACAGACCAACCATCTCAGGCTCTTCTTCTTTCTGTATTTGTGAGTGGTGATTTATTTCTGTTTGACAATTATGACTTTTCTTGATTCATTCATAGAATCATGTTCATCGGTGTTTGTATTGTGCCTTGAAACTGAAAAGTCCCACATAAAAACTGTTAAGTGTAAAAGTATATGGCATTGTTTCCTATTAACAAAGCCATCTATATGCAACAGTGACCATTTCATATTGTTCAGACATGTAAGCGTGAAACTGGTCAGATAAATCAGCAGTTTTATTGAATTAATAAACAGCAGTGTAGGATGAAATTCAGAGAAGTATTCAGCTGGATAAACTAGGCTTTCAGATTCTTTATATTTATTTCTCCACACTAAATGTATATGGGATAAGCTTAGGAGGTCAAGAGAAAATAAGCAAAAGTCAAAGAGAGACTTACAAAATAAACAGCACCATCTGGTAAATGACTTCCTCCTTCCTTCACAGGAAGAGCTCTTGTTCAATGCAGTTCATGTGAAATGTTTTTCTTGGCATGATTATAGGATTAATGTCCATCAATCTGGGAACGGGGTTCATACAGGTTTATTATATTCCTATTACTCTTATAAAAGACTACAAAGCTGGACGGTTACATTTAGAAGTCATGTGCATTAAAGGACAACAAACTAATGTTTTATGTTGAACTATTATCAAATAAATAGGGTTTATCCCCCTAAAACTTGGTAATTTTATGAAGAATTTCCCCATCTCTGTTCTAAATTACATGACTATGCTGAGGAGTCCTAGCATCACAGTTGTTCTTTCTTACAATTAACATGCACTTCAGACCCATCCTCACTTAAACATAAAGATACTAAACTCCTAAGACCAGATGGAGCCCAGAGGTACAGCAGCTCCCACTTAATGCATGAGGACCCTGGGTGAAGAAAGTCTTCCCAAAGAAGGTTGGTGGCACTAAACATCAGTGGCATTGGATATGAAGGGGTCATGGCCAAACTGATAAGATGATCCACTGGTTCAGTGAATTCCTTCAATAGCTTCTGCTGACAGGACTTCTAGGGATCCCAGGCTGTAAGTTAAAGCTGACCTTCCCAGCAGAATTGCTCCGGATGGGTGGCAGTGCAACTCGGGAGTGAATCCTCCCTGAGATCCATTTTCCCCAAATGGAGCAAGGGCGAACATGCAATTTTAACAGTATGGAAGAAAAAAGTCCCTAATCTCTACAAACAGAGGTTTAAAAGTTCACAGACAGTTTGTTTCCTTAATCAGAATCCACATAGCAGTGCTCAGTCATATGAGTACTTCACTGAATTCATCTAAGTATGTTAAGACTTTGGTAATGAAGTTTCCTGTGCTCTTTTACTCTGCTTGGACTTTGTTCAATAGTAAATAGTTTAATTGGAAGAACAAAAATGATCCTCTCTGAACTTGGGTATGTTTGGACAAAATGGAAACCAAAGAAACTTTGTGAGAGCAGCTGGCGCCTGGACCAAAATCTGTGCTTTAGTTCAGCCTAGCATGCTGTGTGAAAGGCTGTTTTTAATGGTTTTTCAGTGATGGGCTGAGAGATTAACTCTCATTCATGAGGCCACACAGAAGATACCTTCCCTGTGCTTGCAAGCAGTGGGGAAAGGAGATGGGGAAAATGATAGAGATTTATGAAAGCAAACCCCTCTTTACTATACGTAATTCCCTTGATATACAATATTAAAAATTACAGAAACAGGGAGTTGTAATTTGGCAGCATCTGCATTTGTACTGTCAAATTCTGCCTGCCTTACTTGAGTAGCCATGATGACTGCAACAAAGCAAAATGTGGCCCATACAGTGAAAATACCATAAATGCAGTCTAGTAGACGTCCAGATTAGTTGCAATGTGGTCCTGATGCCAGTACACCAGGTTAGCTTCTTCAATCGAGTCACTCCTGATTTAAACTTGTGCAATGAAAGCACACTCAGACCCTCTGCTTTCACATTTATAATGAAACGTGTCTGTGGTCTTTGCTGAAAGCAGAAGAATCCTCTGTGTTGGCAATTTGGGGTGAATCATACAGTTGTCCTGATAACAGGAGATAGTTGTATTAACTGGTTTCAGTGTAGCAGCCCGTGTTAGTCTGTATTTGCAAAAAGAAAAGGAGTACTTGTGGCACCATTCAATGAATCCAATGAAGTGAGCTGTAGCTCACGAAAGCTTTATGCTCAAATAAATTTGTTAGTCTCTAAGGTGCCACAAGTACTTCTTTTCTTTTTGTATTTAACTGTCATCTTGGATTGACGTCCTCTGGTTACTCCTTATCTACCAAAATATGACCTCTCTATGGGCTTCCTCAATCTCATGTCAGCAAGGGCAAAAGCCAATTTCTTGGCCTTTGTAGCCTGGGCCAAAGGAAGGTATTGGAAGCAGAGAGCCACAATGGATGAAAGTCTGGGAACAATTATTTCTAGTTGATCAACACACCAAAAAGAGCAGGAAGCAAGCTTATTTATGGAACAGCTTGTCTATTAAGAAACCTTCAGTAGTTTTATTTTTCTCCCAGCCCAAACCCACCAAAAAGGATAAATAAAAAGCAAGTAAAGGAAAAACATTTGCGCTGTTTAAAAATGAAAACAATCTCAAGATCAACCAAAGGGGAGAACAGTCTCAAACTTGTCAGGGAGTTTCAGTAATTATCTCTTTAAAATGCAAGACAGCCATTTTGTTTCTGCTTTCTCAAGCACATATTGTCTATTCTTTTTCTAAAAGTGATATAATCTTATACGAAGATAAGAAAATGATTCCTCACCTAGAAAGGGGACATTCCAAGGTGGATAACATTTCATTTCATTTTAAAGATGAGCATTAATCAAGTGTATATCCGTGCGCTACTGTGTGCAAATTGTTCAGCCCTCAGAGTTCAGGGCAGGGCTGTGCTGTGCTGCCCATTGGATAGCGCAGGGAGAAATTCTGCTTCCAGGAGGAAGAATTCCTCTACAGTGCACAGCATGAACATGTGAAAAGTTGCAGCTCTTCAGCGGGTTCAGAATAAGTACTGTCCTCCACTCCACCCCAAATGCAGTGGTCCTGCTCCACTATTGTCCCATCTTTTCCTTTTGGGGTAGATTCAACCCCTGGGGACAAAAGGGAAAAAGTGGTATATGCACTCCCCTGAGCCCAATGTCTACAATTGTGGCTGGACCTTGTGCAGATGGTGCAAGGTGAGGAAGATTCCTTGTACTCTTCCCCCCTCACGTCATGTGAGGGTCAGCCACAATCTGGCTCTGTGGCTATTGTCAGTCACATGTACACGGTTCTAGCATTATTTAAAAGACAAAATGAGTAAAGATAAATCATTCTGCTTTTAAAAGTAGTTCTATATTGGGCTGATTTATTGGGCAGATTCTCTTTTGACCTGCTCCTTGCATTTTGTACCCATTTTGCACAGGTATAAATGATAAGGTAGAAGGCAGTGGAAAATCAAGCCCTTTACTACCTTTACTCAACTTGAGCAACACCAGGTCATGTGAGGAGTCTCTATTGACTGCTACTCCATGAAAGGAATTGGACCCTGGATTTTTTGCATGAAGACTCCAGGCCAAACTGTGAAGAGATGAGTGGAGGAAGAGGGCACAAGCAGCCCGCTCAGTTTCTTCCCTGCACAGAAACTGGGCACCATTGCAGTCCTTGAGCAATATGAGTGTGAAACCCAAGAGGCCAGTAACCACTTCAGCATTAGACTCTCCAAAGTGAGCTGATGGCAAGGTCATAGCCTCACTCCCTTTCACAAGGGCCAGTGGAACTGTTTCCTAGTGTATCAGTGCATGCTGCATCCTGTAAAAAGGCAAACCAGTGGCTTCTAGTTCTCTGTGCTTCCCAGCAGCCCAAGAAACTTTGGGCCTCACTCAGCACCTCTAAAAGGCAGTAATTTCTTTGAAATGTAAACAAGAAGAATATCATCATAAATTCATATTTTAAAATAATTGTATGCAAGGACTGTAGCTATGAAGGTTACTGCTGGTTACTTCTTGCTGTGTCTTTTTGAACTGAGATGAAATTTATAACTTTTGGGGGGAAATTTTGGCAATGTTTGAATTGAATGTCCTGAATATATTTTGGCTACAGCAACCACCTTTTTGTTAAATCACGCTACGCTGAGTTTGTATGGTGTTAGGCATAACTACTAAGTCTAGAACATTGTTACAAGAGGATGATTTTTAACAAAATGGATTATGTTAAAACATTGGGAAACCACTTTCAACCCACATTTTAAGTACCAAGGACAAATTTAGGATATCAGTTTACAGTGCTACCGATATATTTTCTTGTATATCCTTCATCACGTGGACCCTGAGCATCTCCCACAGTAAAAACAAGAACAATGGTCTGGAACCTTCTTTGGCTCTGTTGACACTTGGCAAAGAACCAAGTGGCAGTGACAGACTGGGTGGAGGTGGGGCTATGTCTGTGTCACCCATCTCCTAGCACTGGCCAGCACAACAGGGTGGGCAGAGGGTTGTATAAGTTGCATCCACATAAGGGACATGTGTGAGAGCTCCCAGGGATGTAATGCTTCCAACAGCTCCAGAAGAAGCAGTACAACTCTGCACCATTCCTCAAAGAGGACTATGCCTATTAGGTATGAATGAGCCCATATCTCACATCTCCATTCCTTCTACTACACACACATTGATATTAGTAATAAAAACAGATGTAATCCATGCTAATGCAGAGAGACAGCTCAGGAAAAATTCCACCAAATGAAAAAATACATCTCTTATGAGGCTAGGGGCTCTAAGACCCAGACCTGATTTATTTGGATACTCTTCTCATAAAGATTTGAACCGCTTTGCAAGATTTTATCCTGTGCAATTGTACTTCTGACATACAAATTCTGTCTGGCTAAGTTATTTATTATTTTTAAATGACTGTTTACTTTATTGTGTCTGCAGTTCACTTATTTTCTGGGTGTGTAATTTTGGAGAGAAATGTTCTGAAGTAGGGAATGTTAACCATCATATTTGAAGCTAATTCAAAAAGTCATACATTTTGTCTGTGATGTCAGTTACTCATAGGAAAAATTGTTCTCTCTGAAAGAAGGAATGCAAGTTATATCTTTGGGTGAAAAACAAAATGAGAAAAGAGAGTGCATAAGCAAATGTCCTTATAAACGAAAGCTGATTTGTTGAACAAGCTAGGATTTCATAGTAATGTCTATTATTTTCTAAACAAAAACACCTTCTCCAGGTGTTGAGTGTGAAGAGAGGGATCATGAGACTTCAATCTTTTGGGTACAGATGTTACCTCCAGCTTTCAATGTGGATTTACACTTGATAGGACAGCATGGATCATCTCCATCACTCATGATTCTGGGAGGGGAATAAATGGAAGGAATGCTTGAGAAATACATGGTCTTTGCTTGTACATCACATCCTGTGGCCAGCTGTAATTTAAACAAATCCTTGCTTATATATTTCCTTCCAGCTCTGGCCTCAGTGCAGGCTGTGTTTATACCTCAGGTGCTTCCGGTGAACTTTTGGAAACTATTGGGCCAGATCCTCAGATGGTTTAAACAGTCATAGCTCCATTGGATCTGACCCAGTGAAATTCTCTCTCACATCCCATTACACCTAGAAGACAGAGCTGCACTTTTAGTCCACTCGACTTCGTATCTCACTTTGAAGCAATCAGAGCTTCTGAGGGGTCAGATGTTTAACACTCCTCTGATGTCTATGGGTCAAATTAAAACACATGAAATGACATTTGAGTCTCAGCTGAGACCCCATTGGACATTCGTCTATACCACAAAACCACCAAAGAAATAACACTGAACACAACAAGAACATTAAAATAACAAAAATTAAAAACAAAGGACTAGTCTATCCCAAAATACATTTATATCACTACTGACCTGTGCCCCCTCAATACATCAAAGGGCAAACTTGTAAAATATTTTCATCTTATTACTACTACAAATAATACTTGAGTGATTCATGGCAAACCTTCATTCTTTATTGTTTCACCTTACTCAGAAACTGAGCCTTATTGTGCTTGTAAAGCTCAGTCCCGTGTTGGGGGGCAGTAGGCAGCTGCACTCTCCTGGGGTGAGCTCCAGAAGGCACTCTACCTCCTTTGGAGATGCTAGAGTAGGCAGTGGGGCTAGAACTGAGCCGCTCTTGCACTCTCAGAGCACAAGGACTGCCATTGTGCCCAGCACTGCATGGGGATAGAATGGAGAAAAGTTCCCTTTACTCTCTTCCCGTTTGCAAATCCATTCAGAAGCTAGACACAATCTTGCTCACTGTCTATATGGCTATCCCAATTTGTTGTTCAATGACAGTCTGAGAAAGAAAGCAGTGTCACAGCCTGCTTTTCCTCCTCTTCTGTTAAACGTATGGTCATTGGGCTCAGGCTAAGACCAATAGTTTTTGCAGATTTAATGATGTTATAGCAAGTCACACATCCAATGCCAGGCCATCTACATCCCAGTTTAGGAGAAGAGTTTAGAGGCAAAGTCTGATAGTGACTATGCCAGGGGAATAGAGTCTTTGTTCTGAAGCCAGAAACAAGGAATGTGAATAACTTCTTACAGTGAAAGCAAAAGGAGGTGAGGGATTTAGAAAGAGAGCAAGTGAACAAGATGTCCGTAAAGATGTCAGACAAGTCTGGTTTTCAAAGTAATGACCGTTATTGCCAAACAATAACAGGTTTAGAGGCTTCATCCTTACTCTTGTTTTATTCCTTTTCTTGGTTTGTTTGGTGTGGTTGGAGGGGAGAGGTGGTCATTGTCTCAAGCCAAAATGGAGGAAGAGTTTTCTTCTTTGATGGTCCCTGTTTGGTTTGTGTTTGATTTCAGGCTAGTAAGACTTCCCAAGTATCAGCCTCTTTTTAGAACTGGCTGGAAAATGGAGTTTTTAATGCATAGAACATTTTGACTTAGCACTGAAAAACTGAAAACCGAAAGTTTCCTGTGTTTTTTCCTGAAAACTCAAAATTTTCCATGAAAAGCATTCCCCCCCCAAATTTTTTGTTTAGTCAAAAATCCAATTTTCCAGAGAAAAACAGTTTTGATGGAAACTTCTCAACCTGCCTTTGTTTATATGGGGTAAAAGATGGCTCCCTGGAGGATGGGATGTGTGTTCTCCGCAGTCTTTGCCTACTTGTCTGTCTACCCTTAGATCCCTTCTTGAATGGCTAGAAAACACCTAGGACAGCATGAAAGGAAGTACAAACAAATAATTAAGAATACAGTGATAATAAGCATATTGTAAGAATGAGCAAGTTGATCCATGAGGTCTGAACGTACCGGTTAGCATGATGAAATCAAACAGGCAAAGTTAGAATCTTTTGTGGAAAATGAGTGAGTTATATGTAGAGTCCTTTTATGGGTATCATAGGACCCTCGGGTTTACCTATGTGGTATTATCCTGCCTGAATGCATATGAAATCAAAGGAGGTTGAAAGAGCAACCTACAGGGAATGAAATAATGACAAAGATGAGGTGCTATGACAGGTATATTAACAGACCCCGAAGACAACCATTAACTGGGGGTAATACCCAATGCCTAGTTTCAGCTAGTTTGGTGAGGTGTATTCTTCTCAGACTAAAAACCCAGGATCAAAGGGAATCTTGAAGATACTGGTCTAAAGATGATGTGGGGGGTTTGGGTTGTCAGCAGACAGACAATGATATCCAGACTGACTGAATTACACAGACACAGACAGAGCATGCTGCAAGCAGGCCAGTCTGCTTCTCCCATTCAGAGAAGTGGAGTTAGCTGGGCGGAGGGGAATTTACAAATGCTTGCAAGGAAAGATTAAGGTGTAGATAAAAGGAAATATGGATATAGGACTGTTTGTTGTTTTAAACCTTTGCTTAGCATGCTATGTACCTTTGGGTGAAAGAATAAATAATGCTTTGTTTGGAAGAAGCTGGTTTTTGAGTCACTAATAAGCCACTGTCACAGGCTTCTGGAGAAAAAGACTTACAGGTACCAAACTCAGTTGGGCCTGTCAGGTTAGCATGATTGTGAAGCAAGGAAGGGTGGACTGCATGTTTCCACCCAGAGCGAGGTGCAGGAAACCAGGCCTGTCACCTGAGGGGATGTACTGAGAAGGCACAAAAAAGGATCTAAGGTGCAGCTTGCCCAGTAACCATGACACCTTTCCTAGGTGACCCCACTTTGTGAGTATTCACTTTCCCCAAGTGGACCCTAAATTATCTTTAATATAATACCTAGTGATGCCATGACATGACAAAATATGATGGAGCAAATTCTGCCCTTTGATATAGTATGGATTGATCTCAAAAGAGTTACATATGCCTATCTGAGGGCAGAAGTTGTCTCTCTGCAATGAAGATAGTGTTGCTGTTAGTTCAAATTTGCTATTATTATTTATTTGTATTAATAAACCTGTGCTTTCTCCTCATCAGTTATCCACATAACTTCTCCTTTGCTTCCATCTTGTTCCTTTGGGAAACACGGTGTGTGTGTGTGTGTGTGTATGTGTGTGTGTGAGTGCGCACAGTAAGTTACTGCAAGCCTTGAAAAGATGCAGTTTACTTCCTTTCCTTTACTCTGACAAGTGTGTGTGGTGTGATGGGGCAGAGTCATGTCTCTACTCTCTCTGCCTCCTTCCCTCCTGCTTGCTTGAAGTGGGGAGTATTTGTGGAGGGGGTCTTGTGTTTCCTACCAGATCTAGTTGTGTGTCTTGGGGGTCTTACTTCTCTGCTCTGGTAAGACCAAGGCACAGTGCAGCCCTTAATATTTTTTCTGCTTGCTGGTGGATGACTGAATGTTTCAGTGAATAACTACTAGCAGGTAACACATTCCAATAAGAACTTTCAGGAAAATATTCATTCCACTAACATTTGTGTAACTCTTGGGATTGGTGAACCTTTTCATGGATATCCAAATACCCGTTTAGAACCAAGAATGTGACCCACAAAGAACAGCACTCAGGACCTGGCATTTTTCTGCACCAAAATAGTTGAGTGGGTTTTTGTATTATTTCTCCATCTCTTAGTGTAAGTCTGGGCAGGCCTGGCCCAGGATAGCTCTCCTACAGCTAGATAGATCAAGAAGAACTGTCACGTTTATCCTCCCCTCTTATGAGATGCTGTAATTTGCTGACTTAACATCCCAGGGTGGGAAATGGCTTTGTATCTCATCACACAGCTACATCAGCCAATACCCGCCTTAGGTCTCAGGATATGACTGTCAGGGGGATCTGAAGTAATTCTAAAGGCAGATGCTGGCTGCCTCTGCTTGGAAGAGAGTGGCTTTAGAAGACCAACAGAAGGCAACAAGATATTAGAAGTCAGCATCCTTCAGGGCACGGACATTTGAATCATGATTGTGATGAAGTCAGTTGGTTAAAGGATCTGTGAGGTAGTGCTAAGGGATCACAGAGTCAGATCATATGTTTCTTATGTCTTTCTGTCATTGGAAAACTTCAAAAAGGTTGACATTTCAAAGGAAAATTAAAAAGCAAATTCTGTGAAAATGTTTGAAGAATTCCGCCCCCCCGCCACACTTTTTGCCCAGCTCTCATATGTTCTCGTGCTCAGCATTGCAGCATATATTTTTCTGACTTCCCGCAATGTTGTTCAAATTAGCCAATGACCCCCAAGGCCTCTAATCTCTCTTTGTGCCCACTGGTGGTCAGGACCTTTTGCTCTTACAAAGACCTGCCTGGCCTGACCCAGCTTCAGGCTGTTTCCGGCACGGGCTGCACAAACAAAAGTTAACTCTGCTGCAGCTTCAATGCAAGAAAATAGACAAACACACAGACGCTAAAAGCAATGAAAGTCAGGCAAATTCTTTCGAGAGTTTTCAGTTCAATCAGCATAGCCTTACTCAACAAGAGAGCCAAGAGGAAAAAGTCAGGAGTGGAAAGAAGAGTCCTGCCTGTCTTTCATGCAGAGAAGTCTGAGTTCTTCATCCTTTTCAAGGCAACAAAATGTCAAGTAAGGTTGTGTTGCCTAAGGCTGCTATGCAGCAAGGGGATTTAAATGTAACCCCAGCATACAGAAAAAGGAAGTCCCTTAATTCATTCAATATTTTATTAGAAATCTCTTAATGCTGGTCTTATTCCTGAAGGTAAAAATCTCAGAGGCTTTTCAAAGCCTGTATTTCATTATTTAATAATCTGTTTTCAGTAATACAACTCCCAAGGCTGAAGCTTGTAACTACGTCCACAGGCTGGAAATATCAGTAGTCCAGGAATCGTTAAATAATTAAGTCGTTGGTGCCTGAAAGTGTTAGGACTCAAATCACTCATATTTTTATTATCGCAAACTGCTGGGGAAGAAAAGTGCTGTAAAAAGCAAAGATAACTCACTAATACTTGTTAGGGAAAATAAGATTTTTGCCTACAAGGAAATATTTTCAAAGTGATACTTATGGATGAATCCTTATCAGTGGGCCTGACCATAGCCCATACCTCAATCCCTCATGGAAGACACACTCTCCTGTATGGAATGCGGGCCACACTTTCTTTTGGACCCTCTTTATCCACCCAGAAGCTGTAAAACACTTCTGTGGCCTTTCCTTTGTAGTGGGGAGCTCACTTAAAGTAGTCACAGGAACAGGCACTGGCTGCAGAAGCTGTGACATGCATGAGTCTACTGCAGCTGGATGGCTGCTACTCTGAAACCTATATTTTGTGTGTGTGTGTGTGTGTGTGTGTGTGGGCTGCCAGAGACAGAGCCGGTGTGAAGGCAGAAGCCCTCTTTGCAGATGGCCCTGAGCATCCGCAAGATTTGCTCCACAGGTGTCCCTGTGTGTGTGCATGTGCTCATAAACTGTCCCCCAAATGGAATAATTGGAGAGAAGTCTCTGTGAGAACTAAGGGCCATACATATGCACAGTTGTACAACATACAGGAAGACCCAATCCCTGTGCTGAAGTGCTGCCACTTAACTCCTCACTCAGGAACTGAGGTAAGTGAGGGATACTTTTGAATACATAGGATGTGACACTAGTTATTGTCTAATTGCGGGATCATGGAGATGAGGTCAATAGATCCACAAATGTCTGTGGATGACAAATGTCATGTATTTTCTTCTGAGGAACAAGATGAAGATGATGCAATCACTGTACCAGTTATTCCTGAGGGGAAACAGAAAGAGGAATATGAAGGTTGTGGTAGGAAAGAATAGAACATGGGGGAGGAGGAGAACAGAAGTCTAAAGACTAATAATATATACGCCAAAATATGCTCACAGTAGAAAATGTGCCAGTGACTGCCTTATTTCAATGCAGAACCAGACTGCCTTTTGCCTGAAGATCATTTGACTTCAATTAGTTAACAGGGGGGTGTGTGTGTGAGTGAGAGAGAGAGAGAGAGAGAGAGAGAGAAAGCATAGAATGATAGATATACTACTCTCAGTCCTCAGGAATTGGCACACATCAGAACTACCTTTTTCGTTTGGTTTCATTTGATTATATGATATAAACAACAGTTGTATCCATCTGTGTCTTTATACATAGGTGTATTTATTATTATCTATAAAACCTTACATATAAGATTTGCAGATGGTGAGGGGATGGAAGTTGCCCCATTATTCATTGTATGTTGTGTCATCCTAAATATTTTAGAGCTCATATGATTAGTAGTGGGAAATCTATCTGTGTTCCCTTGAGCATTTGTAGTTTGCTGTGTTTAACAGGCCAGTCTATGTTGATGTCATTATTAAGGAGGAATCAGTTTTGGGAGAATCAGGTGGCTTTCAGAACTCTATACATATACTTATATACAAAAGGACTACTTTAAAATATCATTATTAAGGTTTCAAAGTCAAGCCACAAAAAGTTAGGAAATTCTAGAATTAAGATTGCCTGTACAACCTTAATTCAGCTCCCTTGTGTATGCATTATAAGTCTTTAATTACATGATCACATACTATTTTTTTCTTAATTCAACTCTATTTCCTCACTTTTGAGTGGCTTGATTTTTTTCAAATTTAACAATGGTCTCATGTGTAATTTCCTAGATTTTTTTTTAAACAGCAAACTGAGAAAACAGAAATTCCACCTTGTGGTATCATATTGACACTCATACCAGTCATCAGCAAGTTTGAAATCTTTAGATACACTGCACAGATCTCTGACACTTGAGCTAAGGGAGTAACTGACAGCAGTAGTAGGTTATCATCCCCTACATGGACTAACACTAGAGGGGGATGGGATGTTTTGCCAGTGGGTTTCACAGATGTTTGCAGATAGCAGAGGAATAACGAGATCCAGGAATTTTGGGTTCCATACCTGGCTCTGCAGGGTAGTGTGCTCTAGTAGGCACAGACACTTCTGCCCACTTCCCTCAATCTTGCTCTATTCTGCCTCTTCCCTTCCACCCTGTCCTTGTTCCAGTCTTCTCTCTCCCCACTCCTGGCCCATTGTTAAGGTTTCAAAATCAAGCCACTCAAAAGTTAGCAAATCATCCCAGTCCCCTTCTGCTCACCCAGCTAGTCCCAATCTCCACCTCTCAGACTTCTCATCCCAGTTTCAGACTCCTTGTCCCTCACATCCTGGTCACACTCCTCACTCCCATTCCCAATCACTTTGCCCAGCCAGTTCCAGTTCTCTGATTGCACTGTGACTCCCTGTCAAATCTGTCTCTTCTCGCCTCCCACTTCCTTCCCACAACCCCTCTGATTTCCCAGTCCCAGTCTCTGCCCCCAGCTCCTGGTCTCAGTCTCTGTACCATCCCAACACTCAGCCCCAGGTTCCCTCTTCCCCTACCAACTTCTCACTCCCCTAGCCCAGACTCCTTGTCCCCATCCATTCCTCCACCCCAGGGCTCAGCTCTTTTCCCTTCTTCAGTTGAATCGGATTACTTTCTCCACACTGCCTGGGCCTAGCAGGGACATCACGGAGAGCACCAGAGAGACAGGATTCCTGTTCTGTGTTCCAGTGCCCAGCATTGGCCAGGCCCACGGCACTCTACAGGCTCACTGCAGGGAAATTTCTGCTCAGCCATGGGCTGGAGCATACCCAGTGTTGGATGTAATCTCTGGGAAATGTTAGAGCTTTGTGCTAAAAGTTTCTACTGAGCATGTGTGAACTGTGATTTCTTCAAAGGCTTATATCTTGACCAAATTTGGGTGGATTTTCCTGGGGATGGCAAAAAGGCACATCCCTGGCATCAAGATCATCTCCTTTGAAATTTCAAGTCCTTGCTCCAAATCATGGGGGCACGAGAGTTTCTGAAAGTAAAAGTAGTCAGAATTTTTTAACTTGATTGATTGATAAAAGAGTGTAGTTTTTTTTCCCCTAGCCTTGTTCTTGGAAACAACTGAACTGTTTTGGCTGAAATTTTTGATGTCTGGTGTTTGCCTCAAGCTAAAATTTGGCAAAGTTATAAGCAACTGAAAACAGGGTCTTATAATGGAAAGTGTCAGGCAACTTTAATAATAACAGCCATGCCTAAACTATGCTACTTCTGCTGTTGCTGTTACATGGCTCCTTTGCTTAATTTATGGACCTTAGTTGAGATGGTTGTTATGCTACTTTCACAATAAATTAATTTAATCATATACAGCTTTCAGTTATGGGCCTGACATTCATTTTCTGCTAACAGTGACATGAACAAAATTTTGTTTTTCTGAAGATTCATGAGAAGGAAATACAAAATGGGTGAAGATACGACTAGTTGAAATTTGATGTCTAATGTATCCAAGTATTTATGAATAATTTTTCTTCCATCTCCAGCACTGAGCTAATTTCTTTAGACTGTTTTTTTAAAGTTTATACTCAATTACTGTTTTGAATCTTTCCATCATCAATGGAAAGATTAATGTCCTTTGAAAAAACTATGATAATTTTCAGCTGTCTTGAGCAACTGGTGAACTCCAGATCAAATGTCAGTAAGCTGTATATGAATGCTGAAAGCCAATCAAAGAATGTTTCTGCTGTTGCTAATACAACCTATATCTCTAAGTAATGCTTACAGTTTAATTACAAATAATTTACAAATTCTTATTAATAACTGAATATTTGAAGTACAACCTTCTTTCTTATGGTCTCTCTTCTTTTGATCCTTCTTCAACAATAAAATCCTACTTTTATGGTAACTTCCAAAAGCACCAGAAATAAAGAGTAATCATTTCAGTCACATTAAGGGAGCAAAAAGGGACAATTGTTATGTATGTGAAGACATCGAAAGCAGTTACTAATATAGTACTTCCAGATGAAATATTCAGAACTTCAATAAAGGTGAATTGATTTTACTTCTTATTTTGGGGGCTTAAAGTGTGTTTTGCAAAGATAGTGAGTAAAGAACTCTGAGTAGGGCTGGTTTAAATTTTATATCAAATTTGTTTTTGGTTTTCAACCAAACAATTATTTTTCTCAAAAAGTGACTGCTTTTTTGCAGAAAATGTTGAATGTTCATCAAAACACTGGTTTTCACTTTTCAATGAAAAGCCAAAAATTTCTGCAGAGGGAAATAACATTTTCTGAATATTTCTAGCTTGAGATGTGTGTCAGATCCTTTTCTGAGGCAAAAAGAGATTTCCTGAAAAGAATTGTGGAAGAGCGCGTAGCACTTCAAAACAATTTTTGGTAGTGTCTTTCTGGCAACTTTGGCTGATCTTACCTAATGGTCCTACTTGCTTCTCATTCTGCATTTTATCAGGAGAAGAAAGAAGTTAGAAGTGAATGGCTTTCAGATTGTCACCTGAGTCACTGCCAAATTTTATCCCATGTAAAGTAAAGAAACTCAACATCTGCAACAGTAATAGAGAATAAACACCATCCGCTGAAGAAGCAAATGAATTCAGAAAATCTTTGATTGCAAATTTCTGTTCTTAAGTCTCTCCACTGCTCTATGCCCCAGTTTCCCCATTTATAAAATGGGGATAGAATCATAGAATATCAGGATTGGAAGGGACCTCAGGAGATCATCTAGTCCAACTCCCTGCTCAAAGCAGGACCAATCCCCAACTAAATCATCCCAGCCAGGGCTTTGTCAAGCATGACCTTAAAACTCTAAGGAAGGAGATTCCACCACCTCCCATTCCAGTGCTTTACCACCCTCTTAGTGAAAAAGTTTTTCCTAATATCCAACCTAAACCTCCCCCACTGCAACTTGAGACCCTTACTTCTAGGTCTGTCATCTGGTATCACTGAGAACAGTCTAGATCCATCCTCTGTGGGACCCCCTTTCAGGTAGTTGAAAGAAGCTATCAAATCCCCCCTCATTCTTCTCTTCTGCAGACTAAATAATCCCAGTTCTCTCAGCCTCTCCTCATAAATCATGTGCTCCAGCCCCCTAATCATTTTTGTTGCCCTCTGCTGGGCGCTTTCCAATTTTTCCACATCCTTCGTGTAGTGTGGGGCCCAAAATTGGACACAGTACTCCAGATGAGGCTTCACCAATGCAGACTAGAGCAGAATGATCACGTTCCTCGATCTTCTGGCAATGCTCCTACTTATACAGCCCAAAATGCTGTTAGCCTTCTTGGCAACAAGGGCACACTGTAGACTCATATTCAGCTTCTTATCCACTGTAGCCCTGAAGTCCTTTTCTGCAGAACTGCTGCCTAGCCATTCGGTCCCTAGTCTGTAGAGGTGCATGGGATTCTTCCGTCCTAAGTGCAGGACTCTGCACTCGTCCTTCTTGAACCTCATCAGATTTATTTTGGCCCAATCCTCTAATTTGTCTAGGTTCCTCTGTATCATATCCTTACCCTCCAGCATATCTACTTCTCCTCCCAGTTTAGTATCATCTGAAAACTTGCTGAGGGTGCAATCCACACCCTCCTCCAGATCATTAATGGCGATATTGAACAAAACTACCTCCAGGACCGACCCTTGGGGCACTCCACTTGATACAGGTTGACAACTAGACATGGAGCCATTGATCACTACCTGTTGAGCCCAACAATCTAGCCAGCTTTCTACCCACCTTATAGTCCATTCATCCAGCCCATACTTCTTTTACTTGCTGGCAAGTATATTGTGGGAGACTGCGTCAAAAGCTTTGCTAAAGTCAAGGAACACCACGTCCACTGCTTTCCCCTCATCCACAGAGCCAGTTATCTCACCATAGAAGGCAATTAGGTTAGTCAGGCATGACTTGCCCTTGGTGAATCCATGCTGACTGTTCCTGATTACTTTCCTCTCCTCTAAGTGCTTCAGAATTGATTCCCTGAGGACCTGCTCCATGATTTTTCCAGGGACTGAAGCGAGGCTGACTGGCCTGTAGTTCCCAGGATCCTCCTTCTTCCATTTTTTAAAGATGGGCACTACATTAGCCTTTTTCCAGTCGTCCAGGACCTCCCCCAATCGCTGTGAGTTTTCAAAGATAATGGCCAATGGCTCTGCAATCACATCTGCCAACTCCTTTAGCATTCTTGGATGCAGCGCATCCAGCCCCATGGGCTTGTGCTTGTCCTCCTGAATCACTTTTTTCTTCACAGAGGTCTGATCACCTCCTCCCCATGCTGTGTTGCCCAGTGCAGTAGTCTGGGAGCTGACCTTGTTTGTGAAGACAGAGGCAAAAAAAAATTGAGTACATTAGCTTTTTCCACATCCTCTGTCACTAGGTTGCCTCCCTCATTCAGTAAGGGGCACACACTTTCCTTGACCTTCTTCTTGTTGCTAACATACCTGTAGAAACCCTTCTTTTTACTCTTAACATCCTTTGCTAGCTGCAACTCCAAGTGAGATTTGGCCTTCCTGATTTCACTCCTGCATGCCTGAGCAATATGTTTATATTCCTCCCTGGTCATTTGTCCAATCTTCTACTTCTTGTAAGCTTCTTTTTTGTGTTTAAGATCAGAAAGAATTTCCCTGTTAAGCCAAGCTGGTCGCCTGCCATATTTACTATTCTTTCTACACATTGGGAGGTTTTGTTCCTGCAACCTCAATAAGGATTCTTTAAAATACAGCCAGCTCTCCTGGACTCCTTTCCCCCTCATGTTATTCTCCCAGGGGATCCTGCCCATCAGTTCCCTGAGGGAGTTAAAGTCTGCTTTTCTGAAGTCCAAAGTCAGTATGGACTGCTGCTCTCCTTTCTTTCTTGTGTCAGGATCCAGAACTTGATCATCCCATGGTCACTGCCTCCCAAGTTCTCATCCACTTTTTCTTCCCCTACTAATTGTTCCCTGTTTGTAAGCAGCAGGTCAATTAATTATAAAACACTTTGAGATCTTTATATGAAAAGCACTACATATTATTATTATTGTTGCTATTACAGTTACTATTTTTTCCTTTTCCAACAACTCCCATCCTCCTTCAGTAAATCAGTTTTCAAAACTGTTCTGGGTGTTTCTAAAAAATCCACTAACTGTTGAGAACTTTAATGTGTATTTTAAGAAGTGGGAATGAATGCCACATGCAGTTTTGAATGCTATTAAAATGCTTTTCACATCTGATCCTTGTTGTTTTAACTACTATTCTAGCCAGTGGTGTTTGGTATTAGTTAAAACCCCCCCCCCCCAAAGTTTTCCATCATTAACTTTCAACATTTTGAAATTTTCCAACAATGATGTGTTTTTAATATACACATTTTAATATGCTGTAATTCATTGGAAAGATATCCAGTATTTCCTTCAATAATGCCATTTTATCTCACTGAGGCCTTTCTATTGTTTGCTTTGCAATAAAGTCATGTTGCAGATCACATTTTTTAACTTTTCTCAACTCTAGTGTCCTCTTTCTGTTTTTTGCTTCCATAAAGTTAAACCATACATTTCTCTTCCAGTGAGATATGAGTTATTATCATGCTCCCTATATGAAAGATTAATTCCTGTAATAGCATACTCAGCATAAACGTTCCTTGGGAAAGGACTTTTGGCTATAAATTATACAAGAGTATTTATCCACATTTTACCCATATCTAAAAAACCAAACAAGTTGTAATGTAAACACTCCCATCCTCAGAGACCTTTACAGGTTTATAGGGGAAAATTGATATTAAGCTCATTATACCAAAGTGAAATTGACGTAAGGACATACATTCAAAGAGGTCAGAACATTTACCAGTTAAATTATCTTTATGATAGCAACACTGGAAACCTTGATCTTCCTGTTCTTGCTTTATGGGTCAAGTGATTCAATTTTAAAGTTATAAAAAGTGATTGTGTTATCTCTGTTCTAGTTCCAGTTTTAAACCCTCTTACATCTTGGTCAGGACAATGGATTCAAGTTTTGCAGTTTTTGTTCTTTTTATTGTCTGTGCCAGGAGAATATGGTACCAGAAGCGGCATGCTGAATACCATGGATGCAGTCTATTGATAATGGGCCAAGCTTCTTTGTTCTTTTCAAAATTCTATATTTTGTTTAGTGACTAAAGACTCTTACAGGTACATTTTCAGGATAGCATGCAGGGAGTCAATTTTCAGGTCCCATTAATCCCGATGAGATTTGTCAGTGGAATCTCCACACAAATCATTTTGAAAATCTCTCCCTGCCCCTCTCTCTTATGGAATACAAAAAGCTAAATGAGCATTCCTTTACTAGTCTTAAAGATTAGTAGTTCTCCCTATTGCATGGGTAGTAAAAATAATAAGCATGTGATGCAAGAAGATCACAGAGCTGTGTGGGAAACTGCTTCCCCATCTTTAAAAAACTTTTGAGATTTTGAAAAATTTTCCATTCCTGGATCAAGATAATCTTGTTGATTTCAAACCATTTCTCTAATTTTTCAAGTTCAATTTAAATTCTAATTCTGTCTGCCATAGTGCTAACACCCCCTCCCAGCTTGGTATTATCTGCAAAAATTATAAGCATATTCCCTATTCAAGACATTAATGAAAGTATTGAGTAATACCCAGGACAAACTCCTGTGGGACCCTACTAGATACACCCTCCCAGTTTGACAGCAAGCCATTGACAGAACACTTCACCCACATAAGACATTATCCTCTCACAGTGACTGACTGGCCTTCTCCTATGGGTTGTCAGAGAGGCAGATCCTCCCATGAAATAACACTATCCAGTCCTGGGTGAAGTTGTGCTCTGTGCACCACCATGAATGTTAAGTCAGAAGCTAGTCCGATGGGCATAAAGAGAAGTGACATCATGAGGAGATTTGGAAAAATAAAAAAACCCTTCAAATATAAATAAGTGGACTGAGTTAATGTATCTCATATACTGGGCCTTGATATGTTTTCATGAACAGTTGTCAATACATGTGACTTTTTGTTTCTAATCTGAAGACAAAGTGATTCCCCAAGGAAACAGGAAAGCTGCAGTTTAAGAGAGACAGTGACAATCTGATTAACCTGATTAACAGGCAAAAGGTGAACTCAGTTGCCTAGGGAGAAAAGTTGAGAAAATCACCTACGACAGAGCATGCAAATGTTGCAAAGGGAATTTAATTTTTGTTGGTTTTTCTGTTCTAAGATTGCTTTAAAATTTTTGGCAAGCTTTTCTGCTGTAGCTGAGATTTTCTAGGCACAGCAAAGAGGGTGACTTCCTGAAGAGTGGGTTGCATTCTCTCTCAGGTTTGAGACTGGCTTTTGTTAGAGCAGCATTTGTTTCTCTATTCTACCACAATCTAAAAATAGTTTGCAAGGAACCAGTGACCATCTGGGGATAAATGGAATGCAATCTGATCTGTCCACACTTCTTATACCAATCCTGCAACAGGGTGGGAGGCTGGCATAGGTGCTGGCTATGTTGGCTGTATGACTGCTGGGGACTCCTCCACATATATCTGAGCAGTTTCTGCTCCATTTGCACTGGTTGGGTGATGCAAAGGATCATGGATGGATTGGGCCTTTTATTTGTATTAAGTTTTGGTTGATAAGTGCAACATGTTACCTGCCAAGTTTTTGGACAAGCATGGAGTACTCACACTGATCCTCACAATCATTATATGATGTGTGTATGGAAAATATTTAAGAAATTGTGCATATGTACTTTTGAGGGGGTGTTTATCATACTAGCCTAGAAGGAGTTAATACGGCTTAGGGGCCAATTAACTAGATAGGCTAGAGCTGAGGGGAATTAGGCGGCCTAAGTAATCCCCTAAATGAAGATGGAGCCCAGCTGAGAAGGTACAGGTGTGGCTAGTATAAAACCAGAAGCTGGCAGCAGTAAGGGGCTGTAGCGAGCCTGTAGCTGCTTTCTGCAGAGGGAGAGGGAGAGGGAGAGGGAGAGGGAGAGGGAGAGGGGGAGGGGCTCGGGCTCGGGCTCGGGCTCGGGCTCGGGCACGGGCACGGGCACGGGCACGAAAAGGCTCAGGGAAACAGCAGCAATGTTTAATATGGTGTAGTTCTTGGCTGCTGATTAGAGGGTCTCTGAGCTGGAACCCGGAGTAGAGGGTGGGTGTGGGTGTGGGTTCCTGCCAGCTGGTGGGAAAGTGGCACTCTGGACAGTGGATGGGAAGACTGCTAGAGACAGTGAGTATGGAGAGACTATGATACCTTGGAAGAGGAGGACTATCGTGACCCGACCAGAGGGCCAAGCCAGGAAGAGAGAGCACCCTGAGTCGCAGAGCGAGAGAGAGAGACAACAAGACATGTGAATGAGCAGCAGAAGGGGTATCAGATCTTGAAAGAGCTAATCCCCAGAGCAACTGGGAGGAGGTGACCTAGACATATTGGCTGGCGATGCTGAGAGATTGCTTTAGGTGAGAACCTACTTTAGACAAAGATTGTAGCCATTAAAGTTAAGTTTAGACTCTAAGAAACACGTTATATTTTTAGTTTTATATGTAAGCATTGCTTTTTCCATTATCCTTACTCACTATCTCTTAAATCTTTATCTTTGATATAAACTTATAATCATTTTCAGGTTTCAGAGTAGAATCATTTTCACTTCATCTTAGTGCTGTGATGTTATAAAGGAACTGATCCTGAGTTGTACCAGTCAAACTGTGGGTATATTGTTCCCTGCGGACAGAAAACTGGTAATTTCTGAATGTCTGGTGACAGGGACTGGACATTACAGGGGTACATTAGGTACACTGTGTGTCCAGAAAAACCTGATTGTGCAAAAGGGGCTCAGTATTTATAATGGACTCAAATGGTATTTTATTCACTAGTGTGTGTTATTTCTATTGGAAAGCAGTTAACTTAGAGAAAAGGCTACAGAAAATGTTTAGAAGATCTGAAGTACTAGTACAGAAACCTAACACTTCATACATCAGCTTAGTTGCACGCTAAACTATCCTTTATAATTGCTTAAATATTCTTTGTGATCAAGATAAAAATTCTGTATGTCGAGCTCTTCTTTGCACAAACTTGTTTTATATTTTCTTTAGTAGAAAATACATTTTTCTTAGAGGACTGAAGCCAATTTGAATGTTTTTGCTTATGTAGGTATTGCATTGTTATGTATTGCTTACATTTCTTTAAGGTCTTTAAAAATCTGCCCAGTAAAGAGTCATTAGAATAGCTTTCTAGCACAAAGTGACAGGTTTCAGAGTAGCAGCCGTGTTAGTCTGTATTCGCAAAAAGAAAAGGAGTCTTTGTGGCACCTTAGAGACTAACAAATTTATTAGAGCATAAGCTTTCGTGAGCTACAGCTCACTTCATCGGATGCATTTGCAAATGCATCCGATGAAGTGAGCTGTAGCTCACGAAAGCTTATGCTCTAATAAATTTGTTAGTCTCTAAGGTGCCACAAGTACTCCTTTTCTTCTAGCACAAAGTGCTAATTGGATAAGGTGAGCACTCTGAGATTTAACTCTGAATAATGCCAAATAATTATGGTATGAGACGCAACATGAACACCTACATACTTGGGAAAGGACAGAGTCCAAAGCCACAGACAGCAGTAACTGTAAGTTTTGGGGAGTATTATTGGAGGCAGGAAAGCTGCAGTCATTTAAAATGTGTAAATAGGATTATTTCAAAAATTCCTTTTGTACAAGGGTTTTTTCCCCACAAAGGTCACAAACTGGACCAGGTAACTCAAAACAGATTTTAAATTAGTGCAAAAATATAACATCTTATAAATTAGACTACTGAATCCAATAAAGTAATGAGATTAGAAAGAAAATTAGAAGGTAAACCCCACATGGAGTCTAAAGAAGGCAACATGACACATGGTGGATTCTGAAAGTAAATTGCAATTGAGAACATCAGAAAGGCAGTATCAGTAAAATGGCTTACAAGGATGAATATGCACCCACAATAACTAGCCCATCTACCTGAATTAAGCTACCATAGTATTGGCCTGTCCTCTCACCCTGCAGAGCCTCACTTCCCTCTGAATCTGGGATCAATTAACTCATGAGCTTTATAATTTCCTGAAGTGTTCCCATTTGCAGTTGTGCTTATACTCCCCCAGGAGAACATCCACTTTTGTTGAGAAATGTGAGAAAAGAAAGCCTTTTGGCACCTTATCACCATTACAGTGAAGCGGGCAATGGATTGAAAATAAGCAGGACCTGGAAACATGAGGGTATTGCAGGTGGGGAGGGAGAGGAAAATAATAGAAGAAAAAACATGAAGTAAGAGGATGGCAGACTCCAATATGCTGTACGGAGATGTAAGGCTTCTCTACTAAATTATTCTGATGCTTGGCCCATGAATAAAAATGCAGAATACTTATTGAGGTATTTTTTATTTAAAAAAAATCAGTCTTTTTCTTTAAAAACTTGTTTTGCACGAATATAATTAATTCTCTACTGAAATAGCAATCAATAATTCCATTTCCACATTACCCTTCTTATAGCAGATATAATGCTTAAAACCATCATCTTACAACAATCATTTTACTATTTTAACTTTTAAAAAGTTGCTTTAATATTAACAAAAAGGAGTCTGTTGGCACTTCTTGAAGTGGTTTTTTACCCATGAAAGCTTATGCCCAAATAAATCTGTTAGTCTTTAAGGTGCCAATGGACTCCCTGTTGTTTTTGTGGATACAGACTAACACGGCTACCCCCTGATATTTAATATTAACAGCATTTTGAAAATGCAATAAAATGGGGTGGCACAGTGTGGGGAAAGGAACTAAAAGATGGTGAGTGAATGAATCTGTGCCTTGGAGCTGTATCAGCTCTGTGTTTGGTTCTTTCCTCTCTCCACTGGATTGCTGATACAGAGCTTTGTGCGGAGTACCTTAAATTTAGCATCCCTTGTTCAAATGCCTTTGTTTTGGCAGGAAGAGTAAATTTAGATGATTCTTACTCAGAAATAAGTATCCACAAAACCCCATCCAAGGGGGAATAAAAATTACTTGATATGATGCAGGTGGAGAATGGATTATGGGAGAATGGGTCTACTCAAGAGTTTAGTCATCATGGTCTAGGTCTATTTTTTTCCTTTCATAGGATCGCAAGAATAAAGAGAAATCTCCCTGTCAAGAAGTCTATCATTAGCAATAAGAATTGCTAAGTCAAGAATGTAATAAAGACTGATGCTCTTACACTGAACCTTGTGGGAACTGTAAAATCTTGAGAGTTTACAGCAGGAACTTTAAAAAGTGAAATCCAAGTATGCAAAGGCTGATATAGTGTCCTTAATTGAGGAAAAAGTTCTGATGTTTAAAGAACTAAAGAAGTTGGAAATTTACTGTAAAAACAAGAATAAAAGAGGGTAATGTGGAAATGGAACCTTTAGATGGCATTTGAAATTGATTGAAAATGTTGCTGGAAACTAAATTTGAGACACCCATATGAGTAGAGAATGTTTAGGGGATCCCTGGGCTACTATTATAGTGGTTATTTATTAAGCATTGATGATGTGACTGTTGCTGTATGAATGTGGTGGGCAGTGGATTGGAACACTTAATAGTGGGGGTGCTGCACCCCCCTTTGCCACTGTCTGTGCCCCCTGATGCCACAGGAGCAGGGCCACAGGCATAGGGCTGGCAGCCGGGACCATGACGGCCGGGAGCAAAGCATCCCCGAAGTTAGTTCCTGCACCTATGCCAAGCAGAGGTTAAAGAATTCCTGTGGTTCCAATCTGCCCCAACCTGCCATACCTCTGAGGCTTGTCAGGCCTGGGAGCTGATCCTTGAAAGGGAGGAATTCAATACAGTTTGGGTGGCATTTGGAAGCAAGTAAGCAGAGATTAGGCTTCCAGTCTGTAGCACTAACTGATGGATAGCTTGAGAATGTTGCCTGCCTTGGCCCTCTGAGGACCATGATGAGCTGGCCTGTTTTTTGTTTTTGTTTTTAAATCCCAGGACTAAGCCTGTGTTTAGCTTCACAAAAGAGTGGGAGCTGAGAAATGCCTCTCCCTTACATGAGAAGGAGAGCCTGATTTCTTGAGGATGGCATAAGTGTTTTTCTTTTGTTTGGACTGCTTTATGTCCCCTGGGAGTGGATAGGCTTGCTAAAAGGCTCAGTTGGAGGGCTGTACGCTGTATCCCAGAACTGGAGCACAGAATTATGGCTAACCAGGGTGTGATGTATGAGCTAAGCGAGATACCTGCCCTCATTGCAAGGGGGTGAACTTGAGACCTAACTTTTTTGACAACAAGGAACAAATGAAGACAGTCTCTGAACCTGAAGAGGTTATAGGAAAAAAGACAGATCCAGATATGGCAAGATGTGGGGAGAACGAGAGGAAATGGTAATTAACTTTCTCTAATTGTTGAAATCTTCTATTATTGATGTTTCTTACCGGCTAACTACTGCTCAGATTACTAGAATTACAGAGTAGATCTCAAAGGTTTACTCTTGTGCAGATATTTAAGAACTTTTCATGTATGTTATGCATCACAAATGTACTACATCAACAGTTGTCTCTTTACCCAGAGAAGAAGGTATGGCCTGGCTAGTGACAAAGCTCAGCTTTTGGATGAGGATGATCGTTTTATTACTCCATTTTGGACAGAGCAGAAGAGGGATAGAGAAACTGGGGAGGTCACAATCTACTTGCTGATGCTCCGGGCCCTAAGGAGCTTTTAACAGGGTCTGTTCAGAAAGACTATCCTTGTAACTTTTTCTTTGGCTGTAAAAAGCATGGGCCCGAGTCACCCCCTGTGTTGATGCAGAGGCTGGTGCAGGGAACCAAGCTGGGATAGTTGTGCTTCCATTATCCTGGCACTGGTTCAGCACCCAATGAAGGTTAGGACTGTTGGGAGCTGGCTTAGCTTGTGCCCTGGCTGTGTTGGCCCCTGGGCTTTGTGGCAGCCAGGAAATGACAGGGCACAGGAATGCCTTACATGTCTCTCAACATTCCCTGGAATGTGAGCTGCTGTGGGGTACCAATTATTCAGGCTCTATGAATACATAAGGAAGTCCCATTGCCTTCACTGCAGACCAGAACAACTATTGACCCAGTGTGCTATACATAAATAAATGGACCCAGATAATGATGAGGGGAATTTTGGGGGGGGGTTGGAGGGGGAAGAATCAGACATCTGTTTTCTGACTGACTTTCTGTTACACAATTTAGGAAGAAAAAGTCAGACTGTTTAATACCTAAATATCTCCAGACTGGAGTGGATGTTGCAGTGATATACACAGAGTGCTTCCTGTAGGGATTATATTTATTTAACTGGATGGTGCTAAGAAACAATTGTTGATTAAATTGGGAATGTGAAGAAACGAGTGCTTCCTTGGGAGATGAGCCTGCTGAAATGGAAAAAGACTTGTACATTGGGCCCCATCCTGTTCTCACTGATGTATTTGACAATGTTCTGTTTGATTTCAGTGGGAGCAATAGCAGACCCATTTCACAGACCTATTGGAGGAAGAAATAGGCATAAAGGAGCAGAAAGAGTGGCAAAAGTATTTTGATGTGGAATAGGGTGCATTCAAGAGGCCCCCCCGCCACCAAACCCTGCAGGGCTCTCACAAGTATGACTTTATTGCCTTCAGTGGAATTGCATTGGTGCAATTGACAGCTGAACTTGATCCCATGTGTTACCTTTTTCAATCAGAGAAAACAAAACTCAGTTATTACAATTACTTCCTTATTTAAATTGCAGCACATGTAGTAAAAATGGAAAGAGCTTATTTCTTTCAGTGCCTCTCAGGGTCAAAGTTGCAAGATGTATTGTGGCTGCACAACTCTGTACTTCCTGTTTTGGGGTAGGACAGGAAGTAGAAATACTATAAAAAAGAAGAGGCTATTCTTGCAATATCTCCAGCCCCGCCTATATAAAAATACTAGTGGTCTCCTATGAATGCTTGCTCTCCTAAGATTTGCAGCCCACTTTCCAGATCAAAAGTCAATGAAGTTTCACTATAGAAAACTGAGGGGAAAATATAAGCACCTTAAGTAGTACCAAGGGGTCAAATCACAGGAAGATGAAAATACTTTGCCTACTGTATGAAAACCTAAAAAGTCTTCCACAAGGGAAATATCTTGCCAGTACTATCAACTGGAATTTCTTTCTTGTTCAAACTCCATATACATGCTCACAAAACCTCTACAATGAAGAGACATTATGAACTGTACAGTCCTTATTCTGCTCTCTAATGTATAGGTGAAACTCTTACTGAAGTATATGGACGCTTCACTGCTGAGGCTACAGGCAGAATTGCACCCTACCTATGATTCTATTAGTGTGACTGCTGCCATCTCTTCTTCAGCCTCATTCATTCTTCATGAGATGTTTTTAAAGTAAGATTTGTACTACTAACTTTCTAACAAGACATTTCAATAAGTGTGTTTTATGTGTGTCAGCAAGCACAAGAGCCAAAAGGAGGCAGGTGCTACCTGTTTCCACTTATTTGATTATTACCAGTAGTATTTGAAGCTGTATTTTAGTAACACAACCGTAGGTGGTTCTAGCAAAAATAAGTCTTTTGGCTAGCATATGCAAAACACTATTCACAAAATGCACACAGGTATGTGTACTTATGAGTATATCTACATTTGAGATTTTATTTAACTCTTATTTGATTGCTGAGTCTATCAAGTTAAAAACACCTTTGTATATACTAATCTCCAAGCATTTATCCTAAAATGTGGAGCATTCAGACATGTTAGCAAATTCTAGTTCATTGGCAATCAATTCACTCAGTGAAGTGTCTAGTGCAGACATACTTTGTGTGTGTGCGCCTCTGTTGATCCTTCTGCATCATCTCACATGTATTTTGATTGATTCAGAAAAGGTTGGAAGGATTATCCATTAGAGAGAAAAAACAAGAAAGTAAGATCACTGCACATAGATAAAGTGCTCTCCTCTTCTCCCCCCCCTTTACTCAAATTTTATCGCCCCACTCCTTCATTCAATACTCCTGGCTGCATTACTAAATGCTTGTGGGGAAAAAAAATCTTGATTCTACTTCATGAAATAATTTCTTTGGGTACCAAATCCTGTCTCCCATTCTGTCAGGTGCCTGATTATCTCATTAAATGTGGTCATTATTATTATTATCATTATGTTACTACTTAGTTCTCAAGTTGTTGTTATGGTAACACTCACATAGGGGGCCCGTTCTAGTAAACACTTTACAAACACATGAGAGTCAGTCCCTTGCCAAAGAATTTATAATCTAAATAGTTAAGACAGCATGGGGAAAGGAAGTATTATCATCCCTTTTTAGAGTAGCAGCCGTGTTAGTCTGTATTCGCAAAAAGATTTTAGAAACTCTAACACAGTTAATATTCACTCCGGTCTGTCTCTTCAAATAGTAACATTGTAGTCTTCCTCAATGAGGGAAACCTCAATAAATTAGTCGTTGGCATTAATGTGCCTTCAGGTTTCCAGAAGGGTTGAGTATCTTAGATGCTGGATGTTAGGAAAGGAAAGGAGTGTACTCATTTTTCTCTGTTCTATCCTCAAGAAGATACAGATAAAACTTATGAAAGAAATGTGATATTTTCTCACCTTAGCAATGACGCTATTCTAAATTCACCTGCTGAATATCTGACTTTAAACTGTTTTTAAAACCACAGACTCAAGCTGAAAAAAGCAGATTATTATCAACATTTTCACAAAAACTAGCAGGATTATTTTGCTAAGTGCATAGAAGTGTTTTTTGTTTTTTCTTCTGCTGACCGATACTAGCCTAGTCAATACACACGGTCAGCTGCTCTCTGGCACACTCACTTCTGTTTGTTTGACATTTCTGCATATTCTGGAAAAGAAATAAAATTATAAATGACAGTCAACAGCTTTCTCCGTTGCATGATTTTGAATAAATTAAGCAGTTAATTATAGCAGTGGTTTTTAAATATATATTTTATGGTGTAAAAATATCCAGAGGATCCATAGCCCTTCTGGTGGAGGATGCTGAATCTTTCCAACTTCCTGTTCACTTGGAGGGACTAATCACCTCCTGGTGGCTCTTAGCCCATCATAGGGCCAAGCCCAAGAGCAGTCATGGCAGGAATGCAAATTAATTCCATGATACAGTTTTAACCAATAGCATCCAAAGACAACTGTTACTGCCTCCTCTCCAGTTCTGAAGGGGAGGAGGAAGGAAGAGTAAAGAGAAGCCAACAGTTTAAAAAAAATGCCACTTGCATGATGTGGAGTGCTGTGATAAATTCTAATGTTTTTGGACAAGGGACAATGACCTGAAGGAAGGGAAACATTTAGGCAGTAAGAGCAACTGGGTGTGGAGGAATAGACTCCTAAGGGTGGTGACTGATGTTCAAAAACAGGTTAGAAGCCTTGTGCAAGTCCTACATGATGCAAGGGGCTCAAATTGGGTAGCCCAGGGAGCACCTTTTGTGGGTCTAGATGGATTTTAGGACAATAAAAAAGACTGAACAGTTCACAAAATAAATCTGATTCCTTTTTAAAATAGAAAGAGTGGGAAGTTTACTACAGCAAATTCATTTTTCTTAATGCCGTAGTCTTCTGACGTGTCGTAAGCTTGTTGTTGCCTTTCCAATAGAAACAGAATATCAATCTAACAGCTGCTTCAGTTGCTCCCTAGGCCAAATCCTAACTCACTTCTTTCTTTTAGGCAAACTCCAAAACATTTTAAAGAACTTTCCATCTATTCCTTGTTTGTCTCCCCCTTTTCTTTTTAATGCAACCTCCCCTCACTGGCCTTCTGACTGCTCAGAGCTCACTCATCCAAAATGTGGCCACTGAAATGTTTTTTCTTGTCCAATCACTCTTTGAATTCAGCCACTATCTCCAATTCCCCCTATGACCCTTGGGTCAAGTTTACATTTCATCATCTATAAGGCATAAATCATCCATCTTTACCTACATCTCCAATCTACTTGCTTATTGTGGCACCATCTCTTTCCCTTCCACTCCTTTGCCCCATACCCACCCCACAGTACATTTCCATCTTTCCTCCTCATTCCTTTATGGGCCCATAATGTGCCCATCTTCTGTGGTTTAGAGATGGATGTGGTTCATTCTATTTGTGTAACTCTTTATACTAGATAAAGGGTGTTGACATGACATCATGCAGGGTACTCACTTCCTCTAGAGCCTGAGATGCCTATACAGTGCTCCCATTGCCTGCTGACCTGGACATTCAGAACTAAGAATGGCGTCTAAATTTGGTTGCCTGAATGGCAGCCCATGCTGGAGCCATCCCAGATATAGATAATGATTTAAAAGTATCCAGCTTCATTTTTTGTTTTTCTCTCAGCATCTCAATGAAGACAAGAAGCCATGTCACCATATTGCCATCAGGGGATTCTGCTAACCTCAAAAATATTGAGTGGAAACTTATGGCCAGATCCAATGCTGGTGTAAATCAGAATAGCTCCACTTAAGTAAATTGGACTACACCAATTTACACTGAGTGAGGGTCTGGCCCTGTCATAAATATAAAGGGAAGGCTAACTACCTTTAAATCCCTTCTGGCCAGAGGAAAAACCCTTTCACCTACAAAGGGTTAAGAAGCTAAGAGAACCTTGCTGGCACCTGACCAATGAGGAGACAAGATACTTTCAAAGCTGGGGGGGAGGGGGAGAATAAAGGGTTCTCTCTATCTGTGCGATGCTTTTGCTGGGACCAGAGCAGGAATGCAGGTCAACACTCCAGTAAAGAGTTAGTAAGCAATCTAGTTAGATATGTGTTAGATTCTGTTTTGTTTAAATGGCTGATAAAATAAGTTGTGCTGAATGGGATGTATATTCCAGTTTTTGTATCTTTTTGTAACTTAAGGTTTTGCCTAGAGGGATTCTCTCTGTTTTGAATCTGATTACCCTGTAAGGTATTTACCATCCTGATTTTACAGAGGTGATTCTTTTACTTTTTCTTTAATTAAAATTCTTCTTCTAAGAACCTGATTGCTTTTTCATTGTTCTTAAGATCCAAGGGTTTGGGTCTATGTTCACCTATGCAAATTGGTGAGGATTTTTATCAAGCCTTCCCCAGGAAAGGGGGTGTAATGCTTGGGGGGATATTTTTTGGGGGGAGACGTTTCCAAGTGAGCACTTTCCCTGTTCTTTGTGTAACACTTTGGTGGTGGCAGCACTTAACCTAAGCTGGTAAGAATAAGCTTAGGGGGGCTTTCATGCAGGTCCCCACATCTGAACTCTAGGGTACAGAGTGGGGAAGGAACCTTGACATGGTGGCAGAGCGGTGGGATTTCAATAATTTGAAATCATTGAGTTTTTTTTTTTTTAACCAGAAGCACAGAAGGATTTTAAAAGGTTTTGTAAAAGGGGACAAAGCAACGAGCATAACAAAAGGGAGCTTGCTTTTGTGAGCTGGAGTTTCTCAACCTAAAGGTAGGGTAGTTGACCTCCTGCAGCGAAATTCACAAGTTTTTCACAGACCTGAATGCTTGCGTTTTTTTTTTTTTTTTTTTTTAAAGCTAAGAGCTACTAGAGGGTTTTTCTGACTATTTGCCTGGAGACAAAGGTGGGGTTTGGTTTTTTTTTTTAGGATTTTTCTGTAGGCTGACAATCACTATCAGAACATAGGTATCAGATTACAGCACCACTTTTTTTTTTTTGACAAGCCAAGCTTTTTTTTTTGTTTTGTTTTTATTTATAACTCTTGGGTGTAAAGTTAGTTAAAAACAGAGAGGCAAACATGACAGAGTGCAAGGGAGAAACAACCAAAGAGGCTGCCCACAGGAGAGCTATGGAGGCAAAGGAAAAAGAAATGGAGGAGAAGGAATAAGAGAGGAAGCATGAACTGGAGTTAGAGAAGGTAAGGGCTGAGCAGAATTTACTGGATAACCCTAACAATCCTTCACCAACAATCCACAAATGGGAGCTACTATGTCCACAGTATGATGAATCCAGTGATATTGCTGAATATTTTCTCACCTTTGAGAGACTGCACTCTCCATAAAATTCCTGAAGCTCACAAGATAACCACATTGGTTGCAAAATTGATTGGAAGAGCTCTGGCATATTTAATAAGATGCCTATTGATGAGGTTTCTAACTATAATAAGTTCAAGGATTTGGTTTTAAAGCAATTTCAAATTACACCTGAAACTTAGAGTAAAATTTCGAACCCTTAAGAGAGGGCCTGGACTAAGTAATGTGACTTTTGTAAATCAGATGAAGGACCGGTTAGATAAATGGGCCCAAGGAAGGGGTGTCACTAGTTTTGACAGAATGTATGATTTGATAGCTCAGGACCAATTCCTGAATATGTCCAAGGAGGAAATAAAAGTGTTTATGGGATAAGGAAATGGACTCAGCAGAAAGTCTTGCTTCTTATGCTGATCGATATGAGCAGTCCCAGACTGCTGGAGAGGCGGGGCAAGCTGGAACAAAATGGGTGAAGGGAGGAAAGGGGAACAACCCTGGTCACAGAGTGGATACCAGAAGGGACACCCTCAGACCACACCCTACTACTGGGGGAAGCCCTAGGCCCCAACTACACACCAAGGAATACTCCAGAAACCTTATCGTCCTGCCACACCATTCTCCAGCAACCCACCTCGCCCGTGACCCGTCAGCTGGACGATGTTTTAAATGTAATGAGCCGGGGCATGTAAAGGCCAACTGCCCCAAGAACCCCAACAGATTACAGTTCATTGCACCGGAATCACACCAAACGTCCTCAGGCCCAGATACCTCCCAGATTCCCTCTGAGCAGAGGGAAACTGAATGTGGGAGGGAAGAAGGTCACCGCGTGGAGGGACACCGGAGCACAAGTGTCGGCTATCCATGCTTCCTTAGTGGACCCCAATTTAATCGACCCAGAGATCCAAGTGACAATTCAACCCTTCACGTCTAACTCTTTCAATTTGCCTACAGCCAAGTTCCCTGTCCAGTACAAGGGCTGGACAGGAATGTGGACTTTTGCAATCTATGATGATTATCCCATCCCCATGCTGTTGGGAGAAGACTTGGCCAATCATGTGAAGCTAGCCAAGAGGGTGGGAATGGTCACCTGCAGCCAGGCTAAGCAAGCAGTCATGCCTAGCTCTGTTCTGGAAACTTCTACCAGGACCTGGTCATAGTTGATGGAACTGGACCCCATGCCAACATCTACAACAACAGTAGTGGATCCAGTCCCAGAGACCCAGATAGAGCCAGTCCCAGAACCGGAACAGGCAGAACAACCAGCACCAGACCCATTGCCAGCACTGAATGCAGTACTTGCAACCCCAACACCAGAGGGCCCCACCGACCTCAACTGGCAGCAGCCGATAACCCTACACAAGAGGCTCAGCTGGAGCCTGAACCCCAACATAGTGCACCAGTAGAGAGCGGTTCACAGTCAACGGAAACAGCCCCATCCCCTACATCACTTCCAGAGGGACCAAGCCTAGATTTACAATCCAATGAGGAAGTGATGTCTCCAGCATAAAGGGAACAGTTCCAGACCAAACAGGAAGCAGATGAAAACCTGCAAAGAGCTTGGACAGTGGCATGGAGCAAACCACCACCTCTCAGCTCTTCTAATCGATCCAGGTTTGTTGTAGAAAGAGGACTCTTATACAAGGAAACTCTTTCTGGTGGACACCAGGAAGACTGGCATCCTCAGAGACAGTTGGTAGTTCCAACTAAGTACCGGATAAAGCTCTTGAGCTTAGCCCACGATCATCTTAGTGGCCATGCTGGAGTGAACAGGACCAAAGACCGTTTGGGGAGGTCATTCCACTAGGAGGGAATGGGAAAGGATGTTTCTACCTATGTCCAGTCTTGTGAGGTATGCCGAAGAGTGGGAAAACCCCAAGACCAGGTCAAAGCCCCTCTCCAGCCACTCCCCATCATTGAGGTTCCATTTCAGTGTGTAGCTGTGGATATTCTGGGTCCTTTTCCAAAAAAGACACCCAGAGGAAAGCAGTACATACTGATTTTCATGGATTTCTGATGGCCGGAAGCAGTAGCTCTAAGCAACACCAGGGCTAAAAGTGTGTGCCAGGCACTAACAGACATTTTTGCCAGGGTAGGTTGGCCCTCTGACATCCTCACAGATGCAGGAATTAATTTCCTGGCAGGAACTATGGAAAGCCTGTGGGAAGCTCATGGGATGAATCACTTGGTTGCCACCCCTTACCATCATCAAACAAATGGCCTGGTGGAGAAATGTAATGGAACTTTGGGGACCAAGATATGTAAATGAGCACTCCAGTGATTGGGACCTACTGTTGCAGCAGTTGCTCTTTGACTACAGAGCTGTACCACATCCCAGTTTAGGGTTTTCACCATTTGAACTTGTATATGGCCATGAGGTTAAGGGGCCATTACAGTTGGTGAAGCAGCAACGGGAGAGATTTACACCTTCTCCAGGAACTAACATTCTGGACTTTGTAACCAACCTAAAAAACACCCTCCGAACCTCTTTGGCCCTTGCTAAAGAAAACCTAAAGGATGCTCAAAAAGAGCAAAAAGCCTTGTATGATAAACATGCCAGAGAGCGTTCCTTCAAAGTAGGGGACCAGGTTATGGCCTTAAAGGCGCACCAGGCCCATAAAATGGAAACGTCGTGGGAAGGGCCATTCACATTCCAGGAGCACCTGGGAGCTGTTAATTATCTCATAGCATTCCCCACCTCCAACCGAAAGCCTAAGGTGTACCATATTAATTCTCTAAAGCCCTTTTATTCCAGAGAATTAAAAGTTTGTCAGTTTACAGCCCAGGAAGGAGATGATGCTGAGTGGCCTGAAGGTGTCTACTGTGAAGGGAAAAGTGCTGGTGGTGTGGAAGAGGTGAACCTTTCCATGACCCTTGGACGTATGCAGTGACAGCAGATCAAGGAGCTGTGCACTAGCTATGCGCTGGCATTCTCAGCCATCCCAGGACTGACTGAATGGGCATACCACTCTATTGACACAGGTAATGCTCACCCAATTAAAGTCCAACCTTACCGGCTGTCTCCTCAAGCTAAAGCTGCTATAGAACCGGAGATCCAGGATATGCTACAGATGGGGGTAATCCACCCCTCTGGCAGTGCATGGGCATCTCCAGTGGTTCTAGTTCCCAAACCAGATGGGGAGATATGTTTCTGCATGGACTACCGTAAGCTAAATGCTGTAACTCGCCCAGACAACTATCCAATGCCATGCACAGATGAACTATTAGAGAAACTGGGACGGGCCCAGTTCATCTCTACCTTGGACTTAACCAAGGGGTACTGGCAGGTACTGCTAGATGAATCTGCCAAGGAAAGGTCATCCTTCACCACACATGTCGGGCTGTATGAATTTAATGTACTCCCTTTCAGGCTGCGGAATGCACTCGCCACCTTCCAAAGACTTGTAGATGGTCTCCTAGTGGGATTAGGAGAATATGCAGTCACCTATCTTGATGATGTGGCCATGTTTTTGGATTCCTGGGCAGAACACCTGGAACATCTACAAAAAGTCTTTGAGTGCATAAGGGAGGCAGGACTAACTGTTAAGGCTAAGTAGTGTCAAATAGGCCTAAATAGAGTGACTTACCTTGGACACCAAGTGGGTCAAGGAACTATCAACCCCCCAGGCCAAAGTGGATGCTATCCAAAAATGGCCTGTCCCAAAGCCTTCCCCAGGAAAGGGGGTATAGTGCTTGGGGGGATATTTGGGGGGGGGAGGGAGATGTTTCCAAGTGAGCACTTCCCCTGTTCTTTGTGTAACACTTTGGTGGTGGCAGTGCTTAACCTAAGCTGGTAAAAATAAGCTTATGGGGTCTTTCATGCAGGTCCCCACATCTGTACCCTAGAGTTCAGAGTGGGGAAGGAACCTTGACAGGCCCTTAGAGGATTTCTCAGTAGATTCTACAATATGAAGTGTTTTTGTATATCTTTTTTGTTCTGTGTGTGTGTGTGTGTGTGTGTAATACAAGGGTACACTATGGGTTTCTATTTACTATATATTTTTCATGACAACCACAAAGTAAAATGACTTTTTGTACTGTGGCTTACAGAAACGTTGAGAAAACACATTAGCTTCAAATATAAAGTATGTCATTTATTTATTTTACTGAACATTTTTGGCTGCCTATTGCTATGGCATGTAGTCACTAACAAAAAATAAATATAGAAGCCACTTTCAGGGTGTAGCAACAAGGTTGTACTGCTGAGGCTAGAGATATAGCAACCACTAAATTGCTGGCACCCAACAAACATGCAAAATATTAACCAGCAGTGAACTTGGATAAAAACATTTTGTGCCAATGGCTTTCAGCTCAAGGCTCTGGTGGAGTTAGTTCCAAAAAGACAAGGACACTCTTATTGAGAACTCTTCACAAATCCTGGAGAGCTCACTCCATGAGAGCAGATCTTTTCCTTTCAGTGTTTGCCCTGCACTGATGGGACCTGATTCTGATCTTATTTACATCAGTGTAATTCCAGTGTCAGCTGCACCACATATAAATAATGATTTGAAATAAAGGGTTGGCTGTAACCCTCTAGGCCTGCAGGGCAAAAACCTCAGGAGAGAGATTCAACGCAGTGGAGGCCAGGCAGTAATATCACTGCCACGTTCTTCAAAGGGATTCCATCAGGCATGGACAACTTTAAAACCCAGGAGCGCTGCTCATAGCAGAAACTAACAACTCATCTCCTGCCCTGGTCCCAAGGCCAAACTTATACATTTTATGGACTGTGCAGTTCAGTTCCATATCCCCAGCTCATTAGGGTGTGCAGGCAGGGAAAACTCCACTACCAAGGCTGTGTAGCCCAGGTTCCTCCAGAAGAAACTAGGAGCCTAGACAGTGAATCTGGTATAAAATTGGGGTGGTTACTGACACTTCAACGAGTCTGATGCTCACATTGGCCACTAATGTGAATAGTGACATCTGTGACTCCAGCAGTGTAGATGTTCAGAGCCAGAGACTATTTCAGTGTCTGTATTTAAATTTTGAATGTTAGATTAAATATTAAAATGCTGATTCTCCACTCCATTGCACCAGTCTTATACCAGTGTCACTACACTGACTAAATGTTCAAATATTAAATCTCTTCTGACAGAATGGATACTGCTATGCAACCTGTGGCACTGGGCTCCAAAGCTGCTGCTTGTATCACAAATGATGCCAGTTGCTAGAAACAACATCTCTCACTGCTGCTAATCATTGTGTAAGATCTGCTTTAATTGCAATCTTTTATTTTGAATACAATTTACAGTTGATAAATGTCATGAAACCCAGTTTTCAACATAGCTTTCAGAACCCTGCACCAAGCAACAGGTCCTCAACAAAAGTAATTCCCTCACTGTGTGACAGAATGCAGCTACACCAATCCTGCCAGTCTTCAGCATGTTTTTCTCGACTCAAACTCGGTGGCAGCCTAAACTTTAAAGCAGGGATTCAAAGCCTCAGAGGAACACCAGAGGCTCAAACCTCTTCCCCAGCATCCATCACAGAGTTAGGTAGGAAACCAGTGCGGCAGCAGATTCTGGCTTGTGCTAAAATAGTATAATGAATGGCTCCAGGGCACATAGAGAGGCCAATGCCATCTATAATTAGTTTGAAGGTAATTTAGCAAAATTTTGCTCAAAATTATAAAAACTGCCATCCAGAGGTGGGTGATTTGTTAGGTATCCTAAGGAACAGGAAAACCAGTGTGTAGTCATTGCAAATGTGCTACATAGTGGGAGATTTCAGTGACAAATAGACTAGTCAAAGGAAGACAGAAAAATGATATTTTACAATATCTGCAGTAGGAATAAGAGGTTGCAGATGGAATGTAAATTTTCCCACACATTCAGACCCATTAAAGAGATAGAAGAAAGGAACATTACTCTTGATTAGAATCAGTTGAATTAATTATGGTGAACAATGTGTTGAATTTAGCCATTTTCATTCTAGGTGAGAACTGTGTCAATCAACCATTAGTTTTACATAGTCATTATTCAAAAGCTTTGGACAAATATTTGTGACTAAACAGATCATGTATAGGTTGTCCACTCTTAGTACTACTAGTGGTATTCAATATTTAGAATTATCTATTTTAGCTACATAATTACCCTCATAAATCATATATTGTTTTTGAATAATTTTTTCACTTTTGATTCACATCTGCTCTCAGTTCTGAAAGTTCATCTCATTCTATTCACCTTTACACTAAGACTAGAATAGTTGAGAAAGGTACATATATTGCCTACAAAAAACTTAATAGTTAGGTTGTTGGTGTGCAACGACCACCATCTATCATGCTAACAGACAAAGAAAAAGTGAACAATGAGAAAATGCCAATCTGTTTTCATCTGTTCCTTTGTCTTAAATTTAGATTTTAGTCCTTGTCCTCAGGAGCTTATCTTTTTGTTCTGTGTTTGTACAGCGCCTAGCAGAATGGTTCATGACTATGTCTCCTACGTACTACAGTAATACAAGTAATAAATATTTTCATCCTGGAACATCTTTGCAACTATTCATTACAGTAGCACCTGCGGGCCCTGAATGTATGAAAGTCATGTTGTGCAAAGTAGTAGACCTGGTACAAGACAGCTGAAGAGTTTGCATTCTAAATGATATTTTTCTTCTACTTAAACATTTAAATATTTATAGATGTACTCATCTATTGGGGAACAGTGCCGCATGACTGTCCTACCACAACTTGAATTGAAATATCAAGCATTGTGATCAATACAAAAAAGAAAAATTGAATACAGATTCATAAAAAGATTGTGATCAGCTTGTGGATATTCTTTGAGCAGGAAAACACGCTAAGCCCATTGAATAAAATTATTCCTTATGAATGACTCATTCAGCTCTAATTGTGGAGTAACTCGGTGTGTGTAAAGCACTTCAGATATTGGAATGTGCTATGTAAATGCAAAAATACTATTGCTCAAGACACCTCCTCTGCTTAGATCTGTCCTCGATGATTCCTACTTGCTCTTTTCAATATTCTTCTTGTTCAAATAACTGTTCTTAATTCCCTGTAATCCTCAGTCAGCTGCCAGTGTGTGCCTCTGATAAAACAATGGAAGGAATCTCTATGCCATTGCAGAAGCTCATTTTAAAGGGCATCCCATACTACAGGATATGCTGCTCCACACATTTGACAATTGCTTTGCTGAGGTCAGTTTCGAAAAGGCATTTGTGTGATATTTAAAAATGAACTGAGGTACCAGGTTTCTATATTAATGGACTGGCTAAGAGAGTATGACTGATGCACAGAGAAGAAAAAGATTTAATACATCTGATAGAGAGCAGATTGCCTTGGGTCAAGAGGTAGAGTCTACATTTTTGGATGTCAAATGTCTGTGGGGTCTATTGATGAAAATATAATGTCTGTATGTGTGCAGCACTTGCAATTGTGTCACAACTAAATCAATGTAACAAACTTCCATCTTTTGCTACAGGTGCCATCCAAAGGATGTGTCAGAGAATAGCAGAGTTGCAATTTCAATAGCTAGTTATTCCCTGGATACTGTCATCCCTCAAGCACTGAAAACAGTCTTCTCTCAGAGGAAAAGCATTTGACAAACATATCTTAGGTAAACCAAAAACATGTTCAGTTTTAGTATTGGCTTTATATGGACAATTTCTTTTTCTCTTCTGAATATACTGCTTGTGTTAGCTAGATGAGGGTCCAGTCTTGCTGCTGTTAAATTATTTGGACCTTTGTAAGAAGCACTTGAAGTCAGAAAATGCATGTGAAATCAGAAATGCACAATCTCCTTTCCCCTTAATGGTCACGGAAATTCCTTATGCTTTTGGTTGCTTTGTCTTTGTTCAGTGACTAATTCTGTATTTCTGTACCATGCTAACACTTGCTATTTTGATAGCACAGTACAGAGTCTACTAGAAGGAATATGAATGACCTTCATATAGCTCCTGTATTTGAAAGTAGAATAAAGGAGGATCTGGGAACAACAGATCATTAAGTCAATTGAGAGCTAGATTTTGAATATTAATAGAAGGTAAATTTACAAAACACATAGAACCTTGTAAGCACCAAAGGAAAGCTCAGGATCAGAGAGAGAGAGATCCCTAATTGACAGGCTGCTTGAATTCTTAGAGAACATAATGAAAAATATAAACTTTTCAAAATTAATTAGATCATTCAATATTATACGTACCCATACAGCAGTTAGTGATGTTGATCATCAAAAGTATGATATGGGGGAACACTAGTGACACAGATTAAAAAATAGCTAAGGAAGAGGTATCCGACAGAAGTTTGAAATACCCTTCTGTCCCAGAAAACATTAAGTAGTAAAGATGTGATTAATTTTCTCTTGCCTATTGTTCCTTTTTAATTCAAGAACAGATAGAAACAATCTTCCCCAGCTATTTCCTCCCCCTCCTTTTTTCATCCCCTTTCTTTCTCTTTAAGATGCTCTCCACTGAACTGTGTTACAGCGGAAAAAAAAAAAATGGAGGAGAGGACCCTTTATAGAATTAGCTCCATCCAGAGTGTGGTTACAATAATTAGGGTTCAATCTAAGGTCTTATATATACAGCTCTGGCTGTCAGAACAATTAGTGTAGTTTACTCTGGTGGTGACCGAGTACGTAAATAGTCTGTTTGTTTATATTGTTCTGTTCTTTTCATTTACTTTTCTTACCTTTTGAACATGTCTTATGGAGTTTTTATTTAAGTATTATGTGTTGCACCTGAAATTTGGATATACACATAGACTGCTTGTAACCATTCTCCTGACCCCATCACAAAAAAGAAATGTGGCTTTCAGTAAAAGAGAAAAAAGAATCAGAAAAGACTCTGGGTACATAGGCCCTTGGTATTCTATACCATACTTCACATACTTATCTAATTTGATATGAAGTACTTCAGGCAGGCAGCCTTCTTATCATCTATATCACTAGCATGTTTTTTTCTAATTTCTAGATTAATTTGTCTTTTACTAACATAAAGCCTGTACTCCTTTTGTTTTAGTTCTAGAGTCTGGCATAAGTAGCCCTTTTCTCTCTCTTACACTTTTAATCTTTAAGAACAACAAAAAAGCATTAAGAGCAATGAAATGTATATGTATGTACCTGAGAGAGAATTTGAGCCCCTGTATTTATACAGAGTAATCATATTCTCGTATGAACATTTATTTAGGTTCAATTCCTTGAACCTGTCTTTATAAGACATATTCTGAAGTCACTGCTATCTTTGTGCATTGCTTTCAGAAAAATTCAGGGATCGCATAGATAACAAGTGAGGGGCCACAACACAAGGTAGTAGGGTAAGTGTGGTTTTCTTTGTGTAGGTGTGCCTAATAGGGGAAAAAACAAGAATCCAAATGGATTTATGGGATAATAAATTGAGATAAATGATTTTGGCAGTGCAGTTTACAAAAGGTCAGTACAAGAGGTAAATGACTAAACAGAAACATATCCTTTAGTGGAGACCAGTTCAAAACAAAGAAAAAATTTGGGGAGGGGAAAATCATAGCACATTAAAAATCTCAACCTGGCTTAGCAGCTGTAAATAATGTAAAGAGATATAAACTATTGTGACAAAGCTCTGTCCTTGCCTCTGTGGGTCCCGCATTTCCTGGCGGATTTTGCTAGCCTCAGAGGCTCACTGTGACCCTCCACGTAACCCTTCTTTCTCTAGAGACAAGGGTCACAGTCTACTGAGCCATTTTCATCATAAGCCAGCGAGGGAGGTGAGGAGAAGTTATCCTTCCTTGCACAGTCTCTGTTGTCTCCCAGTCTCAGTGATTAATCAGGGGGCAAAGGTGGGGGGGAAGCCAAGGCCCACCCTCTACTCCGGGCTCCAGCCAGGGACCCAATAGTATCAGCTATGGTAGCTGACCTTTCAGAAACATGACATGTACAATTCCCTGGGCTACTTCCCCCACAGCAGCCCTCACTTCCTCAAGCTCCACTTCACCCTTACCTCAGGGGCTCCTTCCTTGTGCCTGATATGGTGTGTACTACTCAGCCTCTCCAACAGCGCAACTTCTTCCCACAGCTCCTGACATGCACACTCACCTGACTGACTGGGAGGCTTTTAACTAGTTTCAGCCAGCCCCTGATTGGCTTCAGGTGTCCCAATCAACATAGCATTCTCCCTGCCTTCTGGAAAGTTCTTAATTATCTGGAGCAGCTTGCATTTCACTTAATCTGGTACCAGGGATTTGTTTAGCCTGGAGCGAATCTCTCTCTCCCACGACTCTCCCATAGCCTTCTAGCTTGGAGGGAGGTGGGAAGCTGCTACTCCTGCTGCTGCTAGGACCTAAGCTCTCCCTGCTGCTCCAGCTGCTCCCCTGGCTGGGCCAGACACCCCGCCCCTTCTCTGCTACTTGGCTGCTGGACCCCCCACTCTCAGGTGCTGCTATTGCTCCAACTGCAGCCCTGGGGTGGGAGGGGGCTGCTAGCCTACTCCCCAGAGAGGAGGAGTGAGGGACCCCAGCCACTGCTGTTGTGGATACCACCACCTGAGAGGGGTCCTTTCTGCCTGCCTGGACTACCACCTGGAGTTCCTGGAGCTGCTGCTGCTGCTGCAGAGCCTAGCTGCCTGGAGCTGCTGAAGCCCTGAGGAGGAGAAGAAGAGGACATCTGCCAGTGGGGCAGCACCTAGAGACTTTGCAGACCACCGTGGAGGGGGCCCTAAGACTGAGTAATTTTCAACTGTGCTCTTGTGGTGGGGGTCTTGACTGTGTTTGTAGGGACACGGGGTGTGGCGTGGAGCTGCCCCCCGATCCATCTGTGTGTCCCCCCCAAGCCCCACCCCTCTTACCACCACCGCTGCCCCCTCCACCACCCCCACTGGCTGTATACCATCTGCCTCAGCTCCTGCCTCTGGACTCAGCGCTTGCTTGGCCTTGCCACGCCCTATTTCCACCTTGGGCCAGAAGCAGCAGCCAGCTAAAAAGACTTGTGCAAGTGCACTGGGCACATGTGCCCCCCCAGGACTGCCTACCCCTCAGCTTTGCCCTTACTACCTGCCCCATTTGCCACTTACTTTTGCCTCCTTTTTGCATCCAGCCCCCCTTACTAGCTTCAGTTTGTTTGCCTGCCCCGCCCATTTCCTTCTGCAGCCTTTGTTGTTTGCCCCGCCCCAGCCTCTGAAGCTAGCCCCTTGGTTTCCCTGTTCTACCCCCAGACCGCTTAGCCCTCTGCTCCATGTGCCCATAGCCCCCTCCCATGCGCTTGTGCAATTCCCCTTTTTAGTTGCACACCCTCTTCACTGCACCTTCGATGTTGTTGAATCCCCCCCCCCCCGTAGTGCACCAAGAGGAGCCAGAATTCCACCTTGTGTCGGTGACTGACCCCTAACCCCTGATTGCCCCCCGTCCAGCCCACCCTTTTGGCGCACTTCTCTCCCTGCCTGCAGCCTAGCGGGAGGAGTGGTCGACCTGCTTCCTCTCTCCCCTCCTCCTTCTGGTGTCTCCTCTTCCCTCCCTTGCTCATTGGCGGGGGATGAGACGGGTGGGACCCTCCAGCAGCCCGAGCTGCCCCTCGCCCGCCTGCCCCTCCATCACCCCCCAAGCTTCTACCTCCGCTGCCGAACCATCTGCCATCACCACCGCTGGGGCACCAAGCAGCGACGAGCACCGGGGTGACCTCCACTGCTGCACATCTATCACCCCCTCAGATTTGGGGGGAGCCCCCCCAGCCAGTGGGAAGGGCCAGGGGAAGAAGACAGGGAAGGGCCCCGCTAAAAGACCAGGTCTTCCATGGCAGGGGCTGCCCCCAATGTCCAGGCCCCACCCCAGCTGGGGCGTCCCTCCCCGCTGTTCCCTCCACCAGCTCTGCGGGTGTCCCTCCCCCGGCCCCCTAGGCATATGCCCAGGTGGCGGCAGCCCCCCCGCCTGCCGCTACATCATCTTCTCCTGCCCACCGCCTCGACTACCATCTATAGGGGCCGGGGCCCCTTTCTCACCATGACCAGGAAGCACAGAGTCCGTTGCCTCCTGGTGCCCGCCTCGCCCCACGTGGAGACCTATGTGCGGGCATTGGCGAGGGTGGTGGGGCCCACGGCCATTGTGACGACCTCCAAATGTATGGCAAGGTCGTCTTCTTTTAACATCGGAGGCCGCCGCCCAGGAGGCGGTCGATAAGGGGCCTGGCAATAGGGGGCGTGTTGTCCCCTTAGAGCCGCTAGAGGACCTGGGTGTCCACCTGGTCCTGACCTCCGTCCCTCCCTTTCTCCCCACTGCCGCCCTGTTACCCACCCTCTCTACCTTGGGAAACCCATCTCTGTCATCAGCCTCTCCCGTTGGGCTGCAAAGACCCTGCCCTCCATCACGTCCTCTCGTTCCGCCGGTCAAGTGCAGCTTCAACTGCCGCCGGCGGCACGTGATGGAGAGACACTGGAGGGGTCCTTCCTAGTCCCCTACAGGGGGCCCATTACCGGGTGCATTATTCCACGGGGGAGGCCCGGTGCTACCTCTGCCGGGCGATGGGACACGTCCGGAGGGACTGCCCCTTGGCCCGCAAAGGAGGGGCATCTGGGACCCTTGAGCCCTGGACGAGTGGGAGAACCCCGCCCCCGCTGCTTGCAATCTGGCGGGGCCTGTGGAGGAGGGTGCGGCAGGGACACCGCCAGGCATGGGAGAGGGCCCGCCCCAAGGGGAATCTTCCCTCCCTTGTGCTTCCCCACCGTTACCCCCTCGAGTCCTGAGCCATCGCTTCTGCCCCCTGACACAACCCCTGCTAGCCAGCTCCCGGATGATGCCATGGAGGGCTGGGCCCTAGTCCAGGGGAAGCGGGGCAAGCGGAAGGCTTGAGCTCCGCTCCTCCCATCTGATGTGGAGGCCCCTCAGAAGACAAGAAGGGGGGCACCGATGCCGAGCCTTCCGCTTTAACCCAAGGGTGTGTTCCATCCACCGGTTGCCGGCTGGGGGAAGACGTAGCAGCACTGGAAGGCAGTATCTTCTCTCCATGGGAGTCCCTCCCCTCCGAGGCCCTGAGGGAGTCCCCCCTGCCCTGGCGCCATCTGAAACCTCAGTGTGCCCCGAGGGAACCATCACGTTAGGTGCCGGCGGGGAGAATCCAGGGTGGCAGAAAATGATTTCCCGTCCATATATGAGGAGATCGAGGCCTGGGTCTGACCCCGGTCACCCAGGGGGAGGACGACGCTATGCCAGCGGGCCTCGATATAGGCGACTTCACTCCAGCCCCCATTTCCCCATGCTCCCTCCCCCTAACCGTTGCTTCCGCTCCCACCTCCGAGGGGTCCCTGAACTCCTCCATCAACCCGGCTGCAGATGGCATCCCGCTGAGGGCCACCGAGGACTGTTGAGGCAACCAGTGCCACACAAGCCAGGACCTGAGCCATCAGGGGCACCCCTCGTTGGTGAGGAGCATTCAACCTCCTTCCCGGGACGGTGCCCTACAGAAGAGAGTCCACTTCCTGATGCCGTGGCTGCCAAATCCACCATAGAGCCTGCACCCAGCATCACTGAGAGCCCTCTCCCCGCCCAGAATCTCGCCTCTAACCCTGTCCCTGTCCCTGTCCCTGTCCCTGTCCCATCCACCTTCCGAGATGTTATTGCTGCCCTGGGGCTGTCTCCTTTCCTTTTCCAATAGATGACCCCCAGGGAGCGGCCTTTGTGTTTACCCCGTCCCGACCCACCAGGGCCTGCTATCCTCCCTTGCCGCCCCATATTGCCCCAGGGTTTGAGGCGGGCCTAGAGGCGCCAACCCAGCAGGAGCCCCGTCGGGGGTCCACACCCTGTCTGCCTGTCTTGGTGGGCCACGGGGCTGTAGCAAGGGCCCCCGTCGGGGAGTACCAGACCGTAACCCCAGCCCCCCATGCGCTACGAGAGGAGTTGCGGGAGTTTCTAGAAGACGTCTGTGGCTCCCGCAACAAAGTCCAGCTTGCCCTCCAGCGATGGGGGGACTTTCATCAAATCCTCCGGGCCGCAAGGGCCCTCATCGGGGGAGGGGTAAAAGGAACGGGAGGACAGGGCGCCGCGGCCTACCAGCGGGTCCGGCCACTTCGTGACTCCTTACTCACCTACGGGGTGGGTCACGGACTGCTACGCGGCCCGCCGGGAGCCACGAGCATCCCTGCCGGCGAGGATCCCCCCCAGCCCTCCTCATGGCACCCTTTACCATCTCAACATTGAACACCCGTGGCTGTAAGATGGGTCTCCGTAGGTCCCAGGTGCTCTCCTCCTTCAAGAGGGGAGGTACTCTGTGGTTTTCCTGCAGGAGACCCATACGGATCCGACTGCCGAAAGACAGCTGGCGGCTGGATTGGGGGGACAGGGTCTACTTTAGCCACCTCACAGTTCGTACGGCTGGAGAGGCAACCCTGTTCTCCCCCGACCTACGGCCCGAGGTGCTGGGGGTCACCGAGGCTGAGCCGGGTCGCCTGCTGCACCTCCGGATCTGCATGGAGGAGTTCGTAGTCAACCTCGTCAACATCTATGCCCCAGCAGCGACCCCGGAGCAGCTGCAATTCTAACAGCAGGCATCCGCCTTCCTCGGCACCTTGGATCCTCAGGAGTGCCTGGTCCTGGGAGGGGACTTTAACATCACCCTTGAGGAGCGGGACCGCTCGGGGACTGAGCAGAGCCGAGCCGCCGTCGCCGTCCTCCAGGAGATAGTCGAACACCACTCCCTGGTGGACGTCTGGCGCGACCACCACCCAGATGACACTTCCACGTTCACCTTTGTCCAGGTGGAGGCCCATCGGTCGCGCCACTCCCGGTTGAACTGCATTTATTTATCATGCTTTCATCTTTCAAGAGCCCACTCCTCCAGCATCCGGCCGGCCCCATTTTCTGACCATCATATAGCCACCGTGACAGCCTCCCTCTACGTGGAGAGGCCGGGGCCGGCCTATTGGCATTTTAACAACAGCTTGCTGGAGGATGCGGACTTCGTGGTGTCCTTCCGGGAGTTCTGGCTGGCCTGGCGAGGGCAGCGGCGTGCCTGTCCCTTGGCGCGGCGGTGGTGGGACCTAGGGAAGGTGCGTGCCCGGCTCTTCTGCCGTGATTACACCCGGGGCGCCAGCCGACGGAGGGATGCGGCGATAGAGCAGTTGGAACGGGAGGTCTTAGAGCTGGAGAGGCGTCTGGCCGCCAGCCCCAAGGATCCACCCCTCTGCGGAGCGTGCCGGGAGAAGCGGGAGGAGCTCCGGACCCTCGAGGACCATCGGGCCCGGGGTGCCTTTGTTCGATCCCGCATCTGTCTCCTTCAGGAGATGGATCGCGGCTCCCGCTTCTTCTACGCCCTGGAGAAAAAGAGGGGGGCTAAGAAACATATCATCTGCCTACTGGCAGAAGATGGCACCCCCCTCACGGATCCGGTGGAGATGTGCGGGAGGGCGAGAGCCTTCTACGCAAGCCTATTCTCCCTGGATCCGACCGATCCTAACTCTTGCAGAGTGCTTTGGGAGGAGCTCCTGACGGTCAGTGTGGGCGACCGAGACTGGCTAGAGCTGCCTCTCACTCTGGCCTAGTTCTCGGAAGCCCTCCGTCGCATGCCCACCAATAAATCTCCGGGCATGGACGGGCTGACCGTGGAGTTCTACCGCATGTTCTGGGACGTCCTGGGCCCAGACCTAGTCACCGTCTGGGCCGAGTCTTTGCAGAGCGGGGTCCTCCCTCTTTTGTGCAGGCGAGCCATGCTGGCCTTATTGCCGAAGAAGGGGGACCTCCGCGATTTACGAAATTGGCGTCCCGTCTCGCTCCTCAGCACGGACTACAAAGTCATGGCAAAAGCCATCGCGCTGTGGCTAGGGTCCGTGCTGGCGGATGTGGTCCACCCAGACCAGACCTACGCCGTCCCGGGCCGCAGCATCTTCGACAACCTATATCTGGTCCGGGACCTATTGGAACTTGGGTTAGGGATGGTCTGTCGTTCGCCCTCCTGTCCTTAGATCAGGAGAAGGCATTCGACAGGGTGGATCATGGGTATCTCCTGAGCACTCTGCAGGCGTTTGGCTTCGGACCCAGGTTTGTGAATTTTCTCCAGGTGCTGTACGCTTCCGCAGAGTGTCTGGTCAGGCTCAACTGGACCCTAACCGAACCGGTCAGCTTCGGGCGAGGAGTACGGCAGGGATGCCCCCTCTCAGGCCAGCTGTACGTTCTGGCGATCGAGCCCTTCCTCAGTCTCCTCCGAAGGAGGTTGACAGGGTTGGTGCTGCGGGAGCCGGAGCTGCGGCTGGTCCTGTCGGCGTACGCTGATGACGTGCTCCTCGTGGTCCAGGACCCGGGCGACTTGGTGCGGGTGGAGGCTTGCCAGGCCATCTATTCGGCAGCCTCCTCTGCACGGGTCAACTGGGTCAAGAGCTCTGGCTTGGTGGTAGGGCACTGGCAGCAGGCAAGCTCCCTCCCACCTGCGCTTCAGTCCATCCGGTGGAGCACGGGTCCACTGCTCTATCTGGGCGTTTACCTTTCTGCCACGCATCCCTCTCCACCGGAGAACTGGCAGAATTTAGAGGGTGGGGTGATAGAGCGGATCCGGAAATGGACAGGACTACTCCGGTGCCTCTCCCTTTGAGGGAGAGCGCTAGTGCTTAATCAACTAGTCCTGTCCATTCTGTGGTACCGGCTCAACACCCTGGTCCCGGCCACGGCTTTCCTGGCCAACCTCCGGACATCAATTCTGGAGTTCTTTTGGTCAGGACTGCACTGGGTCCTTGCAGGGGTTCTCCATCTACCTCTGGAGGAGGGAGGGCAGGGCCTAAAATGTCTGCTTACTCAGGTCCATGTCTTCCGCCTCCAGACCCTGCAGAGGTTCCTTTATGGTGCAGGAAGTCCGGCGTGGAGCATACTGGCGCACGCCTTCCTGCGCCGCTTCCGAGGGCTCCGATATGACCGGCAGCTCCTTTATCTCCATCCGAGAGGTCTTCCGCGAGACCTCTACGGGCTGCTGGTCTTCTACCAGGACCTCCTCCGGACCTGGAAACTCTTTACAACGACCAGGTCCGTTGCGGCCACCGAGTGGGCAGATCTCCTTGCGGAGCCCCTGCTGCACAACCCCCAGCTCCGTGTGCAGGTGGCGGAAGTCCTGCTCGGTGCGCCAGAGTTTGGTCCTGGCAGAGGTCACAAGAGTCGGAGACCTCCTGGACTATGACTGGCTGGAATCCCCTAACCTTCGCTCAGCGCATGGGGCTTTCCAGACCTTGTACTCCCCGGCGCATACTTCAGGAGGCGAAGGCCGCTTTGCCACCCGCTGCTCGGGTTTATCTCGACCGGATCCTGCGCGAGGGCACGCCCCGCCCACCCGCTACCCAGGCCCGCCGGACCTTTAATTGGACCCCTGCCCGTGGACCAACCGACCCCTTCACCCCTTCACTAGAAGCCAGCTGCACGAGATTCAAACCGCACCAAGAAAACTTCTCTACACGCTCGTGCTCCACACCCTTCACGCCCGCACCCTCGTGTCCCACCCCGATACAAAATGGCGGGACCTCCTGCCACCTTTGGAGGGTGAGGAGCCCCGGTGGGCCAGCCTATATTCCACCTTAGTCCCAAAGCCCGCCGGGGATGTCAGTTGGCGGCTCCTTCACGGAGCCATGAGCACGGGCGTGTACTTGGCGTGGTTCACTCAATCCCAGACACCTGCCCCTTTTGCGGCGTGAGGGATACCCTGGCACATGTATACCTGGAGTGTGCCAGGCTGCAGCCCCTATTCCGGCTCCTCACCAATATTTTATTACGTTTTGGTTGCACTTCTCCCCTCACCTTCTCATTTATGCACTCCCTATCCGTGGCCCCACAAAGTCACGGTATCTCCTGATTAACCTCCTCCTGACCCTAGCTAAAATGGCCATCTACAAAACCAGAGTGAGGAGGTTGGCCGATGGAGTCTCCTGTGACTGTGGGGCCTATTTCCGATCCTCGGTCCGTTTACATATCCGGGCAGAGTTCCTCTGGGCGGCGTCCTCTGACTCCCTTGACACCTTTGAGGAGCAGTGGGCACTGTCCGGGGTTCTCTGCTCAGTGTCCCCGTCCGGTTCCCTTTGTTTGGCCCTTTGACCGCACTCCTATCCCTGTTATTTTATTAGTTATCCCCCGGAATTTTTGGTCATCTAGGTCCTGTGGATCCCCCTTTTAGGCTGGGGGGGATCCTTTAGCAGTGGACGGGCTTCGCCCGCCCACTTCCCGGATCCCAATAAGACTCTCCCATAGCCTTCGAGCTTGGAGGGAGGTGGGAAGCTGCTACTCCTGCTGCTGCTAGGCCCTAAGCTCTCCCTACTGCTCCAGCTGCTCCCCTGGCTGGGCCAGACACCCCCCCGCCCCGTTCTCTGCTACCTGGTTGCTGGACTCCCCACTCTGGGGGCTGCTACTGCTCCAACTGCAGCCCCGGGGTGGGGTGGGGCTGCTAGCCCACTCCCCAGAGCGGAGGAGTGAGGGACCCCAGCCACTGCTGTTGTGGACACCACCACCACCACCACATGAGAGGGGTCCTTTCTGCCTGCCTGGACCACCACCTGGAGTTCCTGGAGCTGCTGCTGCTGCTGCTGGGAGTCTGCTGCCTGGAGCTGCTGAAGCCCGAGGAGGAGAAGAAGACCATCTGCCAGTGGGGGAGCACCTAGAGACTTTGCAGACCACCGTGGAGGGGGCCCTAAGACTGAGTAACTTTCAAACTGTGCTCTTGTGGTGGGGGTTTTGACTGTGTTTGTAGGGATACAGGGGGTGTGGCATGGAGCTGCCCCCCGATCCATCTGTGTGTCCCCCCCAACCCCCCCCACTACTACCACCACCGCTGCCCCTCCACCACCCCCACTGGCTGTATACCATCTGCCTCAGCTCCTGCCTCTGGACTCAGCTGCTTGCTTGGCTTGCCATGCCCTCTTTTCACCCTTTGGGCCAGAAGCAGCAGCCAGCCTAAACAGACATTGTGCAAGCGCACGTGGGTGCACGTGCCCCCCCGGACTGCCACCACCCAGCTTTGCCCTTGCAACCCGCCCCATTTGCTACTTGAAGCTTTGCCCCCCCCCTTGCCCCAGTCCCTGCTTACTACCTTCAGTTTGTTTGCCTGCCCTGCCCATTTCCTCCTGCAGCCTCTGTTTGTTTGCCCTGCCCCAGCCTCTGAGGCTAGCCCCTTGGTTTCCCTGCCCTACCTCCAGCCTGCGTAGCCCCTTGCTCCGTGTGCCCATGTCCCCTCCCATGCGCTTGTGCAACTCCCATTTAGTTGAACCCTCTTCACTGCACCCCCAATGTTGTTGTATCCCCCCTCCCCTAGTGCACCAAGAGGAGCTGGAATTCCACCCTGTGTTGGCGACTGAACCCTAACCCCTGATTGCCCCCCGTCCAGCCCACCCCTTTTTGGCGACCTCCTCCCCTGCCTGCAGCCTAGCCGGGAGGAGTGGTCGACCTGCTTCCCCTTTCCCCTCCTCCTTCTAGTGTCTCTCCTTCCGTCCTTGCTCATGATGGAGGGGGATGAGACGGGTGGGGCTCCTCCAGCAGCCCCAGCTACCCCTTCCCCACCTGCCCCTCTGTCACCCCCCCAAGCTTCTACCTCCGCCGACGAACCATCTTCCACCGCCCCCGCTGGGGCACCAGCAGCGACGAGCACCGGGGTGACCTCCACTGCTGCCACGTCTCTCACCCCCTCAGAATCGGGGGGAGTCCCCCAGCCGGTGGGAAGGGCCAGGGGAAGAAGAAGGGAAAGGCCCCGCTAAAAAGACCAGGCCCTCCATGGCAGGGGCTGCCCCCAATGCCCCAGACCCATCTCGGCTGGGGTGCCCCTCCCCGCTGTTCCCTCCACCAGCTCTGCGGCTGTCCCTCCACCGGCCCCCAGAGCGTACGCCAGGTGGCGGCAGCAACCCCGCCTGCCGCTACGTCATCTCTCCTGCCCACCGCCTCCCTACTACCATCTATAGCGGCCGGGGCCCCTTTCCCACCATGACCAGGAAGCATGGCGTTCGTTGCCTCCTGGTGCCCGCCTCACCCCACGTGGAGACCTATGTGCGGGCATTGGCAAGGGTGATGGGGCCCAAGGCCATTGTGGCAGCCTCCAAAATGTATGGCAAAGTCGTCTTCTTCTTAACATCGGAGGCCGCCGCCTACGAGGCGGTGGAGAAGGGCCTGGCGGTGGCGGGCGTTTTTGTCCCCTTAGAGCCGCTAGAGGACCTGGGCGTCCACCTGGTCCTGACCTCTGTCCCTCCCTTTCTTCCCAATGCTGCCCTTTTACCTGCCCTCTCTACCCTGGGGAAGCCCATCTCTGTCATCAGCCCTCTCCCGTTGCGCTGCAAAGACCCCGCCCTCAGTCACGTCTTCTCATTCCGCCGGCAAGTGCAGGTTCAACTGCCACCGGCGGCGCGTGACGGAGAGGCACTGGAGGGGTCCTTCCTAGTCCCCTACCAGGGAGCCCGTTACTGGGTGCATTATTCCACAGGGGAGGCCCGGTGCTACCTCTGCCGGGCGATGGGGCACGTCCGGAGGGACTGCCCCCTGGCCCGGCAAGGAGGGGCATCCGGGACCCCCGAGCCCCGGCAGGGCACCGGCCCCATCATCACCGGCACCCCTGGCTGCCTGGCACCCGAAACCACCACTCCTCCATCCCAGTCCACCATTGCTCCCGCTCGGGCCCAAGGGGCACCTCCCCAACTATGCCCAGACGAGCGGGAGAGGCGGTGTCCTCTGACTCCCTTGACGCCTTTGAGGAGCAGTGGGTGCTGTCCGGGTTCTCTGCTCGGTGTCCCCATCCAGTTCCATTCATTTGACCCTTGGCCACACTCCTGTCCCTTTTTCAGAGTAGCAGCCGTGTTAGTCCGTATTCGCAAAAGAAAAGGAGTACTTGTGACACCTTAGAGACTAACTAATTTATTTGAGCATAAGCTTTCGTGAGCTACAGCTCACTTCATCGGATGCATTCGGTGTAAAATACAGTGGGGAGATTTATATACACACACAGAGAATATGAAACAATGGGTTTTATCATACACACTGTAAGGACAGTGATCACTTAAGATGAGGCATTACCAGCAGGAGGTGGGGGAAAGGAGGAAAACCTTTCATGGTGACAAGCAAGGTTGGCCATTTCCAGCAGTTAACAAGAATGTCTGAGGAACAGTGGGGGGTGGGGTGGGGGGAGAAATAACATGGGGAAATAGTTTTACTTTGTGTAATGACTCATCTACTCCCAGTCTCTATTCAAGCCTAAGTTAATTGTATCCAGTTTGCAAATTAATTCCAATTCAGCAGTTACTTGCTGGAGTTTGTTTTTGAAGTTTTTTTTGTTGAAGGATAGCCACTCTCAGGTCTGTAATCGAGTGACCAGAGAGATTGAAGTGTTCTCCCACTGGTTTTGAATGTTATAATTCTTGTCTGATTTGTGTCCATTCATTCTTTTACGTAGAGACTGTCCAGTTTGGACAATGTACATGGCAGAGGGGCATTGCTGGCACATGATGGCATATATCACATTGGTAGATGCGCAGGTGAATGAGCCTCTGATAGTGTGGCTGATGTGATTAGGCCCTATGATGGTGTCCCCTGAATAGATATGTGGACAGAGTTGGCAATGGGCTTGTTGCAAGGATAGGTTCCTGGGTTAGTGGTTCTGTTGTGTGGTGTGTGGTTGCTGGTGAGTATTTGCTTCAGGTTGGAGGACTGTCTGTAAGCAAGGACTGGCCTGTCTCCCAAGATCTGTGAGAGTGATGGGTCGTCCTTCAGGATAGGTTGTAGATCCTTGATGATGCACTGGAGAGGTTTTATTTGGGGGCTGAAGGTGATGGCTAGTGGCATTCTGTTATTTTCTTTGTTGGGCCTGTCCTGTAGTAGGTGACTTCTGGGTATTCTTTTGGCTCTGTCAATCTGTTTCTTCACTTCAGCAGGTGGGTATTGTAGTTGTAAGAATTCTTGATAGAGATCTTGTAGGTGTTTGTCTCTGTCTGAGGGGTTGGAGCAAATGCAGTTGTATCGTAGAGCTTGGCTGTAGACAATGGATCGTGTGGTGTGATCTGGATGAAGGCTAGAGGCATGTAGATAGGAATAGCTGTCAGTAGGTTTCTGATATAGGGTGGAGTTTATGTGACCATCACTTATTAGCACCATAGTGTCCAGGAAGTGGATCTCTTGTGTGGACTGGTCCAGGCTGAGGTTGATGGTGGGATGGAAATTGTTGAAATCATTGATGGTGGGATGGAAATTGTTGAAATCATGGTGGAATTCCTCAAGGGCTTCTTTTCCATGGCTCTAGATGATGAAGATGTCATCAATGTAGCTCAAGTAGAGCAGGGGCATTAGGGGACGAGAGCTGCGGAAACGTTGTTCTAAGTCAGCCATAAAAATGTTGGCATACTGTGGGGCCATGTGGGTACCCATCGCAGTGCCGCTGATTTGAAGGTATACATTGTCCCCAAATGTGAAATAGTTATGGGTGAGGAGAAAGTCACAAAGTTCAGCCACCAGGTTAGCTATGACATTATCAGGGATACTGTTCCTGACGGCTTGCAGTCCATCTTTGTGTGGAATGTTGGTGTAGAGGGCTTCTACATCCATAGTGGCTAGGATGGTGTTTTTAGGAAGATCACTGATGGATTGTAGTTTCCTTAGGAAGTCAGTGGTGTCTCGAAGATAGCTGGGAGTGCTGGTAACGTAGGGCCTGAGGAGGGAGTCTACATAGCCAGACAATCCTGCTGTCAGGGTGCCAATGCCTGAGATGATGGGGTGTCCAGGATTTCCAGGTTTATGGATCTTCTGTAGCAGATAGAATACCCCTGGTCGGGGTTCCAGGGGTATGTCTATGCGGATTTGTTCTTGTGCTTTTTCAGGGAGTTTCTTGAGCAAATGCTGTAGTTTCTTTTGGTAACCCTCAGTGGGATCAGAGGGTAATGGCTTGTAGAAAGTGGTGTTGGAGAGCTGCCTAGTAGCCTCTTGTTCATATTCCGACCTATTCATGATAACGACAGCACCTCCTTTGTCAGCCTTTTTGATTATGATGTCAGAGTTGTTTCTGAGGCTGTGGATGGCATTGTGTTCTGCACGGTTGAGGTTATGGGGCAAGTGATGCTGCTTTTCCACAATTTCAGCCTGGGCATGTCGGCGGAAGCACTCTATGTAGAAGTCCAGTCTACTGTTTCGACCTTCAGGAGGAGTACACCCAGAATTCTTCTTTTTGTAGTGTTGGTAGGAAGGTCTCTGTGGGTTAATATGTTGGTCAGAGGTGTGTTGGAAATATTCCTTGTGTTGGAGACGTCGAAAATAAGATTCTAGGTCACCACAGAGCTGTATCATGTTCGTGTGGGAGGGGAGGGGCAAAAGGAGAGGCCCCGAGATAGGACAGATTCTTCTGCTGGGTTAAGAGTATAGTTGGATAGATTAACAATATTGCTGGATGGGTTACGGGAACCACTGTTATGGCCCCTTGTGGCATGTAGTAGTTTAGATAGTTTAGTGTCCTTTTTCTTTTGTAGAGAAGCGAAGTGTGTGTTGTAGATGGCTTGTCTAGTTTTTGTAAAGTCCAGCCACGAGGAAGTTTGTGTGGAAGGTTGGTTCTTTATGAGAGTATCCAGTTTTGAGAGCTCATTCTTAAACTTTCCCTGTTTGCTGTAGAAGATGTTGATCAGGTGGTTCTGCAGTTTCTTTGAAAGTGTGTGGCACAAGCTGTCAGCATAGTCTGTGTGGTATGTAGATTGTAATGGATTTTTTACCTTCAGTCCTTTTGGTATGATGTCCATCTGTTTGCATTTGGAGAGGAAGATGATGTCTGTCTGTATCTGTACGAGTTTTTTTCATGAAGTTGATAGATTTCCACTCTATACGGCTAAATTCAGTACCTTGCATAATGACAGGTTTCAGAGTAGCAGCCGTGTTAGTCTGTATTCGCAAAAAGAAAAGGAGTACTTGTGGCACCTTAGAAACTAACAAATTTATTTGAGCATAAGCTTTCGTGAGCTACAGGTCACTTCATCGGATGTTTCATTAGTTGTTCCCTGGAATTTTTTGGTATCTAGGTCCTGTGGATCCCCTTTTTAGGCTGGGGGGATCCTTTAGCAGTGGACGGGCTTCGCCTGCCCACTTCCCGGATCCCAATAGGACTACTTTTCTATAGCCATCTGGCCTTGCCCCGTCACACTATATAGATGCAGAATCTGAGTGATAGGGTTATGGAGTAATCTTCCAGTGTTAGCAGTAAAAGTTATAAGAATCAATTTGAGAGAGCGATACAATTTTGAAATAGGAGACTATTGGGGGCATAATCATTAAATAGATATTTTTAATTAAGATGCAGTTTTGCAAAACGCCAAGGAGGTGTATGCCAGTATGTATATTATTTCTTAAAGAACAAATGTATATCATGAGTGGAATAAAATATGATATCTGTTTCCCATTTCCCAAAACTTTCATGAGCTTACTGCTTGCTGGTGCTTTCCTGAGCCAGGACTCCCCCTGACTAAAACTGATTAGCAATCTCAGTTCTTTCCCTCTGAATACCTTAAAATATTACCCCCACTATAGACATATTGGCAGCTTTATTCAGTGGATGGAAATGTTCCCAAATAATTTTTTGTTTTTGAATTCACTTTCTTCTTGGTCCAAATAGCCTAAATCTGATAACTCTCAGATAATGTTGCAAAACTCATCTCTTATCCCAGATATTGGAAAATAGGGGTAGGAAATTGTTGGATTTGGAGGGGATGAGCTGTTTAGATGCCTGAGTAAATGGCAGTCTATTATATTAAATTGCCTGGTACTGGTAATTGTTTAAGATATTAACAATTTATTTTTAAAGTATGTCAGTGGCCATCTAGAATGTATAGATTTTCCCTTTTTAGCATTTCTCTACATCTAATAAACATACCAAATGAATTCCGGCCATCCAGTCCACATCTCATGTTGTTGTAATCCTACCCCCCCATCTTTTCCCCAATTTTTAAATTATGCACTTTATCTATTTTCCTTTTCCTTCCTTTTCAGTACTGACACCCACTTGCAAGAATGGATTGATAGTCCTTTCAGAAGGGGCCAACAATGAAACAGCTCTTCCAAATGGTGCAACTAAATTGTTATGAGCTCGGTTAAATCTTCTTATGGGTTAAGGTAAAACCTCACTGAAATTGTTGTGTGAACCTCCCCTTCACTTAAGATTGCGGTGAGAGAGAGCTAAAGGATCACCCTTAAAACAAGGTCTACTAGGGTTTGCCCAGAAAGTAACATGTGGGTGGAGGGTTTAAATGGGTATTGTTCTGACCAGGTGTGTGGGTGTGTGTGTTTAATAAATAAATATAAAGCAAGCTGGGGTGCAGACAAAAAACACAGACACCGATAGCATAGACAAAAAAAGCAAAGTGGCAGACTGTAAGCATGGTGCAACCCTGGAGAAGCCTAGAGAAAGATTCTGGGTCAAGGGTGCTGGCTGAAAGCATAGGCTGATAAGTTAAGAAACCACTCCATTTATCATAGAATATCAGGGTTGGAAGGGACTGCAGGAGATCATCTAGTCCAACCCCCTGCTCAAAGCAGGATCAATCTGCAATTTTTGCCCCAGATCCCTAAATGGCCCCCTCAAGGACTGAACTCACAGCCCTGGATTTAGCAGGCCAATGCTCAAACCAATGAGCTATCCCTCCCCCCCCAACTTCTGGTTCCTCCTGCATTCACAAAAATAGGACTCTTTACATTCTTTGTAAATAAACAAGATTGCATCAAGGAAATACCAGATGACGCCATCTATTTCTACTTCCAACTGGAACATCCCCAGGGCTCCAAAGTTTGACTAGTGGCTTGGGTCAGAAAGGGGTAACATAATATTACAGGCTTCCCACCTTCAGCTGTTAAACAGAAAAACAATTTGAATTCAGTCTTAACAGCATATTAAACATACACTACTTCTAAGATACAAATAAAACTTTAACTCCATCTCAGTAAGTGCTAAGAACTCACTCTACCAGGATCTTACGCTGAAGAAAGATGATAAATCTTAAAGTACCACTACTTCTTTTTTCTGCTTCATAACCTCTGAAATCCTTTGTGACTTCATATAATAGTAAATTATTCCAGACAAACCTGACACTAATGTATTGAAGCCTGAACCCAGATACAGTGAAGCCACACTATCTGAGGTAGTAAGGTACCTGCTTGCATACAGTAAGAGATGATGGTTGTCTGATGTGTAATATTTCATACCTTACTAGAAATGACTTTGTTTTTTTGCTGGGAAGGAGCAGAACTTAAAGGAGCAGTTGATCCGTTTCTGTGAGGAAACATGTTCTTGTATGCTGTGACTTATTGTTACAAATCATACAGAGATGGGTTCAAGCTGCAAAATCTAGAACCAGATCTCAATTTGAACACTACAAAGATCAGGATGTTTCAATCTGTGGGGCTGATTAGTTCTATTGTAAGGATAGAGTGGCTACATTTATAAGTTGGGATTCAGGTCTAGGTTTGGAGTTCAGGTCCCCTCCAAACTCTGAGTATGATAGAAAAAATGAGTTTTCTGGTTAAGGGGCAACTCTAAATATAAAGCCAGTAGACTTTGGGCCAGATTTTTAAGATACTTAGGTGCTTAAAGCATGGATGCTTAGTGAGATTTTCAAAAGCATCCAGGAACCAACTCCCATTTATTTCAATGAGAGTTGGGCACCTATTAGGATTTTCAAAAGTGCCTGGGTGCCTATCTTTATCTTTAAGTGAAGATAGGGTGAGGGACTGACTGATGAGTTGTCTCCTATCTAATACAAACTTGGAACCCCACAAATCATAAGACAAATGACATACACTATGGATTCCCCCAAAGGAACAGACAAATGGAGTAGCTAATAATTTCTACAACTGCAGGTTATATGCTTTCTGTTCATACAATACACTGTATCTTATCTTCCAGGCTGGGGCAATGTGGTATATGATTTTCTACATCATATGTCATTCCAGTTAGTGCAAACTAAAGCCTTTGTTTCTGTAGTGGCATCTGGAAGCAACAACTCCAAGTTTATTTTTGGAAGATAATTGCATTATCTCATGATAACATGAACACAATGAAGTGTAGCCTGAGTGATTGTTTCCAATATTTTAACCTGTTCCCTGTTAAAAATTAGTTTTCATTCACAGAATATGAATTAAAACTTCAGTATGGTTCAGATTAGTTTGTCTATTCCAACTAATGTGTAATTACTGTACCTGACAGCAGGGTCCAGATCCTTAGCTGCTGTCATTCATCATAGTTATTTTTATTATCATGGCACTTGGAAGCCCGAGTCATGGACAAGGACCCATTGCACTGGGTGCTGTACAAACAGAGAACAAAAAAATGGTCTGTGTACCAAATCTTGCAAAGTAAGCATAAGACCTGAGACAATAGATGGATATAGACAGAAATGGGAAGAAATTGTGGGGTACAAGGGAACAATGAGACAACACTGGCCAACATGAGAGGCAGTTGTCTTAGTACAGTTCCACTGAAACAAATGGAACCACCCCTCTCTACATTAGGTGAAGGTCTGCCTTCAGGACTTTAAAATGAATACAATACAATTACTATATAAATTGAGAAAACTTTTAGATGAGAAGCAAAAGGTTATACAAAATATAACAACTTTGGTGGAAATTTTCAAAAGCACCTAAAGAGCTTAGGAGCCCAGATTCTATTGACTTTCAACAGTATTAAATAGCTGTGATACTCTGAGTACCTTTTCCAGACCTGAAGATGAGCTCTGTATCATTTGAAAGCTTGTCTCTCTCACCAACAGAAGTTGGTCCAATGAAAGATATCATATCACCCATCTTGTGTCTCTGATAAACAGTTAAACATTTGTGAATCTCTCCCTCTCTATCTCTAAATAGTTTACTTTCCTGTTCTAAATGCTATTAAGAGAACTAGTGAATTTTACCAGTGCTGTCTTTATTCCCTATTGCTTGTGTTAGGAAAATTGAAGAAAGCAGAGCTGTCATCAATGTCTTCCTAAATTCTCTTTATTAGTACTGTTTCCTTTATGGATTCATAACCTCTCACTTAATTTTGGACTACACTGGAGAAAGTACAGGGCAACATGTGGCAAGGAGTGCTCCTGCAGTGGTAGGAACAATGAGTCTTTTCCATCTCTAATTTCTAATATTTTACAACATTTTTGGGATAATGAAATCTGTTTTAAAAAGTAGTTTAGATAGGATTGAGATTTTTTTAAAAATTAGTAAACCAAATGCAAAAAACTGCAATATAATAATTTGACTGGGATTTTAAATGCACAAAAGTCAGGAAATGTAAGTTAAAGTTCCCACAACTATAATTTGGTCACATTGTAGATATATATGAAGGCATACAAGATAATGTCAGCATTTCCCATGATAAGATCCTGTTTTCAGTTGCTTATAACTTTGTCAAATTGAACTGTTTGGGCTGAAATTTTCCACACTGGGTGTCTGCCTCAGGCTGAATTTTTTTTTTTTTTTTTTTTTTGGAAAATTTCAGCCACAACAGTTCAGTTGTTTCCAATAATGTGGCTAGGGAAAAATACATTGTTCTGAACATGTTAAAAATTCTGGCAACCTTTTCTTTGAAAATGTCTACCACCTTCATGCTTTGGAGGAGGGAATTGAAATTTAACAGAGGGATGGTTTTTGTGTCAGGAATGTGCCTATGAAAATCCACCCAAATTTTGCCAAATCATAAGCCTTTGAAAAAATCAGTTTGCATTTGCTCAGTAGAGATTTCTTCTATTTTTAGCATCTAAATTTCCTGAAGATTCTGTCTACACTAGGTATGGTCTAGGCCAGGGCTGAGCTGGACTTTCCTTGGGCTGGTGCAAGCTGTGCCAGGTCTCTATCTGGGCACCTGAACTGAGAATAGGGAGACTGTCTCTCCTGTGCTCTCAGTTACTGCCCAGCTGGGCCCTGGTGGCATGGGGGAGGAAGCTGCCTGATTTGAATGCAGTGAGGACAAGTGCAGAGTGAGCAGGAACGTGGGAAATAGATTGGGACAAGAGGTCTGATGAGAAAGACGGGGATTGGAGGCTGGATGGGAGTTTGGAAAATAGGGACTAGGAGGTGTGGTGGGAGAAGACTGAGGCTGCAGGGCAAGGAGTGAGAGCCAGTGGGGTGGTTGGAATCGGGTGAGGGACGAGGGGAGACAGTGTGCAGGGGAAGAACTGGGGCTGTCTGAGCAAAAAGACTGGAATAAGGAACTAGTGGTGTGGTTGGGATACTGAGATTGAACAAGGAGCCTGGAGAAAGCGATTAAAACAAGGCTGATGGTGCAGAAGGGCTGTTCTAAAAACATTCAGACCTGTAAACATGGTAATACGACACAACTACATTAAAATACATGATAAAAATTAATAATTGTTCCTTTGTGTGGTTTCTTTCATCCAGAGATTCCAAAAAGCTTTCCAATCTTGTTGTAGTTGAGCCACAAAACACCTTTGCAATGGGGGCAAGTATTACCCCCCTTTTACTAAATGCTGTGAAGCACAGCAGTTATAATAATAGGTCAGATCCTCAATAGCTGTAAATTAGCATAGCTCCATTGACTTCATTGCAGCTATACTGTTGAGCATCTGGCTGATGATATTTCATTACCATATGAAAAGTGAATGTCTGGTACCAATGATCATGAAAGGATGGGAGACATATTGATGATTAGAGATTGTATTTCTACAAAGTGTTGGAAAACTTAAGAACTTATCCAAAAATATAACCAGAAATCTTGTGCATCGTGAAGTCCCAGTTGGAAAACAGCTGTTTGACTAAGACTTAATTTATCAAGGAGATAATGACGCAAAACATTCTTCTAAACTATGTAGACTCTATTTAAACAAAAAATAGTATCTGGGGAATTAATTAGGAGAGAGAAACACTTGCAGCTCTGACCTCAGGCCCATTGAACAAATATGGTATTAACATCCCTCAAGATTATGAACAGCAAATAGATGATTAATTTCATTTTGCTCCAACCTCACCTGAAGTTAGTCTATGACAAAGTTTGTAGTGAATATAAAGGAATTTATCTGCAGAAATTTTGAAAAAATTGCATAGCTACATTGACTCTGAGACCAGAGGTAAAATAAGACACAGAAAAGATTTTGCCTTTAAACTATGGCTATAACTTTATTAAACTTTAAGGACAAAAATTAAAGGGTTAGTCCAATTCAACTGGGAGGAAAGATTCAAGCCTTCACCTGTAATCTGGACCAACCTGCCAAGATCCCCTGACCTCTTTACTCACCAGTTTTGAAGGTCAGCCTGGTGGAACCACAGGCTATACAAGAGATTGAGGTTCATACCCTCACTCTTCACTGAATAGGCCTTTGACCTCCCCATCAGTTCATTGGGCTCAACTCCTGGTCCATGCTAACCAAACAACCCTGCATTGGGCATCTGCTTCAGTCATGACAAACTAACTTAACTATAAGCCACAACCAACCCTCTTGGGTTCTGAGAGGCATGCAAAAACCACCAAAGCATGGTGCAATCTAGCTCTGGGAGAAAAGTTCCTTCCTGACTCCAAATGGTGACCAGCTAGCTGACTCTTCAGCTCATCAAAAAATTCAGCAGCCTACTTCAGTCACACACAATGTTCCTTCTAATTTTTGACAGGCCATCTGTGCAAAACATTTCTTCTGTGCAAATTGTGCTTTTGTGCGAATTTTTGTGCGCGTGGTGTTTCGCCATGTACGTGGGGTTTAGGATCTGTGTGTGTGCACACATGTGCACAGTTTAGAGGGAACAGTGGTCACATGATATTTCCAACATATATGGAGAATAAGGTTGGTAGAAATGCTAAAAGGGCCCTGTAAGTGGTCAGGCTGTCCCTTCCTTGGAAGGCCCTTAAAAATGATGGGGGCCAACTACCATATTCAAATCAGCCAGTCAGGCTTCATGTAGATTGAGGGGCCAGCCAGGGACTATACTAATTTGATTTAATACTGTATTTTAAATGAATTCCAAATTTATCTCTTTAAACATTTTTCTCTATGATAGGTTTACATCCTTCTATATAAATCAAGACATTTTAGAGATAAGGGTCAATCCATATCATGGAATATTTCAATAAGTACCAAATTTTTAAAACTGCTGCCCATTTAAATAGCCAAATTAAACAACACAGAATTAAGGATGTATTGTTTCCCTTTCTAGAGCTCCCAGCTATGGTGTTATGAATTATGGGGTCCTGGAGCTGAGGAAGGAGACTGGAAGAATGTTTTGTTTAGACTGCTACAATGGCCAATTCAATGTCATATGAGGAATGCTGTAGGTTAGGAGTGAGGTAAACTGGCAGAGCTACTATAAATGTGGTGGGTTTCTGAGTTGAAATGATTTAACTTGTATCCACATTTTCCTCCAAATTTCTTTCCAATGTCTAAAGCTTATAGTATTTACTGCCATTTTATACTAGCAACTAAACACCCCCTAACAAATAAAACCATGTCCCCTTTCCCGTTTTATCACTGCATGCCTCAGATTTAAATATTTTTTACAATTTAGTTTTGAACGATATGTTTGAGTCCCACATCTGCCACTAGCTTGCTGCATGCCACCAGCTTGCAAGTCACTGCACCTCTCTACGCCTCTTCCTTATCAGTAAAATGGGGATAATGTGACTGCTTTCCTTTGCAAAGTGATTTGAGAGCTACAGAAAAAAAGCACCATGGAGTTAGATATTATTATTTATAGTTTTCCTAATGAGCAGATCCTCTAAGTGCTCTTCACAGAGAACTCCTAAAGAAATCTTAATTTTCCCACTAAATTTGTGTGTGTGGCAAATTGCAATTATGTGACACTACTCATAGAGTAAAAATGCAAGCATGTGCACTAGTCTGTGCAGGATTGGGGGCTTAGATTGTAAACTCTTGAGGGCAGGGACTGTCTTTTACTGTGGGCTTGTCTACACGTAAAACACCACAGCTGCACCGCTGTAGTGCTTCAGTGTAGACACTATCCACACTGATGGGAGGGATTCTCCTGTTGGCATAGATAGTCCACCTCCCTGAGAGGTGGTAGCTAGATAGATGGAAGAATTCTTCTGTTGATCTAGCACTGTCTACAGGGGATTTAAGTCAGCTTAACTACACCGCTCCAGGGTGTGGATTTTTCACACCACAAATGACGTAGTTATGCTGACCTACTTTTCTAGTGTAGATCAGGCCTGAGTGTTAGTACAGCGCCCAGCACAATGAGGTCACTATCTCAGTGAGGCCTCTGGGAGCTACTGTAATCCAAATAAGAATACTGAGAAATAAGTGAGCTAGATTCTTATTCCAATTACCACAGTTTAAAAATGGAGTCATTCACTATTTAGAACAGTCTGGGCTCAATGTTCTGATCATACTTCTGTTTAGGCTACTGGGTTGTTTTTTTCGTTTGTTTGTTTTTTTTAAAATATGTAATGTGCCATAGATGCTACTCACTGACTATAAAAGACAGTGTTGAATGTCTGGACTCAACATGTGTGTAATCTAGAATCTGCAGACCAATGCATTCTGTTCCCAGACTCTCGTGAGCAGTCATTAAATCTTCTACTTTATCTGCAGCAGCAGCTTTAGAACTGCATGAAGGGCAGATCAAGTTTAGGTTATGAAAACACTTGTGTCTGATTCACTGAGAAAGAAGTTACATGGAGACAGCTCTGTAAATATGAATGGTTTGTAATCTGGATAATGTCTCTAGCACACACAGATTCTTCATAGTTCTTAGGTTTCGTTCTCATGTGCACTGCAATAGAAGGATTGAGTCTGGTACCCCTTTAAAGATAATTTTACAAAAAAGAGGAGTCAGTTACCTGGATTTATTAGAAAGTTGATCCACTAACCAATTTTAATAGTTCAGGTCAGCTCTCGCATACCTGTATTATTATTAATCATAATGATGACATATAGCATGCATTTTCAATGTGCATGTGATAAGGTGGGAGAGCGCTCACAAGCCTCAGTGCACTAGGTGGGGATATAAAGATAGAGGGGAAGTGGCTGTGGTTGTGGCTACCTGGGGGATTGATGTGTCTTTTCTCCTCCCAGGTGGTTATGAAGCTAGAAAGGTCTGTAGCAGCTGGGACTGTTCTGAGTAGCTTCATTTTATCTGGATTTCTGGATTCAACTCATGAAAACCCAGCAAAAAGGAGCTGAAACTCTGCTGCTAAGGAGATTATTATTCATCTTCCTTGGCTGGAGATTCTACCCATTGGCCTACAGTATTGTACAAATAGAAAGGACTTGATTATATCTCAAAGTCACAACCGAATGTTGGAGCACAGTCTATACTAGTCCCCAGCAAAAGCTCCAGGAAATGTGCCACAGCAGCTTCGTGGCTTGGGAGTTCTTGGGCATGGAAGGGGATGTAGATGTACACAATCCTGCTCTCCTCCCTGAAGCCAGCCACCTTTCCTGATGATTGCACAAGGGGTGGGAATATAATCATGGTCCTGCTCCTTCCAAGCCACCTTTTTATCCTTTGGATAGGCTAGTGATGCTGACGAGGCTGAAGTTGGTTCCTTATTCCCAGCTCCCAATTCCTTATTCAAAAGCCAAATTTTAAAAAAATTCTCCAGGTATGTTTAAATTTTTAGAAATTTCAACAAAATAAATGAGCTTGAAGTTTGACAAAATGTATTCAGTAACCCAAGAAGTATGATGTCAAAGCCCACAGCATAAAGCTTGGAGTAGCATGTCTCAGCTATTTCAAAAAGGTCTGTAGTCCTAAGGCCATGTCATATGGAGTGACATGAGAAGTATTTTGTCATTTATATATCCTCAAATCTCAGTTACCTTTTCAAATTAAGACGTAATTATACCATTTGGGACTGAGGTCTTGTTCGTATCTGAGAAGTGTATTCCTTCTATATATGGATATTATGGATATTCCTTCTATATATGGATATTAAAATTTCCTTGGAAGTTTGCTGAAGTCATAGCAAAAATCACTGAACAGAGGATTGGGAAGGAAGATGATTCCATAATTCCATTGTCTTCTTGCAGTAAGGATTAACTAACAAATTAATGCAGAGTATTTTTATTGGTGATGTTGGAGCAGGCATTGGGACAATGATAATTTTATATAAGTGGTTATAATATGTCTTGAAAAACTAGATTTGATTTCAGTAATTTCTCCTTCATTGTTCCAATCCAGTTGCTTAAAGTGGATTAGATGATGAACACATGGGTGTTTCCTGAAGCAACACTTCTCTTGTTCACTTCCTCGGCAGGTAAAATCATGTATACATCTTTTCCTGCTCACAGTCTCAGACAAACAGAGAATCCTATCTCAGCAGCCATCAAAGAGGAACTCCCACAATGCATGTACACAGTTGCCCTGCCATCACTGTGTAGTCCCAAACCTAACTAGCAGTGTGCCAGTGTGTAATATTTGAAATGATTTGTCTCAGTGTTTGATTTCATGTAGCTCACACAGGGCTGTCTGGTGTTTTGTTTTTTTTTTGTTTAAGCCAAATATTGAAGCATCAAGGGCATCATATCTGGCTGATAACAGAAAAATTATTCTGGAATACTTAATTCAACCTTATTACGGCAACTGATATCTCTAACTCTCTTTCCTTTGTTTTATCTTGGGGGGTGCAGGTATTAATGTGTTAAAGGATGGATGGATGGACAGGAAGGGCATGGAAGCATAATATTAGAATTAAAAAAAACTCTAGCTAATTAAAACTATTGATTATAAATCTGCCACAATCACTTTATGGTACTTAAATACTGATCTGAATCTGTTTAAAAAAATAAAAGGTTTTCTTACTACAGTAATTCTTCCACCCTGACTCCATCACACTTCCCAAAATTACTCTGCCCTTTTTTTTTAATGTGCTCAGGCAACATACTTCTATAAGAGGGCCAGAAAACTATCCTGTCCAAGACTGAACTCCTGGCCAACAAATGGGAGCCAGCAGGCTGTTGTGGATGCACAGATGATGCTCAGCAGCTCTGGAATGGTAAATCAATCCACCTTTCTCACTCTGTTTAGAAAGTGGGAATTACAGGCTATTCACAAGTCTCCTGAATGTTTTCCCATAGCTGATGTATATATTCATTTTTATCTTCTATGTTATTTGGAATTTATTGCAAGATACAGTGTTACAAAAACAATAATTTGTAAAGGGTATTTTTATTATAGCAGTGACTGGAAGTCCAAAGGAGATTGGTGCCCTGTTGTGTTAGGTGTTGTTCAAGCATATAGTCACTGCCCTGAAGAACGTGCAGTTTAAATAGATAAGACAGAAAAAGGGTGGGAGGGGAAACAGAGAGACAGTGACTCACACGACCTCATAGGAAATAGCAGAGCAGGGAAGAGAACCCAGGTCTCCTGATTCTCAATCTTGTCTGTGCCTTAGCTATTAGGCCAGTCTGCTTCTCAATAATAAAATATCAGAGTCTAAAATTTAGGGAAAGAAAAACACTCTTCAGTTCTATGAAGTAAAGTCAAGGACTGCAGTAGTCAGCTTATGAAGGGGGATTCAGCTGGGATTTTGTTACTCAGGACTGTTTTTGCTGTAGTGCAATGATACAACATTATTTACATAGCAAATCTAGTTTTCCTTTAGTTGTTTCCGTTACAAGCGGATCATCCTCCTTTAGCTTAATCAGTGGCTGATTAACTTTTGCATCTCATCCTTGCTGTGCTCTTATTTTGAAGGCCACTGTGATAGATAACCTTACTCTTTGCTTGTCATAAAGGCACTTAGTTATTAATCAAAAGTATTTTCCTGTTAAAAATAAATGCTATATTTTAAGTGTTTTATTGTACTTACTAAAGATGAGGGGGAAAGATTCTGTTAATGAGAGTTAGTAGTGATTTTTTTCATGCCCTAAGTTCATTATATAGCAGTGTGGCGTGACAGGCCAGATGGCTACAGGAGAGTGTTAGAAGGCAGATATATTAGTCCCAGATTAAGCAGGTCCATTTTCCCTGGGTAAGATAACGGGGGCAGTTCCAGAACAAGATGGAACTTGCTGGAACAAATTCAGGCAGGCAAGCTAATTAGGACATCTGGAGCCAATTAAGAAGCTTCTAGAATCAATTAGGACAGGCTGGCTAATCAGGGCACCCGAGTTTAAAAAGGGCCTCGCTTCAGTTTGTGTTGTGCGTGCGAGGAGCTGGGAGCAAGAGGCACTAGGAGCTGAGAGTGAGATGGTGTACAGCTGGAGGACTGAGGAATACAAGCATTATCAGACACCAGGAGGAAGATCCTGTGGTGAAGAAAAAGAAGATGTTGGGAGGAGTAGCCCATGGGGAAATAGCCCAGGGAGTTGTAGCTGTCGCACAACTGTTCCAGGAGGTGCTCTCAACAGCTGCAGTCCACAAGGCCCTGAGCTGGAACCCGGAGTAGAGGGCGGGCCCGGGTTCCCCCCAAACCTCCCAACTCTTGGTCAGACACAGGAGGAGTTGACCTGGACTTTCCACCAGAGGGGAAGGTCTCTGGGCTGGTGGATCAGCAGAGACTGTAGGGATTGTTCTCCTTCCTTTTTCCCATGCTGGCCAGTGATGAGGTTAGCTGAGTGAGTGGGAGGTTTGAGCCACTAGCAAAAGTGACCAAACTGAGGGCTGCCGTGAATCTCTGGGCAAGCAAATCCGTCAATAAGCACAGGACCCACCAAGGCAGAGGAAGAATTTTGTCAGAGTGGTGATAGTTCATGGTCTTTTGGTGGTTTCCTTATAAACTCCAGGCTAAAACAATTGGTGGTATAAATGAGTGGAGCTCCATTGACAGGTTAGAATTTTGCTACTTTGAGGGATTTACACCTGACATTTGGCTACAACATGGATACTTGTTTACAGTCCAAATGTAACACCACCACTGTCCCTCCTCCCCACCACTGCCTCATTTGTCTTGAATAACATAATGTATTAAGAATAATTTATTCTGGGAATCCCATTCCCCACAGCGTGATTGTGTCTGCACTGTAGCAGACTGCATCTGAGTGGCAATTCCTGCTTCACCTTGGAATGGAGACTTCTCACTATTTAAAGGTTTAGAACACAGAAGACAAATTGCAGTGGTGTAAATGAGAGATGGATTTAGCCTGTGGAAGGGGTTATCATGCTGTGGTGGTCTCCTTAACACTCTCCAAGCTAGTAAGTGTGATGCTGGCACTTTCAGATCCTAAAACCTGGCATGTGAATGCTGCTGCAAACTGTTTAGTGGCGGTGCATGGGACAGTCTGGTTCCTCACCTGACAAGAATGGAATAATTAATTTTGATCCCCAAAAGACAGAGCAAATAAAGACCAAGAAATGTAGCTGATCAATAGCTCTGCATCTTGGAGTCTACAACAGGAATCCAATCAAAGGGCATCATAGTGAAACATGCTCCAACTCAATACTCTAATAAATGTGAGAAGTCAAGGAGAAATGCAGACTCTGATTACCCAACCCCCACTACTGTGCATTGGACACAATAAATATTTCTGTTCAAGAAACAATTATGTGCAGCATGAGCACAGGTGCATCAGATGCAGGTGAAAAGTGTGTCTGTCTCTTAGGATGGAGATGGTTGTTCTTTCTTTTGTAAACATTATCTCTTTCATGCAGGCCAGGTCAGGGATATCTGGAGGTTTTTTTGCTGTTTAAGTGCCAGTTGCATAAGATGACTGGGCTGTTTTAATTTGTACATCTGACTTTTGGAAAATAGTCTGTGTTTTGTTCTGATAAATCCACATTCATTGTTCATTTGGGGTGGAGCTCCTTAGTTTTCTAATGTTTCTTTATCTTTTGGTTTATCTACTCCACACCCTTTTCCCTTGCTTTGAACTGAGTGGGTCATGTTGGATAGCAAATAACTGATGATGGCTCTAATTTATTCCTGTTCCTACACCATTTAAAGATGGATTTAGTCTTTGCTTACACACATTCCTTTTAAATGAGTATGAGATTCAACTGATTCAATACACAGTATTGACAAGCCCAGTTATCCAAAAATCATAAGTCATGTCCTCAAAATCATAAACGCTTTAAATAATAATACATTCGCCTTCTGATTTTTTGAAACTTTCACATACAGTTGGATGACATTTTCAAACTTTTCTTTACAACCATGAAGGTCAGATTTTTTTTTTAAATGAACCTGAAATTCTCAGGTATTCATTTGATTCCAAGAGCTGCAATTTTAAGAAGCACAGTAAATATCGTAAGACTCATAATAAAATCATTAGAGTTGGCAGCATTGAATAAAATCAAAGTGCTTCTGAAAACATTCTCTCAAATAAAGACTCAAATGTATTTTGGCTGTGTCTGCACCCCTATTTCATTTGCTTTTTCTCATATATTCCAGAACATGAACTGACAGGAATGTTCATGGAAAGAGCAAATCTTAAATTCATATTAGAGAATAATTGTGGAAAGTGAATTTGGAAATCATAAGTATTTATGAGCACTCAAGCACTAGAAAACTGACTAAAAGTTACTCATCTAATTAGGAAATCAGAACAATACCATGTGAACTGTACCTAATGTAACTTGCACAGCTCAAATTTGAAACCCTCAAAGTTAGCTGTTGACAGACTACAGATCAAGAATTATTGATACAAATTATTTGGCAAATAATTTCATAGAACGAACAAATTCAATACAGTCATAAGTTGCTTGCAGACAATTAGCAAACAGAAAATCAGGTTGCGTTCATTGAATAAATTATTTATTATGTATTATTTGCTGAGCTCTAGTATTAAAAAGTATTTCAAACAAGAAATATTTACTTTAATAAAACAAAAATGTCTCCATCCAGTTTCAGAGTTGACTATGAAAACGTTGATGTACATGGGAAGAGTCCTGAACCAGTCTTGATTGTTTGGTGATTGTTTTGGTTTTGTATTCAGACAACTTTGATTCCCAAAATTTGGTCTGTTAATGGGTTCTTAAAATTGCCAGGACCATATAGCTTTCTCTTTGTTGCCTCTCACTGCTAGGCCTACTTCCTTTGACCCAGACACCCTCCTACCCTTTCTCTCCTGTTGCCTGTTTCCTACCTCCTTTTCCAGATCCTCCCACTGAATAGGTCCTTTTCTCCAACTCCCATGCACCATTCTGTTATCCTGAGTGCTATCAGTACCTGATACTTGTTTTTATAGCTGTAGGACACTCAGAGTGACAACTGGTTACCTGATAAATGTCCATAAAGAAATAGTCCCAATGCTAACACCGTCTGATCAAGCTGAAAGCAGAAATCAGTTCAGTGTTTCAGAACTGTTTGATGGAATAAACAAGAATATATGAATAGGATGGGATTAGGTTGCTGATGGTTGTGAAACCTTGTTAATATGTAGTCCTTTTGCAGAGTGAATAGCACTTTTTTTTTTTTGCAAAGTGGTCATATTGAACCAATGTTCAACAAGTTGGTACATATGATAGCTGACTTCTTCATTTTCATAGTCTAAGAATTAGGATAATTTATACCTTGGTATCTGAGCCTATTCTTCTAAGAGATTCTCTACTTTTCATGCAGTATGGAAGGACTGCTGCATGCTATGATAAGTTCATTCCATTGTGTTCATGTGACATTGATTCATGTATTGCTATCTTTTCAGGAGACCTTATTGTATCTCTATAATGCTGTGAATGTAAAGAACCCTACTATGTTGGTCTGCTTGATAAAGTGACTGTTATCTTGGAGCTGGATTAAAACAAACATTTGGATGGTTTAGTGATAGAGTCTGAGGACTGGGAGTGGTGCTGTGCCTTCTTATAAACGAAAGCCACTTCATTGGCTGCCTATCAAAGATCATAACACACACACAGCTCCTTATCCTCCCCAAGCACACCAAGACACTGTATACTGCACTCACTTCATTATCCACATCAATCATCTCTTTTATCTGTGTGGAGACTGAGACCTGGTCTACTCTTAAAAATCAGATCAACGAAGCTACATCACTTCAGGCTGTGAAAAATGTTGTGCCCTGTGAGACATAGTTAGGTTGATCTAAGCCCGGGTATAGATGCAGCTCGGTCAACAGACTAATTCTTCTGTTGACCCAGTTGCTGCCTGTCAGAGAGATGGATTAAGTACATTCACAGAAAACCTACTTCCATCACTCTAGGAAGTGTCTACACTCCAGTGCTATAGCAGCACGGTTGGAGCGCTGCTTTAGCGGCTGAAGTGTAGACATGGCCCAAATTGTATACCTAGATGCTATTGTACACCTTCTAGCAAAAGCAGTCTGTTCTAACAAAGGACCTGGTCCTGCTTTGTAACCCACTAAAACAGATTCCTGCACCTAGGCAGAGTCCTGTTGGTTTCAGTGGGTCTCCGCATGTGTGTTGCACTGGAGGACTAGAGCTATATATAGTCTTGACAGATAAGTTTTTGCACTTGGTTAGATATTTAATAGATTATGTCCTTTGTATCTAATGCATACTGCTTTGGGAACATTATTTCCTTTTCTAGAAAGGAATTTGTAGATTTTTTTTTACTCTAATCAGTCCCTGCAAGGATTTAAGTATCCTTACATATATTAATCCAGTCCATTTCAATACTGTTATTGGCCCAGAAGCTTTAAATGAGGTATAAGGAATTACCCAGTGTACTGACCTCTGGTAATGGCCCTTACCCTCTGTTAAGAATGTATGCATGTCAAAATGATCCTAAATTGTCCTGATGGAAAAAACATGAGGGCAAGAAATATACACCAGCAAAATGGGCTTGAGTATCGTGACTTCATCCAGCGGATGGAGTCGGTGTAAAAAATAATGTTTGTAGCCTTTCCAGTCTAAAGCATCATAAAAACTCTTGGTACAACTTTGGCCAGTTGTAAATGCTGAAGTTAAGGTTTAGCTACAGTTTCCATTTTAACTCACCAGTTCATTTGCTTATATCTTTCTCAGATAAATTCTTGCTTAATATTTGTGATGCCTACTCTTAGCCCAGTGGTCTAGTTTTTGGAAAATTTGAGCGAAATCAATTCAGCTGTTTGAGTTACAAGTGTATGGCACATGTATAGTCTCCGTATACACCAACTAAAATTTTTGTGCTTACATAACTCAAACAAAACTGCTGTTATAAATCTCAAACTAGGCTTGTTTTATAGTCCTAATTTGAGAATTAAAATTACTTTACATTTTAGAAATATTAGTTCATTATTTTTAAGGCTGATGGTTTTGCCCAGGCATAGTAGAATTTTTTTGATGAGTAAAATAATTTAGCATATTGAACATTAACAGATAAGAACACCATTAGGTAAGGCCATCTGAGATATACAGATACATTTTACATATGTATTTATTAAGATCTATTTTAGTTAATCTTTCCTACGTTTAGTGTGTCTTAACTTAAAGGACACAATCAAAGTACACAATCATGCTTCTGAATTGTTTTTCAAACTACTATTGTTACAAGTAACACCTAAGATTACTACAATTGAATGAACTCATAGCATTTAAAAAATCAGTGTTTTCCACCCTTTTGCTTATGCATTTGAAAGTACTTTGTGCATAATCAGTTTTACTGTTTCTCTGTGTAGACTTTCTATTTCACCTGTTTGTGTGGGTCTTTCACACATCAGCAGAGGAAAGGAAAACATTTTTTAAAAACAGGAAAATGTTTCTAAAACTAAAAACTTAGAAGAGCACTCAGGAGCATGTATAATATCTAAAACTACTTTTAGCTCATTGTTTTACGAATTAATTAGATTTCAAGTTGATTGCGTCCCTTTAAATTTATGCTGCTAAAGCAGTTTAACAGCACTAAGGCATCTTGAAAGAAAATTTGCCCACATTTTCTTCTCTTCCTTAAAAGCAATCAGGGAAAATAACTACATGAGCTAGTGTTTGTGCACTATTAATGTCACGAGACCAAGCATTCAAAAATTAGAAAAATCCAGCAATAAAGATTTCTACCATCCACTACATTAACTTGACTAGATTATGTACATATAGTATTTGCTACTTCCATTTGCCCTGTTAAATGCAAACCTTAATAAATCATTCTTTGGTATGTAATCTGCACTACAAAGCTATCCAATTTGGCTGAGGTAATATTTTCGTAAAATCTTTAACTTTTGGAACCTCCTAACTTTGGAGTGTGTTGTACGATTCTCAGCTCTAGCATATGCTTACATTATTAATCTTGGTATTATTTGGTGTTTGTATTACAGTGTGTCTTCAGGCCCCAACTGTGATCAAGGCCTCATTGTGCTAGGCACCAGGCAAGCATGTAGTAAGAGACAATTTCTGTCCTGAAGAGCTTATAATCAGACAAGGGTGTGAGAGAGGAAATATTGCTATTTCCATTTTACAGATGGGGGACAATGTCAGGGAAAAGTTATATAATTTTTTCAAGGTCTCCCTGGAAGTCTGCAACACAGCTGGCAACTGAACCCCCATCGCTAAAGTCCCAATTTAGTGCCTTAACCACAAGACATTCCTATCTCTCAGCTCACCTACATTTAATATTAAGAAACAACAATAGTATAAATGTCTCTTTCGTAGAACAAAAATCTCATGATAAAAGCCAATGGCCACTTCAATAGAAATAAACTCTTAGGATAAATAAACTTGGTCAATGGCACGGTAACTATTTACACGGGCTGGGAACTGCTCCTTAGAATGTAGATATCTTTAGGCATATCAAAATGGTGTAACGCTATCTATCTGTCTAGAATTTTATAGCACATTCATCACCACAGTGCCTGAGCATTATGTGACTTGGTATCAAGCCAAAAGTTATAGCCCAGCATGATTTTACAATGGCAGCAAAGACTAGCAGTAACACCCCTCAGTACCCCACTGCTACACATTTTGGATCACGTGGATTATTTTTCTTAATCAGATTTGCTTTATAATGCTCTACCAGAATCTAATTGCTCTCTGAATCTGCTTCCGCATCCTTCCAGCCTTTTTTAATCATAGCCAAGACAAATTACACCCTTTGTTGTGAAAGTTGGGGCTGGGGAAGGAGATGGGTGTTGTGTAATAAACAAGTTTCGTTTAAAGTTGAATTTCCTACTAACAATGGTAAACAATGTCATTATGAAGTGAGCTGTAAGAACAGCTGACAGTAGGGTAGTGCTGATCACTGTCAGATGTTTGGTAAATCTCTGGGTGAATAAGAGAGCCAGTAGATGTTTGCCTAATGAGAAAGCAGGGAGTAGGGAGACTGGCCAAAATGATATTTACAAAGGCATATATATATTTTTGTAAAAGCTCAAGCTCAGCCAGGTTTTGGGCCTCTGCCTGAGTTAGAGTTGAGAGGGCTGGGAACTGGAGCCTTCACCTGCTTCAAGGAGGACAGCCTTGGTGGAGTTCATATAGTATGCATGGCACATTGCTGCAGTATAACTTTTATGGCTTTTAATGACTCCGAACCACCTCATCACTTGAGAGGGAATATGTTGGAGTTTGCCTTCACTCAGCTTGACAAGGTGATGGGAGGTATATATGAAAACATGAAAACACCCCCCTTACATGAAAACACTTGTCAGTTGTATCAAATTTGGTAAGACAAGCACCAATGTCACCTTGAGAAAAATGTAACTCAGCTGACATCTGATGCATATGCGTATACCAGATGCTGCAACACAGCCTAATTTCAAGTGATATATGCAAATACACCCTATTTTGCCTTTTTCTATTTCCACAATGCTTTCTCTCAATGCTGCATCTTTATTGATTAAAAACATTGTGCAGCTTCTTCTGAGTTCCCTGTTTAAACAGGCAACAGGGGAGAATTCTCTACCATATTGTTGTACAACTTCTTCTGAGTCGTTTCCTGTTTAAATAAGTAACCAGGGAGAATTTTCTGCTATGCTGTGTGGTTTTGTATTTTAAAAAAACACCCACAAAAAATGAACAAACAAAAAACCCCCACCCTGAATTCAGAGCTCCTGTTCTAATTTTATTTTATGGTTTGGGTTATGCTGACACAGCCAGCCAGCCTCAGTTCAAAACACCATGATTAGATATTACTGGATTATCTGGCTTTGTAAGCATTCTGGAGCATATTTATCCCTGATGTAAGTCCATTGACTTCAGTGGTGTTACCACAGTAGTGAATTTGGCCCTTTCTGTTAAACACTAGTCCATTAATAGTCTGTGGTGTATGAAAGCCAGATTTACAGTAACTATAGCTTACACACTTTGCTGGGAACACGTTGCCTTCTGCAGAAGTGTGAATATAATAATTGTGCCTGTCTAAGAGCCTGATTCTTCTTCCACTCCGTGCATGGAACTGCTATTGCACTCCCACTGGGAATTTCCCAGTCTCTTAAGTGCTGATGGATGAACCGTTTTGTCCCATTTTATCCACTCTGAAACATAATCCTTCCTGACAATTAAACTTCAAATCAAACTTTTCCTTCGATTTTAGTTTTAATTTCACATATCTTGGCATGTCTTGGTTTTGACTCAGACACTGCAAATACTGAAAAGTGCTGAACCTTCCCTCCCCCATTTATGTGGTAGTAAACTGGAGTTCCAGGTGCTCAGCACCTGTTAGAATATAGGAGAGATAAATGGAGGAAACATTAACCCCCTTAGTTCCTTTACCCACTCCTTGTAGGAGCCAGAGTATCAAGCTTTGCAATCTATCAGTTTTTCAAATGTCTGCACTTGGACTGGCTACTAAGAGCTGTCCAAATACCAGTTATAGTATTAGGATTGCCATATTGAGATCTTATTGAGATGTAAGCATAACAGGCTAAATTCTGTACTCATTACTGCTGCTGAGTAGTAATTAACTCCACATTGGTGTAAATGAAACTGCTTGTGGAATCAAGCATTATTTAAATGGGTGGCAGGATCTGATGATCAGAGCTGGTGAGAGAAAGGAGGCTCTGGGTTCAGGTCTTCCCCAAAAAATCAGTAACTGGAGTGAGATGGGGGTGAAATGGGAGGAGGTGGTGTCCCAGCAAACATGTACGTGGGCCCCACATTTCTTTCTAGGAGCCGACTGATGGTTATTCCAATGGGATTATCTACAACCCATCAGAGTTCAGGAAATCATACATGGGGCAGGGGGAGGAATTATAGTTACATAGTAACAGCTATGCACTATTCCTGCATTTAGCATGGCTGGGACAATTCAGTTTGTCTAATACATCTTAATTTAAAAGCCACCATCAACCTTAACATTTAAATCTTATGGTCGTGCATCATGTAGTACTGACGACAGCAGAAACATTGTGATTGGCAGCCAGTTGATTAAGTTTATAGGTTTTTAGGGGCTTGGGTGTTTATTTAATAAGGATGTATGAAAAAGTCCAAGGGTAAGAGAAGGCAGTTTTGTTGTCTAGGAAAGAGTCAAAGGCAGTGGGCTGCAGCAGTGGTTGAAAGGTCTTTATTACACTGCTGCTGTCTAGCCAAACTTGAAAACGAGACATATTTGCTCACATGGCTGGAGTTTATCATGCAAAACGAGTAATTATATTTGAATTGTGTCAGCCAACCACCCTAAAATGAAGGGAAGTCAATGAATGTTACTCCAACGAGAAGGAAATTATTAGTTATAATTATACTCAGTGTCCAAGAGAAATGCTTCATTCTCCCCAAAACTGTTGCGAAGAGGGGAGGGGGGACTTCAGTACTTCTTTTGATGCTTAAACTTCCTGAGGGAAGCATTTCCTTGCAGAAATTCCAGCTAAACAGAAAGTATTATGTGGCAAGTTAAATATCTGGGGTCTCCACTTGGGCTGTGTGTAACTTACTAAAGACAGTTTAAAATGTGTCCTGTAACAAATCTGCCGATTTTAGCATAATTCAGAATCCACGATTTTCTTATAATAACAGATCTGAACAGTTTGCCATGAGAGATTAAATAATAGTTAATCTAGAAATGCCTGTATTAGCCATTTGCAGAATATAGCATCATAGCCACATAACAAGAGAAAACCAAAGGCAAGATTCTTAAATCTGTTGCTATAGGTGGAGATCGCAGAACTGCCTACAGTTAAAGTTCCCTAGTGCATTCCATTACAAGACTTTGTTTCCAGTAGTTTATAGCTTCAACCATTCGGGCTGAAATTTTCCATAATGGACATCTGCCTCTGTCTGTTTTTTTTTTTAAGTTTCTCTAAAAATGGCTTAGCTGTTGCTGAGATCAGGGTTAGGGAAAAATATTGTTTTTCCAATTATAAAAATTCTTATTATTAATTGTTGAGAAGCTGTAGTGCCTGGGGTCTGGGAAGTGTCTTTTACTGTCCCTGGGCAAATCACCTAAAATCTGGCTGAATGATAGGCCTTTAATAATCACCATTTGCACATGTTTAATAGGTACGTGTTAGAGTTCGACAGCAAAACTCTCTGAAGATTCAGTTTGGAGTGAGCATACTCCAGAGCACTTCCTGCAATTGTTCTTTTAGGCTGACAGAGGCAGCTATCATGCTAGCTATCAGAACTGGGAGCAGGGCAACTCTCCTATGTTCCCAATTCTCTATCTGCTGGTGTCCAGGAGAAGGAGGAAACAGCCTGAGTTGAACACAGAGCGATGATGAGAAGAAAGTATACAGGGGCAAGTTAGTGGGTGGGAGAGTAGGCATAGAGGGGGACAGAGGCAGGCTTGGTTGAACAGAAGTGCAGAGAGGTAGCAGGGAAAGAAGTTGGTGTGATAAGAGCAGAAGGGGACAGAGTACAGGGGAACAGGTGCAGAGGTTTTATAATGTATACACTAGACCCTGGAACTGAAAACAGGAGTTCTGAAATGCTACATTTCTCTGCTAGCTAGCTAACAGCTATGAAACCCACTAGCAAAGTGTGTGTACCATTTGTGTCTACAGGCTGGTCCATATAGAGAATAATAGCCTACTACTGCTACTAATTACTCTGTTAGCTCAAGTCACTGAGGTTTGTGCTGCAGCTCTAAACGTTCCAGCCTTGCTGATGAGCCATTTCTATTTCATTTTGATTTTTTAAAAATGTAGGAAATGACATACAGAAATCTACATTAAAAAGAATATTAAGTGTACAAAGTCAAATGTTCACAAAGCAGAAAATGCCAGAATTAGGGTTGCCTGTGCAACCTTCATTCAGCCCCCTTGTATGTATGCATGATACATGACCACATACTATTTTTTCCTCAGGCCCCTGGCTTGTTCATTCAGTGCACGGGATGGGCAGTCCTTAGGGAGTGGTTCAGGGTTGTTCAGTGAACAAAGCCGTGGTGTGTGCCTCATTTGTGGCAGAAGTTGGAAGACGTGTAGTGAATGAGGCAAGGCATTGCAGGAAGGGAAAGCATGGTCTCGCAGAAAATCCTTTTCTCCAGTAGCTGCGCACATCACAGCTGACATTTTTTTGGAGTCCTAAATCACTTTTATTTATGGTGTGAAGTATTTGTCAAATCAGTGTTTCAGAGGGGGAAAAATCATTTTAAAGTTTCCAAAGTGACATTGTTCTCATTGTTCAGTGTGTGGTTTTGGACAAAACTGGATGTTATGCAGAGGCTCAACTCATCAGATGTGTAACAGAGATTTAAAGCTGCTCTGGGTAGCTGTTGTTTGCTGATTCTTGGGTTACTTTCCTGTACAGTCTGGCATCTGCTGAATACTTCAATCTGCAGAATGTAATTTTTTTGGATTAGTTGTAGTTTAGTAGTTTATTTCAGCAGACAATCAGCCTTTTATATCACATATAAATTACCATATGTCACGTTGTCTCCATTCATGTCTCAAAAGTTAGTTAGGCCTTTCAAACTCTGTAGTGCAAGTGTTGTGTCTGAAAATTAAATTGTTTTCCAGGGCACTTTGCATGTGCAGAATGGGTCTTCTATGTACAGTACTATTGTAAAATGATTAGCATGTGATTAGAGCCCCTAATAAATAAATCATAATTTATGGGAAATTTTGCCTAATTCTGCAGATTTTTTGTGTTTGGGTGTGAAAATCTGCTGGACTTTAAAGCAAGTTTACAGTATATGTGAATGCTAATAGTTTGTTTGGTAAATTATTTATATTGTATTGAAAATCTTAAAATAAAACTTCATTTCAAATTTTAATCCCTGATCATTTTATCTCCTCTTTACCTTTCTGGGAGAGACAGACTGCTTCTACCAGAGGATGATGTGTCCAGCTCCTATCTTTCCTTGCAAGACCAAGTCACAGGGTGAGAAGATTCAGGGAGGAAGGTGATGTGACAAGAAAAACGCCAAAATCTCATTAGAGTACAGCAAAAGTTGATGTCTAGTGGTCCCATTTTTGATGCAAGCTTTGCTTGAAATGATATACAAAACAGACGGAAATCACCCAGCTGGAAAGCTGACCACTTTCAGGTACCCTGGGTGAAATAATTGACATTTAAAACATTCTCTTAAATAAGTCACGATGTTACAAATTATTGTTCTCCTTAACATCATGGCTGCCAAAAAGTGACCCAACTTTCAGTGGTATTCAGCAGCCCCAGCTCCCATTGACTTCAGTTCTGGGTGCTCCACATCTCTGTAGATCAGACCATTTTTTATTTATGTACCTAAATGTGGAGTTAGGTGCCAACCCCCCCAGTCCAGGAAACATTAATGGGAACATATAGATGATTGGAAAAAAATGTACTCCACTGAACAGAAATAGGATGATCCTATTACATGATGTAAGCAAGTGGAATTTCTTGCCATACAGACTATATGTAATCTAGATTTATAGCCTTCCTTGATAGGTAACTCAACATACAGACTATAAATCACATTCTAAGATTTCTTTCCAAGCTTAGCTTTTCCTTTATACTCCCTCCTTTATCCTAGTCCCTGGATTTCTCTCCCACAGAGAGACACTTCAGAGCCCCTATAGCCTCATTTGAGCTAATGAGTTCCACCTGCCAGTATGAATCAGCTATAATCACTTACACATGGCTCTAACACCTGGGTTTAGGATGGCTCACTGGAACAGCCCTGTATTCTGATGTGAGATCCTAGAAATTGTCATCCTCACACACAAGGCTACTGTCCTGAACCAGCCAGCCAGTTTCAGAGGTACATTTTTACCAGCTACTTTAGGGAAATCTTAAATCAACTAGCAATGCTATATGTTATAAGAAACATCACCACGAGCTCTAATGAGAGAAACTGCACCAGAAAATAATCCCAGTAAGAATATTCAGGTGGCTTTACTATAAATAGTAAATATCTCGGGTTAACCACAAATTCTTCAGTGTCTTCTGCCTGCAATTCTTTGTATAGACAATTTATCTAAATGTCAGGAATTCATGCCTAAATATTTGTGGGATTTACTAAAGACTAAATATATTGTATAATCTCAACAGTTCAGTCTCATAGAAAAGAAGGAAAAGCTGTGTCCATCTTTCATGGTTTACAGCTAGCTTTTCATTTAGAAATGCCCTTAAAATCAGAGACTGAAAAGTTGTCTGGGAGAGTGGTGGAAGAGGGATCAAATGGACTGTATAATTTTGTACTTCATATGGTGATAATCTCCTGTCTGTTGAACCTGTGATGTTGGAAGAATATGAGAGTGAAACGAGTCTCATTTTCCCTGGCTCTGCCTTTAGGGGTATGTTGTTCTTTCAACTTCTGAAAGGGAAAAAAAGGCAATGTACTCTGAGAGAGATAAAATAAGGGAATTGAGTTAGAAATTGAAATTTCTAGTGCATTTTCTCTAACTTATTGGAAAATAAGCATAGCATTGTTTCTATATATTACAAATAAAGGGTCAGACTTTCAAACGGGTGAAAGCAGAGGCCTCCGTGCAAAAAAGGTCAAACAGGAAACCAATATGTGTGCTAAGTTGATTGATAGCACGCACAGTGGGTACTCAGCAGACTTGCTGCTTTGCATAAATACACATTTGTACCCATACATGTTTTTCTCAGTCTCCACCATTTTGTAAATGTGTCACAAAATGGTATTGAATTTTAGGCAAATAGAACAAAAAAGTAAAAGACAATTTCATGTGCTTAGTTATATAAACAAAAACTTTCCAAGTGGTGGAGTCAAAAGGGAGAGGTGCCTCAAATTGATCTAAAAAGTCAGACAAAAGGACATTGCTAGGGGCTTGGGAAGAAATGTGGATTGGTTTTAATTATCATTTTGCTGAAGGTCATGTTGTGCTTTTCCAGTTATGTCTTTGGTGTGACTAGGCCTCTTTTTTCTTATGTATGTTTTCAATAACTTACATGAAAAGGATTCAGTTCTTTTCCAGAGGAAAGTGATGTCATGTATTGTTAGGTCTTTAGTGCAGGAAATGTGTTTGTCTTTCTTTCACATTTCTAAATCTCATTGACAACAGGGCATCTATGATCAAGCAAGCAAATGCAGCACCATTTTTAAACTGTGATTTTTGTTTTTGATTTTCCCTGGAAATTTTTCCATTCCAAAGCGTTAGAATAATTATCTTCTTGGTGGTTTAATCAGTGCTTTCTTCAAAGTTTCTATATGTTTATCTAACACTTTACAACTTGTTCTTCAGCATTTGGCAGAAATGGCAGTGTCTGTGTTAACTTATTCACCTTTCATTGTATGTTTCAACAACTCTAAAGAATGGGCACTTTTGAGTTTTACAAATGCAGTGTTCTTTTCCCATTATGTTAACCCTTTGCATTGATTTATTTTTTAAAAAACAATAATTAACTTTCTTTGGGTTCATGTGCTCTGAATCAGGTTCTGTAAGAGAATGGAATATCTTTTAGGACTACATAGATCATTGTTTCAGAGTAGCAGCCGTGTTAGTCTGTATTCGCAAAAAGAAAAGGAGGACTTGTGGCACCTTAGAGACTAACAAATTTATTTGAGCATAAGCTTTCGTGAGCTACAGCTCAGTTCATCGGATGATTGTGGAAACTTCCTCAATAAATTATTTCCCTCCAGTATCAACCTACATCCCTCTTTAGACTGTTATGTATAGAATGAATTCCTCTAATAACCCTTTTAAGCTAAAAACAATGCTGAAAAAAAATAACAATGATAGAAACATATATCCAACTCGGAAAGAAACACAGTAGGATTATGGTATCCTTCTTCACAAATATTCCCCATATCCCAGACAAGCAATTTGACAGCTCCTACAAGCAGCTGTTGATAATGGAGTACTAAGCACTGCAGCTCTTTGAGCAACCCCATCCTATGTCTGAACTAGGAAAGCTCATATTGTGACAAATAAAATACTAACCAGGGGTGAAGGAATAGGAGATTATCCAACTATTTCAGCTAATAGCGCTTACTAGTATGTATGACGATGATCATCTTTTACATGATCTGTAGCTGGAAAAAACTGTTCTGTTGTCAATACAATAAGGTTCCCACAAACTTGTCCATTTAAATACAGATTCAAAGCAATCTAATCACCTGGTACTGCAAGAATGAAGTAAGACAGAAATGAGTGTTCTCAGCACCTTTCAGGATGGAGCCATAAGCCACAGCATTCTGAAGCTATTACCTGATTCTTTATTTACATTCCAGAGCGTCCAGTCAAATGATTGGATTAATAACCCCAAACGAAAGTAAAACGGCAGTAAATAAAAATCTAATAAGGGTTCTGAGTGTTTGTGGATGGCTGTAGGGAAATATTTATCTTGCCAATAGCAGTTTCCATTTCAGGAAGCCTTTTCAAAAGCTTTGTATGTTGTTAATAATTTGTTTATCTGAGAAAGAACTATAAAAAATTAAGTGTGTCTTGTTGGGTTTCCTACTGATGTGACAATACATCTGGGGGCAGTGGGGGATGGAGGTATTCTTTTTTTGTTTGCCATATGTGGGATGTGATCTGACATGTAGAGGCAGGATGGTCTTATGTCTAAGACACTAGACTGGGACTCGGGGAGTGGGGGGCTGGGTTCAACTTTTGGCTCTGTCACAAATGTCCTGTATGAGCTTGGATAAGCCAGGATCTCTGTGCCTCAGTTCCCAGTCTGTAAAATGGGGATATTTTTTTCTTTACCTTACAGGAGTGTTATGAAGATAAGGAGTTATAGAAGTATCTGCTAGGTTATGTTGAATGTACAATATATGCAGGATATGTTGGATGGCTGATTCTGGTTTCACTTACACTGATGTAAAAGCAATATAAATCTATTGACTTCACTGGATATTCTCTTGACTATATTGGTATCACTCAAAAAGCCACAATGTTAAATGTTATTTAGGTTTCAAAGTCAAGTATTCAAAAGCTAAGGAATGCCAGAATCAGAGTTGCCTAAGCAATATTAATTCTGACCCTTTGTGTATTCATCCTGGGCTCTAAAAAGAAGCAGATACTGTGGGGAAAAATAGTATGTGATCAGTAATAAGATTGGTATAATGCATTCTTGTAAGGGTGCAGAATTAAGATTGCATAGGTAACTGTAAATCTGGCATTTCTCTGCAACTTTCAAGTGCTTGAATTTGCAACCCCAATAATGTTATTTTTAATGCAGTTTTTTGTATATAACTAGGCTTTTTTTAAAAGAAAAAAGGTAAAAACTAATTCCATTATGTATAACTGTGACAGTCTTCCCATTGTGCATCATGAACAATGTTTGAACCTCTAGAATTGCAGCACAGACTCTTAACAATAGAGCTACCTGAATGATTACATCTACTGGCAGCAGAAGGCTGTTATCTTAGTGGGGGAAGCGGGCTGCTGAGGTTATGTGCTGAGTCTGAGGGCATGTCTATGATCAATACATTGGGGGTCAGTTTAGTGGGTCTAGTGCAAACCCGCTAAATCAACTGCATATCGCTCTCCCATTACTCTGGTACTCCACTAGAATGAGAAGTGTAAGGTAAGTCAATGGGAGAGTTTCTCCCATCCATCCAATGCAGTGTAGACACCGCAGTCAGTCGACCTAAGCTATGTCAACTCCAGCTACGTTATTCACATAGCTGGAGTTGCATAATTTAGGTCGACTTATTCCCATAATGTAGACAAGGCCTGAGGGTTTGTTGGGGAATCAAGTCCAGCTTTCTTCCCCATTGCTCTTGCAGCTCCCGGGCATTCCCAGTGTGGTGTGTGCTGCTGTGTCTACAGCAGTGGTATGGGTCCAGCACTTTAACATATTCACAGTTGTTATTTTGGCATGTTGCCAACATTGTTCCTGTGGCCTGCAAGTAAGGGAAGGGAAACTTTGAAAATGAATTACTCCATTAGAGAGAGTTTCATGAGATAAGTGAAAGGCACAATTCTACCCCCCATTCCCCTAGTATGCTGCCCCTGATGAATTTCAGAGGCTTACTGCAAACAATGGAGGAGAGATACTTAATTGAGCGATTAATCACAATTTATTTTTTTAAAACGCTTGGTAGCCCTAGTTCCTAGCTCATTAGGTTTTCTTTGACTTTTGGGTTCTTGTGAGAACTAACTGGAAATTTAGACTGTTTCATTAGGGAACAGTTCCCCTGTCCCCACCCCAAAGATGCTGGTAGGCTTTAAGATGGAACAGGCCAAACTTGCTGGCCTCCCGAAGAAGCAGGGTGTGGTAAGCAGCTGGGCCAGGTGTCTCTGGAAGATGACAGTGGGGAGGAACTTCTGGCCCACAACCTCTCTCCAGAAGATAGTTCCTTCTCCACACACATATTAAGTTATCTGTATTATTTTGTATCAGTAGTATAAGTGCCTCAGTTTACCTGATTTATATTGTTCTAGCCTACTGCATGGACTTAAATCAAAGGAGGCTGGGTTTTTTGTGGGGGGGGGGAAGGGGAAGGAGCAAGGAAGAAAGGAAACAATGACAGAAACAACTTGTTGCCTGAGGGGTGCTCTCATGAGAGATTTCCAGGTGGGTACAAGGCACCACTCGCTGTGGAATCATGGCGAGACAATAATAGGGAGTGTTGTAGCCCGATGATCCGATCTAAAGTGGAATGGACCAAGGAGTTCCTCTCTGGAGAAAGTGCAGGTCAAGGCCTGTCCCTAGGAAAGAGTGCCCATGGGGAGAGACTGGGGGAGAGATCACAGATCCGGTTTGCCCCTGAGCTGTCACAAAGAATGGGTTGGGGGAGCCCTAGCCAGTAGAGAAGGGGATCATTGGAGATCCTGGATATTGAAAAGAGGTGAGTTTCATATAGTTTTTGCTTTCACTACAAAAGGTTGGCACAGCTCTAATTGAAATGGCCTTCTGTTGTAATGAAAAGAAAGCAACAGTAGAAGTGGAAAGGATTCAAGATTTTACTTTATTTAGAGCCATCATTGCTTTCCTAGTGATATACAATGATCACTTTGTTCTCTTGTAATCCATCTTAAGTTGCTAGTCAAAATTTGCAGTGACTGATGTAGCTCACTGACTGGAGCAGCCTCAGATCTCAGTATTTCACTTGTTTATTAGTGGAGCATGTTTCAGCAATATGATTTTCTTTTTTATTATGTAGTTTATTTTTTCCAAAGGCTAGTCGCTCTCTCTTGATTTATGCTTTGACACAAAGCATTTATAATCAAATGATTGATTGTTTTGCTTAACGTCTTTAAATCCTGTTTTTATTTCTTCAGACTTCCAGAGAATTATAATATTCATTTGACCTGCTGCTCATTCACCAGCATTAATACCTGCTTCTAGCATGGATTTGTTTTTAAGATGCAGTTGAACTCTTCTGCTCAACACATTTTAATGTATCATCCATCTTGATCTGTGACCCTTAGTAAACTCTCTGACCTCTTGCTTTTATCACTTACTCTAAATATTGTTTGACCTCAAATCATTGACACTGGAAGTTTACCAAAGAGATGCATCTGAGCTTTGATCCTGACAGAAGCATCATGGTCCAGACTTGTGTATAAAGACACGTAGGACCAAATTTTCAAAAGGGCTTTAAAATCCTGCCCTCCAAGTTCCATGTGAAGATGCCCATTTGTATGTACGTTTTTTTGGGGAGGGTGGGGGGGGACAGCTGTGCATATGAAAGTATGCTTACCAGGTTTGCGGGTATAAGTTTCAAGGCTACCTCCTATAGGAAATTAGGCCCTAATTTTATCTCCTTCCTGCTGTTTGCTATTACAAAAACTTGAGTTGGGCTGGACCAAACGTGCAGAACTGAAAAACCCTATAATTTAAAGAAGTTCCAATCTTGTAAAATTGGCATTTATGTACAACATTCGGTGCAGCAAATATTGAGAATATGATGCAGCTTTACTTGTTACCTTTTTATCTAGCTTTTTAGCCCTACCACACTGTGATTTAAAAAAAAAATTCTTTGCTTAACTCACCTATTAAAGTCCATTTTTAAAACCATGTTCAATGTATCTGGGGATTTAATTACAGCACTTTAATGTGAGCATGGAAGCCTTATCTCTTCTTGCATTAAACCTTTGTAGCTGGCTTTTGTGATTTGTTTTGGACTTAAGTCAGAACTTTTTGTACTGTGCAAAGATTAATAACTCTGAACAGCCATTTACAGAGCTAGAGAGTCTGTTCTTGCCATTTCATGAAAACAAGGCAGGAGATAATTTAAAGCACATTGTGCAACTAACTTGTTTTGTATTGTATTGTTACAGCAGCACTATACTGGACTGGCTCTGTGCAATGTATCATAATATGAGACCTACAAGATGCCTTTTATCTCTTTTTAGGATTATCATTGTTGCTAACCATGCTAGCAATAGTACAAGCCCTGATGTGGATCATCCTCAATATTTTCATAAAGTTCTAGTCCTAATTAAGATGATCCAATGGGCTACATCCTAAGAGTCTTGCGGTAGCCGCAGAGATATTTGTCCTGCAATATCACCAAGATTTTCAGGAAAGTTTTGATACTCAATTCCAACTCACATTTTAGAGGAGTATCATGCAGCAAACAGCAGAGCTACAGTATTTTCTCTTCTCTCTTTGGCCACCTGATAAAGTATTTACAAATGGCACCTGCCTGAGACATATAGGATCTCATTTTCAAACACAGGAACTCAAAATTTGCCTGCAAAATATGGGGTGCTTTGAGGATGCAATTGCATCTGTAGTGTATATAATTATCTATTTGAGCTTGTGCCCACATTTTGTAGATGCAACTTAGGTGCATATGGCTGAAGAAATGACCAATACAAAGGACACTGGGCAAATTCATCCATGGTCTGCATCAGCTTTTGCTGGTGTAGACCTTGTTGGAGGGCCCTGGTGCCCAATGAGTCGATTTAAAGCTGTCCTCTCCCAGGAATGAATTCCTCTCACTGTGCAGCCTGCAGAGATGCAGTGTGCACCGCTCTTTGCCAGTGGGGTTGGGTGGATAGACATTTTAAAGTCAGTGTGGCACAAAATACAAGTTCTGATTTGTTCACTATACTGCTGCTTTCCTAAATCTTTGCTAAACTGAAATATATTTTAAGCTTAAGACCTTTACCATACTGTTATTTAAACCTTACAATATGTATCATATCATTATTCCAAAGACATGACACAATCAGATTACATTAAATTGCCTAGTTGCTTAGCATATATTTTGGAATGGGAGAGATGTTAACCTACAATATGTACAAGTAAATCATGTATAAAGAAAAACAACATGCAACAGTTGATTAGCAAAGCGTGGATTTCATTGTTTTTCAGTGCTGCATTTGCACTGTTAGTATTAACATCCTGGCCATGAGGGTTCTTTTACGGAGATTTTTGTGGGAAGAGAGAAATGTTTATACAGTGAAAAACATGCACTGCCTCCTAACGTAGAAATGAAAGTGCAGCCCACTTTAATGAAGACCAGATATTCTCAGAGAAATAGGCAAAAAAAGTCTGTCAATGGAACATATTTATTGTGAAGTAGATCCTGGCACTCATTACCAGAACTTTTTGCAATGACATATATTGTAAATACTAGAATGGTAATAGAAGAGCCCCCTTTATACTTCATACTGATTCCTGGACTGGTTGTGGGGTTGATTCAATTCAGCTGGGATTTCTCATTCTTTTAAAATTAAATAAATGTGTACGTAGTCCAGAGTAATGACTCAAGCCCCAATCCAGTAAAGCATTTTATCACATGGTTAATGTAAACCATCTGATGATGTCCATCCCTATTCAGCAAAGCACTTAAGCACATGCTTATGCCTGATTGACTGCAGGCTTTAACGCTTTGCGGAAGTGGGCCTATGTCTAGCCTATGGCATTTACAGTAGCTACACCCCTAAGTGGTGCGGGCTTTGGAGCTGCACTGTCATTCCTTTACCTTCCTCCTCCCCCTCCCCCAGCATGCAATGGGAATGCACAATGTACACTATTCCTGCAATAGCCCAGATTGCAGCAAATGGCAGATATTTCCCCACAGTGATATACGGTGAACACTGTGCTAAGACACTCAACAAAGCACAACCTTTTTCAGCAAAGTGCAGCTTAGTGTACAGTTGATTGCCATGGGGTGCTGCTCCTTTCCTTGCTTGTGGGTGAGGTTTTTGTTGTCAAAATAGGAAAACAAATTAATAGATTCTCTAGTTCTTCACTCTTTTGCAGCCTAGGTACTTGGAGCTTAGAAGGTGCACCCCTCCACTTCCCCCCCCAAAAAAGTTTGAGAGCCTCTTGATATGATATTAAACATCACAATGTATTAAAAATTGACCAGCAACATCATTCAATAAATCCTAACTTTTTTCCATTGGAATAAGCAATTATCAGACTATCAAAGTTGTGGTCTTCCAATTAATAACATATGTTGTCTGCCTTTGCTTATCTGGGTCTAAGTCCTGTCAAAAAACACCCTCCTTCTCTCTGTGTTTTTTTTTTTTTTTTAAGCATCACTGTTCTTTTCCAAATAAGGAAACTATAGCCACAGAGTGAGTCTGCCAAGCTTTAGCTTAGCATACGGCCTCATATTTGTAGTTCTGAAATCTGTTTTTTATGAGGCCTTTCCTCTTCTGCAGCAAATTGTTCTGTTATTTCTGTAATCCTCAGCCAATAATTTGGCCTGCCTGCCTGGATCCCCTCTCCATCCTCCTGATACAGTCCCGCTGTCTAAACAAAGGACAGACATGACATTGGTTCCAGCTGAACCTGAATCAAAACAGTCTAGCATATAACTATTCCCTCCCAGTGAACCACTTTTCAAGAAATAGATACAAGACACCTTGCTTGATGCATAGAAACAGTGATTATCTTCTTACACAGTTCATGGTGAACTCCAAAACAAAATTGAATTTTTTTCCATTTTGCTGTAATTCAAATAAAGTTGTTCCCAGAGACTTCGGTTAGGACTAGTCTCATTGTGCTACATGCTGTATTGTCCCTGAAGAATTTGCTGTCTAATTTAAGAAAAGGCATATGTGGATGTATCAAATAATTGGCAGTAACTGGAGAGAGACTAGGAGGGCACCAGTGAAAGGAATATGTGGTTACTCATACTAACTATGCTAAACTAGATTCTGGGAATTTCATTGTGCTGTAGTAGCATCCACGTGGGACATTACCGCATGGCAATCTGGCGCACTGTAGATTCAAATCCAGGTTTGTCATGTAGATAAGGCCTTAGGCTTAGTTCTCAAGAGTAACAGATTGAGTATGTGGGACAAGTAATACCTCAGCCAGTCAAAAACAGAACCAGACAAAGTACACTTATAAAGTTTGTGGATGATACCAAGATGGGAGGGGTTGCAAATGCTTTGGAGGACAAGATTAGAATTCAAAATGACTTTGACAAACTAGAGAAATGGTCTAAAATAGGAAGAAATTCAGTAAGGAAAAATGCAAAGCTTTAAGCTTAGCAAGGAATAATGAACTGCACAAATAAAAAAAATGGGAAATGACTGCTTAGGAAGGAGTACTGCAGAAAGGGATCTGGGGGTTATATGGATTACAAACTAAATATGAGTCAACAACGTAACACTGTTGCAAAAAAGTGATCATCATTCTGGGATGTATTAGCAGGAGTGTTGTAAGCAAGGCCTGGGAAGTAATTCTTCCACTTTGCTTTGTGCTGATAAGATCTCACCTGGAGTATTGTGTCTAGTTCTGGGCACATGCTTCGGGAAAGATGTGGACAAACAGGAGAAAGTCCAGAGGACAGCAACAAAAATGATTTAAAAGTCTAGAAAACTTGACCTATGAGGAAAGATTGGAAAAAATTGGGTTTGTTTAGTCTGGAGAAGAGAAGACTGAGGTGGGCGTGATGATAAGTCTTCAAGTATGTAAAAGGTTGTTATTACAGGTGATAAATTGTTATCCTTAACCACTGAGGACAGGACAAGAAGTAATTAGTTTAAATTGTAGCAAAAGAGATTTAAGTTAGATGTTAAGAAAAACTTCCTAACTGTAAGGGTAGTTAAGATTGGAAATTGGCTAGGGAGGATGTGGCATCTCTGTCATTGGAGGGTTTTAAGAACAGGGTAGACAAACACCTGTCAAGTATGGTCTAGTTAATACTCCTGCCTCAGTGCAGGGGATTGGATTAGATGACCTATCAATCTTTTAATCTATTAATCTTCAGAATTATCCAAAACCAACAGAAATAATCAAGAACAGGAATCTAGAAACATATCAACAATTCATGAATGTACAGTTCCTACACTGATCATTAAATAGTTCAGCTTTTGGAAGATGTATAACTTCTGGAATATTTTTTAAAATCTTTAAAAAGAAACTATTATGGTGAATCTTTTAAAAAGATTCTTTAAAAAGAATATTTTCAATCTTCTATAGTGTAGGGCCAAATATCTTCACCAGACCTCTGTACTGCTCTCCAAAAGTAGCTGACATGAAGTACAGCCTGGACTAAAATAAATGGATTTCGTGGATCCTTCCTCATTAACAATAAAGGACCAGAGTCTTGGCTTACATAAATCTGCATACATTTATCAAGTGCAAAGATGTTTCACAAATTTGCACCTGCAGAAGGTCTGGCCCAGAATTTTTAGATATGTAGAAAAATGTATTCCTTGAGCAATCCAGATCTGGAAATCACCCCAAATCAGATTTGTTGAGAGAGATCCATAATTCTACCAGAACATAATTTGGAGACTGTTTGTTTGTTACTGATCTGCTTGCACTCAAAAGTCCACAGGCAATACCGGGATCATACCATGGATATACCTGATGATAGGATGGAGCACTTGAAAACCAGAGAGATTAGAAATGGGAAGGAGCCTAGGTAAATAAAGCCATTGGCTAAATCACGAATAAGAGAACTTTTAAGAGCTGAACTAATTGCATCCATTCCTCAAACAAGAAAGAACCTGAGCATGAAAATGGGAAAAATTGACAATCAGTATGAAATGAATCCAAAATATCAATATCATTTTCTATTAACAGCCATGTGATAAACTAATCCATAGGCAGTAGGGCCCAGCTGCTGAACAGTCCACTTAATACCATCAGTAGTCAATGGGGAAAACTCAGAGAGACTAGTGGTTTGGGGGGTTGGACAAAAAGCAAAATATTAAATAAAACAAAGAAATCACAATAAGGTAACATCAGTAGTCTCAGGTTGAAGCACAACTACCATGCAAATTTAATCTGATGCCATGAGCACATGGGTAATAATGTAAAAGAAGAATTTCACAGTTCAAAATAATAATAAACAGAAAATTAAGTAGGAGAAAACACAATTAAGATTGTTGATGCTTGAATATTCAAAAGAGCTCTGCATTGCCCTAACATCCCATTGAAGTCAATGGTAAACTCGTCCTCCCTTCCATGGGAGCAGAGAGAGGCTAAACTAATGCTGAGCTCTATTGAAAACTTTACTCTCATTTTCAGGTACCTATTACAACAGCAATGTTTTCTAGTTCTTTCTTTGCAAAGATATGTGAGGAACATCTTCAGCAAATTCAAAGGGGCTGGATTGGAGGGTTATGGATTTCAAACACTTTCCAGAAATGCGTCCAAGAGGGCATTCTGTATTTTTGCCAAATATTTTGCAAATCTTTTTGACAAGCGGTGGGTGTTGCATCTGAGAAATACATAGTGGCTGTTTCTATTCCAACAGTTTTTCCTAGTGCCAGAGGCATTCCCCAGGCTGAAAGTGGCCTCTGTGCAGGGTGGCAGCACAGGGTGAGCAAAATACTTCCTTCCACCCATGTATAGCTGTGTGTAGGCCTCTTATATATGAGTCTCTGTACTACGGCAGGGCTGCTCATTCCTGCTCCGTCTCACATGCAGAGCTCCTGGTCCCTACCCCACAGCCGAAAAGGGGGCAGGGTGGGGTTGGTCCCCCACCAGTCTGCGGGATGAGTCTGGTGTAATGGGTGGGCAGTCTGCTACATCCCAATAGGGGGAAAGCATCCAAGGAACACACTTGTAGCTTTGTTTTTAAAGGTGCTGAGCATAGCAATAGAATGTGAATGGTCATCACCTCTGGAAATCTGACCATTGATGTCTCTGTGGCCCTATTGTACTGTAGCAACCTGTATGGAACTTGGGGGTAGGACCACAGCTCGCAGGAAGGCATCAGTCTGTGTACACAAGGCTAGAATGCTAGCTACAGTTGCAGCCTCTCTGTAAAATAAAACTCAACAACAACAACAACAAAAACGCTCAATAAAGAACCAATTTAGTTTTACAAGAATTAAATCCTTTCATATTGTTATCCAGTACAGAGTACATAAAAAAATAGTACTATCTGTATTCCTGAATTAGAAACTTTAAGCAAAGGAACTAGTCTGGGTTTCTTATGTTTTTCCACTATCCCCTTTCTTCCAATTTCTTTAAGACTGAGTGGTAGTATGATGTTTACTTGCCCTTCTGGGACAGCTTCTCCATAGAAATAACACAGTGGTTTTACAGAGTTCTTCATTCTGATACACTTCAGTTCCAGCAGGTTGAAAATCCCACAGGCTTTAAAACAGTTGTAAAAACACGGGCCTCCATTTCTCATTACCAGAAGACTACAGTGAGATTCATGTCTTTAGGTTCCCGCAGAACAACCCATTATTTAGTTTGGAGTCAGTTTATAACTTTTTTCACTCATTGAGATTTATGTTTAGCTCCAACATTAACAGTCTGTGCAAGACCAATTAATGGTTTAAGCATTTTGTGCTGACAGAACACCCAATGTGTTAAATGGCAGCTTTGGTTCTTCTGATATACAGCCTGCTGGCAAAAGCTGCTAAACATAGTCAGGCTTATCACAGTACTAGCACTGGGGAGTGTGGCATTTCTGTGACAGGAAGCCAGCACCATGCACTCCAGACGTACGTGCCATTCATCACTCTCCTTTACAAGGACTGAACTGGCATTCCTACACATATCAGCCAAAATCAGTTCTCGGAAAGTGTCATCTAACAAAATCACTGTAATCATTTGGCATGATAGCTACTGAATTCATCATGTCTTGGTTGCTTAGCTTGACTCTTTGCAAAGAAAGAGAAGAAACAGAGAGAAAGTAATGCAAAGATAATTCACAGAATTAGTTTCCATGAAGTTGGACAGCTCTAACACTGCATGTCACTGTGACCCGTTTTCCACTTGATGCAGTCAAAATTAACCTTGAAATAAAAAAGGGCTTGCAGCACATAGAAAACACTGAAACCAATGGGATGTGAAGGTGCCTAGCACACTGCCAGATAAGGCCCCTCTATTTGAGTGATTGAGATTCCAAATGCAAGTTTTAATATTATGCTGTGCTAAATTTAAATGAAAGATGATTAAATGAATCTTGAGTACTGGAAGGTTTGGGCAAATTTAGTTCTGCTTTTTAGTTTGAATTTCACTGTCTATAAATTTACACGTTTAAAACCAAATTAAAATCTACTTAGACTGAGGCCCTAATCATGCACTTGCACACATGCATAACTTTAAGCATGAGTAGTCTTATTGCAAAGATATGTCTGAAGTGTGTGTGTAAATTGACTGGGATTATATATGTACGTATGTATTTGCAGGACTGGGGACTAAGGTATCAGTGATTGTTTCACAGGTTTTATGGTATGTACCTGGAAAGGCAAATCTCAACTCTTCAGTGCTCCTGAGTCTTAAAATTCAGAATATAATTTCTTCCAGTTTGGCCAGAAGTAAAATCAGAGTAACAGTCAACCTATTTGGACCTGGCTGAACAATGGAAAAAATTATTTGAACACTTATTTGATGGAAAAATATCCCCAAATTCACAATTAGTATTTGCAACTAATTATTTGACCAGCTCCACTCCAGTTGTTATGGTACTTTCACTATTACGTGTCTTCTGGAACCTAGAAATTCAGAGATGAGCACAGAGGGGAAAATATAATGAAAAATAAAAACAAAGGTTTTTTTTTAAAAAAGAAAAGGAGTACTTGTGGCACCTTAGACTAACAAATTTATTTGAGCATAAGCTTTCGTGACCTACAGCTCACTTAAAGGTTTTTTTGGAACTTCTTAAAAGGTTCAGTTTGAGTCTAGGGTGAAGGGTTGGGAGGGATTCTTATTTTATCCAAAGAAGTTCTCTCTCCTTAGTACAATCCAAGCTTCAGAGGTGAACAGTATTAAACCATTGTTTCTTCTAGAAAAAACAAGAAATGAAGTTAATTGATGAATCACTGAATACAGCCAAGTCTAATTCACTCAGAGTGGACTAGGCTTGCTGTGTAGAGGCGAACATCCTCCCCAAGGGAGGGACTTGGCTGCCTCTTGCACAAAGGCTGTCTCAGGACTATCCACAAGAGAAGCCCTGGTGCCAGCTACAAAGGTCACTGCTCATTTTCCCCCTTGCTGAAGGAAAAAACATAACCAGGAGAAAAATGAACTGCAGAGGAGACGATGTAGTATAGGCAGCAGACAAAAATGTGAGTTGTCACTGGGCTGTGGGGGAGAGAGAGAGAGGGAAGCTTGACAAATGGGGAAATGCACCAAAAAGTCTGAGTCCTGATCATCAGTGGGTCCCGATCATCAGTCAGTGGATGGGTTGAGCAGTCCCCCACCATGAAGAATTTTTTTAAAAAAAGTAAGGCATCTAAAGTCTGCTCAAAACCATATTCTCTCATAGCTGCCCAAATGCTATGCTGTAATGTTATCAAAATTGCCCAGACTGCAGGTACTAATCTTATATTTCCTAACTCCAACAGTTATGCTCTTAAATTACACCGTACTCAATATAGAGTGGTCCCGAGAGCACACTTAGAGGGCCTGATTCTCATATAGAATAAGCCCCCTTTACACCATTCTGGCCATGTAAAGGGGCTTAAAATGGGTGTACATTGCATTTACACTGCCAGAGCTGAATAAAAGTATGTGTGTGTGTAAAACCATCCCCAGCTCTCAGGGAACTATTTTCCTCTGGGAGCAGGAGCAAGACATTTAGTATGTTCTTGCAGAGCCATAGCAGTAGTCCCCCAATATCTGGGTCTGGTTTGGAGAGGCAGACAGGCAGGTTGACAAGCAATTAGACGGAGAACAGCTATGATGAGTGCACTGGGCAGATGTGTATGCTTAGAAGTACATGGCTGGGCTCAAGCTGTTGTCATGACAGAACTCTCATCGCAAAGCAGTTCATGCTCTGTCCCATGTAGCATCTGGAGATAATAGTGGGCCTCACATTTACAGTGGGGGGCCCACATAAAATGTAATAGCCCAATAAACCTGGTATATTTAGGGGGGAACCCTGGAAAGAAGAGGAAATAGATTGCAACACGGTGCATCTGTTAGCAGATAAAAGAAGCCAAGGACCACTAGTGAGAAATACTTGGAAAAAAAAAAGCAGAGTAACTAAACAAGTCATGTGGAGGATTTGCCTTACAGAGTTGCAGGAAGGAGTCAGGAGAGAAAGTGATGGGACAGAGTGGAAGGAGGATTATGAAACAAGTATGAGCTTAGAAGAAAAGAAAGCAGGTAGGCTTTCTGTAACACTGTAAGGGATTTGGAAAACTCCCTAGAGACATTGTCTGAATTAATTCTTACCATTTATGGCATAGGGAAAGTGTGGGAGTCCTGTTTGCCAGAAGCTGGGAATGGGTGACGGGGGATGGATCGCTTGATAATTACCTGTTCTGTTCATTCCCACTGGGGAACCTGGCATTGGCCGCTGTCTGAAGACAGGGTACTGGCTAGATGGACCTTTAATCCGACCCAGTACTACCGTTCTTATGTTCCTGAAGTGAGGAGTTTGAGACCTGAGGCCAGTAGGAGCCAAACTGTTCCCATGGTACACATAAAAGCTAGTGGTAGCATTAACCAGGTAGCTAGGGTTTGCTGAGAATTTTCCTAGGCCAAGAACCTACCTTCTGCAGTGACTTGGTGCTGAATTAGACCTCTGAAAGTGATATGAAATTAAGCTGTAAGATGCAGCATAAATGATGGCTGGGCTATGTGTTTTGAAATGCCATATGAATCTGTCTTAAGAGTTAGAGGCACATGTTTCTTAACCCAGTAAACAAAATTAGAAAAATGAGAGAGAACTGTAGTTTCAGCTGCTCTGTGCTGGTTTATGTTAATGGTTATAAAGTATTTGCAATGTAATCAATGCTGCCCTTTGGAGGAAAAATATGCTGAAAACCTGAAGAACTGAGCTGTTCTTGTACCGAAGGCAACTCCCTTAGGCCACAGCTGTGGATTAACTGAATGTCAGCTATGAGATGTTTTTTACCTGATGCTTTTTATTGCTAATCTAATTTTGAATTGCAAAAGAGGATTTATGCCTTTTTCTTCCACATCCTTAGATTAGAACCAGCCAAGGTAGATGCGCCAGGTGCTGGCAGCATATTGAGGACAGGACAAAAGGAATTTTCTCTGACCGTTTGCCAAGTGGCTATGGAGCTCCATGGCTCCCACTGTAGTCCTGATGCACTCTCTTTGCAGGGACTGAAAGATGGGAATGAATCCTCAGGCCTGGTTTCATCTTCTAGCTAAACCCACCCCAATCAGCACCTGCACACTGTCATGCAAGGAGCACCCCCCAACGATGTAGCACACCCTCTGCACAATCTCTTGAAATCATCCCCCACAATGGGACAGCAGAACCATATTTGTTCTGCTGTCAGGGGACACCCAGTGTAGCTGCAGAGGAAAGGGCAGGATTTGCCAATTGTATGGCACTAGTTTGCATGATTTGCCTTCCGCTATTGTGGTGATTAATATTTTCCTTTTAAGGTTTCCTGTAAGTTATTTTATCTCCTAGCTGCTCTAGGCCCATCCTTCTGCCTAGGAACAATCTTTTGACAGCCTTTGTGGCCTGCTGCTCTTGTCAGTTTAACCTTTGTGTTATTAAAAGATTAAATCAGATACTAGTCACCTTGGGACCACATGGTCCATGGTGCTTTATTTTGGATATTGGCCTGAGATGACTATGGAACTAGGAGACTATGGATACTGAGATGGATGATGAGTGCAGTAGTGAGATGATTTGGGAAGACTCTGAGAGTGAGGAACAGCAGATGTGCCCTCAGGAGAAACGGAAGCAGCTGGATATGCAGTCAATGATGGCAACAGTATTCAGAGATGTTTTTGGCAGTGATATTTAGATATGGTGGTAGATGAACTACGGCACACATGTACCCATATATAGATTAAAAATGACAGGGACCTCACATATTCTTGTACTTTACTCTGAGATCTCCTCAGTTTTAGATTTTTGAAGCACAAATTCTATACTTGATTGTTTAAGTTAGAGTACACAATTCCACATGTGAGTACTTAAGTGCCAATCAGAACATATGAATGAGGAATTCGCTATCCTAATTTAGGTGGCTACATTATGCCTGTAGCAAAGAAGTCCTTATACAATCAGTGTAAACAGAAGAACCACATATCCTATTGGTCAGATGGACACTCTGGACCTCTCTAACCTTTAGCAAGGGTTGATTTTCCACTATGAGTCTGAGACTCAGGGCTGGTCTTCACTACACGGAGATAGATGCTACTTCAATTGATGCAGCAGGGATCGATTTTAGTGGGTATAGCGAAGACCCGCTAAAACAATGGCATGGTGCTCTCCGGTCAACGCTGGTACTCCAGCTAACCGAGAAGAGTAAGGAAAGTTGACTGGAGAGTGTCTCCTGTTGATGCAGCTCAGTAAAGACACTGGGGTAAGTTGACCTAAGCTACATCAACTCCAGCTACGTTATTCACGTAACTGGAGTAGCGTAACTTAGGTCGACGTACCCCTGTAGTGAAGAAAAGCCCTCGGAGGTGGGACCAGGAGCAACATAAACAAGGCTTTTACTTTTAAAAATTGATTGTGAACTTTTAAAGGGAAATATTGTGTTTGCCAATAGCACAGCACAATGGCATTCTCATGTGGTATAAATAGTTTCTGTGTTAACAGATAAATTGGGATTCTTTTGCTGAGTTTGTATTTTTCAGATGAATGGACATACTTATATGTATAAATAAATATGTTTATGTTAACATCCCAAATGATTAACTGAATACAGATGCATACCAAAAATATCTGAGGCATCTCTATAGGTACCTTTAGGGCATCTCTATAGATATCTTTCCCCTAGGCATTCTCTAGATTTCCTGGGGCTTTTTCAGCATTAAGTAGGAAATGAATAAAAGAAACTTGGGGAATATATCCTCCCATGTGCTTCTTCCTTCACGTACCAGATCCATAATAATCAACCAATGTGTGAGGTAGGATATCAGGGTTTCTTTACACAGCACTTGGGGATTACTCTTTAAGGCTACAGTATAAAATACTAAAGAAAAGAATAAATGCTTGTGTTTCCTGATCTTATGTTAAGATCTTATGTCTTTGATCTTTTTGGAGTTTGTGAATGATACAATTCCTTGTGTTGTGAGTAAAGCTTCTGGAATAGGGTTGCCAGGCTATACGCTGGTGATAATTTGATATATGTGGTTCCATTTTCTCTGATTCTCCCCCCGCCCCAATTCCTGTTTGATAGGGGGACATTAAAATTTAAAATGCCAAAGCTCAGTCACTACAGCTTTTCCAGTGAGTGGTACTTGCATATCACAATGTTTATTGCAGTATGCACATGACAGAGTTAGAAAACAAGTTATGAACATGGAGAGTTTTGGAAAGTAAAAAATTATATGGGAACAGAATGTAGATTTTAAAAAAATCTACTAGATTCTAGTGTAGTCTGTTCAAGCTCATAGCCTACTGGCAGAATATTAGGCTCGTATGTGTGTAAGAAAAAATAGCACTTATGCAAAAACGTCATCAACTTCTTGTTAGAATTTGAGTTAATGAGGAAATTGCACCTGACCTAAAAAATATCAATACTGTGACCATTTTTAAGAAAGGGGACAAGTCAATGTGAGGGAATTACCAATAATTACCAATTATTGCCCTCCTCTCCATTGCTGGGAAGATCTTTGCTTGCATCCTTCTGAACAGTCGTCTTCCTCTTGCTGAAGACGTGCTTCTGGAATCCTAATGTGGTTTCAGACCATCTTGGAGTACCACCGACATAATTTTTGTTGCACTACAGATTCAAGAGAAATGCAGAGAACAACACCAGCCATGCCATTGTTTATGGCATTTATTGGCCTAACTAAGTCCTTTGATTCCATCAGTCATGAAGTATTATGGAGATGCTGCCTAGGTTTGGTTGTCCATTGAAGTTCATTTGTGTTCTCAGGCTACTTCAGGATGGGATAACCCCACCATCCTCTATAATGGGTTGGAGATGGACCAGTTCACCATCCATACTGGTGTTAAGCAGGGCTATGTTATTGCCCCAACCATTTTTTCCATCTATCTTGCTGTAATCTTGATTCTTATTCATGACCACCTTTCTTCTGGAATTGGGATTGAGTATCACATGGACAGCCAGCTCTTCAAACTACGATGTCTTCATTCTAAAACTAAAGTCACCAGGGCTGTTGTTAGCAACCTTCAGTATGCTGACAACTGTACTATCCTCACATACACACTGAGGATACACAACTGTACAAGAACCTAGTCCCTTACATTTTATAAAAATCTTTCAGAGGTGAAAGTAATGGGTGAAGAAGCCTCAATGCTGAAAACAATTCTGATACTCCAGAAATGCAGCAAGAACAGGAATGGCCAGAAAGTCAGCAAGAAAATTAGCTAGAGAGATATGTAGCCTTGCACATAAAGAAAAATAATTCATAGTTTAGACAGTTTTAGGAGAAAATTATGCTTCAGATCTGTATGGCTGATCTGGGCCCCCAATATTCTACTCTTTGCAGTCCATGTGGATGCTAGGAACATTTCCATAAGATAAAAGAACAGAGCCAGCCTTCAGTTGAGAATGGCACTTCACGCTGAACAATGTGGAGGTCTACAGCAAGAGTTAAATTCAGGGGAAGAAATCATTTCATATTTTTGAAGCACTTTATTTTATCACTGCTTCCAATCGGTTAGGAAAGTTTTGCATTCCGCTGCTCTCCATTAAGTCCTTGTTAAGGGAGTAATGAGTAAGATACACATTCAGATTACTGCATCTCTTTCTAATTTATTTAGAAATATGTAAACTCTTGGACAGGGATATTAGATGGCAAGGGCTGACTGAATTTTATACCTAACAGAAGTTGGATTCCTTTTTTTCCCCCCAGAGTTCCAGCAAAGGTGTCCTGTTTCTCTGCAAGACCTTCTTCAGCTTTTGTCTAAACTAGGCACATTTTCTGAACACTTCCCACCATTGCTAACACCAGGACTACACTGAGAGCTTTAGTGTGGATAAACCTCCAACTGCCACCTCTATTTTAAGTTCCTCATTAACTTATTTCTAACTTCTACTGCACCTTAAAGGCCTGATCTAACACCCCCAAATGACCCCCATTGACTTACTTAGGCATTGGATTGTTTCCTAAATACAGAGGCCCCGATTTTCCACTGCTTCAAGATGCACTCAAATATAGAGGGCAGTGGTTAGCCGCAGGGAACTAGCAACATTTCACTAATCCTTGGCTGCTCAGCCCTGGTAGAAGTTAGAGCAATAGGGAGAATTCTCCAGGGGGAATCTCTGGTCAGCTGAAGTTGACTTTTCATAACTTAAATTGAGCAGAATGAATTTAGCAGATAGGAGAATTTGATTCCAAGACCCTGATTACACAATATACCTACTGTATGTCTAACTTTCAACATGGGAATAGTTCAGTTCAGTATGACTATTAACTTGCTTAAAGTTATGCATGTGGATAAGTATCTTGCAGAATCAGGTCCTGAGTAATTATGTTCCAGTTGCTATCTTCTATTTATTGGTACACATTGCTGAATAACATTGTTTTTTTCTTTCCTGAACAGAATACTTCAGAATATTTCTGAAGCCCAAATAAAATATTTTAAATCACTCCTGCTGAAGAAGCTTCTAAAGTAGGGTGTGATGCTTTGAAGATAACATCATGTTTTATCTGACCTGGCTAAAGATGGAATTTGGAACATCCAAAAGGGTAATGAAGATAGTGTGCATGATGTTCTAGTGGCGAAACATTAAAACAAAAACAAATTAATCAAAATGGCTTTTCTGTCACATTTAGATTCCTAGTGATGTGTGCGAACAATTATGAAATTAATTAATTTGTCTTTACCAAAGATGTGTACAAACTCAAATACTAAAAGGAAGAAGATGAAGGAAAAAAAGAGAGATAAATGTGGTAATATTATGCTACAAAATAGCAATAAATACATACATATTCTCCAGCATATATACATATTTTGGAGTTGTGTCCCTACTAACAAAATAGATTGTGCAGTGTAACATCTTAATAGCAATAATTTAATGGTAATGATTTAATCATATACCACTAAAATGTATGTTGTCTACTCACAGCTTTCCTGTTTTTCATTTAAATGAAAAATGAATCTGAGCTTGTCAGTTCCCAGCTGCAGTATTTAACCCTCTTGCAAATTTCATCTTTTGTAACACAAAAGATAGTTATTTGGTTTTGTTTTTTTTTAGCAACAATCGTTTCCCTATCATCTCTTTTCTGTATGTTTGTGATACTACCTCCACTGTCCAAGATTATATATTTATTCAGCTTCTTTTTAGGAGTGCACTACTGGGCATTGCCATAGCATGTGCAACAAATTCCCATTTGCCCAGTTACTGCATCTTTCTTATATGTGTTTTCATCATTCTAGTCGGTGTCCCACATGTCCTAAAAATAACACAAACTCTCTCTTATAGGTTTAGCAAATCACTCCTTTCTCTGCCCTTATTAGGAGAGGGAGGAGTTGAAATGCATGCTCTCAAAAGTAAGAGAGGGCATCTATCAGAAAAACTGCAAGGGTGATGCACTTGCAGCAAACAAAATACAGTGGAATCCTTTTTGTGGAGACAAATCTTGCCCCAGCTTCCAAGGTCACAGAAGGCTTTGACAATAGAACTGTTACAGCTCTGTTGTACAAGAGTGGGGCATGAACTTAAGGGGCGGAGTGGGTGGGTCTGGAGAATGCAGCCATACTGCTAAAGGGCCTTTGTGAAGTATCTTTGCAGTAGAGCAGGGTGAATAATTGATTTTTCAATTTGCTGGCAGTTTGGAAAAATGAAAAATAATTTAGTTAATCAGAACCAAATCTGAACATTCAAAAATTTTTTGGCAAATCAGAAGTTGACAAAAATGTTGTTTCATGTTAAATGAAAGATTTTGTTCAATCCATAACAATCCTGAACAAAATGTCTTGTTTTTTTCTGGGTGCTTTTTTCACGTAAGAGAAAAGGAAATGAAGAGAGAGATTCACAAAAGGGTGTCAATGGGATGAGATGCCTGGTGGTGCCCATCTTAACTTTTAACCCAGTGGTTAGGATACTCACCTGGGATGTAGGAGATCTGGGTTCATTTACCCCACCCCACCCGATGCAGAGCAAGAATTTGTACTTGGGTCACCCACATTGCAGCAGAGTGCCCTGGCCTATGGAGTAGGCTGGTGTGGAGGCTCTCTGTCTCTCCCATTGAAGCTGTTCCAGTTTGTATAAAATACTTGAACAGTAACTGGGCCATAGATAGTAAGTAAGAATGACTCTGTAGCCTGGTGGTTAGGACACTCACCTTTGTGGTGGGGAAACCAGAGTTTATGTATATCTCTACTCCAGTGTCTCTCTAATTATGCACAGTGGAATGTCTTCAACAGGAGAGATTGAGGGAGCTCTGCATGAAAATATCCCATAGCCCAGGAACTAGGGTAACGTTTTGTAATGTGGGAGACCCAAATTCAAATCACTGCTCCACATTAAACATAGGGGGAAACTGAACCTTGGTCTCTACATCCCAGGTGTGTGTCTTAACCAATGAGCTAACAGTTGTACAAGGCAGTACTACAACTTATTACTTGTTCTTTTTTCCCCTCACCCCCATGATTCTGCCCAGTGCCTGGCCCAGCTACTCATCCTTGCATTGGACTCAGGGTCTAATCATAGTGAAGTGTGTTTCTACATTAAAACCTTTCACTATAGGCAGTTTCATTATGACTAGAGAGGTCCTTCCTGGCAAAAGATTCCCATCACCACTCTGCTTCAGATGGAGCTTTTCTTCATCCCCGGTGATTGTAGGGTGGTCTCTGAAAGCCCATATGTTCACTCTCAGTGGGAAACTCCCATATCAAGATCAGTGGCTTCCCCTTTTCACTGAAAGAAATGGCACCAAGAACAGGTGCTAGGGATTCCACTTTATACCTCTTCCTCCTGAGGGCATAGAAGCAAGCTTATTCTTCCTCGCCTTCTGCTTGTAATCTGCTTCTAATACAGTATTTGCTACCTATGTTTTAAATGATGATTTCTGCATTAAAATGGAAGCCACATGGTGGAACCTTGAATATAGTGGAGTGAAGCTTGATTGGAAAATTTCAGAGTAGCAGCTGTGTTAGTCTGTATTCGCAAAAAGAAAAGGAGTACTTGTGGTACCTTAGAGACTAACAAATTTATTTGAGCATAAGCTTTCGTGAGCTACAGCTCACTTCATCGGATGCATCCGATTGGAAGAGGAATGAAAATACATTAACGTATTAAAACAATTAAGGACATTTACTCCGCTTCACTGTAACCATATTCACCATAGGCAGGTTCCTCTGTATTTCATAAAAATAGGGAAAGTTGCTAACCCTCTACATGGCTTCTAAACTGCTGTATTGTATGTATTAGTGATGGGTAAATCTCCAATGGCCTGCGAGTTCAGTTTGGATAAGTAGCCAAAAATTTAGATACTTAAAACTGAACTATTTGAACCTTTAAGGTCTGTAAAACTGGGCTGGAAATTTCACAAGCACAGATTCTTGTGAGAGTTTTCATCTTTGCTGCTTTTGATCAGGCTATTGAGACTATTGGAATAGCCTTTCTCAAAGAATTCTGGTCCTTCTGCTTCTAGGCCTGATCAGACACCTCCAGAAGTGTCATTTTTTCCCCCTTGAAAGAGAGCTTGTAGGTAGATTACACATGGAAGGTCTAAGCTTCAGAACAGTAATGGGAGCTGATCACCTGAAAGAACCAGATTATGTCAGACAGTGGGTAACTAGAATGCCGAAGGAGATTCAGAAGAGCCATAACATGACAGTGACCGAATTAGAGCAATATATTTTAGAGATAATAACTTATATAGGTTGAAAACATCTATCCTACCTGCAAGCTGCCTTATGCTCTCACTATTTAGAAATATCTACAATCATCACAATAAAATTGTTGCAGTAAAAACAAGGTTGAATCAAGGAAACGGTCTGATCTTATTTTGAATATTATTTCAAGAAAAAGTACTCTAGAAGCTGTAAACTTGTCATTGAAACATCACAGAATAAGCCTGTTCCTAGCAGCAGATAAGAAAAGTCTGAGCCTGCGCCCTTTAACCCAGGCTATGTGACTAACACTGATTACAGAAGGCAGCATATCTAAAGGAAACCCCATGGTTAAATCCTGGGAGTCATACTCATGACTGATTAGTTTTAAGGTCCCTTTCATCACTTTGAAAATTAGCCAATTATGTTCATGACGTGGAGTAGAAGAAAATGGCCTGCACTCACAGATATATAGTAATTCCTTACATTGTCAGTGTCAGGACTGTGGATGTGACTCCTAACATAAACAAGAGTTTGTTCTTAGTGGCCTTGGTTGTCTCTACATCTCAATGCCAAAATATCAGTATGGTGGTTATTCTTATGCACCTGCCTGTCCTGATTGAGGGGGTCACCCTTAACTGAACCTTACTTCCTAAGCAGAGGATAGGGAGGCTAAATCCCAGTGAAGAGGAGAGTGGGTTGGGGAGAGGTGTTTTCTATGTCATTTGACTAGCTTTTCTCCAGTGTTTAAAGAAAGCACTGATAAGACTCAATGAGAGTCTTTATTTCTGGTTGGTGATCCCTAGAGCTGACATCACGGCTGACCAGGTATAGGGGCTAAGACTTAGACCTTGTGTGGGGACAGTGTTGCTGCAAAAGACCACACAGAAACTGCACTGGCAGTGAGGTTCCCCGCTATCTGCTGAAATCACTAAGAGCTGGGTTAAGTGGTGGAACCTCAGAACATGATATGGCGGAGAGGCAGAGGTGGTGAGCAATGGCAGAGAGACACCGGCAGTTGTGAGCTGGTTGCAGAGATGGTAGCAGCAGCACAAGCATTGCTCAAGGCCCTCCACCCCTGCAGAGTGATTGATGAACCCCCACAAACACACCCCTGAACTAATCTTTGACTAACTTTGACAACTGTGAGTGTGATGTAACAGAGGCAGAGAGGAGTGGTATGTTAATGCACATTTATTTGTTGGACTTCCATGCTTCAAGTCCTAAGAACTGAGGGAGTGGGGGGTGGATGTTTCCCTCTGGTCACGTGATTTCCCACCCAAATATAATGTTGGGTCCCCTTTTTCCTTTTAATACAATTTTTATTTGTTGTACACAGACTCAGTACTTGAGAGATAGGAAGTATTGCATCTCAGAGGCACCTAAGGTTGGTGGTAAGTTAAATTTGCCCAGATTACTGCATGGAGGCTTGAGTTGGTTCTGTTTTGTGTTGTTAAGAGGAACCCCTACATATTGAACCCGGCCCTTGTAGCTGCCGACTTCACCTGGTATAAGGTTCAAATATATTAATTTTTACTAGCCTTTAGCTTATTTTGATTAGTTATTAGCTTTAGAAACTTGATTTATTTTTTAATTGTAAAATTATTGCAAAGCACTTGAGATATACAGGCATTGTGAGAGGCTAGAAAAGTTCAGTTGTTGATTCTGCTTGAAAAAGCCTGCATAAACACAGTCGATGCTCAGAAATTGCTTTTTCAAGTGAAAACACAGCTTTTAAAGCTTTAACAATAGTCATGGGAATTCACTCCTCTGAGAAGAAAATATAAATGTAGTCTGTGAGTGATAGAGTGGGAATTCATGGTGCCCATCAAGCAACGTTCTTCAGGAACTCCACCTCATATTATAGTAAAATTACAGCTATGAGTTATACTTCAACCAGGGTAATTCACAGAAATAAATAATTATTAATTGTGTTTATACTGTACAGAGCCTAGCTGTAAAATTATTTGAGTTTTTACAGTAATACAGATTAAGAAACTATTTCTTTTTTTCAAAGCTGCAGAAGCCCACAAAACTGCATGGAGGAATTATATTCCTAATTTTGTGTGTGCAGTAACTGCAATTGTGTTCAAGTTGGGTATTTTTGTGCCAGGCACCAACTACTATAAATGTCTAACAGTCCATTTGTGCAGAGAGCCCAGGGAAACCAACATACAACCCTAACATCTCAAGATAAACTCACCAATTAGTTGAGCAAATTTTAGTGCATATTGGGTATGACTCTGGGACCCTAAAATATTGAAAATCAATCCTTAAATGGCTTAAGTCATATAAATGGGGAAGAGATGGCCAGCCCTCTGTAGAGATAGAGGTGGTTAGGGACTATTTAGAAAAGCTGGACGTGCACAAGTCCATGGGGCCGGACGAATTGCATCCGAGAGTGCTGAAGGAATTGGCGGCTGTGATTGCAGAGCCCTTGGCCATTATCTTTGAAAACTCGTGGCGAACGGGGGAAGTCCTGGATGACTGGAAAAAGGCTAATGTAGTGCCCATCTTTAAAAAAGGGAAGAAGGAGGATCCTGGGAACTACAGGCCGGTCAGCCTCACCTCAGTCCCTGGAAAAATCATGGAGCAGGTCCTCAAAGAATCAATCCTGAAGCACTTAGAGGAGAGGAAAGTGATCAGGAACAGTCAGCATGGATTCACCAAGGGAAGGTCATGCCTGACTAATCTAATCGCCTTTTATGATGAGATTACTGGTTCTGTGGATGAAGGGAAAGCAGTGGATGTATTGTTTCTTGACTTTAGCAAAGCTTTTGACACGGTCTCCCACAGCATTCTTGTCAGCAAGTTAAGGAAGTATGGGCTGGATGAATGCACTATAAGGTGGGTAGAAAGCTGGCTAGATTGTCGGGCTCAACGGGTAGTGATCAATGGCTCCATGTCTAGTTGGCAGCCGGTGTCAAGTGGAGTGCCCCAGGGGTCGGTCCTGGGGCCCGTTTTGTTCAATATCTTCATAAATGATCTGGAGGATGGTGTGGATTGCACTCTCAGCAAATTTGCGGATGATACTAAACTGGGAGGAGTGGTAGATACGCTGGAGGGGAGGGATAGGATACAGAAGGACCTAGACAAATTGGAGGATTGGGCCAAAAGAAATCTAATGAGGTTCAATAAGGATAAGTGCAGGGTCCTGCACTTAGGATGGAAGAATCCAATGCACCGCTACAGACTAGGGACCGAATGGCTCGGCAGCAGTTCTGCGGAAAAGGACCTAGGGGTGACAGTGGACGAGAAGCTGGATATGAGTCAGCAGTGTGCCCTTGTTGCCAAGAAGGCCAATGGCATTTTGGGATGTATAAGTAGGGGCATAGCGAGCAGATCGAGGGACGTGATCGTTCCCCTCTATTCGACACTGGTGAGGCCTCATCTGGAGTACTGTGTCCAGTTTTGGGCCCCACACTACAGGAAGGATGTGGATAAATTGGAAAGAGTACAACGAAGGGCAACGAAAATGATTAGGGGTCTAGAGCACATGACTTATGAGGAGAGGCTGAGGGAGCTGGGATTGTTTAGTCTGCAGAAGAGAAGAATGAGGGGGGATTTGATAGCTGCTTTCAACTACCTGAAAGGGGGTTTCAAAGAGGATGGCTCTAGACTGTTCTCAATGGTAGCAGATGACAGAACGAGGAGTAATGGTCTCAAGTTGCAATGGGGGAGGTTTAGATTGGATATTAGGAAAAACTTTTTCACTAAGAGGGTGGTGAAACACTGGAATGCGTTACCTAGGGAGGTGGTAGAATCTCCTTCCTTAGAGGTTTTTAAGGTCAGGCTTGACAAAGCCCTGGCTGGGATGATTTAACTGGGACTTGGTCCTGCTTTGAGCAGGGGGTTGGACTAGATGACCTTCTGGGGTCCCTTCCAACCCTGATATTCTATGATTCTATGATTCTATGAATTGTTGTTATCTTACTATTAAAATCAGCATGAAACCACAAGAAAGGTTGATCATTATTATCTTTGCAAGTAATTAATGTGACAGCAATATTAATAATTTCCTTAGTTGAATATAGGCATTCCTATAGTACAGTTATCTATTTCAAAAGGCAAATTGTAAAGACTTTAGTGGCTGCCACGATTAAATTAACATCCAATGACTCTATGAAACCAATAGATTTTTTTTAAATTTATTGTAAAAGGACTAATTACATGGCCATGATAGTTTTTAATCTGCTAAGAGCTATGAGCTGTCTAAACCAATCTTTAACGATATTCCAATGCTGTTTGCTACTATAGTTATTTATATTGTGGTAGTGTCTAGAGAACAACTAGGTTGGGCCCCACAGACTTGGTGTAGGTATACAGAAAATAACAGTCCCTGTGCCAAAGAATTTGCAGTATTAAAGACAAAACATAACTGGTGGATGAAGCAAACATGTCCAGTGGGAGGGAGACATGATCAACAAAATAACAGAAAATACCGAATTCTTCACAAGTCAGGAATAGTACCCATTACTCACCACTTGCCACTTGATAACAGCAGTCTATTGTATGCATTATGGAAAGGGTGAGTTTTGGGGAGGGACTTGAAGGAGGATAAGCGGATGGCTTTAAAGATTTTGAATGGGGTGTATTGTGCTAAGGGGCATGCAAGACAGCACAAAAGTGCTTGCTGGGGAAGTGGAAAATCAGTTGACTGAGTTTGTCCAGTAACACTTCTTGTATTGCCTCCATATCCTTTAGTGTTTGCATCACAGCATACACTTCACTTCCTGAGGATTGTAAGATTTGATTTATTTATTTATTTATTGTGACAAGAAAATATCCTGATTGCTAAGAGGCGGCTAATGCTGCAGGTCACTAATATTAGATGTATTCTGAAAGGTTTTACAAACAGTAAATCTGAAGAAATTTCCCATTGTGCTTATGCCAAGATGTCATTTCCCTACTGTGTTCAATGAAATATTGAGAAATACCACTTTCAGTGAAGACTTTTTTCAGTTAACTTTAGATTTTACTCTTTTAAAATGAGTTAAATATTCAAGATCACATCATATTTATATTTCCTTAAAGTATAATATTTTTATACCCATTATACAACTGAGCAGAGAGCAAAAACATTCCAAATTCCCCCAAAATGCCAACAGGGAAAGGAATGGAGAAATACGAGTGAGGAAACCCTTTGATGGGAGAAATAAATTCCAGTCTCCACAGTTTCCTCTATAGCAGGAAGATCAAGAGACGTGAGCTCAGATTCATCAACAAGGGGAAAGAGGAGCTGTGTTTAGTAACAGAGCATGCTGCAAAGTGAAACACAAAATGACATAATTTTTTTTAAAAGACACCCTCCAGCTCTATGGAGCTGAAATGTTGTGTGTTCAGTGGTGCCTTTTCTTTCTGGAAGACTTTGATTAGCCCTTGCTTTGTAACTTTAATTGAATAAAAGTCTTTTGAATTTACAGTATTTGGTTCTGGTCTTGTTTGAGCCCTATTCTCAGTATCCGCATAGGCTGGACTTACAGGGTTTTTCTTTTTGAAGTTGTAGGATGGGACTTATGTCCCTATAACCACATATCTCAGTCACCACCCTTCCAGCTAAGGTAGACAGATAAGGAGGTCTTTTCCACTGCACAGGATGGTTTGCCATTGTGTGAAACTTTTCACCACTTCTCCCTGGACTTCACTGGGACTATAAGTAATAAAAATCAATCCTGAATTTGGCTGCTAATATTAAAAAATCTTAGCACTGAGTACAGTCAGTATTCCCCAGTAAGATTGCCAACTGTCCAATTTTCAACCGAACACCCAGTCAAAAAGGGACCCTTCCCAGCCCCAGTGAAAATGAGCGAGTGAGTGAGGGTGGGGGTGAGCGAACGACAGAGGGAGGGGGGATGGAGTGAGCAGGACGGGGCCTCAGAGACAGGGCGGGGCCAGGGTGTTTGGTTTTGTTCGGTCAGAAAGTTGGCAACCCGGGTTTGTTTACAATTGTGATACCATATTGACCTCAGTGGGGACATTAAACATAAATGAGTTTGGAATTTAGCCATGAGTGTGCAGTACAAGCTATTTAGGCAAATTATTTGTCTATCTTATGAATTTAGTGGCTTTACCCAACAGCATTAACCAACTATAATGCAGTTTGATGTTCATGTCCATTAACTGTCAAGTGACTAAATGGTGTTGATTAGCAGAAATGCTCAGCCTTTTACATTTGTGCAGAACCTCAAACTGCTTTAAGAAGATGGAGTTTAGACAGCAGTTAAACCTTTCAGACTAATGGCTAATTCCCCTCCAATGCAATATTAAACAAGAAGGCTTTAGTGCAAGTATTTATATGCCTGCTCTGAAGTATTCCATTAGTAATTTTAATTTCTGGAAGCATATAATAAGCATCTCTTTTCTGTGATGAAGCCTGAATAAAATGATCCACAAGAACAATCAGGATTTTTGGTACACTTTAAAGCTGCTCTATTATTTTCTCAGTGACATGTACCCATTTATATACAGAATTTGCAAATGCAATGAGGAAATATATACCACATAATTCTGTTGTACATAATGTATTTAACTTGACGCTATACAGTTATTCTGAACCTTCTGCTTCAGATGTATTTACGTCAAATTATTATTTTCAGACACTGAAACATATAATATTTATGATTATTATTCCTGGCAATATACATATATAATCAGATGTCTTGTATAGGGATTTAGCATTTCACCAAAATGTGACCATTTTATACAGTGCGACAATAAGAAATTTAGAATTACTGTATACATAAGTGATAAAATACCACATTGTTTCAGTTGTTATCAGATTTGTCAAAATTAAACAAACAAGTAGGCTTAAAGATTTTGGTACTAAAATGTTTGCACTGAAACAAAAGATATCTCAAAATATTGACAATTTTACATTATCTATTTGTCTTAAAGTTTTGTATAGCACCCATCACCTGTACCTTTGAGGATCTGGGCATAAGTGTGTTTCCTTGAGTGTTTCATGCAATGCTAAGGGATTGCCCCAATCTCAGAAATGTATGTGAGCTTTGTATTTTCCCCAAATCAGCTGTTCCACTTGGGCTGCTAGTGAAGATGTGATGCTGATCCATGTCTGTGTATTGAAGATTAGTGTTGGAACTGGAACACAAAACAATTACTTTACAATATGGTATCCATTAAATGAAAGACAGGCAGTCTGTGGTTTGAGACCTTGGAAACTAGATTGAACAAAGTGGCATGGTGGGAGTTGGGGGAAGGAAATATGGTCAGGAATAATTCTAAACTAGAGGGTTTTACCCAGCTCCAGTCAAAATCACTGGGAGTTGAATTACACCCTAAATGACCTAGTATGAGGAGGTATTTCCATCTCTAACTTTCACACTCTAAGACGATAGTTCACAATAAATATCCATAAAAAGAAAAGGAGTACTTGTGGCACCTTAGAGACTAACAAATTTATTAGAGCATAAGCTTTCATGAGCTACAGCTCACTTCATCGGATGCATGCAGTGGAAAATATAGTCGGGAGATTTTATATACACAGAGAACATGAAACAATGGGTGTTACCATACAGACTGTAACAAGAATGATCAGGAAAGGTGAGCTATTACCAGCAGGAGAGCGGGGCGGGGGTGGGGGGAACCTTTTGTAGTGAGTGCTGGAAATGGCCTACTTTGATTATCACTAAAAAAGGTTCACCCCACCCCCGTCCTGCTCTCCTGCTGGTAATAGCTCACCTTTCCTGATCACTCTTGTTACAGTCTGTATGGTAACACCCATTGTTTCATGTTCTCTGTGTATATAAAATCTCCCCACTATATTTTCCACTGTATGCATCCGATGAAGTGAGCTGTAGCTCACGAAAGCTTATGCTCTAATAAATTTGTTAGTCTCTAAGGTGCCACAAGTACTTTTCTTTTTACGGATACAGACTAACACAGTTGCTACTCTGAAACCTGTCAATAAATATCCAGAACCCAATTCTGCAGTTCCCATAGATATTCGGGGAATTCTCATATAAGGAAAGATGTAGAATAGGAGCCCTAGTTCCTAAAATAAATGTAAATAGTTCTGTTAAAAAATGAAAGAAAACTAAAAATCTTTCTGGATGCCCTGAAATTTTCACCAGGTGTTCTGAATTCAGAAGTCTATGAAATTTAGCAGAGCTTTGGAAAATGTACCAATAGAACTGGACACATGGGTAAAAATATTCATGTGAGTAAGGGTCTGAGTGGGCCCCAAGCCTAGAGAAGAAACATGCATCATTTTTCAATTTGTACTACCAGCAGGAAAAATAAAGGGTACCGATAATTCAGAAAACTGAGGTTACTGAAATTTCAGGAATCAAAATCGGATCAGACTCTGCCATTCTTGCTGATCAGTGATTACTTGCATGAGCAGTCCCTACTGAAGTCAATGAGACTACTCATTTGAGTAACTGCTCACTGCTGGCTGTCCAGAGGTTCTCCATGTGATGCATAATAAGAGCACCAGGGAAATATAAAATTTACTGAGAATAATTTAATGCAGGAACTACAATGAAAACCATACTTCAGAGTACAGGCATCTACTTCCCCTATCATTTTTCATTGTATAGCTGTTTTGGGCACTATTATAATTCCTATTTTACTTCTCTGTTCATCATTAAGACATGCTTTAGCAGATGTGGGGAATTCCTCTTTTTGGTTTATGTTGGGGGTAACTAAAATTTGATCCAATAGGCCAAGCATGGTCCACAGGATGCTGCAGAGTGGCCTGTGGCCACCCTAATCTTTGCTATAGAGGGGTCCCACCAAAATAAGGATCTCAGCAGGAATGTGAGGCTCCATCTTGATCCATTTTTTTTCAGGCAGCATGAAACCCTATGGCGTGTGTTCTCTTTGGGTCACAACAAAGAGGAAGGTGGTTGCACTCGCCTTAATTTTATTACTAACATTTATTCCCACAAACAAAATTTGGGCACTTTGAGGTTGGGATGCTTACTTGAAGTTCCCACCAACATAAAAGCTCAGAGTGACTACTACTAGCTCTGAAGGTGTCATAAATATAAAGGGAAGGGTAACTACCTTTCTGTACAGGTTTCAGAGTATCAGCCGTGTTAGTCTGTATTCGCAAAAAGAAAAGGAGTACTTGTGGCACCTTAGAGACTAACAAATTTATTAGAGCATAAGCTTTCGTGAGCTACAGCTCACTTCATCCGATGTAATGCATCCGATGAAGTGAACTGTAGCTCACGAAAGCTTATGCTCTAATAAATTTGTTAGTCTCTAAGGTGCCACAAGTACTCCTTTTCTTTTTACCTTTCTGTATACAGTGCTATAAAATCCCTCCTGGCCAGAGGCAAAATCCTTTCACCTGTAAAGGGTTAAGAAGCTAAGGTAACCCCACTGGCACCTGACCCAAAATGGCCAATGAGGGGACAAAATTCTTTCAAATCTGGAGATGGGGACGAAGGATTTTGTCTATCTGTGTGATACCTTTGCCGGGAACAGATCAAGGATGCAATCCTTTCAACTCCTGTAAAGTTAGTAAGTAATCTAGTTAGAAAATGTGTTAGATTTTCTTTTGTTTAACAGCTTGTAAAATTCACTGTGCTGGAGGAAATGTGTATTCCTGTTTTTGTGTCTTTTTGTAACTTAAGGTTTTGCCTAGAGGGATTCTCTATGTTTTGAATCTGATTACCCTGTAAAGTATTTACCATCTTGACTTTACAAAGGTAATTTTTTTACCTTTTCTTTAAATAAAATATTTCTTTTAAAAACCTGATTGCTTTTTCATTGTTCTTAAGATCCAAGGGTTTGGGTCTGTGTTCACCTGTACCAATTGGTGCGGATTTTATTATCAAGCCTTCCCCAGGAAAGGGGGTGTAGGGCTTGGGGGGATATTTTGGGGGAAAATGTCTCCAAGTGGTCTCTTTCCTTGTTCTTTGTTTAAATAGCTTGGTGATGGCAGCATACTGTTCAAGAACAAGGCAAAGTTTGTACCTTGGGGAAGTTTTTAACCTACGCTGGTAGGAATAAGCTTAGGGGGTCTTTCATGCAGGTCCTCACATCTGTATCCTAAAGTTCAGAGTGGGGAAGGAACCTCAACAGAAAGGTTAAAAAGTAATGGAGTGCTCTAAGGAATGATGCACAATGAAAGCTATTATTGACCCTACCCTTTGATTTGCTCTTATTCATTACCTTTAAAGGAGGAAACATTGGGTTCTTGGGTACGTTTTTATCACCCACATCACATCCCGAAGTGTTCTGAGTTGCTAACTTCCTTAGACTCCTTTGAAAATCCTAGCCTGAATCTGTGTATTAAGTTACTAGCGTAATTTTATGTAATAGAATGGAACCTGTGACTCTGCATTTATTAATCCATAAACTTTATAATTTGCACAAAATAGGTTAATCTTTTCTCAGTAAAGATTTATCAGCAATTGGACCATGAGAGATGTCTCACATTAACACTACATTTTTAACAGAATAGACTAGAGTACATTTGAATGCATTTTAAAGTGCAATCATAAATAAATAAACTAAATGACACTTGTCAAAACAAATGAACAGAGTACATTTTGTTATATATATGTCGGTCTTGTTCTAATGTATTTGTTCATTATTGGCTAATTTGCAAAACTCAGTCACTCACAATGGTTCTCCCAGTCACTGGTTCCAATTAGAGAAGTTCTCTGTTGCAATAGATCATTCAGAGCACTTCATAGAGGGGACCGTATTGTGCTGTTGATTTTTTTTTAAGCTTAAAAATCGATGGCATGATATTGCCTGGGGCTTTTAAACATTAATTTTCATCAAGCTGTATTTTTTTTCTGCACTCTTACGTAACTGGCCTTCCCTGCCATATAGTGAGAGGGAGATTTGACATAACTGTGGAACTGACCCTTTATTGCATGATGCACAATCCAATGTTTTTGGAGAGTTTAAAAAAAAGGCATTTTTCTGCTCATGGAACATTAGCAAAGCTGCTCTTTGGTACAAGTAGATTCCCCCCCACTCCAGTTCTCAGGGAAGTACAAAGTTGTTTTTGGACAAATCTGTTTGGTAAGTAGAAAAATAAACAATAAACAATCAACTGACTCTGAGCAACTTTTGTACCCGTGGTTTTCTCAGTGAAGAAAATCATATCATAAGGTATGAAAGATGATTGAACAGATTAGATGTCTGTAGAGGTCTTTTAATCTGGGGCAATGATCAACACTAACACTTAATTCAGATTTCCAGCAATGCCATCATCACTGTGTAATAGTTGAAATAGTTCCATCTGGTCCATTATTAGTTATTTCATTGCTTGACAAGAAGACATGAAATACAAGGCAAAGTGAGGGAAGGGAGAATTAAAACTGTGTGAAATGTTTAACCTTTTAGCATAGTTCAACAAAGCTTGAAGTTTCTGGCAAATTGCCTAGATTTTTGCAAGGCACTCATGTTTTGTAAGCCCCAAAAGATCATAGTGTTTCTGACTCCACACTGAAATTGCATGGAGCCAAAGCAGAAGAATCCTGAAAACGAAAACATGGTAAACCATAGAGAGTAAATAGTTCAAAACAGCTACCACTAATGATGGTCCTGTGAGAGCTCTCTGTAGACTACCATGTCCCAGAGAAAGGCAAAATAGCATTCACAAAGCAACATCATCTGGCATCAGAACACTTCATGAGAACAAGGAGAGGTCAACGGGTCCATGAACATGGCATCTTTTTATTTTTATTTATAAAATAGGCAGGAAAAAAGAAACCAGAGAGTTTGAGAGTTTGTTCTGTAACTCTACATGGTGATATTACTTGCAACTCATTAGCCACATTAACTTGTATTATATCGGTGCTTCACCTATGGAAAAAAGTATGGAGAAAATGAAGGAAGAACATGTTTTCCTAAAATGTGTGTGTGTGTGGGGGGGAGGTTTAACAATATAAATACAAGATAGAATTCAGGAGCATAAAAGGTGTTATGGCTCTGCGAAAAGTGACTGCCTCATTCTAAATTATAGTGTGATGATGTGGGAATAGTGATAGGTGAACTTCAGAGGGCTCATCAGTTAAGCATCCAATCACAGCTGGCTTTCCTTTCACAATTTTCATATCCCCACAAATGGGCCCATCCCTTTTCATTGTGACCACCACTTTAAGCACATGAGTACTTGGGGAGGGTCTACAAGATGATTCCGTGGGGAACCCCAGATTAATTGACTCATTTTATATAAAATGTTCATTCTGCTTCTCATGCTACTTAACTGCCCTTCCTTGCAGCCAGGCACCATATTAGTTGCTTGCACTAGCATAATCAGTGACAGTCCTGTTGGTACTGCCCCAGGACCACAAACTATTTAGGGTGCTCAGAGAAATCAAGAGATTTGTGGCCATGGACTCTACTGATCCCAATGGATAGCCCTGGGTTAAAATAGGTAGCACCACGAATGACTATGATCTTCAGGAAAAACAGTGATCATCTTTCAGTCCTGATGAGCAGAAAGTGTGGACATATTTTCAATGATACATTTGTAAGAAAAAAGACCTAACAACTTCCTGTTTTTACAACTGAAACCTGAAGTGAGTCCCTGGCATTCCTACTTCCCCCAAATCCTTGAGGAATGAGGCCCAGGCATGATAGTATTCACAGAGCAGCTCTGCATCCGTCTGAAGCATATATAAACCGATCCATTCTCTTTGTTCTGAAAGTTGGGCTGAAAAATCTCCAAAGATCTCACTGTCTCACAAAACCCTCATTACTGTAGTTCTTGATTTAATATGGAGATGCACAGCCTTTCCCACAATAGTAGGAACTTCAGACTTACATGAAAGCAAGAAGTGCCAGGACATTTGTAGCGTGGTGGTGACCTACTCCAGGGCTGAAAGGGCTTGAAACCAGCCCTGGGAGAGGGCTGGGGCTGCAAGAGGGATGCTGCTGAGGAAAGCAGCAAGCCTCCGCTGATTGGGGAAGGCAGACACAGCTGGGGCCACGCCCAAATCAGGTTGCAGCTGGCCCTATAAAAGGCCAGTGAGCCAAAAGTTTAAGACTTTCTAGCTTTTGAGAGGGAAGGACCTGGCAGCTGAGCAGGGATCTGAGGTAGGACTGCGTTGGGGGAAAGGCAAGCAGGGCTGGGGAGCTCCAGCCTGACAACCCTCCAGGCTGCGGGGCCTAAACCAGGTGCTGGGTCAACCCAGGGCTAGGCAGAGGCAGCCAATGATGAGTGGCCATTACAGTTGGTCCCAGTGAGCGGGGGCTAAATGATGACTGGCACTAGGCACTGAGGCAAGGTGGGGTTGGGGGTTCCCTGGGGAGGGGAGACCTAGACACTAAGGGGATACCGCTGGGGCAGAACCCCCAGACAAAGTGGCACCAGGGTCTGAAAGAGACATGGTGGCCAGCGGCGGTGATGACACCGGCCTGCAGAGGGCCTCTGGAGCTGGAAAACTAGCTAATTCCTAGACAGCCAGCAGGAGGCGCTGCAGAGGTGAGTCATTCAACGTTATAGTGATATGCTTCAAAAAAGGTTCATGCTTGGATCACCCTTTAGAGGAAGATTTAAGTTGGCTCATACTTTACCCAAACCTTTTACCCATAGCTACTTAATAGATAGAATATTATGGACCCAGTTTTGAATTCCTTGCACAGGGCATACAGGATGAGGCCTTTGAAGTTAATGGGACTTAGGGAAAAGGCCTATTATGAAATAAAAGTTTGTTTAAATGCCTTTTAGTGATGCTCTGGCTGGTACTGTGAGTTAAGATTTCTTGAAAGATTTGCTCAAATCAGAAAAAAACAGTAGTTAAAAATACTTGTAAGACTTTTTTCTATATTTATACTGCCATATATTTCAAATAATAGTATAACAGTTTACGTTCAAACAGGCAGTTCACTGAAAGCTGCCATGGATTTAAAGGTCTGATGAGAAGTATGGTCAGGTACATTTGACTGAAGATAGAAAAGGTAGAGGAAATATTTTAAAGAATCAACTAAGTGACCTTTTAAATTGTGGAAATATTGCTTAAAATCAATAAAAGCAGCACAAATTTATGGTGTAATAGCTACATGTCTTGGGCACCAGAGTAATTTGGTCTTCAACCTCATGCCCCAAAATGCTCCTGCATCCTGCTGTTATAACACTGTAACACATACCTTGTCATGTGCTATTACTTACAGTACAAGTCATAGGACAAATGTTTATTATTAGCAGAGGTTTCATGGATGAGTTTTACCATCCAGTTTCTGGTCCACTCCAATTTAACAACAATTTTATATTTTGCCCGCAGGCTAGAAAGCTAAGTGTGTGCTAGAAACATTTCTATTTTAGCTGTCATGGCTTAAAATGAACGCTTTTTGTTTTTAAAAAATTGGAAAACTTATTTTGACATTTTAAAAAATTCCTTTAAACAAATAGCTGGCTTATACAGTATCCTCTACAATATATATTAGTCTTTTTAGTTTCATAGCAAATAGTTGAGGTAGAGCTTGACAAAATTCATTACTTTATAATACTTTATTTGATGCTCCTATCAACTTTTAACTTTTTTGTGGATTCCAAGTTTAGAATCTGTGTATCACTGATGATCATAGGGAACAATATTACTATCTAGTGATTAGATACTGTAGGAAAATGACCAATGTGTGTTCTTTAGTCAGGTCATCCTTCTAGAAGGTGGTGTCAATAATTTCTGCCAGCATCTATTTCCTTTTAGAAAGGGTCTGCTCAAATATAAAATATTCTATTAGTAAACAAACTGTGTGGTGGTCTCACTTCAATCATGAAGTGGTTTACATGTATGGGTTCTAGGCAGACCCAGAAGTTAATATAGGCCACATATAAAGTCTCAGTAAACTCTCTGTACATCATTCTAATTTACCCTAAAGCTTTTTTTACAGCTCTGCGCAAACTTCTACCGATTTGATCTCCGATTTACACTGCCAGAGCACTATAAAGAGACTTTAGAATAAATGAGACCCTTCTGAAAAATTCTCCTTTTCTACTTTCACTATCTTTCCTTGTAAGGGAAAAGGGGAGGAAGGGTAAAAAAGGGGGAGAAGAGGAGGTGGGAAAAAAAATCTGATAAGCAAAAACTGATTAGTCTTTGAAAACAAACATTTCAGTTTAAAATGAAATGAAATTTTTTGCTTTGAATTTTGTTTTTCATTTTTTTAATTGGTTCCCATTGTGAACTATGGGCCTGGTTCATTAAAGCACTTACGCATGTACTTAAATCCATCCCCATTCAGCAATGTCCCACTAAAGTCAGTTGGACTTAAACATGCACCTAACATTAAGAACATGTTCCAGTGCATTGCTGAATAGGGATAGTTTGTTGATTGTGGTTGAAATGCAAGGTTCATGTGAACCTTGGGCTGAGCTGAATCTGATTGGCAGTTCTTGCCTTCCTTATGGCTCCTCCTTTCCTCAAGAGGCCTTAACTTCCTGTACCTTTTGAAAAAAAGAAAAGGAGTACTTGTGGCACCTTAGACTAACAAATTTATTAGAGCATAAGCTTTCGTGAGCTACAGCTCACTTATGCTCAAATAAATTTGTTAGTCTCTAAGGTGCCACAAGTACTCCTTTTCTTTTTTGCAAATACAGACTAACACAGCTGCTACTCTGAAACCTGTACCTTTTGAGGCGGCCTTCTGGGCAGAGGTGGGCCTTTAGCAATCTCCTCTTTCTGAAGTTTTCTGAGTCTAATCCTTTTCCCCATGCTAGGTTCTTCAAGCAGCTGTTGACCTTTCTCAGAGCAGATTCATTTATATACTGTTCAGGAAGTGGGTGGAAAGTGCTTAGAGCAAAAACAGAGATTTGAAGAGATGCATGCCAGCCAGTCAGCTATGGCCACCAGCCAAACAGCTTTGATGGGGGTGCATTCCACATTCTAACCTTAGGAACAAAGAGATCCCAGCTGGCTGTTTTGAAAACTCTGGGGAACAAAAAAGGAGCTTTACTTAACCTATGTCAGTTAAATGGAGCTCTATTATAGACACAATGTTGGCATCCCTTTGAAATTAGAGCTACTTACTTTGCATACTAACTTAAACTAAGTGAGCACAGAGCTCAAACCACTATGAAAAGGGGTGGTTCAGATCCTATTATTTTTCATGTAGTGAATGGGGAACTAAAATTGGGGAAAATGCCAACTAAAACCTTCAAATTCTTTGAAAAGCTACATTAATAAAGCACATTAATATAGGCTAAAATGGGTATTTTGAGTGCTTAGTACATAGACCAAAATCTTCCTGGACGTAGTGTTCTTATATTGTGATTCATTAAAGTACTTAAGCACATGCATAACTCCAGGCTTGTGAGTAGTCCTGCTGCAGTCAGTAGAAGTTCATATGATCCAGATAGCAAAAAAGCAAAGCATTTAAAAAAAAAGTGTTGCTATCCTTTTTATCCTAAGTGGTAAGCCAATGTTCAGGGCCTTGTCTGTGGCTGATTTCTATTAGGAGGAGAAACTGATGAATTTTCCTTGTCACAAACTTGTTTGTTTACAAGGTACTGTTTTTGATGAACGCTGTAGGAATCAAACAGACCATCTTTCCCCATTGTTTCAAACCTCTTCCCAGATTTCACTCTGCCCCAAAAGCTGTCTCTTAGCTTACTTTCAGGGCCACATTACCAGTGCTTTTCTTATTGTCTTTCTAGTTGCCTGCTTCCTTTGCTGATGGCTTTTATACTTCTGACTCATGGGCACAGTTCCACCAACCAATACACAACCACCATGTTTGCAGGAAAAATGCTCAGCTCCTACTCCAGCCTTGCCATGCTGGTCTGTGATTTCAGAGGTGGCTTCTATGGCTTCAGCATCACTAAACAAAGGGGCTTTTAGCTGCTCCCTCATTTAGCCTGAATGGAAGGCAGGTTTGTGACTGTCCATAGATCAGACATGCTCCCTGGGAGCCATCCAACCGCCAACATAACACTACATCAATCAGAGTAATACATTTATCTCTATCATCCTCTTCAGGATCTAGCATGTTCAGTGATAAGATTGGCAATCTTCTTGACAGTGAGGCAGATCCTCAGCTGGTATAAATCAATGTAGCTCATTTGACCATAGTTGAGCTATGCTGATTTATACCAACTGTGTGTCTGACCTCAGGTCTCTGTCTTGAACATGCATGCACATTTACACATACAGCCTTATATATGTTAGAAAAATCTACTCTTGCAAAAAAAGGGCACATTTCTGGTAAATTGTGATAATTGCAATTCTTTGACAATTCACAAAACAGAAAGCAGGCAAAAATAGTTGCAGTAGGGGAGGGGTATTTAGAAAGAAATGTACTTGGAATTGTTCCTCCACATCCACCTCTGAGTTCCTCTAAACTCTGTTACCTTTTTTCAACCTGAATTACTAATAAAAGTTTGGGGCCTTGGGGCTGCTCCAGTAGGAAGTAGAAGTTGGTGATAAGTATTTCTCTGATGTAGTTTTGTTTATTTACAGACACACACAGTCCTGTGTTTCTGAAAGGAGAAGGAATCATTTAATAGGAAAGTATTTCTTTTGCTCACAAGCACTAAGAACACTCTTATTTTTTTTTTTTCATCTGCACACCTAACCCAAAAACTTCTCCCCTGGTTTCTTGCAGGCATAAGCGCTGACTCTGTGGGTGCTCCAGGACTTGAGCACCCACAGGAAAAAAATGGTGGGTGCTGAGCACCCAACAGCTGCCCTCCACACGAGCGCCTCCCCCTCCCCCAGCTCCTCCTTCCTGCCAGCAGCCCCACCAATCAGCACCGCCTCCTCCCTCCCAGCACCTCCCACCTGCCATGATCTACTGTTCTGCAGTGTGCAGGAGGCGCTGGTGGGAAGTGGGAGGGGTGTGTTTAGGGGAGGGGTGGAGTGGAGGTGGGAAGAGGTGGGGTGGGAGCTCAGGGGAAGGGGTGGAGTGGGGGAAAAGCAGGGGAGGGAAGAGGCAGGCAGGGGTAGGAGCTTGGGAGAAAGGGTGGAGTGGGGTCAGGGCCTAGAGCAGAACTGGAGTCAAGCACCCTCCAGCACATTAGAAAGCGGGTGCCTCTGCTTGCAGGTCAGATACCATGCTTTCAGTTGCTCCTTCCTGCTGTCTGTGTCTCACACTCTGGTCCTCTGCATTCTGTTCCCACCAGTACATACATACACAAACCTTTACACAAAACAATACTCAACAAAAGCTCCTGGATGGATCACATTTCTTTTGTGTTATGTAGGGGCTTATTATAATTGCTAATTGAAGGTTGCAGTCACACCTATCAGTCTCAATAAGGTTTTACCTGAAACCCGGAACCAGGTTTCACCCAGCTCATAACAATCTCTCTCCTTTTTCCAAACAGTTCTCAAACTGTGGGTCATGACCCCATTTTAATGGGGTCACCAGGGCTGGCGTTAGAGATGCTGGGCCTGGGGCCAAAGCCTAAGGGCTTCCACTCTGGGGGGTGGGGCTCAGGCTACAGGCCCCTGCCAGGGCTGAAACCCTTCGGCTTTTGCCCCCCTCCACTCCTGCTTGGGGCAGCAGGGCTCAGGCTTCAGTCTCCCATCCTGGCCCCAGGATGGAATTTTTGTTCGAACAAGGGGGTTGCAGTGCAATGCAATTTGAGAACCCCAGTGTGACAGTTGAGGGGGGGAAGAGATCTTTCCTTTAGTTGAGTTATTTCTGAAAGCTCATTTCCAGCTTCTCTCTTTGGACCTGATCCTGTATCCATGGAATTCATTGGCAGCAAATCCATTCAATGGGGACAGGATCAATCCTTTTACTACTTTTCTTAGGAAAGTATTTGATAGACATTTGTGCTAGCATAGGCAGCTGGAAGAAATCATTCTTTCCATAACAATGTCAGCAGAAATAGCAAAGTTAAAAACATGTTAGCATATTCCTGCTGTAAAAAAAGAAACAAACAAAGTATTAAATCCATGCCACTCCAGTAACACATTAGTACAACTGGAAAAGGAATTGTTTCTGGGAGTTTAATTTTACTGGCACTTGCCTGAAACTCTCCATTCATCCAGTAGTGCCTCGTTAGCCATTTGATCCTTCACTGCTTAAATTCTTTTGTGTTAAGTGTATATGAGAACAAAAGCTGCCAGTATCATACTTCCCAGGTGTCCGTTAGAACTAGTGGGCTTAAGCAAATCTGCAAAAGTGAGAGTATCTTTGAAATGAGGGTACATATCCCTGGACAAACTATGGTGGAGAACAGTTCCCTCTACTTTTTCCCCACCCACGTGCAGAATGAATTTTGTTATGTGCATCAATATGGAGGTGTCACACATCACCTCCATATTGGCACACACACAAAATTCATGTGGTGGGGGTGGGGCTGAGGGGTTTGGTGTGTGGGAGAGAGCTCAGGGCTGGGGCAGAGTTGGGTGCAGGGGGTGAGGGTTCCGGCTGGGGGTGCAGGACCTGGGGTGGGGCTGCAGATGAGGGCTTTGGGGTACAGGAGGGTGCTCTTGGGCTATGACAGAGAGAGAGGACTTCCCCCAGCTCTCTCTCCCTGAAGCAGCACCTGGGCTCGGGGGGAGAGGTGCCTCTCCCCAGCACAGGGGAGCTGGGGCTGCAGTATAGGTATCCCTCCCCCAGCCCCAGCAGGTCAGGGATGAGGGATGGCTACCCAGCCACGGCTGGGTCCAGGCCACTCTGGGGTTGGGCTGTGCTGCACTACCCAGGCATTATAGTCAAAAATGATTACAAGAGAAATAAAGATAAAACACTTTCTAATAGCTAAAACTTAATAAGCTAGACTTGGTTCAACATAAAATCCTTATCACTGGTTCCCAGCCACATGGCTGACTTGAGAATTTGGTCAGGATCTCCCCCTCAAAGTCAAAGGGTTGGTTCCTTTCTCTCACCTAAGAAGACACAGGTACCTGGGGGTGTTTTTTGCCCCTCATTTTATAGTCCAGTCATGCTTTGAAGTGTATTCTTCTGAGGATCACCCTTCAAAGGAAAATTTATTCAAACAGTAAAAGTGACATGAAGTGTGGTGGTGAAGGTGGCACCATGTTTGTTCTTCTCTGTGTATGCTGAAAAGCAGATTTGCCGTGTTGCCTGCCATTTCCCCCCTTGATATCTCTAGGACCCTGTTTACCTCAATTTACTTAAGTAGTAAACACATTCCTTTGTTTAGGATAAACTTGTGTAACAACTTTTGCCTAATCAGGGACGTGTGGGTTTGAACATGTGCTTGTGACATCATTCAAAGAATTCATAACTATACATATAATGCTACATACTGTTCACAATGATATTACTGACCAGCAGGTTATATATTTCACAAGACATATTTTGTACAAATATTATTACAATAGTGTATAGGAGGTGAATACAGGGTGCTGTCAGTCAGAGACCCCTTAAAGTGAAAAGGCTTATTAACACCTCTGCAGTCATAGGACAAAAAACAGATTAGGGCGTTAGATTATTGTAATAAGCCATAAATTCAGTGTCTTTATTAAGACCATGATTTTGTGTCTAGCAAAGCTATGAAGTTAAGCTCCCAAGCTCATCTTATTGAGGTGCTGTGCAGGTTTCCTTTGAGTTTGAGGACTGAGAGGTCAGATATGGAGAGATCATTAAAGTGTTCACCCACGGGTGATATATTTTTGTCAATTTTTCTGCAAGAGTTCAGTCAAAAGTTTAGTGGTTGTCTGGTTTCATCCACATAGTAGTTGGGGCATTTAGTGCACTGGATGAGGTATACCACATGTTGTGGAGGTGCATGTAGAAGTCATGGATCTTGAAAGGTATACCACATGTTGTGAGGGTACAGATCATCATGGCAATAGAGATAAGTCTGCAGGTTTTGCATCTGTTATGGCAGGGTCTGGTACGGCTTTGAGTTAGTGTCCTGATCTTGCTTCTGATGAGCTCGAGGAGTGATTTTTTTGAAGGCCAGAAGAGGGGGTTTGGCAAACATTTCTTTCAGGATGTGGCCCCCGTCAAGTATTTAATGATACTTGTACAGATTCCAGTGTTGGGTGGTAGGTGACAACTAGGAGTGTGCGGTCACAGGTTTCCCTTTATTGAAGCAGGTTCTCTCAGGGTATTTGGATGGGCCTTTCCATGCAATCTAGCTCTCTGGTGGAGTGTCCTTGTTGTTTTTGGTGAAGACAGTTTTAAGTGTGTTAAAGTTTGTATACTGGACTTTCTTCTCAGAGCATATTCTGTGGTATCTGAATGCAAGGCTATAGATAACAGATTTCTTGGTGTGTTTGTGGTAGTTACTGGACCTATGACGGTAGGTATGGTGGGGTTTCTTGTGTATACTTCTCTGTAGGGTTCCATTGCTGAAGCTGACTGTGGTGTCCAGGAATTTGATGTTGTTGTGGGAGTGTTCTAGAGTTTGATGGATAAACATGAGGCTCATAGGACAGCCCAGGCAGACAGCCTTAGTACCTATCTAAATTGTGGTCATCTAAGTTATACTGCATGCTTCTCAGTTCTCAGCTGCCAGGCCAGGACTGAGGGGAAGGGGCCACAAAAATGGCTTAAAGACACCATAGCCCCCCTTGCAGTGGACTGAGAGTTCTGCAATACTCCTTTTGTAGTTGCAGCACAGAATCTCACCCAGATTTTCTGAGGTGCTATAGTTGCCATAAAATAAAGATCCAAAGAAGAGCTCTGTTTGCTTGAAAGCTTCTCTTACCAAAAGAAGTTGGTCCAATAAGATATTACCTTACCCACCTTGTCTCTCTAGTCTCTAATATCCTGGACTGACACAGCTACAACTACACTGCATATATAGTTCCCACTGATTTTACTGTAAAAGAGACAAGAGTGGTGGCTTGGCAAGGTCATGGCATAGGGGTAACCTTGGAAGAAAGCACTAAAATGTTTGTGTGCAAAGGAGATGAAGTAGTTTTATGTCAAGGTTGGTACCCTTTGCAGAGATGAGGGGGAACCATGTGGGGTGGGGTTTTTCAGGAGGCTTTCTAGAGGCTCAGAGGGATACATCTTAATGCTCATCAAGAAGCACCTTGCAGGATGTCATGTCTAAGTGTGCATCTTCAGAGGGAGGAGAATAAGAAGGGTTCCAGCAGCAGTACAAGGCTGTCATGTGTTGGTTGGGACTTAAGCTACTAGAAGAGTTCAAGCTGGTAGGGTAGCAATATTTAGAAAAGGGGTGTCTCTGCCAGATTGGGTGAGTGAATTGTCTAGAGACAGTTAAAAAGGCATTTTGTACTGTGGGATTGCTAAATACAATATGCTCAGAGTACTGTATTCCTATAGTAACAGGCTAAAGGTCAGATTCATAAAAGTATGGAGTTTATAAAAAGACTTGTTACATTGATGGAAGAGTGTGTGTGTGTGTGTGTGTGTGTGTATATATATATATATACATATATATATAATATATATATATACATACACACCATACCTTGTTAATATGGAAACATTCTTACCAGTGGTAATCTTAAAGACTTATATAACAGTTAATTCTGTAATGCCAAAGGATTCCATTCTCAATCTTCACATTCTTAGTGCTCTGCCTTATTGTGTCAGTTGTCATCTAACCTCCCTAATTATTCCTTGTATTGCAGTTGCACCTGGAGGCTCCAGGTTGGGTGACCAGATGTCCCAATTTTATAGGGACAATCCTGATGTTTTGGGCTTTCTCTTATATAGGCACCTATTACCCACCACCCCATCCCAATTTTCACACTTGCTATCTGGTCCTCCTAGCTCCAGGTGAGATTAGGATGTCATTGAGCTAGGCAGTAAGGGTAGCTCTCGCCTCACCTCTGGCACAGGGAAAGAGGCCAGAGCTGTTATACATGGCAGCTGAGAGAAGTGGCAAGTTTTAATAAAAGTAAGACTACTCATGGTTTGTAATTTGAGAGGGATGTACAATACTATTTTTTTCTCCCTCCCAGGATTGTACAGATACAGTCAGGTCTGTGTGCCATTGTATATAAATAGAAGTTTATCGCTAAACAAGGCAACCACTCCAACCGTATCAGTACCACCATGGCTACGCTCTAATACACTAGCTCAACTTTTTTTCTTACTATTACACAGACACTGTCCTTACAATTTTTACCTGTAACGTTACACTGTTCTCCTCTAAAGTGATTCTTTATATGTTGACATGAGTATAATAGCCTAACATTCAGAGCTTTTGATGATCTGCTCCCAAATTTAGAAATACAAGGAGCCAAAAATCACAGTGCATCAAATCTCCAAAATGACACATGTTTCAAACTTGCTAATCCACAGACAAGAAGATGCTATGGACACTTGTGTCTGATTGCTGACAAAGCACTGTGGCTTTGAAGTGCTGACTGATGCCAGGTTCCAGGATAAAGCAAAGGGGAGGAGGCAGAAGACACAAAGCTGTCTGATATTGTAATATTTGTTTTGTTATTTCTGTTGGGATATACGGTTGGATGGGTGCAGGGAAGAAGGATGCATAATTTATTTACATCAGTGCAGAATATTTTAGCTAAATCACAGCACTGGTAATCAGGAGATTTGGATTCTACTCTAGCACTGCAACAGACTGCCTGTATCACCTTGGACAAATAATTTAGGTCAAACTTTTCAAAAGTGGTCACTAGTTTTGGTTGCTTCAGTAACAGATCTTCAACTGGCATTGTTGGCATGAGGCATTTCTGAAAATCATGCCTTTATCTCATGTAAGGTACTGAAAAATTCATAAACCAAAATTAATGCATTTGGAAAGTTTGAGACACAGGGCAGTGAAAGACCAGTTTCCGATTTGTAAAAGGAAGATAATTCTTCTTTCAAGAGGAGTGTTATAAGACTAAATTAGTTTTCTGTTCCTGTCTTAATACAGGGTTCACTAGTAACACTAAGTCCAGAAGTGCTGTACAAGCCCTTACACAGAGAAGTGGCAGATTTCAGCTAGCTTTGCACTGTTAAAAATGTTGGATCTGATTCTCTTATTTACACTGGTGTAAAAGGGAAGCTGAAGTCAGTAGGCTTACATTGATGTAAAATGGCTGAGAGGAGAACTGAGTTTATATAGGCTTCAGAGTAGCAGCCGTGTTAGTCTGTATTCACAAAAAGAGCAGTACTTGTAGCACCTTACAGACTAACAAATTTATTTGAGCATAAGCTTTCGTGAGCTACCGCTTACTTCATCCGAATGCATCCGATGAAGTGAGCTGTAGCTCACGAAAGCTTATGCTCAAATAAATTTGTTAGTCTCTAAGGTGCCACAAGTACTCCTTTTCTTTCTTAGAGCTTATATAGGCATTGGTGCAAAACAATCTCACTCAAAGGGAGAATAAGATTTAAAGGACGAAAAATTGGGGAGTGGTGGGGGGAAGGTTCAGAATGCCTGCTAGTACATTACAGGATATGCATTGGAAATTGTACAAATCTGTATCAATGCATAACTTTTGTGCACACACCAATTTTCCTGAGTTAGTCACATTTGGAATATGAGTGCTTATATGATTAGGGATCTTTCTCCTCTTCAAGAGTTAGTTTTTGTTTCTCAGTTTTTTTTCTCATGTCAGTTGCTCACTTACAGCTGAGCAATCAGCTAGAAACTTTCTCATAACAGAGACTTTGTTGTGAGGGTACCAAACCTGCTGTCCCACTGTTATCGATTCCTGCATGGGTCTGGGAGGGGCACATAGACATCAAGAATACAGATGCTCCCTGAGTTGTGAAAGACTCGATTTATGTAAATCCACACTTATGGGAAAAAGTTCCGTAAGCTAGAAATAAGTGTGGATTTTTTGCACAACAGTTAGATATACATTTCCGACTTACCCAAAATTTGAGTTATGTAAGATGTTCCAGACCATAATATAATTAAATTTAACATCCTGGTGGAGTGGAAAACACCACAGTGGCCCAACACTCTAGCATTTAATTTCAGAAAGTGGAACTATACAAAAATGAGGTGGTTGGTTAAACAGAAATTAAAAGGTACAGCACCAAAAGTAAAATCCCTGCAAGCTGCATGGAAACTTTTTAAAGACCCAATAATAAAGCTCAACTTAAATGTATACCCCCAAATTAAAAGACATAGTAAGAGAACCAAAAAACCACCCTGGCTAAACAACAAAGTAAAAGAAGCAGTGAGAGGCAAAAAGGCATTGTTTAAAAAGTGGCAGTTAAATCCTAGTGAGGAGAATAGAAAGGAGCATAAACTCTGGCAAACGAAGTGTAAAAATATAATTAGGAAGGCCAAAAAAGAATTTGAAGAACAGCTAGCCAAAGACTCAAAGTAATAGCAAAATATTGTTTAAGTACATCAGAAGCAGGAAGCCTGCTAAACAACCAGTGTGGCCACTGGATGATCGAGATGCTAAAGGAGCACTCAAGGATAAGGCCATTGCGGAGAAACTAAATAAATGAATTCTTTACATCAGTCTTCATGGTTGAGGATGTGAGAGAGATTCCCAAACCTGAGCCATTCTTTTCAGGTGATAAATCTGAGGATCTGTCCCAGATTGAGGCGTCATTAGAGGAGGTTTTGGAACAAATTGATAAACTAAACAGTAATAAGTCTCCAGGACCTGATGGTATTCACCCAAGAGTTCTGAAGGAACTCAAATGTGAAATTTCAAGACTACTGTCATCTGTAACCTGTCATTTAAATCAGCTTCTGTACCAAATGACTGAAGAATAGCTACTGTGATGCCAATTTTTAAAAAGGGCTCCACAGGAGACCCTGGCAATTACAGGCAGGTAAGCCTGACTTCAGTACCGGGCAAACTGGTTGAAACTATCATAAAGAACAAAATTGTCAGATACATGAACATAATTTGTTTGGGAACAGTCAACATGGTTTTTGTAAAGGGAAATCATGCCTCACCAATCTACTAGAATTCTTTGAGGGGGTCAACAAGCATGTGGACAAGGGGATATAGTGGATATAATATACTTAGATTTTCAGAAAGCCTTTGACAAGGTCCCTCACCAGAGGCTCTTAAGCAAAGTAAGCAGTCCTAGGATAAGAGGGAAGGTTCTCTCCTGAATTGGTAACGGGTTAAAAGATAAACAAAGGGTAGGAATAAATGGTCAGCTCTCAGAATGGAGAGGTAAATAGTAGTGTCTCCCAGGATGGGCAGGCATGGTGTCCCTAGCCTCTGTTTGCCAGAAGCTGGGAATGGACAACGGGATGGATCACTTGATTACCTATTCTCTTCATTCCCTCTGAGGCACCTGGCATTGGCCACTGTCAGAAGACAGGATGCTGGGCTAGATGGACCTTTGGTCTGACCCAGTATGGTTATGTTCTTAGTATAGATGTACTCTAAGACTAGCCCTTGCAAAGTCAAGCACTCCAAAGGAAATACAGAATAAAGGCTTCCTGTACAACCTCACTTTGGCTCCCTTGCTTTATGATGGTCTTTAATAGCATGATATTTTTCCCCCTCAGATCCCCGCCTCATTCATTAAACAGAATGGACGACAAACACACAATGTGTAGTTATTTTATACTACTTTTTATCCTCATTGTTGATGTGTTGCCTCATGCCTTATTTACTGAGTCTTCTCCCAGGGAAGACTAGGAATCCAGGGAAACAGGATTTGTGCTGGGGCACACAGCAAAGGAGACATTGAGTGTGTGTGTGTTTTTTCTCAGGGACCAATTTCTGTACTACCTAACGTTGTCAGGGGTTTCAGTGACTAAGGTCTACAGCTGGACAGTTTACAATAACTACTAGTGTTTTACTTGAGTAAGGAGTGCATGATTTTACCCCACTTCAGAAACCAAAAAAGCTAGTTTTGTTGCATGTTCTACATATTTGTACTTTCTCACACTGGCGTACTCGTGCATCTGAGACGCATTTTCCTCAAGTCTTGCTAATTTGGTTTGCTGTTTTTGTTCTAATGAAAATTCTAGATCCTTGAAGTTAAAAAGCCCCTGAAGACTACAGGAAAACATACAAATGGCAAAATTGACTAAGCAATCACTTGTCAAAGTCCAAATTCCTCAAAATAGTAATAACAACTATTAGAAAAATCACTGTCCCTTTATTCTGTAAAGTAAACACTGTATACACTCATTTTGTATATTCTTGCCAATGTGTAAGTATGCTTAATATGCCCACTAGATGTCATTGTTGTTCTTTGCCACATATTTCCTTAATATTTCCTTTATATGCAAATGGTGTATAAAGAGAATTCAGATTATTCTTGTTTTCTTACTATTTAATACTAAGAGGCACTGTTTGACTAAAAGCACTTCCATGAAATCATGTTTACAGGAAATTACATATCAAATTGAGAATTAATATCTGATTGAGACAGTCATTTCAATACACAGTATCCATATGTATGACAATTACTCACATATGCTTGTGCATTATTAGTGAGGTGGTAATAAGATTCCCAGAAGTGCTACTTTCAACTGGTGTCTTCTGGGAATCATAATTCAAACAAGCATTTCTAAAACCATAACATTCCTGCAAATACTTTCATCCTCAAGATGGAACCATGGTAAATCATGGAATTACTTGCTCCTGGCCATAGGTAAGAATGACTATCCCTATCCTACATTGGATTCAACAGATGTTACCATGATTGAAGATTTTACATTGTCTATACAATGAACCATAATAGTTCTGATCTGGTTTCCATTTAAGTTAAGCATGATGAGTTCAAAGGCTGTAAATCAGTGGCAACAGCTATATTAACAATTTATTTCTACGTTATTAGTACAACTCATAGAAACCTCTGACAGACACTCTACAGTAACATATAAGTCAGTTATGTTTCCACAAACAACTTTCTCTCCCCCTTTTAATTAGAAGGGAGTGTTCTTTTTTTTGTATTCAGTGAACTATATTTTAACTAGAAAAGTATGCAAGAGTATTACCATAAAAACTAAATGGGGATAGTGTTAAAGCTAAATATGAAACAAGTTATTGCTCCTGAAATCTGTGGCTAGAAACAAAGGCTTCTACTTAACTTTTGTTCATTATTGTCCATTACTACTTTGATATGTGGTATCAATTCATGCAATATATCTATTAACAAAACCAAAACAAAAATCCTATGTTAGAGGGACATTAAGGTTGCAGAGTCAAGCACTCCAAAGTTAGGAATTGCCAAAAGTAACCTTGATTCAGTCTCCTTGTGCATATGCATTGTGCACCATATGCATTATGTTACTGTCTTTAACTACCACACTCTTTTTCTTATGGGGCCCCTGCCTCATCCAGTGCATAGAATGAATGGTACTTTAATTAATGAGCAGCTATTCAATATTTGGTTTTAACCTCATTGTTCAATGTGAGGTTATAGGCTTTATTTACTGCATGCATTTCAAACCCTGCTATGAAGACAGAATTATTTTCTTCATGGGCATTTCTATGGTGCTCTCACATAGGGTCAGAGTGCTTCATAAACATTGTGAATTTATCTTTGCAACACCTCTTGTCAGATTAGGAATGGTTATTCCCATTTTACAAATGGGGGAAGGGAAGGAGGTAGAGAGATTAAGGCCAAAATTGTCATCTGTCCATTAATTTTGGGTGCCCAGATTGAGACACTTAGAACTTGATTTTTCACAGTAGTTACCATTTTTGTTGCATTCAAAGCACAGCTCCTGTTTTCGGTTGCAGCTAAGAGTGATCAGCACTTCTGTAAATCAGATTCTAGGTGTCTCTCATTGGGAATCCAGAAAATGAGGAGCATACCAGTAGTGGCCATCTGAAAAGGTTGGTTTAAGTGACTTCTCTAGCATCACACAGGAACTCTGTGGCAGAGGCAGAGAGAATCCAATTATCCAGGGCACTGTTCAGTTCTCTTAAACATGAGACTCCCTCTTGCTTCAATCTCCTACCTCATTCACTACACACACCTTCCAGCTTCTGCAACAGATAAAGGAAAGGTCCAACTGACCACAGTAGTCTTCATCATTACACAACCTTGATTTATCCCCATGCATCCTGTGCAGTGAATGAGGCAAAGGCCCTATGGGAAAGATATTATGTGATCATGTAATGAAATACTGTAATATCAATATGTAGAAGAGTGTCAAAATAAGCACTTGTGGCACCTTAGACTAACAAATTTATTAGAGCATAAGCTTTCGTGAGCTACAGCTCACTTCATCGGATGCATTTGGTGGAAAAAACAGAGGAGAGATTTATATACACACACACAGAGAACATGAAACAATGGGTTTATCATACACACTGTAAGGAGAGTGATCACTTAAGATAAGCCATCACCCACAGCAGGGGGGGGAAAGGAGGAAAACCTTCCATGGTGACAAGCAGGTAGGCTAATTCCAGCAGTTAACAAGAATATCAGAGGAACAGTGGGGGGTGGGGTGGGGGGAGAAATACCATGGGAAAATAGTTTTACTTTGTGTAATGACTCATCCATTCCCAGTCTCTATTCAAGCCTAAGTTAATTGTATCCAGTTTGCAAATCAACTCCAACTCAGCAGTCTCTCGTTGGAGTCCGTCCTTGAAGCCCTTTTGTTGAAGTATAGCCACTCTTAGGTCTGTGATCGAGTGACCAGAGAGACTGAAGCGTTCTCCAACTGGTCTTTGAATGTTATAATTCTTGACGTCTGATCTGTGTCCATTCACTCCTTCACGTAGAGACCGTCCAGTTTGGCCAATGTACATGGCAGAGGGGCATTGCCGGCACACGACGGCACACATCACATTGGTAGATGCGCAGGTGAACGAGCCTCTGACAGTGTGGCCGACGCAATCAGGCCCCACGATGGCATCCCCCGAACAGACACGTGGACAGAGTTGGCAACGGGCTTTTGTTGCAAGGATAGGTTCCTGGGTTAGTGGTTCTGTTGTGTGGTGTGTGGTTGCTGGTGAGTATTTGCTTCAGATTGGGGGGCTGTCTGTAAGCAAGGACTGGTCTGTCTCCCAAGATCTGAGAGAGCGATGGCTCGTCCTTCAGGATAGGTTGTAGATCCTTGATGATGCGTTGGAGAGGTTTTAGTTGGGGGCTGAAGGTGATGGCTAGTGGCGTTCTGTTGTTTTCTTTGTTGGGCCTGTCCTGTAGTAGGTGACTTCTGAAGCAAATACTCACCAGCAACCACACACCACACAACAGAACCACTAACCCAGGAACCTATCCTTGCAACAAAGCCCGTTGCCAACTCTGTCCACGTGTCTGTTCGGGGGATGCCATCGTGGGGCCTGATCGCGTCGGCCACACTGTCAGAGGCTCGTTCACCTGCGCATCTACCAATGTGATGTGTGCCGTCGTGTGCCGGCAATGCCCCTCTGCCATGTACATTGGCCAAACTGGATGGTCTCTACGTGAAGGAGTGAATGGACACAGATCAGACGTCAAGAATTATAACATTCAAAGACCAGTTGGAGAACGCTTCAATCTCTCTGGTCACTCGATCACAGACCTAAGAGTGGCTATACTTCAACAAAAGGGCTTCAAGGACGGACTCCAACGAGAGACTGCTGAGTTGGAGTTGATTTGCAAACTGGATACAATTAACTTAGGCTTGAATAGAGACTGGGAATGGATGAGTCATTACACAAAGTAAAACTATTTCCCCATGGTATTTCTCCCCCCCCACCCCACCCCCCACTGTTCCTCTGATATTCTTGTTAACTGCTGGAATTAGCCTACCTGCTTGTCACCATGGAAGGTTTTCCTCCTTTCCCCCCCCCTGCTGTGGGTGATGGCTTATCTTAAGTGATCACTCTCCTTACAGTGTGTATGATAAACCCATTGTTTCATGTTCTCTGTGTGTGTATATAAATCTCTCCTCTGTTTTTTCCACCAAATGCATCCGATGAAGTGAGCTGTAGCTCACGAAAGCTTATGCTCTAATAAATTTGTTAGTCTCTAAGGTGCCACAAGTACTCCTTTTCTTTTTGCGAATACAGACTAACACGGCTGCTACTCTGAAACCTGTCAAAATAAGCACTGGCACTTCCTAGCTTCTGAGAGCCTGACTTGGTGAACCTAGTAATAGTGAAATATTGGGCAAACCTAAGTATAGGTGCATGGGCAGCAGGGGACCTGGCTGTTGGGGGAGGCTAACCCCTGGCCCCTCCACTTGTGCCCAAGGTCCTGCTCCTCCCCTGCAGGAGCCCAGAGCACCCCCACCACAGCCCAGGCCCAGTGCCAGGGGGCAAGGCTCCAGCCATGGTGCACAAGGTGGCAGCGCTCTTGGCTGCAGTGCACCAGGCGGTGCAGCCCCAGCACCAGCTGCCCTGACTCCCTGCAGGAGGCAGGCCTGCCAGCCAAGGCAGAGTACTGGGAACCACAGGAGGGGGCCTGACCTGGGGGTGGAGCATGGGTGGAGCCATGCAAGGCTGTTTGGGAAGGTACAGCCTACCCTTGCCTGCAATACCTGCCACCCATGTATAGATGGTACTACTAGCTCCACATTATAATGTTCTTCTAACAGCATTGTGTGTGTAATTTTCTCATAACTGTGTGGATTATATGACTAGTATGGTGCTACAAGTGTGCCCCAACTCTAATTTCCCCAAACAGAGCAGCAATCAGTTCTGGTTTAACTGCCCAGGGCAAGAAGAAGCCAGTATACATTAAGTAAATGTCATGTCCCTTCAATAAACTTCAGCTCAGTAGGCATTACCATTAGTAGTTCCTCATTCCAGGAATCATTACAATGGTTTCATTTGGCCCAAGGTTCAGGACTCCAAAACTCATACTTTGAATTAGGCTTATCTCCAGATACCTCAGGGAGCAACTGTCATTCACTACAGTCTGCCTGACTTCTACTTTCCCTTCATTCTGCACTGCTTCCTGTTTCTGTTTTATATCACTTAGCCCCAAGGGTGTGACAGGGCCTTGGTGGTTACCCCCAGGTTACAGGCTCTAGCCTGTCCCTGAAATTCATAGTACCCTTTTCTCATGCACTCTTTCACAACCTAGGTTTTTAAAAAAGAAAACTGAGAACTGAAATCCATCATGTGGCATCATGTTGACACCCACATGGGTCATCAGCAGATTTACAATTGTTAGATCCATCAGAGTTCTGCCACTTGAGCAAACTGAGCTGTAACTGATGGCAATAACAGGTTGTCATCCTCTGTGTGAACCAGCATTAGAGGGGGATGGGACACTTTTCTGGTGAGTTTCATGAATATTTGACAGCAGAGGAATGGTGAGACTCCATTCCAGGCTCTCGAGGGGAGTGTGCTCCAGTGGGCACAGATTCTACTGTCCAGGCCCCCCTAACTTGACAACTTCTGCCCCATCCCCTCCAACCTGCCCCCTCACTCCTAGTCCTAGGCTTCCTCTCCTCCATTTGCAGCCACAGTATCCTTGCCCAACTACTCCCCGTTTCCCCATTCCTGGCTCCTTGTCCAATCTGTCTCTCATATTTTTTCCACCTATGTTTCCCATCCCACTGCCTTCCAGTCCCACTTTCCCTCCCTGCACTCCTTCAATCTTTCCTCCTCCCCAGCTCTCTCATTCCCTTTGCCCAGCCTGTCTCAGTTGTCCCCCAGCATCCTCAGTCTACCTCAGATTTGCCTTACCTCCCTTCACTTTCTTTTCCCCTTGCTGCACTGCTTCCCAGGCCTAGTCTCTTTACCCAACCAGTCCCAGATTCCCCCATTGGCTTCTTGTCTGATTTCCTCTCCTTCCTTCCTTCCTCTCTCTCCTCCCCTCCCCCCAGCCCACTCCCATTTTCCTCACAGTATCCTTGCCAAGCCAGTTTTGGCTAAGGTTAGGTGAGATGATTTAATGGCCACTTCTGACCTTAATTTATAAACCTTGCCCTCTCTGGCTCCCAGTCTTCCCCAAAGCAATTTCCAAACCCAGTCTCTGCCTCCCAACTGCCAGCCCGTTTCCCCTCAGGCTCTTTGCCCAGTTTTCTCCCCCTGCCCTCCAATATCCATGACAGGTCCAGGTCTTGTCCCCTCTGCACTCAAATCAAGCAGCAGAATCCTCTGTGGCCCAGGCCCAGCTGGAGGTCAGCACAGCCTGATGCAGTCCAGAGCTGCAATTGCAGTGAAAGTCCTACTCAACCCTGCACTGGAACATGTTCAGGGTGGATAGGATTTGAGAAATTCAGTAGTTAAAATCTAAGAAGTCTATTAGGCATGTGCGAAGTGATTTTTTTTTCCTCCCACCTCCCCCCCATTGGCTTATAGCTTGGCCACATTTGGGTGGATTTTCACAGAGATGGCAACATTCTTGACACAGACCATCCCCGGCTAAATTTCAGTGCTCTGGCCCAAAGCATAGGATTACTAGAGCTTTTCAAATAAAAGGTTGCCAGAAGTTAGCATGCCCAATCTCTGTGTATGGGGTGTAAAAAATGGGGGGAAGATTCTTTGCAACCTCTCCCCCCTTGCGCACTCATTCAGAACTGGGAACAATCTTTAATTTCCTACATAAATATAATTTTATTTATTTTTAGAAATCCAATCTTTATGGTCTGAGTTAACTCAAAGTAGAACCCTTCTGGTTTCCATTATCACATTGAACAGACTTTGGATTGATTAACCAGGAAAGGAATCAAGTCTTTAACAAACTCTTTTTTTGTTTCTCTTTGTAAAATGATGGCTAAGACGACTGGCTTCATTTTTGCTGATTATACTGAGGGATCTTTCTGGGGCAGAGACGTGAGTCTTAATCTGAGTAGGTTTCAGAGTAGCAGCCGTGTTAGTCTGTATTCGCAAAAAGAAAAGAAGTACTTGTGGCACCTTAGACTAACAAATTTATTAGAGCATAAGCTTTCGTGTAGCTCACAAAAGACCCTGTAAGAGTCATTGAATTCAACTAAACTTAAACTTTATGGCTTGATACGATGATTGTGGGAAAAGATGACAACCACAACAGTCATGGCAGTTATGCAGTCTAACCAAAACTAGCCTAGTGATTCCTTAGGAGTTTTTTCATATAATGGAGCACTTCTTCAGGCAGAGACCCTTTCCACAAATACTGCTCCTCCCACTTCCAAACCCTAATCCTACACCTCTCATGCTGCAACTATAATACTTCTCTCTCTATATGCAGTAGTAAGTAGACAAAATTTAAAATGAACTTTCTTTAAGGTGATCTGGCTAGCTGTTTGCTATCTGCCCCTATCCCTTCATTTTCTCTGGGTGAACGACTTGAGATTTATTATTGCTAAGTGTCCCTTTATTTTGAGCCTGAGGGCAATCTCTCCAGGTTTGGCACTCTCCTCCTGTGTTTGTACAACCTGAAGTGGTCACAGAGGTACTCAAGATTTATTTAGTTTAGTTGGCCGTAAAAGCCTCCGGAAACCCTAAAACAGTCCAGGACTGGCTAAAATTTAGCAAGAAGTCTTACTTCTTGAAGACTGACACGGCTCCATGGACTACATGTCAAGGACCATTGAACTAACCAATTGGTTATCTTTCACAATGCCCATTAAAATATACATGATAAAAACAAAAACAAACCCCCTACATTGAAAGAACAGTAAGAATGCACAGTCAATCACTTAAGAAATGCCAGATTTAAGGGTTAGCAGTGCCTGTCATTAAGAGAACAACAATCCTGTAACTGCACAAGGCTATTTTTTTGCTCACTTTTCTGAGGCTAATCTTACTGTAAGGCTGCATTCAGCATTCCATTAGAACTTTCAAATGTTCTCAACTTTATGGAAGATGTCTTCAGAAATTTTCATTGCTTGAACCCAGCCCAAGTGGTGGATATCTTTGGAAATTCTAAGCAAAATCTGTTCACCCACTTTTGAGTTATGTGAGAATTAAAAGAATTAACTTTTTTACTTTAAAAAGATATGAAGACTGGTTCTACATGCACAAAAAGGAACATACTTTCCAAGCTGATATCTTTCTAGGTGTTGGTCTTAATGGAGAATAAGTATATAGGCCTACATGTAAAACATTAAAAAACCCAAAGTTATTAAAATTTAAAAATCAATTTTCCACATACGAATTCCACTGAGTTTACATTTATGGTACTAATGCGAATATGAAATAATAGCTATTGGACGCCACTGAGTTGCCATTTAAATCAAAGGGAGTTTAATCTTTGGATTGGACATTTTATCAATGCTATATTTGTAAAACTTGGTATGTATATGCTATTTCAATGAGATTGATTTATTTAAATTGATAAAATGCACTACCCAAGGATATATGCAAAGACAAATCAATTTAAAATGCATACAAAGATACAGATATTATAGCTATAGATTTATATAACTATATACAGATACATACACTTCCATATAATCAGTGAATTTACTACAGAACTGGCAATCGTTTGCAGTAGTGATTTAAGGTTCACAATATTTTTCCTCACTTCTACAGAAAGACTTTGGGAAAACTACTGTCCATAATTTAGCTGATACTGTGTATTGTATATCTACAGTTATAGTAGGTTAGTCTGTCATTTATACACATGGTTGGGTGTTAGAGATGAGTGGTCAATTAGTATTCAAGTAACCCAAACACTTTGTAAAAAGGGGTTCTTGAACTGAGTCAGATTAACTGGCTCTGACCACATATTTCAGCTTTCTGAAAATTGGGACCCCATTCAGCATATGAAAATTTGATGGGTGTTAATAGGGGTATTAAAGATAGTTTAAGAACAGCAAGACAATTTAAAAAAAAAAACCACAGAGCTGAGTGCAAAATTCATTTCCAGGGGTGAAGGGAAAGCAGAAATCTATTTAAGAAAGAAATGCAGCCAATGTGATAGTGCCTTGCCATGTCTTCTGGGTAGGTGCTATGTGCACATAAATGTTTCACCTTAAACTTTAAGATCAAGGGAAAGTCTGTGGGGAACCTTGTTTCCTGGAGATATGCTTGCTAGAGCAGTTCCCAAGTACTGACTAGGATGCATCATTTCCTGGAACACCAGTTCTTTGCTTGCCCCAACTGTGTCCACAGTTATGAAGCATGCATTGCCAGAAGCGGGTTTGCATAGATGTTTGGTAATAAACCAGCCTAACTACTATCCTCTCTCTTTTTTGCATGTTTCACCATTCTTCCACATGATAAAGTGAACAAAAGACATAGTTGCATTAGCTGAGAATCTGTCTGCTTTTTAGAACCCATTGCACTTACTGGTTCTCTGCCCTGTATTCCTCAGTGCCGTCATCTCCCATTGAGCTTAAGGACAGATGAGAGGACATTCCTTCCACAAAAATACATGCTATTTTTCAAAATTTGGCATAATTAACAAACATTTTCAATATTCCATATGACAGGTTTCAGAGTAGTAGCCGTGTTAGTCTGTATTCGCAAAAAGAAAAGGAGTACTTGTGGCACCTTAAAGACTAACAAATTTATTTGAGCATAAGGTTTCGTGAGCTACAGCTCACTTCATTGGATACATTCAGTGGAAAATACAGTGGGGAGATGATTTATATACACAGAACATCATACAATGGGTGTTATCATACACACTGTAAGGAGAGTGATCACTTAAGATGAGCGTGCTGGTAATAGCTAATCTTAAGTGAACACACTGTAAGGAGAGTGAATGATAACACCCATTGTATGATGTTCTGTGTATATAAATCATCTCCCCACTGTATTTTCCACTGAATGCATCCAATGAAGTGAGCTGTAGCTCACAAAAGCTTATGCTCAAATAAATGTTAGTCCTGAAGGTGCCACAAGTACTCCTTTTTTCTTTTTGCAAATATTCCATATGGAAAGCTTAGCAGAGATTCTTATAATTGAAATATAATTGGTTATTTTAACTACTGTCATTTGTTTAGTTAAATTTTTTATATTTATAGTAAAACATCACCAATATGAAATTTTATATTTTCTCAGATACATAGCAGATGGCTGTTTGAACCACTGCAGTAAGGAATTCTTAAACTATTTTCTACCTTACGTTAAAATATATAAATAAATCTGTCTAATTTTTAACTTTTGCTGGTGGAAATTGGCTCTTGTTGTTCTCTTCTTAAAATCAAATATCTATTAGATAATTTAAGAGGATAAGTTCTTATAATAAACATATAAAATTATTACAAATACATTGCTTCAGGGTACAGATTTGTTACTCATATATGAACTGTAACACATCCATATAAGATAGTAAACGTGTATATACTACCAATATTTATATAGTGACATAATGTACAACAAAATGGATGAAATCATTTAGAATAAGAACAAATTAATACAAAGAGTGAGTATAAACAAAACCCAGTAACTTAGTAGGGAGAACAGTGGACATTCCTTCCCCAAGAAGAGTCTGAAGTCCTAGGCATAGACCTGTCACTTCCTTTTGCCTACTTGCTTCCATGTCTCATTGGATAGTAATGAAATACTGGAACTCTCCACTGAAATAGTTGTGGCAGCTACTGATTTATCATCATGCCTGGAAGGAGATGCCATCGAGCTATTTAGGGAAAGAGAGTTGATGGCATTCTTATCATCTGGAGAGTTTATGCTCCTGCATTTTTTTTCAACATGGCACTCATGTCAAATGCAAAGTTAACAAGGTCTGATCCATATTGTATATTCTATAGATGTCACTGCTGAATTTAGTTCCTGCTCACTCTGGAGAAGAGCAATTACTATGATGCTTGATTCCAGACACACACTTGATATCTTCAAGTAACAGGTATGGACAGAGAATCTTTATCCCCTCTAACTCTCCACTAGGCTTATGTGCAGTATCTTGCCTTTTCTGCCCCCATAAACATTTCAATTGATTTCCACCCAGCGATCCTTCATTAACGTTTGGATTTTAAAAAATGGAAAGACATTAAATTGCAAGTAAAGATAAATACAACTACCAGAGCTGAATGAATATTTAAAAATCTTTAATTTCTGTTCAAATTTTTACATTAATTTCCTTCAGCCTTGTTTCCTTCTCTTTGTGAAGCCAAACGTACTTATTGTGGAAAGCCAAGTTTCCAGCAGTGGAAGGTTATTTCAGTAATCCACTGCACCATGTAAATCCAATGGTAGAAAATTTCCATTCTCAGATAAGAGAGCAATGGGATGAGCCATTAAACATAGCAGTTTATAGTCATGACAATATAATTGGACTAAACTAAGGTGCTTCAATAGTTTATCTGGCACTGTTGTATAGCATCTGGAACTGTTTCCAAGACTCTAGAAACTTGTTTATGGCAGATTCATGTGTCTGTTTAGACTTACTCTGATCTGATTTTCTTGCATTTCCTTTAATAGTGTACAGTTCAAGTAAACAAACTTTACCAGTAATTTTTTTAAAGCAAATTAAAAAGTTTGTTCCATTTTCCCATCTACTTTTATTTATGATACACTCATTGAAAAGAAAATGGGCACCACAAGGAAGTCATATAGGATGGAAACAGAATTAAGGAAGTCTAAGTAGGAAAAGAGAACAACATAATTTAAATTTTTTTAGTTTAAAAGACAAACGGATAAAAGCACAATAAACAGGAGACTAATATCACTGGCACAGGAAGGAGTCAGACAAGATACTTGGCCAATTGCCGTAGCAGCTATTAACTTCAGCTCAGCAGTTCTGTGCAATTGTGAATATGGACAGAAGTCTGAGTCCAAGTCCTAAAAAAGAAGACAGTACAATTAATAAGCCACTGAAAGCAGTCTAGGACTGAATCTTGAGAGCTTCAAAATCTCAATCCTTCTGCTTAGAGTTTTCAGTCTTTTAAATAAATGTAGCTCACACAACTCTTTAAAAAATTGAATATTGTTACTCTTTTATGGCTCCGATTCAGCATGTAAACATATAATTAAAGCTAAACCTGTATTTTAAGTACTTTGCCAAATTGGGAGCTATATTAGAAATTTATTTTAATCTTGAAAATACACTGCACCATATTCTTCCAAAAGAAGGTAAGTGTTTTACCAAAATATTTTTAATTAGTAAGCCCCATTGCCCTAAACTACTTCCTTTTTAAGATCTTGTGAGAATCACATAGAGATCACCAGTGTCAGAGCAGGCAGTAATAAGCGTGTTTAAGACAAAGGAGGCTACAACCAAAATATGAATTTCCATATAGAAGTCCTAAATGCACACTTTAAGGCCCATCTACATTACTAAATTCACTGCTTGCCCAAATGGGTATTAAAACATGCTTATTTAATACCACAGGGAAGCATACTGACAATGTACAATTATAAAGGAAGTTTCCTGAGCAATAAGCTAGTGCCACTCCATGGAAAAAAGGGGTGTTTTTCACAATACCTGAATCAAGATGCATGATTAAGCAAAAACCTCAAATACACAAAGAAAGGAAAAAGTAAAGGTGTCTCTGGAAAGAATTCTCCCCCACCAAGTAACTATTGTTCAGCCAATGTCCACTCAGGAGATATCCCAACATTTTTCAGAGGAAGAAAAAGCTAGGATTAATAATAATCCACATACTTGGATTTATACAGACATTATTCCTCTTCACACCATTTTAGAAATATTAACTTGTTAGTCCTTACAACACACCTGAGATAGATGAATACTGGTAGGTGTTAATATCTCCATTTTGTGATTGGGAAGCTAAGGCAGGGAAGCCCCACAGTCAGTGACAGGGAGACAACTGGCTTCTGGTCCTTCGATCAATACGCAAGACAGGGCCAGATCTTCAGATGATGATCTCTGTAGTTGCCACAGTCTGGAACTGTGAAGATTTATACTACCTCTCTTGCCATGAAGGCCAAGACCATAACAGGGCTTAAAAAGAATTAGATTCATGGATAGGTCCATTAATGGGTATTAGCCAGGATGGGCAGGAATGGTGTCCCAACCTCTCTTTGCCAGAAGCTGGGAATGAGTGACAGGGGACAGATCACTTGATGGTTACCTCTTCTCTTCATTCCCTCTAGGGTACCTGGCACTGACCACTGTTGGAAGACAGGATATTGGTCTAGATGGACCTTTGGCCTGACCCAGTAGGGCCATTCTTACGTTACCTGATGATCTGACTCCAGACTTTTGTGTCATAAAAGTAGTTTTAGGGGGGAGGGCAGGGACTGTAAACTGGTCTGAAATGCTGCACGGGAGGTATAGTGAGGAGCTGCCAGGTCTTTGAGATGCCAAGGCCAAAAGATTCATGAAGCATCTGGAATAGGAAGGATTGGTAATTACCCCCCAAAGTATCATATTTGGAACCTGAGTTTCTCTGGGATGATGGGGTTCCCCTCTCTGATTGGGAAGTGGATATTTCTGCAGATGTTAGGAAGGGATTTGTTAACTATCTGGGACCCTGACTCAGGTTAGAGGGGAGGCAGTCAAGCTAATGGCTGACACCTTTTTGTAGCAGAAGTCCAGTGCATGTATTCTTTCATAGAGGGTCCAGTTCCCTGATAAACTGGAATTGGGAGTGGGTTTAGGGAAGAAATCTCCCAACAAAGCTGGGAAATGGGGCTGGGACTCCTAATGTCTGCCACTTTTCCTTCCTAAATAAATTGCTCCAGCAGGAACTGGTAAATGTTCTGCTGCAGGAAAGCTGCCTTCTTTCAAAATTAGAGACACAAGGTGGATGAAGTTATATTTCTTACTGGATCAACTTCTGTTGAGAGACAAGCTTTTGAGCTTACTTCAGAAGAAGTTGGTGCAATGAAAGCTATTACCTCATCCACCTTGTCTCTCTACTATCCTGGGACATGTCTACAACACTGCAATCTTTCAAAATGACTGCCATCTCCTGTTCTCAAGGGGACTGAAGCCACAACCCCTTTGAGAAGAGATGTCCTCTCAAAATGTCTACCACCTCATACTGGTCCTAGTAGGAGTGCTATTACAGTACCCTCGGCTAAAATGGTGGCCCCTGACTGGATAGGGAGTCGTATAATTAGGGCCTATTGAAAACATGTCAAAACTGTTTTTGAACAGAAAATTGGGTTTCAATTAAACAAAATTTTCTGCAAAAGTCTATTCTGCAGAATACTTTGAGTTTTCTACAAAAACACTTCAGCTGAAAACCAGAAAATTCTGACTTTTCATTGAAGACATGAAAAATATTGACAATTTCAACTTATTTTTTTAATTTTCTGTGTTTGTGGGGGGAATCCTATTTTCCAACTTGCTGTATAAACCTTGTTTGGGGGATAATTACATCATCCTTGTAATCTTTTTATACTTAAATTATTCATATATATTCTTAGCCTTAACTCTAATTTAACATAATTTGTATCTTGAAATAGATACAGTAAATTGTTTCTGAATGTCAACAAGTAAACCAGGAGAAACACTAAATATCTTAAATGCACATGAATAGCAAATAAGTCATTGTGTTTATGTTAAACATGGTAATCTTTACCTTGCTCCCTGTTGGATACATTTAAATGTTAAGAGAATTTGTAGTATCTTACATAGGGCCTGATCCCTCAATGTTTGTTCCCATACAATGCAAATTTAGGTCAATAGGAGTTTTGCTTACCGTCTTCAGGACTGTTTTTTGAAGATGAGCCCCTGCCATAGTCATAGAAATATGTATACACAGCAGTCAATAGAATAAGATCCTGTAATTTAACACTTGCCTTGGCTTTTGTTTTTCTCTTTTCCTTCACTCCACTTGTATTTTCTTTCTCAAACTTTACATTTTTCTTTGTTTAATTTTAAAATTTACCATCAGGCAGGTTTTTTTACTTTGTATTTTAATTGTTCCATTTTTCTCTTCCTTTTTTATCTTACTTTCACTTCAGGACACTTCTCCCTTTCCTGATTCTACAGTCTCTTTATTTTGTTTTCCTTTCTATAAGCTTTGTCACTAGTTATCCCAAAATATATTCATTGTCCCCCACATCTTTCATTCTTGCCTTCTCTCTTTTCCTCTTAATTTTATATTTTAATTGCATCCCTCCCAATCTTTCTTTTCTAATCCTCTCAATTCTCTCTGCATCTCCCCTCTTAATATCTTTGCTCCTTTCTCATTTCTTCTGAAAATTACACCCTCCTCCCCAACCTCTGCTTCCTTTTTTTTTTGTGAGGGGGAGGAGGAGAAGAGGACTGTGTAGTTCCCTTTTTGGGTCCATTGAAACCTGAAGTGGAGGAGCCATTTCTCTCTTCCAGGTCTACAGTAGTCCTTACAGGAGCCACTTTTCCCACTGCCAGGGCCTCAGAGGCATGAGGATTAATTCCATGGTTTCCAAGACAAAAGGCTCAAAGAGGGGATGTTTGTGGTGACACAAAGTAATTACAAGCTTCTGCCTGCAGCAGGAAGAGGAAGTGGGTAAACACCACACAAAGTAAAAGCTGAAAAATACCTTATAGAACCCCCAGTGCAGTTTAAAGCCACCCTGGCTTGGTGCAAAGAATGGTAATTTACACTAACATGTTTTAAATGTATGCTGGATATTATAGGCTAAGCCTCATTTGTTAATTAAATGAATGGCTTGATAAATATTTAAATAGGAATTTTAGATGCAAACTCTAATAATTCCTTGAAAGGTACCAAAAGAAAAAACTGTTTTTTAAAAAAAAACATGCCATGCACTCTCAGTGAGATTCATGGAGCTTGTGTTTAGCCTGATCCATTTTTTTTTTTTTTGGTTCCTCTCCTCTCTTAAATCAGAGGCTTTGGTCATTAACACTACAAGTCACCGTAACATGTTATGATCTGAGCTGGCATTTATAACAAAATACAGCTTCTAGCCTTGGATGCCTCTCCTACAGGTCACTTGTCCTAGTGATAGAGAGAGTGGTTGCTCCCAAGAGAAAGCAAAGATGCCCATTAAGTCAGCTCACACTCTGGGAAAGGCTACAATTTCCAAGTTTCTGTTCATATAACATCTTCAGTTTTGCCCTCTAAGCGGGGTCAATGTTATAACAGAGAGAGAGGCTTTGGCAGTGAGTGAGTGCCTGGAGAAACAGTGCAACTTACTCTGTCAAAGATGAATGTAACTTGTAGACTGGTTGCCTCATTTTGGTGCTCATTTTTGGAAATACCTGTATGATTTGTTTTGTGGATTATTGATTTAGGTGTCAGGCAGATAAAAAGCATCATTTCTACAATACCTTTATCATCACTCTGACCAGGATTGCTTTCAAGTTAAAGACCAATAAAAATACCAACTTTTGTCATTCCCAGAACAGCCATGTTTTTTTGTTGTCGGTAAAAGGACAGTATAGATAAATGATTGTGTCAAGCATGTTAATAGTTTTTATTTTTAATAATCTTTTATTTTTGTAAATTGTCTTAAGATTTATAAAGCATAATACAAATTAATCAGGAAATATCCACAAGGGAGAAATCTCTGAATACCTGATATCAGCACTCTCCAGACCTACAAGGCCAAATTCATTCTTGATATTGCATCACTGACACTGTGGAGTTACAGCAGCAAAGAATCTCCATCATAAAAACTAATACATTTAGTTTTTAACTGTGTACAACAGTTAACAAAGATGATAGTGTAAACTGTTCATTCAGGCTGCAAGTTAGTAATGAATGTATAGATTCTTAAGACTTCATTTCTACAGACAGACACAAATCTGTTGGCCTTGGTCACACTTAAGCTCAAACATTCCATTTTAACCCATTCTCTTAACACTCTAATTTCCTTTCCTCAGCTTTTTTTTTCTGCCAGCATACTAGTTTGATATCAACCACAGATGTCTGAGTTAAAATAGTACATCTAATAATACTTTCCACTTCTATAGCACCTTGTAACATGAGGATTTCAAAGCACTTTACAAATATTAACTGAATTAATCAGTGCCGAAGGAGGTCAATACTAAGTGGGTAAACTGAGGAACAGGGTGACACTGGATGCCTTTATCAGGACCAGGTGCAGAACTTGCATTTCTCAACTCCCACTCCTATGCTTTAACTGCTAGATCATTCTTTTCCCCCAGTAAATACATAGTTATTACTGTGATTAAAGGATACATTTTAACATTCTTAATCTATTGGAGACTGTTAATGACTTGCCAATTTCTTATAATAACCTCACTGGGGTATATTAGGATTAAGGCAGATAGAAAATATGTTGATAGTGATCACATCCTGCAAAATCCCCAGGATAGATCAGCTGTACTTGTAAGCCAACTATGCAGGTTAATGTGTAGTAAGTGAATTGAAGGAAAGAGACAAAGGATTAGAGATGAAGAGGAAAAAAAGATTAAGTAAGAAAGATAAAGGAGGTTACAAAAGTGAGGATGAGAGGTTTTTTTATGAAGTTGGAAATATACAAGCCCAGGACTGGATTGTGCAGTGTAACTACAATTCATGACTAACAATTGAACATAGTTTGGTACATTGCGTACCGAGCCCTCCTCTAAATCATTATAGTGGTTCCTGCAAGTTTGGAATATAGGCAAGACATTTATTTACTGTCAGGATATATACAGATACTGTTGTCATACCATGTATTTACAACATAAAATGATGAAAGAATAAACATTTTCCTTAGTTTCAGCACCATGACATTCTATAAAGTATAGATAAAATACTTAGTATTGACAGTACATGGTAGCTTTTATTCAAGGATCTTAAAACCCTTTACAAATGTTAGTTAGGACCAATAATGCCCCTGCAAGATACAAATGCATGTTAAAGCCGAATGAACTATTCTAATCTAGTGTGACCTCCTGTATAACACTGACCATAGTTTCACCCAGGAATTTCTGCATCTGGCCAAACAACTTGTTTCAACTACAGCACATCTTTTAGAAAGAAATATACTGATGTACAGTAAGTCAATGGAAGAGCCAGGTATTTTAGGATTTGAGAATCCCAGCCCTTGCTATCTACACAAACTTAGTCTCCAAAATCCATATTTGTGGTCATTTTACAATTTGGATCAGATTTATGACCATGTGACACATTTGTTTCTGAATGTGAATTGTCCCAAAATTTGCAGAAACAATGAGAATATTTATGAAAAGCCAAATGGCTGTGGCTCCTTAATACCAAAAGGAAAAATCTTTCTTTGGATAAAGACAGCCAGGGAAGAATAAACTGAGGGAAAAGAGCCAGTGCCAAGATATCACACTGAATTCTCATGTTCTGTTTATACACAGTGGCCTAGAATCACAGCATCATCAAAGTGAACATTATTTTGCTGTTAAGTTTGTCTTATTTGTAAATTGAAGGACTTCTTCTCTGACTATTATATTGGTTTGCCCTAATAATTTAAGGAGTCTTTTTTTATTGATCCTACTATTGTAGAGGTCAAAGAAGCCTGTGTATAGTGCTCTAGAAGTTGAATAAATATAATGGAAAATCACAATAGGTCATATAATCAAGGCAAGATAGGACTCTGAGATGTCACATAAATTGTACAGATCTGTGGTAATATATAATGTATATATGTTTATGTATAAATTCATAATTGTATATAGCAAACATTTCAAGTTTCAGTAAGCCTATGAAACAACCTATAATTTAAATTATCTTTTCTTTTGCTGAATACAAATATGTAAAGGGATAAAAATTAGTGCAAAGTCAAGACAGAGAAATAATGGGCTAGACAAAGTACAAATTAACAGTGTTTGCATATTAACCAATGAAAGTTTGGAGGGAAACTGTTAATTTGCCAATGAAGAATAATTGTTCTATACAGGAGGGCACAGAACTCCAGAGCAGTGATACTGTGCAGTTATTTCAAAGTAAGTCCATTTGTTTCTCTGTGTAGAATCCTCTTTCAAGAATTTGCTGCCGTAGAACAACTGCTAGTGTTTAGTCACCTTCTGCACTAATGATTCTGTCTTCTGGGGATTCAATTAATTTTTCACATTTCAGCATCTGAAGGCCCAGAGTATGCCCTATTGCCTCTGTGTGGTGGCACCCGCAGGAGGGGATGTCAAGGCGAAGGCTTTTAGGACAGCAGTAGCAGTGATGGAAATACCACAAAGATGTAAGGTTCCATGAAACTGCAAAAGTTCTGATTCTTATTTTAACAATTTAAGAGCAGTTTGATGTGGATTTAATGAATTGATAAAGACATATCCCCATAATCTAAAATCCTGCTCTCGTTAAAATAGTACATCTAATGTTCTTTAAGGAAAAGGTATTGACTTGTTACTGCTCCAAGCAAGGTTTTCTTTTACCCCAGGTTTGTTGCTCAACTCTCCCACTGCTGAAATAAATATGATCCAGTGAACTTGTATGAATTAAAAGAAAAGGACATTGGGGAACAGCTGAAGGTAAGGAGCTTGGGGGTAGAGTGGGAATGGGGGTTTGTGTTGCGCTTACTGGATGGGATGTGAACTTTTCTTTTTGTATTGTGCTGCTGAGTGATATTTTTATTGACTGCAGCTTTAACTGCTCTCAGGTTGCCTAATACTTCTGCATAGGTAGATACTTCTGCAAATAGATTTTTTTATTGTTAATCTCCATGATCTGCCTCACTCTGTTCCACCTCTCTGAATTCAGGGTTTCCGAATGCCAAACAAGTCTCAAGATTTCCATTTTGTCACATTCATTCAGCATGACCCTACCTTTGTCTCCAGTCAGAAGAGCTTCACATCTAAAGTCTATCACTTGTGAAAGACATTGTAATGAGATTTCAGAGTAGCAGCCATGTTGGTCTGTATCCACAAAAAGAAAAGGAGTACTTGTGGCACCTTAGACTAACAAATTTATTTGAGCATAAGCTTTGTGAGCTACAGCTCACTTCATCAGATGCATGCAGTGGAAAATAAAGTAGGGAGATTTATATACACAGAACATGAAAGAATGGGTGTTACCATACACACTGTAACAAGAGTGATCAGGTAAGGTGAGCTATTACCACCAGGAGAGTGGGGGTGATCAACACTTCCTCACCTCTCGTCCCCTAATGCCCCTACTCTACTTGCGCTACATTGATGACATCATCATCTGGACCCATGGAAAAGAAGCCCTTTGTTGAAATCCTGGTGGAATTCCTCATTTCCATCCCACCATCAACCTCAGCCTGGACCAGTCCACACAAGAGATCCACTTCCTGGACACTACGGTGCTAATAAGCGATGGTCACATAAACACCACCCTATATCGGAAACCTACTGACCGCTATTCCTACCTACATGCCTCTAGCTTTCATCCAGATCATACCACTCGATCCATTGTCGACAGCCAAGCTCTACGATATAACCGCATTTGCTCCAACCCCTCAGACAGAGACAAACACCTACAAGATCTCTATCAAGAATTCTTACAACTACAATACCCACCTGCTGAAGTGAAGAAACAGATTGACAGAGCCAGAAGAGTACCCAGTAGTCACTTATTACAGGACAGGCCCAACAAAGAAAATAAGAGAACACCACTAGCCATCACCTTCAGCCCCCAACTAAAACCTCTCCAGCACATCATCAAGGATCTACAACCTATCCTGAAGGACGAGCCATCACTCTCTCAGATCTTTGGGAGACAGGCTAGTCCTTGCTTACAGACAGACCCCCCCCCCAACCTGAAGCAAATACTCACCAGCAACCACACACCAGAACAACTAACCCAGGAACCTATCCTTGCAACAAAGCCTGTTGCCAATTGTGCCCACATTTATTCAGGGGATACCATCATAGGGCCTAATCACATCAGCCATATTATCAGAGGCTCGTTCACCTGCACATCTACCACTGTGATGTGCCAGCAATGCCCTTCTGCCATGTACATTGGCCAGACTGGACAGTCTCTATGCAAAAGAATAGATGGACATAAATCGGACATCCAGAATTATAACATTAAAAAACCAGTTGGAGAAAGCTTCAAAAATGGACTTGAATGAGAGACTTCTGAATTGGAATTAATTTGCAAACTGGGTACAAATAACTTAAGCTTGAATAAAGACTGGGAGTGGATGTGTCACCATACAAAGTAAAACTATTTCAGTCCCCCTACTACTGTTTCTCACAAGTTCTTAACTGCTAAAAATGGCCCACCTTGATTATCACTACAAAAGGTTTCTCCCCCCCCCATCTTGCTGGTAAGAGCTCACCTTACCTGAACACTCATTACAGTGTGTATGGTAACACCCATTGTTTCATGTTCTGTGTATATAAATCTCCCACTGTATTTTCCACTGCATACATCCAATGAAGTGAGCTGTAGCTCACAAAAGCTTATGCTCAAGTAAATTTGTTAGTCTCTAAGGTGCCACAAGTACTCCTTTTCTTATTGTAAAGAGGATACTCTTACATCAGTTGAACTGAATGGTGTGCAAGCCATGACTTCTGGGCTACACAATCATTCAAGAATAAAAAAAAACCCCAAAACTAGTTCTTGCTTAAGAGGCAAGAATTTCTAGTCTTCTGACCACAGGTTGCCCTTTTATTGATTGGGAGTCAGGAGATCCAAATTACAGATCCAAATAATACTCCACACTTAGCTCTGATATTTTCTCTTACCCTCCAGGGCTCTTCTTCCATCACTGTCTGATCTCCCAACTCTCCCTCACTAGGGCTCTGACATTCAGTCACAAACAGTCAGTCAGGGTTCCTTCATTGCTATCACTCAGGAGCCTCTTGCTCAGTGGGCTTTAGTATCCAAGTTGCATTGTGTGTTGCCTAATCCCTGCCCACCCCAATTCAGTAATCGGGGTTGGTTTAGGCCCAGACTCTCAAGCCCACAGGGCATCAACCCTGTTACAACCTGTAAATATCAAAAACAATTATTTTGCAATGTGGATTAAGCACTTGGGGGAAAAAATAAACTTTTTTTAGCTAAATGATTGCAAAAGCCATTGAAACCTACCCCCGGATACCATTCTTTATTCTTGGCTCTCTTAATTGAAAAGACATAGGCTGCACCAATTTAAATGAACTCCATTACTGATCAAAATTTACATTATACAATGAACCAAGTTTCAGATCAGTTAACACATGTGGATTTGCACTATGAACTCCTAAGAAAAATTAGGTTTTTTAGAAACACACACTTATAGTTACAGCAGTGCAAAGGGTTCTGCTTTTGTAATACACCTGATTTCAAAGGTAACTGAGAAATATTAAAATACTAATTCACATTCACTATCAAATTTAGTTTTTGTAGTTTTATAGAACTCAGTCTCCATTATTGCTTTTTAACAGGACTTGATATATTTGTAAAGAAACATATGGTAAGCGCTGTTCCTATAATAGTTTAGACACTAGACCATATATAACCTGGCAGCTCATGTTCATTGATACCTAAATTGTGATTTACCAGGTGTATCTTTCTTCCATCCTGGGGATCTCAAAAGACATTCAGTTTCATTGCATGATGCTGTGATTTAAATCAATTTACTCTTGAGGTTTTTAATGTTTTACCAGGATAAATTTCCTCTGTCCACCGTGGCCTATATAATGAAGAGTGTTGCTAGGATGTCAGCTCACGAAAGCTTATGCTCTAATAAATTTGTTAGTCTCTAAGGTGCCACAAGTACTCCTTTTCTTTTTGCGAATACAGACTAACACGGCTGCTACTCTGAAACATTGCCAACAGGTTGATATCCTGCTGCCTTGCATATTTTCTGTTGAGGAATCCCTTTTGGGCCCTATGGATTCTGGGCTCTGAGTATGATCAGTGGGGGGAAAAAAAGGTCCAGCTAGAAAAGTGAAAGGAATATGTTGCAGTATATCACAGTAACAGAAGGAAGGGAAGGAAGAAGAACATAGTCAGATTAAAGTTTATTTTAAACTTATTCTGATTAATCAGGAAAGCCTGTTCAAAACATGATTCAGAACAAAATACAGTTTTGCCTCATGTGTTTTGGCTTCTGGGCAAATAGGATCCGTCACAATCCTCTCTAGATCTGATGTGATATGTAAACACGGCATGAGTTGAAGATATCTATTCCTTAACCAAACTGGATACTAACATATAACTTCAGCCACATGTACAAGTTTTCATATATATTGTAAGTCTCATCCAACAAATATGAAACATGTTCCTTCTGAAATAATTAAAGGGATAATCAACTGCAAGTGAACTTTATATAGACGAACACACACTTTATAAAACTGGAGATATGACTGAGATGTAATACTGAGATCCAGGTCCAAAATTTCAATTGTGTTGGGATCTGGGGACTTTGTGAAAGGCCCACCACTATATAAATAGCGTGACAAAGTTCCTGCTCTACTTTGGTGGTTCTTGCGCTTATTGGCGGATTTGCTCGCCTTGGAGATTCACGGCAGTCCTCAGCTTGGCCGTTTTTCTGAACCCACAGTCCAAGTTGACTCCTCCTGTGTCTGACCAGGAGTTGGGAGGTTTGGGAGGAACCCGGGCCTGCCCTCTACTCCAGGTTCCAGCCCAGGGCCCTGTGCAATGCAGCTGTCTAGAGTGCCTCCTGGAACAGCTGTGCGACAGCTACAACTCCCTGGGCTACTTCCCCATGGCCTCATCCCAACACCTTCTTTATCCTCTCCACAGGACCTTCCTCCTAGTGTCTGATAATGCTTGTACACCTCAGTCCTCCAACCATCCGCGTTCTCTCACTCAGCTCCTAGTGTCTCTTGCTCCCAACTCCTCACATGCACACCACAAACTGAAGTGAGCTTTTTAAAACCCAGGTGCCCTGATTAGCCTGCCTTAATTGATTCTAGCAGCTTCTTGATTGGCTGCAGGTGTTCTAATCAGCCTGTCTTAATTGTTTCCAGAAGGGTCCTGATTGTTCTGGAACCTTCCCTGTTACCTTACCCAGGGAAAGGGACCTGCTTAGCCTGGGACTAATATATCTGCCTTCTATTACTCTCCTATAGCCATCTGGCCTGACCCTGTCACATATTCCCCCCTCTGCTCAACACTATGGGGTTGGGCAACTTGGGACGTCAGGCAGTGTACTTGTGACAAGCCATCTGCATTGCCATGGTGGCTTCCAGCCCGGTGGTGTATGGTGAATTGGAAAGGTTGTAGGGACAGGAACCATCTGGTCATCCTTGTGTTCTTCTCTTTATTTCGCTGCATCCACTGGAGGGGTGCATGGTCGGTCACAAGTGTAAGCTGTTGTCCCAGAAGGTAATAATGTAATGTTTCCATGGCCCATTTCACAGCTAGGCACTCTTTCAACCACGGCATACTTCTGCTGTCTCGGGAGGAGTTTCCTGCTAAGGTAGAGGATTGGGTGTTCTTCATCTCTCACCATCTGCGATTGGACAGCTCCCAATCCTACTTCAGATGCATCTGTTTGTTTGTAAAATGAATTCTTTGTTGAAGTCGGGGGTATAAGCACGGGGTTACTGCAGAGGGCTGTCTGTAGATCCATGAATGCTTTCTCTGCGGCATCTGCCCACTTCACCATGTCTGGACCCCGGGCTTTTATCAGGTCTGTCAGGGGACTCGTTCTGGTAGCAAAATGGGGAATAAATCGTTGGTAGTACCCCACCACACCCAGGAATGCCTGGACTTGCTTTTTCCGATTCGGCCGGGGCCAATTTTGGGTAGCCTCTAGTTTGTTTAGCTGGGGCTTGACCATGCCCCTTCCTACAATGTAGCCAAGGTATTTAGCCTCAGCTAGCCCTATAGCACACTTGGCTGGGTTGGCTGTGAGGCCAGCGTGTCTTAGCGTGTCCAGAACTGCTTCCACCTTTCCTAATTAGGTTTCCCAGTCGGGGATGTGAATAATCACATCATCCAGGTATGCCGCTGCATAACTGGTATGGGGCTGTAGGAGCTTGTCCATAAGACGCTGGAAGGTGGTAGGCACCCCATGCAGTCCAAAAGGAAGAACAGTATATTGAAACAGACCCTCTGGTGTAGAGAATACCGTCTTTTCTTTCACATCTTTGGCAAGGGGAATCTGCCAGTATCCCTTTGTTAAATCAAGGATGGTCAATCGGGCATTGCCCAGGCTGTCAGCTAACTCATTGATATGGGGTATGCATCGAATGTGGATCTCATTCAGCCGGCGAAAGTCATAAAACCTAGTGGTGCCATCAGGTTTGGGCACCAACACCATCGGGCTTGACCACTGACTGTGGGACTCTTCGATGACTCCCAGCTCCAACATCCTTTTTACCTCTGCCTCGATCTCCTTCCTTTTTTGCTGCTGGGACCCAATAGGGCCTTAGAGTTACCTTTGCCCCAGGGTCTGTGATAATGTGGTGATATGCTTTGGTGGTCCGGCCTGGTTTGGTTGAAAACACATCTTGGTATCAGTTGATCATCTCAGTTACCTCCTTCTGGTTTGGTGTCAGATCAGTGGATATCCTGATCTGCTCCTGCCTATTTACCTGGATTGGGGCCACTACACACGCCTCTCATTGGTGCCAAGGCTTTAAGAGGTTAATGTGATAAATTTGTTCTTGTTTCCGGCATCCTGGCTGCTGCACCTTGTAGGTTACTTCCCCCATGGGTTCAACCACCTCATAGGGCCCCTGCCATTGGGCCAAAAGCTTGCTTTCTGCCGTGGGTACCAAAACCATCGCCCGATCCCCTGGCTGGAACTGTCGGACTTTTGCCTGGTGATTTGTAATGGGTTCGCTGGGCCTCCTGTGCCTTTTCCAAATGTTCCTGTACAATAGGGGTGACCCGGGCTATCCGTTCTCGCATCTGCAACACATGGTCAATTATATTTCTCCCCTCATTAGGTTCCTCTTCCCAGATTTCTTTTGCAATATCTAGTATATCACGGGGATGTCATCCAATAATTCAAAGGGGGAAACCCCAGTTGAGGCCTGAGGTACCTCCCGGATTGCAAACATAAGGTAGGGTAGTAGGGTGTCCCAATCCTTCCCATCTTGACTTACCACTTTCCTTATCATTGCCTTGAGGGTTCGGTTAAACCTTTCTACCAGCCCATCGGTCTGCGGATGATAGACTGAAGTTCTCGGGGTCTGTATATGGAGCAGTGTACAGAGGTCCTTCATTAGCTTCGACATAAATGAGGTACCTTAGTCTGTTAATATTTCCTTTGGTAGCCCCACTCGGGCAAAGATTCCCACCAACTCTTTAGCTATTGTGTTAGAGGCCATGTTCCATAGGGGGACAGCTTCTGATAATCCAGTAGCATAATCCAGAACGACAAATATATATTGGTGGTCCCTAGCTGTCTTGTCCAGGGGTCCCACTAGATCCATGGCTATTCACTCGAAGGGGACCTCTATAATGGGAAGGGGTACTAAAGGTGCCCTCAAGTGGGGACGGGGACTGTGCAGCTGACACTCTGGGCAGGACGCACAGTACCTCCGCACTTCTTCATGTACTCTGGGCCAGAAGAATTGTCACAGGACCAAAGGCAGGGTCTTCTCTAGCCCCAAATGCCCCCCCCCCCCAAAGATGACACGGGCCAGACTTAATACAGCATTCTGGTGTTTTTGAGGTACTAGGATCTGCTGTACCTTCTGCCCCTGTATTGGTGCAACCCAGTATAAGAGATTCTTCTTCATTAGGAAGTAGGGTCCTGGTCCCTGGGTTTTCCCTTCCATGGGGACCCCATCTTTTTCTGTCACCTCCTTCCTAATGTTGTCGTACCTTGGGTCTTCAGCCTGGTCCCATCCAAAATTTCCTCTCCCGGGGCTAATCTGCCCGAGATCTAGGGGGCCAGTCTCTATTTCCTCTACTGGTTCAGAAGTGTTAGGGTGTGGGTCCGACTCGGGTGCTTCTCCCTCCTGGGTGGCTTCCTTTTCAGCTGCTTGGGTCCTACCTTCAAGAGCGACCCTCTGGTTTTGGGCCAGTATTCGGGTTCCCAAGGCCTTAACTGCTCCTCTTTCCCTTTTCGTCTTTCTATGCTGTCTGGGAGCGGAGAACAAATCTGGGGATATTTCAGAGAAGGTTGGGGGTCGACAGTCTACTGTGGATGCCTCACTACTTTCAGGGCTTCCCCCTTTCTCCAATTCCCCTACCGGGAGTAAGTCTCCAAACCCTGGGAAGTCCCTCCCTATGAGCACTGGGTATGGGAGTTTAGGGACTATACCTACTGCTACCTCAGTAGTGTTCCCCTGAATCTTGATTTTTACTGGGATGGTGCGGTAATAACCAACTGTCCCATGGACACACGTTATCCCCGTACGCTTAGCCCACAGCGGCTGACTTCACGAGCTTCCCAGAGACAAGCGTGATAGCACTCCCTGAATCAACTAGTGCTGTGGTCTCTACCCCATTTAGCTTCACTGGTCTAGTGTACATATGGGGGGTTAGTGAGACCCCCACAAGGTGGATTAGGGAGCATGGGTCTGCCCAGTTCCCCAGGTTACACTGCATAGGCTCCTCAGCTTTGGGACACTGTGAAGCTATGTGTCCCCACTCCCCGCAGGCATAACATCTGTATGGAGCTCTAGGTATTCCCCGGTCTCTTGATTTGGATAGTCTAACATCACAATCCTCTTCCACCTCAGTGCTCTGACTCTTTGTGGCTTCTGGTGGGCCTTCAGCCCCTCTTTTTCCACCTGGGTTCTCCTGGTGGCCCAGTCACCCGAGCTCTAGGGCTTGGTGCTGCTAGTTTAACCTGGGGTGCTTCTTCCTTAACTGGTCGGGTCAGCTCCCTTGCCATCGTTTGCCTTTCTACCAGCACGACAACCTCGTCATAGGTGGAAGGTTCATTCTGGCTTACCCAAGCGGGAAGGTCTGGCGGTAGTCCTCTTATGTACCGGTCGATGACCAGAACCTCTAGTATTTCCTCCGGGACTCAGTTCGTAACCATTTTCATGCAAGATGGATGAGGTAATATAATTGGGACCACTGGGTTTTATTTTCCTGGTACCTCCACTCATGAAATCGCTGGGCCCACACTGTGGTCATTACCCCAGATCTAGCCAGGATCTCTTCTTTCAGCTGGGGGTAGTCTGCCGCAGCCTCTTCAGGCAAATCATAGTAGGCCTTCTGGGCCTCCCCACACGGGAATGGAGTGAAGATGCCAGACCACTGTTCTTGGGCCCAAGCCTCCTACAGGGCTATCCTCTCAAAGGCCAGAAAGTATGCCTCTACATCATCCTCCAGTATCATTTTCTGCAGCCAATTGCTGGCCTGCATGATCTGTGTCCGATCATGACCACGGTTCAGCTCTGTAAGCCTGATTTACCTGGTTTACCAGTTCCTGCAACATAGCCCGGTCTTGAGCAGCCTGGTCCATCAGCAGGTGATTAGTCTCTTGCTGCAACTGCACTGCCTCCTGTTGGGTGGCTGCCTGGACACGGGTAGCTTCCTGATGGGCAGCCGTGACTTGTATCAGTGCCCACACTACCTCCTCCATTGTGGTGGAAAAAATAAAAAATAGACCCTCTTCCCTTTTCCTTTCCAAACACCCTCCTTTTTCCACCATGCTGTGGACACCAGATCCCACTACTGACACCAGTTGTGACAAAGTTCCTGCTCTACCTTGGTGGGTCTTACGCTTATTGGCAGATTTGCTCATCTTGGAGCTTCACGGCCCTCAGCTTGGCCATTTTTCTGAACCCACAGTCCAGGTTGACTCCTCCTTTGTCTGACTAGGAGTTGGGAGGTTTGGGGGGAACCTGGGCCCGCCCTCTACTCTGGGTTCCAGCCCAGGGCCCTGTGGAATGCAGCTGTCTAGAATGCCTTTTGGAACAGCTGTGCGACAGCTACAACTCCCTGGGCTACTTCCCCATGGCCTCATCCCAACACCTTCTTTATCCTCGCTACAGCACCTTCCTCCTAGTGTCTGATAATGCTTGTTCACCTCAGTCCTCCAACCATCCGCGTTCTCTCACTCAGCTCCTAGTGCCTCTTGCTCCCAGCTTCTCACACACACACACACCACAAACTAAGTGAGCTCCTTTTTAAAACTCAGGTGCCCTGATTAGCCTGCCTTAATTGATTCTAGCAGCTTCTTGATTGGCTGCAGGTGTTCTAATCAGCCTGTCTTAATTGTTTCCAGAAGGTTCCTGATTGTTCTGGAACCTTCCCTGTTACTTTACCCAGGGCAAAGGGACCTACTTAGCCTGTGGCTAATATATCTGCCTATTACTCTTCTATAGCCATCTGGCCTGACCCTGTCACAATAGATACAATTCTAACTAGACTTCTATGACTTTCCAAAATAGTTCTCTTTTAAACTTGCTTTTGAAAAACAAACAATAGTAGAGCTTGAGTACTGGATGCTAAATTCTCCATATGATATCTTATTCCTTGTTTGCTGAGCCCAAAATGGAAAAGACTCAGCAAAAATAATAAAGATTTTCCTGACTCGCATCTAAAATGCTCATCCTATATATGCCATTTATTTTTAGATCCCTGGATCTTTAGCTCCCTCCTTTTTCTTTATCCCTCATTTAAAATTTTACATTCAAGAAATATTTCCCTGCATTTAGAGATGTATTACAAACTTCCCCCTTTCCGGGGTTTGGCTTTATGAGTAACTGGCATAATAATAATAATAATTAATAATCAAGCTTCAGCATTAGCTTTACCATTCATAGGTTTTTTTGCAGAATCCCTTTATACCCCCTCATACCGTAAAGGTGGTAGAATTGTCCAGGTGGTGGTTGCTCCAGATATCCACAAGGGAATGGTGGCTAACAGTCTCCCTCTCACATCTATAGTGGCCTGGCACTTCTCTCTCCTGATGTGGTCCTACTCATCCAGGGTAGTATTAAAATTCCTGCCCAGAACCAAGCACTTGCGAGGATCCAAGGTGCTAAAGAAGGCAGATGCCAGCCGGTAGCTGTACCTGTTTCAGGCCTGGTATTGAAACAGAGATGTTAACAAGAGTGAGAATCAGCCCCTCAGCACAGACCTGGAAGTGCAGTATGTGACCTGGCACAACCTCAGCAATCCACAGCACCTTTGTCCATAGGTCCTGGAGAGCAGGGTGGCCGCCCTGCCTGTGAACTCCCTGAGGTAGCTGAAGTACACTCTGTCCCCACACCGGATCAGTGTGAGTCTCATGCAGAAAGATTGGAGTTCTCTCCCTCCCCTACCAAAGGAAGGAGAGTACCTGGCACCTGCAGAGAGGCCCCCTACAACCTCTCATGTTCAGAGATGTGATAGCACCAGGGGTGCTGAGGAGTCTTGTGGCCACTGGTGACGCTGCCCACCCCTTTGGAACCAAACAGCAACCAATGGTCCTGGATGGGGCAGGGGACTCGGAACAAATAAAGAAGGGGAAAGCCTGGGAGGGGCAGGAAAAGCAGGTGACAAAATATAGAAAAGAGCTGGACATGAGGGATGGCAGGCTAGATCGGGGTGTGGGGAGGAAGGTAGCAACCTGCAAGGGAGAGGGGGAACCATCTGAGACTGGTGGGGGCAGTAAATTGCATGGGTGAAGGAGACCATGCAAGACTGGGGGGGGCAGCAAACCATGAGGGGTAGCAGTGAACATCCAGGGGAGAACCACCTGAGTTGGGGGGAGTGAACAGTGAGAGAGAACCACCTCAGATGGGGGGGCAAACTGTGCGAGGAGATCCTTTAAAAGATGGTAGGAGTTGTGAACTGTTGAGGGGAATCCACACGAGATGGGTTGGGGAGCAGCAAACTGAGATGGGGACTGCAAACCATGAGGAGGAGTGGGCAGGCAAGGGCGGAGGAGGAAATATATTTAAGAAAGGAAAAAAGAGTGATATGGGAAACTACAGGCCTGTTAGTTTGACCTCAATTGTATGTGAGATTTTAAAACAAATTTGAAAGAGAGAGTAATTAAAGATATGGAGGTAAATGGTAATTGGGATAAAATACAACCTGGTTTTACAAAAGTTAGATCGTGTCGGAGCAGCCTCATCTCCTTCTTTGAGAGGATAACCAATTTTCTAGATGAAGGAAATGCAGATCTAATCTATCTAGATTTCTATAAAGCATTTGATACAGTTCCGCTTGGAAAATTATTGGTTTAAATAGGAGACAATGGAGATTAATAAGAGAATCAAAAGATGAGTAAGGAACTGGTTAAAGGGACTTCCTGAAGAATCAGAATTTGGACCAATCTTATTTAACATTTTCATTAATGACCTAGCATAAAAAGCAATAAAATTTGCTGATGACACAAATTTGGGAGATGTTGCCAACATGGAGGAGGAACAGAATATCATCCAAGGTGATTTGGATTTGGATGACCTTGAAAACTAGAGAAATGGAAATGGGATGAAATGTAATAGTGCCAAGTGTAAGGCCATGCACTTAGGGACTAACAGCAAGAATTTTTCTATAAGATGGGGACTTATCAGTTGGAAGTGGCAGAGGAGTAGAAAGGCCAGGATGTATTGGTTGATTACATGTGATGCAGCCATGAAAAAGACTAGGAATCCTAGGAAGCATCAGGTGAGGTATTTCCAGTAGAGCTAGGGAAGTGTTATCATCATTGTACAAGGCACTGGTGTGACTTCATCTGGAATACTGTGTGCAATTCTCCCATGTTTAAAAAAGATTAAATTCAAAATGGAACAAGTACAGAGAAGGCCTATGAGGATTATCAGAGGAATGGAGCCACCTGTCTTTTGAGAGGACACTTAAGGAGCTTGGCTTGTTTAGCCTGACAAATCAAAGGCTGAAGGGAGATATGATTGCTCTCTGTGAATTAGAGGGACAAACACGAGGGAGGGAGAAAAAATATTTAAGTTAAGGGCCAATGTTGGCACAAGAACAAATGGATACAAACTGGCTATAAATAAGTTTAGATTTGAAATTTAGATGAAGGTTTCTCACCATCAGAAGACTCAGGTTCTGGAATCTTCTTCCAAGAGGAGCAGTGGGGGCAAAAAACCTAACTTGATTCAAGACTGAGCTTGATAAATGTATTGAGGGGATGGTATGATGAAATTGCCTACAGTGTCATGTGGCCCATCCAGGACTGCTGTTAGCAAATATCTCCAATGGCTGGAGATGGGACACTAGATGGGGAAGACTCTGAGTTACTACAGAGAATTATTTCCCATGTGTGTGGCTGGTGGGTGTCGCTTACATGCTCAGAGTCTAACTGATCACCATATTTGGGATTGGGAAGGAATTTTCCACCAGGTCAGATTGGCAGAGACCCTGGGGAGCTTTCACCTTCCTCTACAGAGTGGGGGACAGGTCACTTACTGATTTGAACTACTAGAGGAAATGATGGATTCTTTGTAACTTGAAGTATTCAAATCAAGATTTGAGGACTTCAGTAACTCAGTCAGAGGTTATGGGATATTATAGAAGTGGGTGGGTGAGGTTCTATAGCCTGTGATGTGCAGAAGGTCAGACTAAATGATCATGATGGTCCCTTCTGGCCTTACATTCTATGAGGCAAGAAATTGCAAGTAGTGAAAGGATGGTCACATGGTTCAGGAAGTTGAATGCCACCTACCTATCCCTGCTTTTGCCACAGATTTCCTATTTTTTGCTGAGTAAGTTACTTAAACCAAACTTTCACATGGTGGCCCACTAACTGTGTTCTCCCCATTTTCTGGATGCCTAGCACCTGGGACCTGATTTTCAGAAGTGCTGAGTACTCATAACTGCAACTGATGTTAATTGGAGCTCTGCTTTTTGAATATATAAAATGCTATAAAAATGCTAAGTAGTGTGAAAAATCAGACCCTGGGAGTCTCAAGTTGGCAACCAAAATTAGTGGAGACGCAACAATTTTGACCTTAATTTCTCTGTTCCTCATTTCCCTATCTAACATGGGGAGAATCAGAACCAATAGTCTCACAGCGGTATTATGAAGATAAATTCATTAATGTTTGTGAAACAGTCAGATACTGTGATGAGAGCACCACAGAAGTTAATAATTCTGTATTCAGAGCAGGGCTTGCATGATGCTTTGTAAATAAGGTGTGGGGACACACATGGAATCTTTGTCTTCTTCTAGCCTTAATGCCATCTATATTGGGTTAGCTCTTTGTGTCCATATTCTCCATTCCAGTCTGTCTTGCAGTAGTTCCTCAAACTCTGCAGCTGCTAATTTTGTACAACATCCATCCATCTGTTTTGCATCTTCCAACCCTTCTCTTACCCTCCACTTCTGAGTTTAAGACCCTGTTTCCAATATATTCTTTTGATTTTCTTTTCAAATGCCCTAAACATGTAAGCCTGGATTCCCTCAGCTTTTTTATAATTTGTACCACTTTCACACTTCCCCTAATTTGCTCATTCCAAACATGATCCAGCCTTGTAACTCCAAGCATCCATCTTAACATTCTCATTCCCACTGTATTCAAGTTCTGCTCCTGTTTCTTCCTCAGTGCCCAGCATCTGGAGCCAAACAAAAATTTCTGTCTTGTCAATTATTTTTCAGCATGATAGGCATTCTGCTATTGCAGATCACTCCACTCACTTCTCTCCATTTAGTCCATGCCTGTCCTGTTCTGTTCATAAATTCATTGGTGAGTTCACCATTCTCCTATGCACTCAAACCTGGGACTTCAATTTCTATATTTTTGATACTGACTGGACCTCCAGACTTAGTCTTGTCTTCCTGTCAGATATCATCAAATCTAGAGGGATACTCTGTTTTTTCTTCTGATTTTCATGCCATTTCTTTCAAGTACATCTGTCCATCTCTCTAGATCATCTTCTACTTCCTCTTTCCTCTCCTCCATGAGCACTCCATCATCTGCAAAAAAGCATACACAAAGGTGCCAGTCTCTGAATATTTTCTGTAAGCGCAGCAAGCCACACAATGAATGAGGAAGATAAAAAAGAAATATTGAACCATTACCCATTCATTAAATGATGCAGGGGTCCTGTGGAAAAATAAATTGTGATTATGTAATTAAAGACTCTCTGATAATGCATACATGCAAGAAGGCTGAATTAAGATTGCATGGTCCCCCTTAACCCTTATTTCCCAACTTCTGAGCATTTGTCTTTGAAACCTTTAATATTCTTTTAAGGTAGTATTTTATGTAATATAGTTACATATTTACTATATTAATCTTGTATTTATAGCTACAATATTTTTATTTTAGCTTTGAATTATTATTGCTTATTATTATAGTCCATTACACTAATTGTAAAAATCACCCCCATCTCACAGCGGTGTGTCTGAGGACTATTAAAAACTTTGATTTCCCTTTTATGTATGGTAATTATGGAAACACTTTTGCTAAATAGCTGTGTCCTGATCCACACTGAAAAATCGGTGTTCAATAGCTTTCAGCATCTCCCATGGTTTCTCTGTCATGAGGTGGTCTATTGATTGCATATGTGGGCTACAGCATTAAACACCTGTGAACACTAGTTCAAGATCTTCTTAAGGATTTTGTTTTAATCTACCTCCAAGGCACAATCTGTGATCCTTTATTTATCTTGGAACATCTCCCTCTTTCAACATGTATGTCAGCAGAGGTGCTTTTTACTAATGAAATAACCACACTATGTCCTTACAGAAACCATACGAAAACTGAGATATGCATCTTAGCCTGAGGGAAGGAAAATATACACAAAAAGTGAAGGTGGTGAGCATTATAGGAACTGTAAGGACTGTCAGATCTCTTAAAATATAGAATCTCTGGCCTTCATCCTGCAAAGAGATGCATTCAAGGAGAACCTGAACCACTGCAGATCTGCACTAACATTAGTACGCTTCCACATGAAGGCAAGGATGCATGTCATTGCAGAATCAGGACCTTGGTCTGCTTAATATGCACATACATAGTCTGCTTTCAGATTTTGGGAGTATTAGATTCAGACAACATTCTGAATATGGGGGTGGGATTAACATATTATACTGAGGAAAAATCCCTTTTATAGTTGACCTCTTGACTCTCAGAAAAATGTTATAGACCATTAATAATGTTTCACATCTAAAACTTCCAGCTGCCATTTCAAAGGAGCTAAAGGAAAAGGAAAACAGATCTTTTTCAAATGCTGTTTGGTTTATATGCACCCAAGAGATCATTATCAGCTCCTAGTAAAATGCATCACTTCTGAAATTCACGCTGCTCTGCATTTATTAGATTTAATAAAGCACCTTATTTACTGTACGTAACGTGTATGAAATTAGCAATAAAGAGCCCAATGCCACTACTATGACAGCTTATCACAAAATTCCTATTGCCATGGCCGGGAGCAGGAGCAGGCTCCAATAATGACCTTAATACTCAATTGTCTTTGCGGGTAGCAAATGTTGTACCAGAAGGTATGATACAGCTATACATGCTAAAAGAGGGGGAAATCTCTGTGAGGGTCTCTTCATGGAGGTTTATTGCCAGTCATTCCATTGAAAAGAGGAGGGAAGGGGAAAAGTGTGGTTGAATTTTTCCCTGCAACCCCTGAGAAACAGGTTACTAGACCAGCTCCTCAGATATGCAGATCACTTGTAGATCTTGGGGGATTCACCTTTAATGTGCCCCTGCCAGCCACTTGCTCCCTGGAAGTGTGACTTCAAGGAATTGCACTGCCAGGGGTTCTGAAGTTGATGATGATCTCAGGAATCCCATGACCTGGGGCTGTGTTATCTTCCCATCCTGATCTCTGCATCGGAGGAGGAGGAGTATGTATATTCCCCCTCAACCCTGATCTGGCATTACCTATTCCTTCCAGCCACCCACTACTTGTCCTCCCAATATTTGGATCCCCAGACCTGCAGAATGCCATCTGCTGGGATGAGGGAGAGAGGATAGATTGCTGTGGATGCATGTGGACCCCCTGCAACCAAGCAACAGAGATTCACATCCCCTCTGAATGTTTGTTTGTCCCATGGACACAGTTGTACCCCAGGTCACTCTCAGACATTACTTAGGCAAATTCCCACTGACTTTGGTGAAAGTTTACTTGAGTAAGGACTGAGTAAAACTTGAGTAAGGAATGAGGATTTGGCCCTAGATAATTATTTATTATTGTAATTACACTAAGGAAACTAATACAATTCTATGACAATAAAAATAAAATAATTTAAAAACTTTAATCTTTATTTTATACTACAATATTGAAATCAGCTAATTGAAATTCTAGTTCTAGGAAAAAACATTAAAGTTAATAGGCTACAGGTTTGATAAACAAAGGTTTCCTGCGATTCATATAAAGCATTATTTCTGTAATTTTCTGCAGTGCTATCACTGCTTCAGCTTTCTTTATATGTATACACTATTGAGTCTATAATCTTCAGCATGATCATAAATTCTTTTTTAGAAGATGAAGTCCTCTAACAGCTTTCTAGCTTGTTTTATTTTGGGGGCGGAGGGGGTGATATGAGAGAGATTCTTTTGAATCAGTTCTTTTGTCTTCAATATAGCTTCTGCAGTAGACTGCACATCTGACACAGAGAATGGATTATAGTGAACTTAAACAGTAAAGCATGCACAGTAAATGATATTATTTCAAGATATTGCCCAATATAAAGGCAGAATTTGTTACCCAAATGATGCACTGATGAATGTTCATGAATATGTCATATTTCTTTTAGGTACCATGCTCACAGTCCAGGATCCCTTTTGGAGTTCATGTGAAAATTTTTTTTTACTTTTTTTATTTTTCTGTATTTTCTCTTTTTTTAAATATAGTAGATCAAATAATCAACATATCCAAACATTTACCAGTTCTTTGAATTCTTCTGGAAGACTCCCTGCTGTGCCCTCTGAATTTTTAAACTTTTCAGCGTCTCATGTGGCAGCAGTTTTTTTTCCATTGGACATACGATGTATACAAAACTATCAGTGTTTTACAATCCTGTCGCTCAGAAGGCACTTGAAAGTTCCTATTTTAACTTATTTTTTATAGTACTAACTGCTCAGGTACAAAATCAGCAAATCCTATGAACCCCGCCTCTTGTACTATCCCAGCAGTTAGTCTTAAATGTATTTGTTCTGAGCTGTGTTTTCACATATAGATGAGATGAAGCTGTTGCTGTGCCTACGGTAGAGGTCTCCTTTTCAAATATCTGCCAAGAGCAGTACATGCAGCACAACTGTGCAATGCTCCAAGGACAAAATTATAACACAGGAAATAAAGACCTTTTTTTTAAAAAAAAAGAATATTTTATCCCAATTGTTATATGTAAATATCAGAGAGGCTGTGGAAAAGGCAGGAACTTACTTCAACCATGACTTATCAGGTTCCTCTGAATTTAGTTGTATACAAGATTAAACTTTTCATGAAAAAAGTTTTTAAAGTGAATTTAGTGCTCATGAAAGTTGATAGATTGACAGCCTTGGAGAAGTCTGACATCATGTATTTACCTACAGAACAACTCCAGTACAGGAATCACACCCTATCAATATACTTTAACCTTGTTCTGGAAGGGCCACTCTTGGAGTGAAAAGGGAGCTCAGGATCTTTGCTGAGACTGCATACAAGGTTCTGCTATGTGCCAGTAGTAATAGTAGTTGTGATTTGGACACCCATGCATTGGCAACTTCACCATGGCCACTAACTCAATAACAGTGTTTTTAAAATTGTGATTTTATCATGACTGTTTGGAAAGGTGTGGGGTGCGGGTTGGGAGGTCTTCTGTTCTTGCTGGGGAGAGGAAGGAAATGCGAGATGTTCAAAAGCCATCAGTTAAAACAGGTAAAAAAGGTATAATTGACCACATGGGCACTATTTACCCATAGGTTATATAAATGACCTTTTACAAAGCACTTTCAAGTTATAACTGTTTCAGTTTTGATGACATCAGAATCTATAGGAGCGAATCATAGTTCTGTAATTCAGTAGTAACTACTGTGGGACCACCACCGTGAAAAAATTGGTTAATATTTGTAGTGCTTTGATAAGATGTATATTGCTATACAATGCTAGGCGTTATTTACCAATAACGAATTAGGAATGGGTTAGTCTGAAGGAGAGTTGTGCAGGTGCCGGAAGTCAATGCACTTGTGTTCATTTGTCCCACAAGAAGAAATCCTCCCTACAACAATTACCTCTATTCATTGGAGTTAAAATTCATCTGTGGGGTGAAGGACAAGCACAAGACCATCCACATCACTTAAGTCTACCACTAGGGATATGTGGGGTGTGTAGGTAGAAAGGCCACACAGCAGAGAAAGTCTCAGCTCTGGTACTACACCAGTGTGGATGGGCAAGAAAGTGAAAGTGGGATCCCCTTATCCAGTTGGTCCTTATCTTCATGGCATTCCATGGCCTGAGTGCAGCCGGGAGTGACCCTCCCAGCCCAGATAGACAGACTCCCACTATGGGGACTTGAGCTAGTGCACTAAAAATAGCAGTATAGACATTGCAGCTTGGGCTGGAGCCCAGAGTCAAACCTAGGAGGGCAGGTGGGCTTGAGAGCCTGAGCTCCAGGCCAAGCTGCAAAATCTACACTGTTATTTTTAGCCTGCTAGCTCAAGCCCTGCTAGTTCAAGTCTGTCTAAGCAGGCTAGTAGACTTACTTCCAGTTGCAGTGTCAACATACCCTAAAAGACAGACAGAGACAATCTAAAGTTCCAGGATGAAGACTTTGGTCAGCAGATGTGCTCCTCTGGCACAGTGGAGCTCTCAACAATAAAAGTTAACTTTGTTTCTGCAGGAGACAGAACTTTTTCTAGGGGTGATCTGAGACTCTGGAATTCATCCAGAAGCTAACAGCCATCATATCCCTCACAACTTTCCACACCAAGCACAAGGCACATTTCTTTGACATTGTTTTCTCAACATAAACTGAGACCAACAAATATATATATGGAAATGTTATATCAGTTTTTAAATAGGTAGGTAGGTAGATTTAAAAAAACAAGACATTCCACTATACACACTTCTCCCCCTGGCGAGAGGAATAGAGAACAAACAACATGTGACAGATGTTTAGTCACATTACTTAATGAACTACTGAAAGGTGCTCACATATTACAGTGATGTTAAATACAGTATAAGAACCTGTATAGAATAGAAGTGCAGGAGCAGTGGCCATGGGACAGTGCTATAGCTCCATGCCTTGGCCCTGGATTAGGGGAATTTCACCTCCCCAACCCATCCACACTTCTCTGGTATATAACCCAATTACACTTTTGTTCTGGGTGAAGTGATTCACCCTGAGGCAGTACTGCTTTTTCTGCTTTCCCCCAAATACGGATAACATCCTAACGTTTTACAATATCTCTTGCTCTCTTGTTTCATGTGCAGTTAAGAAAACAGAATCCAATAAAATAAAACTATTTTAATAATTTTTAAAGAGATTTTAAATGACACACACTTTATCAAGGTCCATGAAAATGACACCAGTATCAGAGGGCAACAGGTTGCTAATAAATACAATAGTTGAGAAAAATACTATTCTTGTCATGGAAAAAAATATATTCTGAGAGAAATAATACTTGTATAATTGATTTCTGAAAGCTATGGAGACTTCTTGGATGAGGAATGTAGTTATTAAAGGTAAAAGTACACAATATGTTGTAATGAAATGTTTGCACTACACACTTCATTAAATGGTTTGTGAGCCATTTGGGAAATTCCATATCTCCCCCACCAAGAAACAATGTTTATACAGGGTAGTATCACTAGAGGGAGTGCATAGAGCAACACTGGAAAAGAAAACATCTAGACTTAAAATCACCAAGTGCTTACGCTAACACAACTGACTTGATTATTGTTCCTTTCATTAGGCCCATATCTTGCCCCACCAAGAACAATGAGAATTTGCCAGTGGCTTCAGTGGATGCCATTTAAAGCCCTTATCCATTAGTTCAAGGCTCAACTGGCGATATAGTTCTCCAGTCCCCACATACCTAAGCATTTGCCACTGAAATCAATGGAAAGACTCATTGACTTTAATAAGAATTGGATTGTGCCCCAAGTACAATAAAGAAATATGATCCAGTTATTTTAAGGGCTGACCATGCACCATAAAAGTTATAGGGACTATAAGTACTAGACCCTTAATCTGTTTCTATTCCCGTCTTTGTATTTTCCACTGAATTCCATTACAACTCCCTATATTTGGAATAAAAAATGAAACCTTCTATATTGTAGAGAATGAGGGAGTTGTGTATATTATATGCACCTCTGTTTAATGTTTTGATATAATCGTGCCTGATTGCATAGAGTTAAATCAAAGGCAGTTGTTAAGGGGAAACAAAGAGGAAATAAAACAATGGGAGGCATCAGGCTCATTATGGGAACAATAGCGAGAGCTATGAATTGAGGAATATACCTGCCTGGCTCCTACCAGCATAGCAAGGTTTACCCTTCCCAGACCTATGCCTAAGATAAAGGGGATACAAAACCATCCCAGGCCTAGAAAACGATGAGGAGAAGGAGGTTGAGTGGGTTAGCGGCAGCAGCTGGAGCACAATCTCTGACAGAGAGACAGAAACTGCAGTAAGCAGACTGATTCTCCCAACCCAGAAATGGTGGTAACTTGTTTAAAGATATCTTACAAAAGCTTTCAATAAAAGATTATGGTGTAGGTAAGACCATGTGTGTAGGCCTTTATTGTTTTATCCCTTTGCTCTGCATGCTATATACCTTTGGGTAAATAAATAATGCTTTGTTTTGAAGAAGCTTCTTTTTGAGTCATTTTAACCAGCTCTCTGGTCACAGGCTCCTGGAAGAAAAGGGTTTACAAGTGCCAAATGCAGGTGGGAACGTGGGGTTAACACTGCTGAGAAACAGGGAGCTGCAGAGTAGAGGCCCAGGCTAACTGAGTTGGACTGTGTAGTGCCACCCAGAGAGGTGTGAAGATCACAAAATCAGTCACCAGAGGGGTGTATTTGTGAGAGACTAAAAGGAGTCTAAACGCAGTTTGCTCTGTAACCAGAACATGTATATTCCAGCTTTTTTAAATGACAGTTGTTGGCAATATATTTATCACTTTTCTTTTCTATCCGTATATTAATTTGGACCCTTCATTTGTTTGTATTTGAACGGGGCAGCATTTTGTTATTTTTGCACATCCTCTTGTTTTATTTTGTAACACAGTCACTTACTCCCTGAGTGCTTTGGTGGTAAGGGGAATGGCCACTACTGTGTAAATATATTTATGAATTATTATTTTATTTTCTATCTTATTAATGAATTGAGTCCAGGGAGTTGCTGGTGGAAGCTTAAGTTGTTAGGAATGTGAAGCCAATGCTGCAATGAACTTTAAGGCAAGATAACTGCAAATTTTCTTTATAGTCTAAATTAAAAAGAAATACAAAAGAAGAGTGCAACAGAGGGGATAATCTTAGGAGTTACATCAGTCAAACAGTGCTCCAAAGCAAGGGAGCCGCTCAAATATAATTTTAACACCTCTGGCTTTCAGAACTCAGTTGGATGTAATGTCTACATCAAGGAACTGACAGAATGAAGCTAACTGGTGTGAAAAAAACCACTCCTTCTGAAGAAGCTTCTAAATAGTAGTTGTCTAAATCTATTGATAAGCCTGGATGCATTATTAATGAAGCCTGCCTGGTGCAGCTCAGATGGTTAAAGCATTTAGTAGGAAATATTTCTGTGAAGTGCTACACAGAATAATGACAGTGTCTGTCTTAAATCGAACAAATGACTGTAGCAAGCTCTGGGGAGGCTCAGAGCAAGTAGATGCTTTCCAAGCAAAAGGCAGTGGGATACCACCTGCTGTAGGCAGGCAGACAGTAACAGGCCACTGAATATGACTTGTTAATAATTCAAGACAACAGGAACCCCTAGCTCTTCGAACATGGCACTGCCCCTTCATCATGTGCTTTTCATCACCCTAATGAGGTACTTGAAGAATTAGACGCTAAAATGTCTTCCAGATATTCCCCAGAGACTAAGGCTCAAGCTGCCATTATAATGAATAAGAAGTTGTCTGTAGTATACGAAAGGAAGATTTAAAAAAATGGTCAGGATAAATGTTTTGGGTAAACAACTGTATGTTACACATTTCATAATGTGTCATTAAGCTGCAATCTATACATCCATTAGGGATAGCACTTCTTAGCTTGTGCAAGATCATTCTTATACTTAAAAAAATAAAAGAAAGACAGAAAACCTTTCAGACAGATTTGCTACAGGTTTATTGACAATCTGACTAGTAACAAGTAAAAGAGTTTAGGAAACTGACATAATGCTTTGAAAAGATTCTGACCAACTGGATTTTTCCAACAAATGCTTCCTAAAAAAAAAGGATATTGTTTTTTTGATCAGTATTTGTATGAGCCCTGTCTCACCTCCTACCAATGAACTGCATTTTAATTAGGTATAGAACTGAAAATAAATACACATTCAAAATTTTGCAAAAATTACTAAAAAAATGTATTGCCTCCTGGATTACTATAAACAAAAGCAGTTCCCCTTGCAAAAACATTGCAGTTTTCTGATGAACTATAAGTTCTGCCCTGCACCAATATACATCCTGATGATTTTTGATGATGCTTCTCTTTCAACATGCAGACTCAGAGGAAGGTTCTTATTCATTCACTGTTTTTTTTATTTATGATATTTACTTTCACCAAACTTGCTGTTTCTAATTTTTTTTTAACCTAATGACAGGTTTCAGAGTAGCAGCCGTGTTAGTCTGTATTCGCAAAAAGAAAAGGAGTACTTGTAGCACCTTAGAGACTAACAAATTTATTTGAGCATAAGCTTTCGTGAGCTACAGCTCACTTCATCGGATGCATTTGGTGGAAAATACAGAGGGGAGATTGATATACACACACAGAGAACATGAAACAATGGATTTTATCATACACAACCCATTGTTTCATGCTCTCTGTGTGTGTATATCAATCTCCCCTCTGTATTTTCCACCAAATGCATCCGATGAAGTGAGCTGTAGCTCACGAAAGCTTATGCTCAAATAAATTTGTTAGTCTCTAAGGTGCCACAAGTACTCCTTTTCTTTTTTTAAACTATTGAGTAATATTTTATTTTAAGATGCCTCCTGATTACATTTGTATTTATCTACAATTGAGTCGAACTGTCACTATAAATTAATAAAGCCAGAATCTTGTTTCTTTGCAAACTTCATAGGGCTAGGTTTTGCTACCCTTACTCATACTGACTAGCACTTTATGTAGTTTCATATAGTTAGGTTGGAATCAATTAGATTCCTCCTGGAGCAAGATATTACTCATAGTGAATAAGGGAGGCAGAATCTGACCACAAGTGTAAAATATTAGTTGGTACCAATAACATGCAACATCCATCCCACAAAGAGTGAAGCTGTCATGAAACAATGATAAGAACTCATAAAAAGAATCATTTGCTTCCAACACTGAACATGGAACTTTATTAGAATAAGAAAAATAGTATTATGACTAAACATAGTTTCTGTCTGTCTGTCTCATTGCTTTACTGTAAAACTTCTGCTTAGAACCTTTCCTGTTCCTTCCTACCTGATTTCCTGCTAGTGGTTTAAAGAAACAGCAGAATATCTCTATTTTCTTCCCTATTCCCTCTTCGCTTGCAAGTATAAACCATATTTAACAAGAATTAATATTTAACAACAAATTACAGATCCAAATGAACAACTGACCACTCATCCAGATCTTGTCATCTTTTAGTATTGTTGAGGGTTTCAGATTATGAAATCCCCAGAATGTAGGCTGCTATTCATTAGGTTTAGGATTCTCTCTCTTCACTCATGTTGTAAGCATCCTTACTACTATGGTCATATGTGTCATGGTTTGGAACCAGCCACCAGTTTCTTCTGCACCGAGTACCTTCATCAGTCTCACCCATGTCATGCTTCAGGGTTCAGCTGTATCCAGTAACATCACCTGATGATAACTAATAAGTTTTCTCATCCAGTTTTATCTGGACTAGCTTACCTGGTTTAAATTTATGTAAACTTTTGGGCTTCATTCCAACAGTTAATGAAAGCCCAAGAACTCTTATATTTGGAACCCAGTGAGCCTCCCATCCTTTAAGCAGGACAGTGTTTTTCTGACCTTTCAACCCATAAGCAACTGAGCTTGGTTTATTTATTGAACAGACATAGAGGTTGCCCGATAGCTCAACAAGGCTGATATAGGCTCTTTCTATTTTAGAATTCTCTTAGCAATCTGTACTGCTGTCTGTACCAGACCATTCCCTTGTGGGGACTGGATGCTGGAAATAATATGCTTGAAGTCATGTTGTAACTAAAAAACTTGGAATTTAGATCTGCAAACTATGGCCCATTGCCAGTTACTATTTCCTCAAGAACACCAAAACAAGAAAATGTTCCTTTTGACTTTTCTATGCTTAGATGTCGGTCTAGCAGCAATTAAAATTACTATGAATTGAGGGAAATAGTCAGAGGATACCATATATACCCCTTCACAGAGATGTATTATATCATAGTGCGCTATGGGAGTTTCTTTGAATTGCACCTTTCTGGTCATACTTCTAGATCCTGCTCCTCTGTTTCCCCCATGCAGGGGATCACAGAGATAGCTGGGGCTGCAGTAACCCCCACAGCACAGTCTTTGTGGAGGAGACAGATGATAATAAGGTTGGGAAAGCTCAGCCAGCCTGTCCTACATAAAAAAGTTTGTTGAGGTAGTCTGTGTTTGTGGTAAGGCTTCACTGTCCACACTCCCTCTTATGATTGACCTGGGGAAGGGGATGTCTTTACTTCCACTGAGCCTATCATCCCTGCCTGACTGCTGTGTTTTAGAGCTGTCAGGTGACTCTGAAGGCCGTGACCATCGGGTCCAGCTGTTTCCTTGATTGTTGCTCAGCCAGAGCAACCTGTACCTTTCCCCCAGACTAGGACATTGGTGGCAACAACACTTCTGCCCTTGGCCCCACTGCAATATATACAACTTCTATTGCCATATCAATACCTATTTATCAACTTAGCTACTGATCATTGCAGGGATGTATTTACTTCCTCACAAAAATATCACAGAATTTCTGCATTCCGTGCATGGACTACCTGCAAATGGTATATCGATGTTTGATTACTTAGCCAAATTATTTTGAATGATACACCACGTGGCAGGGCAAAGGTATAAACCCCTTGCATGTCCTGCTAAAGGGTAGCTCCCCCCCTGCTTCCAGGCACAGCAGCCGGGTACAGGGGCCCAGACACTCAGCAAGGAGTTCAGCTGTAAACCCTAACGAGGGCAGGCTCAGGAGAATCATCTGAGCCCAGTGGAGCCAGCTGGGCTGGTCAGTGGGAGGAGATATAAGCCCGGGGAAAGGCTCAGAGAGCAGGCTAGCCTGAAAATAAGATGGGAGAAGACAGGGGGACTGCAGCTCTGTCTCTACCGACTGCAGGAAGCCTCAGGGACCAGAAGACCCAGGGAAGGGTCAGTGTGGGGATCGGTGTTGGGGGAATTGGGGCTGCCCTAAGCACTGTAAATAAAAAGACAATTGTGAAACAACTGAAAGAGGTGTTGACCAGCCTAAGCACAAGAGCACAGGGACGGGAGGCAGAGAACCTATGCGCACCCTGTGATACACCACAATATCTCATTTAAAAACATTATCATAAGAATGTCAGTTCAACAACCCAGAGCTTAGAAGTCCCTTTATGGTGATTGTCATAATGTTGTCCTGAACAGTTTCCTCATAGCTGTTGTATCTATTATCTGTGAGGAAAATATGCAGAGTAGATTATCTGTGATTACCAGATCCATCCCTCTCGTGGGTAGATTTCCTGTATGCACAAAATCACAGGTGGGAGACCACTGTGGGAATTTCACTGCACTTGTAGTTATCCCTCTCTGTCCCTGGCCTAATGACTATTCATTGTCATTCACAGTGGCAGATCATAGTCATTTATGATGATAATGAATAATCACCGAGCCAGGGAAAGAGAGTATGAATGACTGTATGGCTTGGCGGTTAGGGCACCTACCTACATTGTGGGATACCCAGGCTCAAGTTAATGCTCCAATGATTGTTTAATTATGTATACAAAGTGTAACAGTTTCAACAGGAGAGACTGATTGCTTCCTTTCTCCCATCACCAGAAAATCCTAGTCCCCAGTGGTTAGGGTACTTTTCTGCAATGTGGGAGACCCAAGTGCAAATCCCGTCTCCACATAAGGAAAAGTGGGGAATTGAACCTCATCTACAATGTCCCAACTGAATGCCCTCCCACTGAGGTAAAAGTTATAAGGAGGGCAGCACGGCCTCTCCTCCTCCAGGTGTTTAAAGAGTCTAGTCCTTTGCTTTAATTAGAATGCCTAAAATTGAAACAAACAAAAATTCATCAATTGAATAAAATGTTTAATTATACCCAACTTGAAATGTCGTCTGTCTTTTTTGTTTCACCAAAAATGTAAAATTTCATTTTCAGTTCAATGCTAAACACAACTTTTTTTTTATTTTATTTTTTTTTTAATTGTGAGCAAACTGAAAAAATCCATTATTCACCCCTCTACTCGTAATACCATAAGTAGCAGCTTCTCCAGGTAAATGAAAAAGGGAACTTAATGGCTGAGCCAGTGAGAACTTTGCTAGGCTTACCTCATCTGGAAGTTTCTCTTTTGCACACCTTACCTTGATGAATGGAGAGTGTGAAATCTCATAGTGCACTCTAACATGTAATAGTTGTCAAATGCTTTTAATGTTTCAAATGCCAGACCAGTGGCCCAGCAGAGAGTTTCCGGGTCTTGTCACTCTACAGTGGGCCCACATGGGCACTCAGTGGAGATTGCTGAGACCAGACTGTTGTTGTAAGTATCATTAAGAGCCAAACTGAGATACTCTTTGTATTTAGGAAGGGTACTCCATGTGATGTTCCACTGAAATTAATATGACTAGTCACATTAGTTAGGGACTATCAAATATGAGTAAGGATCACAATACGACCCCAACATTAATAATAGAATACCATTTATTTAAATATTTTTGGATGTTTTCTACATTTTCAAATATACTGATTTCAATTATAACACAGAATACAAAATGTACAGTGCTCACTTTATATATATTTTTATTACAAGTACTTGCACTGTAAAAAAATAAAAGAAATAGGATTTTTCAATTCACCTAATACAATTGAAAGTTGAACTTACAAATGTAGAATTATGTACAAAAAACACCCAAAATAAAGCAATGTAAAATTTTAGTGCTTGCAAGTCCACTCAGTCCTACTTCTTATTCAGCCAATCGCTCAGACAAACAAGTTTGTTTACATTTTCAGGAGACAGTGCTGCCCACTTCAAAGTGAGAACAGGCATTCTCATGGCACTGTTGTAGCCAGCGTTGCAAGATATTTATATGCCAGTTGCGCTAAAGATTCATGTGTCCCTTCATACTTCAACCACCGTTCCAGGGGACATGTGTCCATGCTGATGACAGGTGCTGCTCGATAACAATCAAAGCAGTGCGGACTGACACGTGTTCATTTTCATTATCTGAGTCAGATGCCACCAGCAGAAAGTTGGTGGTTCAGGTTCTGTAGTTTCCACATCGGAGTGTTGCTCTTTTAAGACTTTGTCCCCTGAAAGCATGCTCCACACCTCATCCCTCTCAGATTTTGGAAGCCACTTCAGATTCTTAAACCTTGGGTTGAGTGCTGTTGCTATCTTTAGATATTTCACATTGGTACTTTCTTTGTGTTTTGTCAATTCTGCAGTGAACGTGTTCTTAAAATGAGCATGTGCTGGGTCATCATCCGAGACGGCTATAACATGAAATGTATGGCAGAATGTGGGTGAAACAGAGTGGGGGACATGCAATTCTTCCCCAAGGAGTTCAGTCCCAAATTTAATTAACATATTATTTTTTTAACAAGCATCATCAGCATAGAAGCATGTCCATTGGAATGGTGGCTGAAGCAGGAAGGGTCATATGAATGTTTAGCATATCTGGCATGTAAATATCTTGCAATGCCAGCTGCAAAAGTGCCATGCCCATGCCTGTATTCACTTTTTGGTGACATTGTAAATAAGAAGAGAGCAGCATTATCTCTCATAAATGTAAACAAACTTGTTTGTCATAGTGATTGGCTGAACAAGAAGTAGGACTGAGTGGACTTATAAGTGCTGAAGTTTTACATTGTTTTGTTTTTGAGTGCAGTTATGCAACAAAAAAAATCTACATTTGTAAGTTTCACTTTCATAACAAAGAGATTGCATTACAGTACTTCTATGAGGTGAATTGAAAAATGCTATTTCTTTTGTTTGTCATTTTTACAGTGCAAGTATTTGTAATAAAAATAATATACACTGTGATTTCAATTACAACACAGAATACAATATATATGAAAATGTAGAAAACATCCAAAATATTTAATAAATTTCAATTGGTATTCTATTGTGTAATAGAGCAATTAAAACTGCGAATAATTGTGATAATTATTTTTTTAATTAATTTTTGTTAGTTGATCATGTGAGTTAACTGTGATTAATCAACAGTTAACTAAATATACAAAAATACAAATTTTCAAACATTGGTAATGAAGTGGCACATACAAAGTATGCATCAGGTAATGATGTATTCATATTACATACTTGTGTGTACAAAACACATAAGTATTAATAGAGATTTGCACTTATATTTATCAGCTTCGACTATATGCAAATTTTGCATATAGGCTTTTGGGGGTTTGATCCATATCCTACTGATTAAGGCCCTAGGTGCCTATTTTTAAATTTTTGAATCTATATATTTGTTTTAAATTAGCAAAAGGAACTAAAAGCTAAGGTTCTTACCAATACCCTGACCTAGTCTTAGTGGCCAGTGATGATAAATCATTTTGCTGTCAAACCAAGGCACATCCAGGTAAGTTTTGAATGGCAGACCAGCCTTAAATGGTGTACAGACACTTTAATTAAAAAAATCCAAACTAATAGCTCCCCAATGTGTTGTATAAGAGTTAAGCCTATAGGCAATAATTTTGTGGTAAATTTATACAGAAAGTCCAAGGATTTTATGGCAGGACTCTCTGGAGTCTGTGGCAATTAGATTCGGCAAACTAGGTTTCTCTGGCAGCTCCATGTAAATTAAAAAATGGGGCTTTTATTGAAGTAAATATAGTAATGAATAATACATTTGGTATATTTTAAGTTTTGGGGGGGCAGGGACTGTTTCTTGTCATATGTTTGTACAGTATTGTGTGCAAGGAGGCCCTGGTTTGGCTGAGGCCATAAGTGCTCCTATACTAATATAAATAATGAACAACAATAATGGAAATACAGTAGCCTGATCATTATTTATTTTCATATTAAATTGTTTATTTTAAGCTAGCCCACACTCTTCAGTCATCATTGTATTCCATGTTTTTGCATTGTCAGCATATAACTGCACCAGGGGAAATTGTAAGATGTGGAAGCTGGGACAGGGCATGACTTTTGGCCCATGAAAATATGTGGCAGGCAGTTTGAGACTGTGGGATAAGCACACTAGTTAGAAGCACACTACTAAAATGATCATCAGTAAATAACTAAAAATGTAAATGTCCTTATTATCAGAGTTAACTCTCCATTGAGATGAAGGTAAAAGCACATAACAGATCATGTTTACCCCAGCCACTGTACTGTGATAGACCTTGAGTCTGTTTAGAATCATAGAATCATAGCATATCAGGGTTGGAAGGAACCTCAGGAGGTCATCAAGTCCAACCTCCTGCTCAAAGCAGGACCAATCCCCAACTAAATCACCCAGCCAGGGCTTTGTCAAACCTGACCTTAAAAACTTCTAAGGAAGGAGATTCTACCACCTCCCTAGGTAATGCATTCCAGTGTTTCACCACCCTCCTGGTGAAAAAGTTTTTCCTAATATCCAACCTAAACCTCCCCCACTGCAACTTGAGACTATTACTCCTTGTTCTGTCATCTGCTACCACTGAGAACAGTTTAGATCCATCCTCTTTGGAACCCCTTTCAGGTAGTTGAAAGCAGCTATCAAATCCCCCCTCATTCCTCTCTTCTGCAGACTAAACAATCCCAGTTCCCTCAGCCTCTCCTCATAAGTCATGTGTTCCAGTCCCCTAATCATTTTTGTTGCCCTCCGCTGGACATTTTCCAATTTTTCCACATTCTTCTTGTAGTGTGGGGCCCAAAACTGGACACAATACTCCAGATGAGGCCTCACCAATGTCGAATAGAGGAGAACGATCACGTCCCTCGATCTGCTGCCAATGCCCCTACTTACGCATCCCAAAATGCCATTGGCCTTCTTGGCAACAATGGCACACTGTTGACTCATATCCAGCTTCTCATCCACTGTAACCCCTAGGTCCTTTTCTGCAGAACTGCTGCCTAGCCATTTGGTCCCTAGTCTGTAGTGGTGCATGGATTCTTCCATCCTAAGTGTAGGACTCTGCACTTGTCCTTGAACCTCATCAGATTTCTTTTGGCCCCAGTTCTCTAATTTGTCTAGATCTCTCTGTATCCTATCCCTGCCCTCCAGCGTATCTACCCCTCCTCCCAGTTTAGTGTCATCTGCAAACTTCCTGAGGGTGCAATCCACACCATCCTCCAGATCATTTATGAAGATATTGAAGAAAACCGGCCTGAGGACCGACCTTTGGGGTGCTCCACTTGATACTGGCTGCCAGCTAGACATGGAGCCATTGATTATTACCCGTTGAGCCCAACAATCTAGCCAACTTTCTATCCACCTTATAGTCCATTCATCCAGCCCATATTTCTTTAACTTGCTGGCAAGAATACTATGGGAGACTGTATCAAAAGCTTTGCTAAAGTCAAGGAACAACACGTCCACTGCTTTTCCCTCATTCACAGAGCCAGTTATCTCATCATAGAAGGCAATTAGATTAGTCAGGCATGACTTGCCCTTGGTGAATCCATGTTGACTCTCTTCCTGATCACTTTCCTCTCCTCTAGGTGCTTCAGAATTGATTCCTTGAGGACCTGCTCCATGATTTTTCCAGGGACTGAGGTGAAGCTGACTGGCCTGTAGTTCCCAGGATCCTCCTTCTTCCCTTTTTTAAAGATGGGCACTACATTAGCCTTTTTCCAGTCATCCGGGACTTCCCCCGATCGCCATGAGTTTTCAAAGATAATGGCCAATGGCTCTGCAATGACATCCGCCAACTCCTTTAGCACTCTTGGATGCAGCGCATCTGGCCCCATGGACTTGTGCTCGTCCAGCTTTTCTAAATAGTCCCGAACCACTTCTTTCTCCACTGGGGGCTGGTCACCTCCTCCCCGTACTGTGCTGCCCAGTGCAGCAGTCTGGGAGCTGACCTTGTTCATGAAGACAAAGGCAAAAAAACCATTGAATACATTAGCTTTTTCCACATCCTCTGTCACTAGGTTGCCTCCCTCATTCAGTAAGGGGCCCACACTTTCCTTGACTTGTACCAGTGGGGCACAGTATCATCAAGGGGCTTTTTAACTTTATAAGTGTCTTCATTCGCCAATTCCGTCACTTCAAAGGACCTCTTCCAGGAGTTTTGCATTTTGAACTTTTTCACAGGGCTGAGTACCATGACCAAATCTCCTATGTCAAAAGTGCTTTTAAAATTATTGTTATCATACCACGCCTTTTACTTGGCCTGACAGCTCTGTAGGTTGTTTTAGACAATTTCCATCATGTCCTTCAACTCCCTTCTGATCCTCTGAACATACTCAGCCAATGGTTCTTCCCTTACCTTGTTGAATACTTCCCAGGTTTCCCTAATGAGATCAAGAGGTCCCCTCACTTTCCTCCTATACAGAATGTCAAATGGAGAAAATCCCATGGACTCTTGGGGTAGCTCTGTGTAGGCATACAGCAGGAATGGCAATAACTTGTCCCAATTCTGGCCCCTTTTCTTGCCATACATCCTCAACATGGATTTTAGGGCCCCATTGAACCTTTCCACCAGCCCATTGGTTTTAAGCGGTTTCACTCCACACACCTTCCATAGCTCATTGAACAACTGTGACATAAATTTGCCCCCCAATCAGACAAAATCTCCTTAGGGAAGCATACTCTGCTGAATATGGTGAGCATGGTTCTTGCCACTGTTTCAGCTTCTATGTTAGACAGCACGATTGCCTCAACATACTGAGTGGCAAAGTCTACCACCACTAAGATATACTTGTTCCCCTTCTGAGTGGGGCGCAGCGTAGAACCCACTATGTCCATTGCCACCCTTTGGAACCCCTCTTGTATGTCAGGCAAGGGATGCAGCGGAGCCTTCTGGGGTCCCACCAGTTTGTGACATTGCACTCCATAATGTTTTATGGAAATATGCTTATGAGTGTGAATATAATGTAACTGGAATATGCTTTGTGCAAAAGGTCTCTTGTAAGGTATCATTACAAAGCTTGTAATCTACTGAGTGTGTTCATCCTATTTGTATGCATGTATCATTCTTGTATCTGAAGCAAGAAATATGAAGTATAACTCTGAGGTCCTGTTGTAATTATGCAAAGTGTGGGCCACTAATGGTGGTTTAGAATCTTGATGACTCCCATTAACTAGGACAATTGGTTGTAAATGGCTCTGTTTACTTGCAAACTTTCTAGTGTATGTATAGGCCAGCCCTGGAAGAATGGAAGCTGGCATCTTGCAGGACATGTAAACATGTTACCTGATACTGGAATCCATCCTAAACCTGGTACTTTTCCATTTAGAAGGATGGGTGGGAATCCAGAGAGACAAAAGATTCCTGCCTTGTGCCAAAGATATAAAAGAGGGTGGAACAGAACAAAGGGGGCTGCCAGTCATGAGAAAACCCCTAGTTTCCACCTAAGATGTCTGCTGGAACTAATAAGGACTGTACCAGGGAAAAGGATTGGGCTCAGACTAGGAAGGAGTCTAGTCTGTGAAAGAAGCTTATTGGAACATCTCTGAGGGTGAGATTTCCTGTAAACAATTTCTTAATGTATTAGGCTTAGACTTGTATATTTTGTTTTATTTTGCTTGGTGACTTACTTTGTTCTGTCTGTTATTACTTGGAACCACTTAAATCCTACTTTTAAATCGTAATAAAATCACTTTTGTTTATTATTGAATCCAGAGTAAGTGATTAACACCTGGGAGAGCAAACAGCTGTGCATATCTCTCTATCAGCGTTAAAAAGGGTGGACAATTTATGAGTTTACCCTGTATAAGCTTTATACAGCGTAAAACGGTTTTATTTAGAGTTTGGATCCCATTGGGAACTGGGTGTCTGGGTGCTGGAGGCAAGTAACCTGCTGAGCAGTTTTCAGTTAAAGTCTGCAGCTTTGGGAGGGTGGAGCAGACCCTGGGTCTGTGTAGCAGCAGGCTAGCATGTCTGGCTCAACAAGGCAGGGTTTTGGAGTCCCAAGCTGGCAGGGAAAACAGGCTGAGAGGTAATTCCAGCATGTCAGGGGACAGTCCCAAGGGGGTCTCTGTGGCCAAACCTGTCACAGGCGGTATCATCACAGACACAAGAATGAAAACGGAAGAGGGATGTGACAGGACTCAGTAGGAAAGCTTGTATGGATGCTGCCTCTGCTGTATGTGGCTGTGAGATTAAAAGTATCAGAGTCCAAAGAAGGTTTCACTTATAATAAGTTTGCTTTAAAAAGTTCACTATTTATTTCAGCAGTTATTTTTTCTAAATACAGTATCAAAAAGGATCAAAACATATTAAGGAACAACCTCATGTGAAGAGCCATGTTTTCAGCCAGCCACAAATTGGCCTCCAATTATGCATATCTCCTTTGCTATTAGCACAACTGAACATGCCCACATCAGTGGGCAGACATAAAATCTGTATTTGCACATACAAATTTGATAACTAGGTACTTTGTTGCCCAAATTACACATGCAAGTAGCTGATTGAATACATTAAATAGGCACATACCCACCTTTTCAGGCTCATGATTAAAAAATGAAGTGAATTTCAGGACCAGGGCTGAAAATTTAGTCCACAATTCTATTTTTAAATTAACATTTTTAATTTACATCAGTTCAAAGCAGCATTTCTGTGTGGTCATGTTATCTATAGTGGTGCTACTGGCCACGTTTGCCTTTCTGATTTTCTAAATCCCATGATAGAATAGGTGGACAAGCTACTTTTCAGAAGATAGGTTTCAGAGTAGCAGCTGTGTTAGTCTGTATCCACAAAAAGAAAAGGAGTCTTGTGGCACCTTAGAGATGAACAAATTTATTTGAGCATAAGCTTCTGTGAGCTACAGCTCACTTCATTGGATGCATGCAGTGGAAAATACAGTGGGAAGATTTTATATACACACAGAACATGAAAAAATGGGTGTCACCATACACACTGTAATGAGAGTGATCCGGTAAAGTGAGCTATTACCAGCAGGAAAGAAAAAAAAAAACCTTTTGCAGTGATAATCAAGGTGGGCCATTTCCAGCAGTTGACAAGAACGTGTGAGGAACAGTGGGGGTGGGAGGAGGAGGGGGAAATAAACATGGGGAAATAGTTTTACTTTGTGTAATGACACATTCACTCTCAGTTTTTATTCAAGCCTAATTTAATGGTGTCCAGTTTGCAAATTAATTTCAATTCATCAGTTTCTCATTGGAGTCTGTTTCTGAAGTTTTTTTGTTGAAGAATAGCCACTCTCAGGTCTGTAATTGAGTGACAAGAGAGATTGAAATGTTCTCCAACTGGCTTTTGAATGTTATAATTCCTGATATCTGATTTGTGTCCATTTATTATTTTACGTAGAGACTGTCCGGTTTGGCCAATGTACATGGCAGAGGGGCATTGCTGGCACATGATGGCATATATCACACTGGTAGATGTGCAGGTGAAGGAGCCTCTGATAGTGTGACTGATGTGATTAGGCCCTATGATGGTGTCCCCTGAATAGATATGTGGACACAGTTGGCAACAGGCTTTGTTGCAAGGATAGGGACACCATAAATAAATACTGGGAGTGGATGTGTCATTACACAAAGTAAAACTATTTCCCCATGTTTATTTCTGCTCACTCACTGTTCCTCACATGTTCTTGTCAACTGCTGGAAATGGCCCACCTTGATTATCACTGCAAAAGGTTTTTTTTTCTCTCCTGCAGGTAATAGCTCACTTTACCGGATCACTCTTGTTACAGTGTGTATGGTAACACCCATTGTTTCATGTTCTCTGTGTATATAAAATCTCCCCACTGTATTTTCCACTGCATGCATCCGATGAAGTGAGCTGTAGCTCACAAAAGCTTATGCTCAAATAAATTTGTTAGTCTCTAAGGTGCCACAAGTACTCCTTTTTTTTTTCAGAAGATGTTACTCCAAGCTGTCAAAGCCTGAGCCATCAACCAAACCCATGACATTCTCAAGGAATGATATGCATTCACTTTGTATTCTGTAGTGCATTCTCTAGCAGAAGAAGAAGAAAACTACAGAATTCCTCACCAAAACTGCTAAGCAGACAGAATTTAAGGAGGAGAACATAATATCGTTATTCAGGAGTGCCTTTGATCAAGGGAAATTTAAGCTTTTGAAATATCTTGCAACTGGCTAGCCTGGAATGAAATTTTTAAAGGCTGCAAGGATCTTAGAGCCTTCAAAGGTGTGCCTTCTATCAAAAATCGTGATGATTGCTCTCCTATCCTAGGCTTTGCTAATAGAACAAATTCTCTCTTCATACAGCAAAATTAGTATCTCAATCTTGCAGAAGTATCCGTCAATAAAGTTAGTTGGAAATGCAGAATATCTTTTTGTTTTATTTAACTCTTTGGAGTGTAGCCCAACAGGCCTGCCTAGGGGACCATCAGGTTATATATTGTGAATACGTGTCATAGATGCTACAAGGACCCCTGGGGGTATACATAGTGATGGGTGAGGAGTGCCTCTACCATTTTTTGTCTTTTCAGAGGCAGAATAAAGAGTTAAGTAGTCAATAGTACCCGTAATTAAGGGGGGGGGACCAATATTTCTTTAAAAGTTTGTATTGTATTTTGTTTTTAACCTAACAGGAAAAAAAAGAGCTATATTGCAACTGACCTTACTACAGTCATGAAAACCATTTAAGGAATCTCCTCCTCATTAAAACTTCTTTGCAAACCAGTCTATAATAATCCTTACACCTACAGGGTTATTCTGGTGTAAAGCACTATGCAAGTGTTAATTATTCCTATTATTTTTAATTGTTGTGGAAGAACCAGGTCTCTCCATCATTAAGGCTTTAACTAGTTTTCCATTGTAAGCCCAGTTTTCATAGATTACAAAACCAGAAGGGACCGTTGTGATAATGTAGTCTGACCTCGTTGGTCTGCAGACTTGGGCAGGTCCCTTAACCTTTCTTAGATTCTTAAATCCATAGTCTGATTACAGGTCTTGTCTACACTGTGAGTAGGGTACATGTAGCTACTCTGCATAATGACAAGCAGGCTGTGTCCATACCGCGGTGTGTAGTTACAGAGGCTTTCCTTTGCATGCCTTCCACCTGCTGGAACCTTTTCCTGAAACAGGGAAGGACTGCACCACAGGGAGGTGTCAGAGGAAGGCTCCAGCAGCTCCCAGCCACACTGAAGCCTTTCCCTGTTGCCGGAGCCTTTCTTTGTGGTGGGGAAATACTCCAGCACTGGGAGGCAGTAGTACATTCCACTGCTAAAAATTGCAGTGTAGACACGGGAGATGCCGCTTGGGTGCATGGAGAGCCATGTAGAATATATACTTTAAGATTCTGAAAAAAGAAAAGGAGTACTTGTGGCACCTTAGAGACGAACAAATTTATTTGAGCATAAGCTTTCGTGAGCTACAGCTCACTTCATCGGATGCATCTGATGAAGTGAGCTGTAGCTCACGAAAGCTTATGCTCAAATAAATTTGTTAGTCTCTAAGGTGCCACAAGTACTCCTTTTCTTTTTGCGAATACAGACTAGCATGGCTGCTATTCTGAAACTTAAGATTCTGGTGTGTCTTTACTTTTCTAAGCAGTGCCTCGCTGTCTACACTGCTATTTATACCCATGCTAGGTAGGCACGTAGTGTCTGTACTCTACACACTGCCATACATTTAGACAAAGCCTAAATTAGACTTGTGGCTTCCATGGAGTTAATTTAAATTTATGTTGGTGTAATTTAGATCAGAATCTGTCTGTGGAGTGGAGTTATTAAGATGTACTTCACTGGCTTGTTGTGAGAATTTATTAGATAATGTTTATATAGTGCTTTAGTATGCTGGATGCTACATAGTTGCTAAGTATTACTCTATCAGAATCAGATGTCAGTATACTTTTATTTATAATGCACTATCTGAATGCATTATCTGAACCTAAAAATAAAATAATTCCTAGTGGCTCCAGGAATGCTCTGCTACTTCTATATTTATTTTTATTTTGCATGTGGGAAGAATTTTTGCCATTTTGACTGTCTTAGTAGAAAGGATATAATCTTACATAGTAATGTAACACCCAAAGTGGAGCACTGAAGTGCAACATCCTGAGGAACATGATATAGCAGTGGCATACAACAGAGAGAAATGGCCTCTTTCCCAGGAACACCTTTTTTTATGACTACCTGCTCCATACTAAGACTCTTTAAGGCAGGACTGCCCTATTATAGGAACTTTTCCCCAGCATGCTTTCTCTAGGAGCTGGGCCTGTAAATTTGGCAGAGCCAAGCAGCTGCTCTCCTAAAGTGGCCATTTTTCAACTGGGTGTTCCTTGGTGCATCTTTCTGATTTCTAGCTGGTGAGTACTCATAACTCCTGTTCCGTTTTCAATCATTTTTGCTTTCCTATTCCTGAGAAGATGGCACATTCTCACACAGGCTAAGAATTATACAGATTTCAGATTGTTTGTACTAACTAGAACTATATATGGCTAAAATGTCTATCCTGATTGTCCCATGACAAGATGTAAGTAACTCCAGTTGACTTTAATAGGAGGCCAGGAGAACAGGGCTCAACATTTAAGGTTAATACTGATAAAATTACACAGAGAGGCAAATGGGCTCTCAATCAACTTATGTTCTTTGCGTTTAGGCACACTTGTCTTTCAGTGTTATGTTAAATCATAAGAGTGCCTGGATCCAGCTTTACTCAAACAAGCAAAAAAACAAAAACAAAACAAAACAAAACAAAAACAAAAAAGAGCATCTGGGTTTAAATGCTCGGCATTTGCCTTCTTTGTGACTATCTCTCAAAAGGTTAGCCTCTCTGAGGATCTCTGCTGGCAACAATCTAGACTGACACAGATATCTGGCTGCAGTTTAAGAGGGAAAGAGTTGAATGCCTTGCAGACTCCAAGTACCTATATATGATTCCCTGTCTTGCCTATGGATGACATTATTTTGTGATCCACTTTAACCTGGTAGCAGGATTTGCCTTCTTTCCCACCCTGATAGCAAATATTGGAACCTTGCAGGGAATTGCTGACTCTAGGGGGCAGGTAGCTCATTAGACTCCAACCTGAATGAGCAGCCATGCCTTGAGGGTTTATGTGAAGTTATTTTTGATTAACCCTTTTATTAATAAAAAACTAACATTAGGAGATGGTGACTTTGACTCTTTTATAATAAGCATATAGTTTATTGGAGTTGGTTGTGGACTCCATCAATTGACACCTATTCTTGGGCTGGGTCCATGCTGTCTTATATTAGGAAATCCTCTCACCGAACACCAAAAATTACCTTCATGGCTTTTTAATAAGTGGGAAATATTTATTCCACCACCTAGGCCCTTCTGGAATTAACCAGTACTAGGATGTATTAGTTGTAAATTACAGTGTAACACATAGAGGGATTGCTGGATCTTCCCTCCCACCTCCACCAAAAAAAACCCCAAAACAACATTTGCAGCACAAGAGAATATTTACCATCTTTTCAGAATACAGAAAGGAGACTAGCCTTATAACTGAGATCACATCAATTTTAATACATTAGGCCAGCCTCATAGCGAATTTCATTTGTACAGATGTTTGGAAGAGAGAGTTGAAACTCTGCGAACGGACTAAATTCATGTCCTAGTCAAACTGCTCCTTCTAACTATCTTTTTTGATCATCCTCCCTTCCATTAATGATTTTAGGTAGTGAACAATGTCTGTTTCTAAATGAAGCTTTGAGGAAAAGTGTAAGTGGTCAGTGAGAATACAGCCATGGATATTTCCAACAGGTCTATGTTCCATGAGAGTATTTTTACTGAAGAGACAAGGATTCTTGCTCTCTACTTCCCCATCTCTTTTAAAAAAAGAACAGTGCATTTTTAAGTATCTCTTAAATAAGTTTGCAATTTTGGCATCTTGAGGTACCAGAGCAGTGAAATGAGCCATAAATGAGAAACATCAAAAGTAACTTCGAAAGAATTTTTTTTAATATTAAAGCGATGAATCACAGGCCAAATTAACAAGTAAAGGAATCTGCCTATAATGAAATCTTTTTTCCAACATAACACTTCATTATAAAGGGAGTTTTTTCTATAATAGTAGCAAGTGTAATTACATTTTTATATATAATTAGGACATTATTATCATTTCACCATATCAAAGTTCATTATAAGACATCTCCAATGCATTTTTCATAGAGCAAAAATAAAAAGAGAACAGGGGTCCTTCAATTATACTAGTATAAGGACATCCGCAGAGACTGAAGGAAGCGGATCAAACAGCTTAGCCCAAAAGGGACCAGGTAGAACGCTCATTGCTTTTATGGCACAGAGAAGTTGCATTTTTATATATCTTGCTTGGTTAATTATAGTTTCCCCCACACTCATATTCTACTCTATTCTTTAGGAGTCCATCATGTTTTAAAGTTGCACTCCACCAGAACTGAACTTTGGAAGATCTTAAATCATTATGTTCCAAAAGTTTTGTTTTGTGAATAAGTGGAATTATTTTATTGTCCAATATTATGATTCTGCTCAGCACAGATATATATATTAGTCACCAGGATGTCATGTAGATGGAGTCCACAGATATGATCCATCTTCTACATTAAGCAAAATATGGATGTTTGAATAGAACTTCTGTGATAAGACATTTTCCTCTTTCAAACCCACTTCTTTCCTGAGTCCTTAGACAACTGAGACTAGGCAGATGGGCAGTCAGATATAACTGACATTGATGTTATTTTTTATTTTCTTTAAATGTATATACAACTGTCTGTATTCTGATTTTATTCCTCTCTTTGATTCTTCAATGTGACTTGTTTTCTGATGTGCCCAATGTGCTTAACTTTATGCATGAGTGGTTCTACAGAGTGCCAGACAAATATTTCTTCATTTCCCCACACTCTCACACAAAATGACCTCTGCAAGAGGTCCAAACTGGGCTCATCAGTCCTGGATTAGTGCTAGGTTTCCTGGATGCTGCCTCATATCCATATAGAACTAGAAACAGGAGATGTGCAGGGAGAATTGAGTAGAGAGCAGGGAAGTTTAACACCTGGGTTTTTAGTGCTCTTGAAATTATAGGAATTTTCAAAGCTTGGGGCAGCCTGTGATACCGTTCTGAAAACGGTGTCCCTTGCTCTAGTGCTCCCCCTTTGTCTGTTCTTTAGGATTTTTGAAAAGGCGGTGATTGCATTAGGTTATGGCACCCAACTGCTACTGTGGCCAAATGCAAACATGTTCCTTGCTGCTTTTAGATCCTAGCACTGAGCAAGAAGCCATGCAGGGTCTACTGGGGTAGGATGACAACTGGATAATCTGGAAAACAAAACAGACCCAAGAAACAAAACACCAGAATGCAAATATTCAGATGAGGATGGATAACCTATCACAGCTGCCATTTAACAACTGTTCAGAATAGCTGCAGGAGAAACGTTTCAGAAAAGGAATGCACACCAAAAAAAAAAGGGGGCTACTGCAGAATACTCACACCAAGTTTCAATACATTTCAAATAATAATACAAGACTACATCAGGACACAGGTCCATTCTCTATACAGGAGCTGCATGCAGTGCTCTGAATGTATATTACTCTAGACTAGAGCCCCAAGTGGAGTATTACTGGCTCTTCCAAATCTCACTATTGGTTTTGCTGCTTATTTAAAATGGCATTTAGCAGAGATTGACTACAAAAATGTCATTGTATTTTGCTCATCTCAAATTATAATCCTGATTGTGTAACTATATTTCTGCAGATTCAGCCTTATGTTTTTGGAGATCACTAACCTGTTCTGCTCAGATGTGCAGGTTATGTAATATCTTTGTTCTCCAAATTGTGAGATCTAAGTTCTTGCTGCATTTCAAATGGAAATATTGCAATAATTTGTAATTCAGATGTGCCTACTGCCTAGTGAAATATAAACTGACAGTTACTGAGTTTGTCATTTAAGAGCTTAGAAAACAATGTTTTTAAATGGTTTAAGTGTCTTGTTCTGACTGCTTTTAATTCAGAGCAAAATTTAATTAAATTAAATTTAATTTTAATTTAATTTGAATTGAATTAAAACAATTCAAAACATGAATTACTACTATGGATGTGAAAAGTCTTTGAAAATCCACTGGCAAATGTTCCATTTGGCACAATGAGTGTTGGTATGTCTTGCTTTACTCCCTTGCCAGCGTTCAGTGACTCTCCCTTCACCTGTCAACAGTCACATACCCATCAAGACCCCGGATTGCTTATTCAGCTTTCAGAGAAAGAGTATAATATGTAGGAACACGACTACATTAAATCACATATACTAACTTTTTTTACTTTGTCCATTTGTTCATTTCCTTCTTTCTTTTCTCTTGCTGCACTTCCCATGAATTATGTGCTTTTATCTTTTTGTTCCCCTCTCTCGTTTTCCCTCTCCTTTTGTTCTCTCTTGTTTGTCCTTTGGGGCTTCACCATGTTCTGCATGCCACATCTTTCCCCACCAACCATCTTTCTTTCCCTATCATGCCTGTGCCAGTCTTTGCTTTCTCTTCCCGTCTTGACAAGATTAGGTGTCATAACAGTTGGAAGTGTGTGTTTGGGTTCTGTCCATTTATTAATGGAAGCTTCTCTATAGAATTTAAGTTTTAAGTTTATTTTTACAAAACCTAGATTTTTGGGCCAGATCTGAGCGGATAGTCTCTCTCTCTCTTCAATTCCTTGACACATACTAAGGGGCGTACAACTTATTACTAGGGGTATTCCATTTACTTGAAAGGTGAATGCCTTTTCTTGCACTGTTGAAGTCACAGGGTATTAGCTGTAGACTTCAGTGGAAGTTGCAGCAGGCTCTGTGCTCACTGAGGATTCTACAACTCTTACTCAAATGTGTAGTATTACTAGCTAAATCAAGACTGTTTGAGTAAGGGTCTTCTTATTAATCAGTTATATTGTGGTAGCACCTAGAGGTCTCAGCCAGGTCAGGTTCTATACTGTACTGGACAAAGAGATAGTAAGTCTTACTGCCATCTGAAAAATATGAAGAACTCCCTCCCTTATTATCTAAGTCTGCAGGGATAAAACTCTGAAAACAGTTCCTGTTTTTGCAAAAAAGAAAAGGAGGACTTGTGGCACCTTAGAGACTAACAAATTTATTTGAGCATAAGCTTTCGTGAGCTACAGCTCACTTCATCGGATGCAAAATGAGTGAGGTTTAGATGATTTATTACAATCCCTGCTCTAAAATGCTTATAATCTAAGGCTTTGATTCTGCAATCCATTCCACACAGGTGGATCCCTCTGCCTGTGTGGATCCTGTCAAAGTGAGTGGGCTCTGCATGGGCACAGGGGTTTGTCTATGTGTATGCAGTAGCAGGATCAGAACCTATAAGATGAGCCATAGCAGATGGATGAAACAAGCAAGCAGGCAAGATAGGAAGAAAGGGGTAACAAATAATTAGATGATTTATCACAGACTAATTGTGCATATTTGTAGCCAGTCAGTAGGAGTAATAACTCGCTACCAGCCTAGACATTATCAGACTGCAGTTTTCTGTAAACATTATGATAGAGGTGAGGTTTAAGGAGGGACTTAAAGGCAGCTACAGTGGTGGCTTGGGCTTTAAAGTTGTGTTGTGTTATTTAATCTGATATATGGGCTGTGTAGTATCGCTGTTGAGTTTTTAAAGTCTTGCTGCCATCTGAAAAATGTGAAGAACTCCCTCCCTCATTATCTAAGTCAGCAGGGATAAAACTCTAAAAATAGTTCCTGCTTTGCAGTGCCACATGAGTGAGGTTTAGCTGATTTAGAAAATAAAAAACAGTCAAATATACACACTGTATTTACAGGGGAACTTCTTTTAACCACTCCAAATGTATCCCTTTACTTTTTGAATACCAGTCTGGTGAAACACCCCTTTTAATCTATCAAAAAACTAATCACACATTCAGAGTCTGAAACTATACAGATTCAACTTTAATTAATTATAAGTAGCTTGATTATTTGGTGGGGGGTGGGGAATGGTGACATGGAGAACTCCTAAGTCACACAGACTCCTGCTCTCCCTTCCAGCCATGATAACCCTTCGTCTTATATAGCTGCCATCATTCTTTTTTAAATAAAAAAATATTTTTAGAAAGAAAAAAGGACATGTTAAAATTATTTCACATAGGGAAAAAATGTTTGAAACCAAGCAGAAAAGGGGAAATATTATAAATGTTGTGAAAGTTTATTTTTGCTCTTACTACTGTGCAGTGGGAAGGGGGTAGAGGTCTCCCAGCAGCTGTTGCTTACAGGTGCATCATTTCAGAAAGAGACTTGTACAGTGTTAAACCAGAACCTATTTCACCCTTTGGTCTTTCTACAGTGGTGGGGGTAGGGGGTTTGCACCAGTGTAGTTGCTCTGGTATATTTGCAGCAGGGCAAACCCTTAGTGTAGGTGTGCTGCACAATGTGTTGCACATGACTTCCACTGATGCAGATTTCCCCAGTTCAAGCTCTTTTTTACACTAGGCCATTCTGTCTGTACTAGGAGCTTGCACAGATGCATCTAAAATGGGGCAGCTACACCAGTACCAAAAATATAGCAGAGATAGACAAGTGGCTACTATGGTAAGCCATGTTTTCTGTGGGCCAGTAGAGTATGTTAATACACAAATGTGCATGCAAATGGCTGTGAACTCCTTTTTCTTGGTTTGTGCACAGGCTATCTGAGAGCAATTTTTAACTGCATTCTGAACACGTAAGCTTTGCTGCTGTTGGGAAGCATGTTACACTCCTTCCCTCTCTCCTACCCCTTTTTTCATGCAAATTGAGGCCTTTTATTGTAGATTTCTTGTACCAGAGAGGAGAAGACTGGAGTCAGTTTCATGCTAATGGTTATAAATAACCTCCAACACAGAATGCATCTCCACTTTTTTCCCACTCTTCTGTTTTTCACAGTGCCTTGGGAAACTCTCATAAATTAGAGAAAGTGTGATGTCTGGTGGCCTAAATGCAGGACTAGTAGTAAGAAACTTCTACATTCAAATCTGTCATTTTGGCTGTGGCTAAGACACTTACAGCCAAGTTTTCAGAAGTGGCCAGTAATTTGTGGTACCTTAATTTTTGGATTGCCAGCTTTAGGTATCTTGCGCCTGATTTTTGAGAGATGCTGAGCACTGACAAACTCATGGCAATATTAGTTGGAGATGTGGGAGCTCAGCACCTTTGTGGGGGAAACAGCATTTCTCAGCACTTTAAAACCAAGACACCAAAAATTAGAGGCACTTTAGAAAAGGTTAGCCTAAACTTCTCTCTTGGCTTCCCAATCTGTAAAAAAAAGGATCTTAATAGTTCAAAGATGTGTTCTGAAGATTCATTCCTCAATATTTGTAAAGCACTACATCAATGGTAGTTCTTTTTTCATAAAGTTCTATATGTGAACCTTCCAAAAAAAATCAAGTTAAATGTTGTTCTGCATCTTTATGCCTCTTCTTTCTTAAAAGAGAGCTATTACTCCTGCAGTGAACAGCAAACATTACACTGCAGATATGGCTCTCAGAGCAACAGAAATGAAATATCACTTACTGGGCTATTGCAATTTTTCCCAGTGTATGTTTGCAATGAAAGTGATGTTTGCCCACAGTAGAATATCTAGACATGGCATAGGACTTTGGGGTTCAGATTTAAAATGGATCTTTGTTTTCAAATGCAAGTGTTATGCCTCTACAGAAAATGTTGCCATTTCCTTTTACTATATGGACAGCTAAAGCCCAAATAGCTGTTTTAGATGGGACTGAAGGTAGTAATAATTGATAGTACTAGTGTCTTGGAATAGGATCCTCCTATTATTCTAATGTCAGGTGACACCTCTAGCCTGGTACTTGTGCCTTTGCTTATTACTTTTTACCACAGAGCCCTAAGCACACTCTGACATACCTTCCCCCATGGTTCCACTGATGCATCCCTGCCCTGTGGCCCCAGCCCCCTACCATGACCATACTCCTCAAATATATTTGAAGTGGTGGTGGTGAGGGAAGGGCAGGGGGGTCACTCAGAGTGGCAGCAGCAAGTGTGGCTTCTTCCCCTCTAGAACAGCAGCAGGAGCCTCCCTCCTTTCAGGATGGGAGCAGGGGTCCCCTCTGTTGCTAGAGGCTCACTGCATTCTGCTGCTGAGGTGTTTTCCCCTTCTCCTTAAAACACTAGTTCTGAGATGGCTGGTGTGTATTCTGCTTTTTTGGAGAACTTGATCACTTCAATGAGGGTCCAGTGAGAGGGACTGGGCACTGCAGGGGAGATGGTTTTGGGGAGACTTGGGACTGTTGGTGTCACCCTGCAAGGAGTGACCAGTCTGGTGGAAGCCAGTGTGAGGCCATTGGGCTGTGAGCAGACTGCTGGTGTCAGGGCTCTGAGCCAAAGCTGCATAGCACAGTAGCACGCAGTGTTACAGGGCAGGAAGTGACAGAACCCCTTATTGGTCTGGGTGAACCCCATAGTGTCACAAGAGAAATAGTATATTCAGCAATATACAGCTGGAGTGTATTTGGAGGTGACAGGTGTACCTTTGTGATGGCCCCTTTCTTACACTTACTGTTATTACAAATAACATAAATATCACCCAGAGGGCCTGGTCAGGGTGAGGGTCCCATTTGCTGAGCATTCTGCACACATAAAATAAAAGGCTCTCCATCCTCCAGAGTGCTTACAATCAAATAGCGACAAGACACAACAGGTGGGTATAGAATGTAATGTAGGGAGGGAGGCAGGGGAAGACAAGGTTGACAATAATAGGGACAAATAGTTGTCTATATTTGCTAAGAATGAGTCGCCATTGGAGCTGCAATCACATAATGCTGAGAACATGATGCTGTAATCACAGTGTCTGAAACCAAACCAGGTATTGTGTGAAAGGAAGTCAGACTGGATGATCTAGTGGTCCCATCTGGCCTTAACATCTAGGAAAAGATGCTTGGTTGTTATAGAAAGACAGGCAAAAGTTCTACAGCTGCTTTAACTTTACCTCTAATTATTAGCAACCATGGAGTTGAGCTGCCAGCCATATTTTAATTATTCTTTTCTACAGTGATCTGGGGTGTGGCAGTGCTGTTTAGATTAGGTTTGTTCTTTTTCACCAGGATATTTGAGAACAATGTGAGTGTGCATGGTTGCACCTAGCTACTGCTATCATGACAAGTACAGAAGTTAAATTATGAAGCAAACAGAAGCTTTGAAGAAATTTTTATTTCATCTGTATTCCCCTGTTTCATCTGCTCATCCGTCCAGCACAATCTGTATCATTATTAACCACACCATATTTCTAAAAAGAGTATAAAAAGTAAGACATCTGCAGCATAACCTTAATATATTCAAAGGTTTTTACTTTCATCTTCCAGGCATTAACACTGTGTAAGTGCAATGTAGGCACAACTTAGAGCATTGGTGACTTACCACAACAAAAATGTACTTAATGGCAAAAAGAAGAGGAGATGGGGAGGGGGAGGAAGATACAGCTAGGCACGGTATTATGTAAAAAGCTGGCTTTTATTCATAAATAGAGCCTTTTTGCCTACTGCTCTTATACACCTTTATTTCTAATTGCTAGCACAATTTTTAAGGCACTGAGGCAAGCCTCCAGCAGTGTGCTGAAGGTGTGTTTGTGCTGTTATGCCCTCTGGCTTTGCTGCCAGCCTATTCCCTTAGATCAGAGCAAGAAGGCGGACTGTTTTCGAATACCGATCACCTCTCCCGGACCTAATCTTTTGAGTTCTCTTTGGCATCTATTCCTTCTGCCAGTTTCCTCTTCTGTTCCTTTATTTTCTTCTGAAGTTGACAACAAAGACATCCTCAGGGCCCTCCTTGATGTAAGACCACTCTTGATGTTGTTACAGTGTATTTTTTTTGTACCCTAAAGTTGTGCTACTTTTATATTCAGCTAGCACAATATTTGCACACCAGAAGATAAAGAAAATGTGAATATGTTACACAGAATGATAGTTTCTTTTTAATTTGTATACCTTGGTCCTTTGGATGGAAACCTTTTTCTTTTTCTGTCATTCATCTACATACCTGATCAAGAACCTGAAGGTATCTTTTTACAGGCTACATTACTTATATACCTTAAATTGGCCTGATCTGCCACTTTTAATTTTAAAAAGATGGCTGTATGGGATGTTGATGAATATGGAATTTCTATGCAGCACAAAACTTTTGAACGGTTCCTGTCCTCTGTGATAGTGAGTTTTAAAAGGGAAATCTCCATAGAGCTAATTAGTAGACAAGTATAGCTCAGACTGAACAAAGCTGAAAAAATAGCAGATAACTAAAAGGACCTGGCCATAGCTGACAAAAATCAAAGCACTGACAGAGAGCTGGCAGTAACCTTGGGCTGCTAACTGACAGGGACAATAAAAAAAGCCTCTGTATGTGGCAGAGAGTGACAGCCACAACCACAGGCTCTCTAAAGAGTACGAAACCTCCACCAAAATGAAGAGAGAATTTTCTGACTGGCAGTACCATAGATTTTTCCATCCCCCTCCAGTTCTGGAAGATCTAAGCTTGTTTAAATAATTCTCTCATGGAAGAATGTGAATTGAGAATGGAAACATGTAAGAATGAGCTAAAAGGTTAGTGGCAAAGTGCTCTGGGTGGGAAAGGACTTGTTCAAATGTGTATGAAAGATAAGGTTGGTTATAAGGAAATTGAAGTTTGTTTTCAACCTAACTTGTGATTCCTTCTGCGTTTCCACCCAGCTGTGTGGACACTAGCCCTGCCACAATTAGATGCTTCTTCTATGACACATACATATATGTGATAAGGTAAATAAATAACACAAACTTTGAAGTTACTTACACTTTATATATGCCCCCTGGCATGTAATGTGAAGTGGAATGTAAGATTAGCTTCTCCTAGGGGAGATATTCTGTGTTACCCAATATTGGTAGTGGTAACTTGGCCCAATTGGATTCTATAAGTTATATAATTATCATTTCATAGGTTGTGGTGAGTCTTCATGTGAGCACTATTTTTACTCTTAGTGCAATTTACTACCTTTAAAGCCACACTCTGTTCATGCCAGCAACCAATCACTCATATAATTTATCCAAATGTATTGCGAAAGTTCATCCAGATATCATGTCACACAATAAACCAGCAAGCACCCACAGGGACTTCTGGTGTCTCATTAAGTGGTATGGTTTTCCCCAGAAACCAGACTGAGATGAGTTTGAACAATTATGTTGGACAGATGGGTGGGTTAGGGTGAAGATTTCAGAAGTTATATTCTCTTCTCCCAATTTTCCACCCTCACCAGTTCTTTTTTCTCCCTTTTTCACTATAAGTGACCAAGGGCCCATAGTCTGTGCAATATATTAGTCTTACTCTTCAGCAGTGACTCCTGAATCACATGGCCCTATCCTACAGGAATAGATAGAGCTCCTCCTTTTGCTCATATTTTGAGGGTTATCCTAGCAACCATAAAGGCTAGACACTTTTTAAAATGACTGCTTTAATTCTAGAATGCAGTTTTACTTCAAATGGAAAAAGAGCCACTTTAGAGGCCATTTATGTGATGACACAAATGCATTGTCCACCAAGACCTGTATGTAGCCAGTGAAGCTGTTTAGAGCTACTATTGTAGCTCTGTGTGTAAAGGTTTGGGTTCAAGTCCCATTATAGTGCCTTGTGAATATTAACATTTTTAAAAATTCTCATTAACACTACTTGCCCTCTTCCTAACTGCATTCTTTTGCACTGTGAATAAAAATAGCCTCCCTGTATGCCCCATTTCTCTTTCTCCTAATTTGTCTCTTGCACTCCTACTTCCTTTGCAACCTACCCCTTCTCTAAGACTTCTGTTCCTCCCTTTCATGCTCAGTCTCTTGCAGTCTCCCTTTTCACTTCAAATTCCTTGTGCTTCTCCAGTCTATTCCCTTTTTCTCACTTACATTTCCTCTGCGTCCAATAGTCTCCCTTTCCCTTCACTCATATGTCAAGTTCACCAGAGTGGCACAGAGGCCAGAGCTAGCCAGAGAATCTGGCCATTTGTATGCATGTCTTTCCTTGTCTCTTCTTCTTTGCTAAAATTCTCTTTGACTTCCCCCCCTCAGTTTTCCTTTCCTCTTCAGACTGCAGTCAGCCAAACTAGATTGTCCTGCTGCAGTGAAGTGTCTGTAATTCATGGTGCTGCTTCAGCGCGTTCTGCTGCTAAAAGTAGATACACAATTACATCCCCTTACATCTGTGCTTCTTCATCCACATCAAATAGCAGCACGGATGTAACTGAGGGCATCCCGTGCTGATTGCAATTTTTTAAAAATATGCTTTTGATGTCTGGTTAATCTGACTGATTTCCTTCCCTCACTAGCTATATGATGGCTAGTGGTTTAGATGACATCATACATAAAATGCATCTCTTAAACTCATTATTGATTATAGCAATGCACTACTTTTATTTCACAAATCCATTCCAAATAAACAGCAATTTGTATAAGTGACACTGGTTTCAAGTAGCAGTTATTTTAAACAAAACTAGACAGGGTTAACACAGATTGACACTAATTTGTTAATGCACAGTTACTTATATCACACAATTTTACATATTATATGTTCAGGAATGATTTGTTACATTCATAATATGAATTCTCTGACATAGATGAGATGGAGCTAAATAGTCACAAATCATTGTCATTTGATCTCTCAGGGTTGTTTGAGGGCTCATCCTGAGGAGCTCTTGTAGCAGTTTGCTGCAGAATAAAATAGGGAAGTGGGCACCAGAGTTTTCTATAGGGCTTCCCATAGGAGTTTTCTTTTTTTAGCTGATTCCTCACTTCTTTTGTTTGATTCAGAGTATTGTGTGATGATATAAGCCATTGCAGTGATGCACTTGTTATGTTAGTGCACTTTTTGAGAGGTTCAATCTCAAACTCCAACGTGACTCAATCTAAGAAGCATCCCAAAGAAAGGATAATTCTGTAGACTAGTTATGGTTCTAGTGTGCAGGGGTGCTTAGAATCTAACGTAATGAGGCATTATTTTGAATGTTAGACAGCTAAGACCGTTCTACTTTACTCTTCTCAGAACTACCTTGAACAATGCTTTGGGATGTTTATATTCTATCAATTCTGGGTATAAGCTATCACAGTAAATTACTTCCAATTTGTCAGTACCTCATTATTATTATTTATTTGTATTACCATAGTGCCTAGCATCTCCAGTCATGAGTCAGGATTCCATTTTGCTACGTGCTGTACAAACATCTTCCAGCAGAGTTGGTCAAAGACTGCGCAGAGCACTGTGTGTTTTTGTTTTTAAGTTGCTTCCTACAGTGAACATCAACATGCCTCAAAGAGTTGGCTGAAAAATTTTGGACAGAACAGTTTCTCATTCAGTTTCATTGAAATTTAAATGTTTTGCAGGAATGTTTCAATTATATTTTCAATGGAAAAGCATTGAAATGTTTTTGACTTTTTCATTCAGACATCTATATTATAACTAGAAATGTAGTATATCTTTAAATATTTACTATTATAATGTTCTAACGTTATAGAAATAAATGCTTTTAGTTTATTGTGACAGGACCAGAATCTTTCCCCGTCTTCTGATAATCCAGAAACTTCTCAGACCCACTTTCTTCTTGTTTGCAGGCTGTATTTTTTCTAAACCCATCCACCAACACCAATATAGTGCAACATCACAGTTTTAATATCTACTTAGAATCATAGAATATCAGGGTTGGAAGAGACCTCAGGAGGTCATCTAGTCCAATCCCCTGCTCAAAGCAGGACCAATCCCCAACTAAATCATCCCAGCTAGGGCTTTGTCAAGCTGGGCCTTAAAAACCTCTAAGGAGATTCCACCACCTCCCTAGGTAATCCATTCCAGTGCTTCACCACCCTCCTAGTGAAAAAGTTTTTCCTAATATCCAACATAGACCTCCCCCACTGCAACTTGAGACCATTACTCCTTGTTCTGTCCTCTGGTACCACTGAGAACAGTCTAGATCCATCCTCTTTGGGACCCCCTTTCCGGTAGTTGAAAGCAGCTATCACATCCCCCCTCATTCTTCTCTTCTGCAGACTAAATAATCCCAGTTCCCTTAGCCTCTCCTCATAAGTCATGTGTTCCAGCCCCCTAATCATTTTTGTTGCCCTCCACTGGATGCTTTCCAATTTTTTCACATCCTTCTTGTAGTGTGGGGCCCAAAACTGGACACAATACTCCAGATGAGACTTCACCAATGCCGGCTAGAGGGGAATGATCATGTCCCTCGATCTGCTGACAATGCTCCTACTTATACAGCCCAAAATGCTGTTAGCCTTCTTGGCAACAAGGGCACACTGTTGACTCATATCCAGCTTCTTGTTCACTGTAATCCCTAAGTCCTTTTCTGCAGAATTGCTGCCTAGCCACTCGGTCCCTAGTCTGTAGCAGTGCCTGGGATTCTTCCGTCCTAAGTGCAGGACTCTGCACTTGTCCTTGTTGACAAGGACATCAGATTTCTTTTGGCCCAATCCTCTAATTTGTCTAGGTCCTTCTGTATCCTATCCCTACCCTCCAGTGTATCTGCCTCTCCTCCCAGTTTAGTGTCATCTGCAACCTTGCTTAGGGTGGAATCCATGCCATCCTCCAGATCATTAATGAAGATATTGAATAAAACCGGCCCCAGGACCAACCTTTGAGGCACTCCACTTAATACCAGCTGCCAACTAGATATGGAGCCATTGATCACTACCCTTCTTTCAGCCCTTCTTTTCTAGGGCCCTAGGAGGAGAGGAGGTCTCCATCTCTCTAGAGAGCTCCTTTATTCCAGGCTCAGCTAGCCTTGTCCTCCTTCCTATGGATTGTCAGATGAGGGCTAATTAGTCTTTTACCTCCCCCAGCCTCTCCTTCTTATTAGCTGATTAGTCAATCAGCTGTTACTGTGGGAACTAATTGAGGGTTCATTGATCAGAGTGCTGACCAATCTGTCAGATCTCCACATTCTGTCACACTTATCAAAACAAAATGTTTTTAATCAAAATGTTTTTGAATTTTTGTTCCAATTCAGAATGAAAACAAATTTCAAAATGTCATAATTTCCCTCCAGGCAGAAATGTTTTTTTCTGACTAGCTTTAATGTTTAACCTATATATAAAAACTTGTGATTTGACTTCTGATGGAAGTCAGACTGTGTTTTCTTTATTTGGTGATTCTGGGGGTAGAAGACACTATCTGTAGGAGTTGTGATTTCTGATATTTATAGCCTGCACACAGGATTCCTACTTCCACTGCATTATGGCACCTGTAGCACAATTTCAGTCCCTGTTGCAGATTACAGTGTGTCCTTTTTTAAAAAACAAGTGTCTAGTTCTTCAAGAGATGCTTTGGAGAATATAGTACATGTTCAGAAATGGCCAAGTGGGGATGTGTGTATTCTACAGTGCAGCTGTTTTTCTAGTACCTTTGGGATGCATTAAATTTGTCTTCCTGTTTTACTACCCTCCTTTCTACATCTGGCATTTGTGCATAAGTAGAGTGGATCTGTCTTTCAGCAAGGCCCCCATTTTCTTGGGGGACACTGCTTTTGGGAGATTGCATTTTAAACTAAATCCCATGTGCTAATTTTTCCTTTGTGAGTTCTGATCATTTTCTCAGGAGCTGATTTGTAGTTCTCCAGTGTGTCATGGTAGGCATTGTGCAGGATAGCATTTTAATTGGAGAATTCTCCCACTTCTTTTCCCTAATGTGTGGCAGCCTGCATCGAACTATTCCCCACCTTTCTTTCTCTTTGAGTTTCTTTCTCTTTTTTGTTGGGTGTGTGGCTAGAGTTTGCTTTGCTACTCTGGTGAGGAGTCTATGTAAGCCCTCACTGACAATGTCAATGTCATTTTGCTGTTTAGCTATAATGTTTGTTTAGAAACATATACATTAGCATTCCAGGGCACTCCATTTTTCTTCTATCTGGAGACAAGTTTTAAACTTCTTGGAACCCATAGAGGTTTTGTGATATGTTGTTTACTACAATTTGGTGTGATTTGTTAGATATCTCAACATTTAGCTGTGGTATGAGTACGACTGCAGTTTGACTATTAGTGCATTTATGTCATTAAAGTGTAGAGCCACTGGGACATGGCTAATCATACTGTTCCATTTTGCTGACTGAAAGCAAATCTGCCTATAGAGACCCCTTCTGATCTCCCATATAGACCAAGGGTTTTATACATACGCTGCAGTTTCTTTTAATTTGTGTTGATGACAGTGTAAAAACTATGCTTGGGTTTTAGTGGTGTGTCGTAGAAAGCTGCATCATCTCCAAATGTCAGCTTATTTCCCTCAGTAAGGACCAAGTCCAGTTTTCTATGCCTGTCTGTGCATTTATATCCACTATATACTGATTTTGATGAGTGTGAATGACCACACAAGGTGCAAAGTTCCCAGGGACTTAATCTTGCTTTTCTGAGATCACTTTTTAACTTCACTGATGTAAGTGAAGTTACTTGTAATTCATAATGCAGTAATGGGAAGAAGAATCAGACCCTGTGTGTGAAGTGCCTCCTGTAATTTACACATTACATTTAACATATCCTTAGAGCCTCCTGTTAGTAGCAATAGAAGCAACCAACAAGAGAGTCTGAGATGTGTTTGAAATGTGTGGGATTTAGAAAGGTGAAGCCTCATCTGCCAAGAAAACACAAAGATCGCATGTGTATAGTGGCATCTGCTATTTACTGAAGAAGCATCATCACAGAGAGAGAAATGTGAATACTGCCAACATTCCTGTTTTCTTAGTGTATGTATCCTCACTATCTTCTATCCTCACTATCTTCTGTCCCTCCCACTCAAATTCTGAATGCTGCCTTATCTACATTTAACCCTCTGGGTTCTCCCTAAAACTCATCTGAGCCACTGACTGATGTTTTGAGGGAAGCCAATCATTTGCGGTACCTTAACATATGATTGATGCAATTGAAGTTGGTAATTGGTGAGAAGCATAGACATAAAAATAAATAGGATGAAATCTTACATGTCTTGCACAAAAAGTTATATTCTGCCATGGTGGCAAGGCCTAACCATGCCTATCATTACCAGTTATACTACATTGCAATTATTAACTCTTGTAACAGATTGCAAGTCCTTTTATAATATGTTTGTTTTCATTTACTAGAGCTATTGTATGCTGCCTTTGAATATATTCTTAAGTTTGGTACATCTTTGGGAACATATGTGTTGCTCAAAAAGAAAAAACAAAAACAATTCCCCCGCCCCCCAGTATGCATTAGGTATGAAGTAAAATAGGCTGAAAAATGGGAAATAAGATGTTGCTAAAAAATAGATTTTGAAGATTCTATTTTGCATAGTTTAAACTGAATCTATTTTCTATTTTTCATAATATTTTGCAATTTTTTTATCACAAGTTTTATTTTTTAGAATTTTTTTATTTATTGAACATGGTTTCAGTAAAAGAAATATTTTAAAAACTACTTTGATAACAGAAAACATTGCCAAAAAACGAGTCTATATACCTATTGTGAGCAATTTTGCACTGAGGTTTTTTTTTTCAAAAACGAAATTTTGCAATGGAAAATTTCTTGTGCAAAGATTTTTAACCAGTGCTATGTTTAAATCAGCACTGTTAGAAGTGTAGTGTGTAGAGAGATAATAAAATAACTTCTGTGGTTGTTAGAGGTCTAAATTTTTTTAGTACGAAGCAATAGTTTCTTGCTTCCATACAGATTTAAAATAAAAAGTACTGATTGGAAAAAATAGCTCAGTCCTGCTTTTATTAGTAAGATGTGCAAACTTATATCATTGGTTGCATGCAGTTAGTTGGACAAATTGCAGTACAAGAAGCCAAGAGTGCTTTTTATACACATTTGGCAAGGCAAATTATGAATTTTCCTTTCAAGTGTGCACCTTGCTTCAAGTATTCGTGCCCCATATTGCACTCTACTTGGGGCTAAATCTGATGACTATTTGGAAACGTCAGATAACGCCGTGTGCTTGGTGAGTGGAATTGCTTACAGGACATGTCACTAACCATGCTTGCCTTCAAGCAACTTCTAACTTCCAAATTGTTCGCAAATGAAATTCGAGGCCTTCATGATTTGGGTCCTGGCTACCTTAGGGATCACCTCTCTCCTCATGTTCTAGCTTGACACTTGAGATCAGATGACATGCTTAAGTGAAAAAAAGCACTTAAACCTCTGTGAGTTGGTGGCTCAATGCAGCACTGACAAAGCCCTAGTTTGTTGACCTTCAGAGCTCCAGGTCTAATCTTTAGGAGAAGACTCTATCATGAGGTGTGGTTTGATATACAGATTTACTGAGTTGTTGAACTGGGTTATTCGAGGAAACTGTTAATTGACAATGGCTCAGTTTGTCTAGTGCTCTTAGAGTCTGATAAGCATCTTTTAAAAATCAAACCAGATGTTACAGGAACTCCTCACTTAAAGTTGTCCTGGTTAATGTTGTTTCATTGTTATGTTGCTGATCAATTAGGGAACATGCTTGTTTAAAGTTGTGCAATGCTACCTTCTAACATTGTTTGGCAGCCGCCTGCTTTGTCCGCTGCTTGCAGGAAGAGCAGCCCATTGGAGCTAGCTGGTGGGGGCTTGGAACCAGGGTAGACTGGCAGCCCCCTATCAGCTCCCTGCTCCCCTAAGTTCCCTGTGCAGGAGCTGCTCAGCAGGCTATCAATTGCCTGTAGTTCAGCTGTCCCTCCCCGCACTGCCATGTGCTGCTCCTGCCCTCTGACTTGGAGCTGCTCCCCAACACTCCTGCTTGCTGTGGGGGCGGAGGGGAAGAAGAGGGAGGCTAATGTCAGGGTGTTCCCCTCCCCCCCTGCTCCTGCACCCCACTTACTCCTTCTTCCATATAGCAGGGGGGACACACAGACGGAGGTCTGGTCTCAGCTTGCTGATCTAATTAACAAGGCAGTGTACTTCTGACCCCACTCTTCATACTTAAAGGGGAAATGTGCATCTCTATCTCTCAAACACACACAGGTTGTGAGTTTCTGTCTCTGTCTGCCCTCCCTCCTTTCCTGCTGTCTTGTAGAGTGTGAGAGTTAACCCTTGAGGCGTCAGCCAATTGCTAGTTCATCATTTAGCAGTAAGGCATTCCCTGGGAAATATCCCACCCTCCTGATTCCTCCACCTTAACCAAGCTTCACAATCATCATCACTGTGTACCAGTATTAAATTGTTTTTTAAAAAAACTTATACTGTGTGTGTATATAATATAGTCTTTTGTCTGGTGAAAAAAATTTCCCTGGAACCTAAGTCCCTCATTTACATTGAGTCTTATGGGGAAATTGGATTCGCTTAACATAGTTTCTCTTTAAAGTTGCATTTTTCAGGAACATAACTACAACGTTAAGTGAGGAGTTCCTGTACACTATTTTATGATACAGTCAAAGAGAATTAGTCATTAAAGCATATATTAAGACTATTTAAAAGGACAAAAACATACAGCATATAGTAGTTGTATGAAATAAAAAAGGATTACACTATAACCTTATCACATTTAAAAAGCTACTAGGTTTAGTCATACAAATGAAAAAATGCTAGTTACAGTAAAGATACAGGGTAAAATTAGTGAGCCAAATTCATTCTTCATGACCCCAGGAATGTATTTGCTCCAGTGATACTTGTGCCTAATTAACCCTTGTGACTCAAGATCTGACAGCCACACCAGTCAGCGTGTTGAGTGACTGGTTGCCCCCAACTCAAGTCCTGACCACATACACATACCTTTCACTCCAGTGCAGTGATGCTTTTTAGCTAGAGTTGGCTGGCCTGCCAGTGGGTACAGGCTTAAACTTGAGTGAGCACAACTCACCAGCTGCTAAAGTGACCATGTGACCAAAGAGGACACAAAAATGACCTGCTGTTGTCAATAGGCTTCTTCAACTACAACCACCACTCAAAACTGACTTCCAGATCAGAACTGCAGTCAGAGGCAAACAAGAAAGGGGTAAATTCTCCAAAATATTTTAATTGATGCGGAGGATCTTCTGCACCTTTCTAACAATCAGAGAGGAGGGTTACTCCAAGGACACTTCTGTCCAGTAATAAAAATAAACTCACAATTTTTTTAAAAGGTATAAAAATCCAGGGGGTCAGAAGATGAATTTAGAGGCTCATCCCCACACCAGTGGCTACATAGGAGAATCTGGCCAGGAGGCTTGAGGAAATGCTGCCTTCAGGGTCCCACTTTCATCTATATAAAATAGCACCAATCTATATATTGGCAAGTATATATATTCAATATACTGGACTCCATTTTCCATCACTTCTGTCAGTTGTGTCCTCAACAATTTAGTAGTCCTCCTCCATCTCAACAGTGAGAGATATGGTCAGATATCTGTCATAGTCTGGCTGAAACTACGGCAGGTTATGGAAAAGGCTATGGTAAAAGCATGTAATAAAGTCACTGATAATTAAGATCCAATTCTACAGTGCTGTTATGTTACGAAAACTATTGTGTAGCATGAGACTTACAGATAATGTTTAAGGAGTTCAGAAAGTTGCCTCTGATGAGAAATGTACATTTGAACTAACTGGGTAAATTTACAAACATGAAAATATTGTTGTCTGCTGTACAGGTATAAGGGAACAGTCATTTCCAAAAATAATGACTTCTCAGGCATGTTATGTTTATTCATATAGTTACTTTATTCTGAAAAATTACTCCCCATTTATTATGTTATGTTAATTAGACACAATCGCAAGAATCTAGTGGAGGGGCTTTGCAGCAACAATAATAGGGGAAAGCATCATCCCACCCTGACAGAATCCATCAGATGAGTCTAACAGCTTATCAAACACTTTTTTTTCCTCCCACCTCTGGCTTATGATGTAACTACAAACTGCTGATTTAAAACAGTTTAGACTGCCAGCGAGAGCAATAGCCAGACTCTCCACATAATGCAGATTCACAGACCCTCCCACCACCATCACCACTAATTAGGTGAAATCCCATTTCTAGTAACCCCCTGAACATTCAGGTAACCACCTTTCCCATATCCCTACAAAAAAATCAAACCCAACAAATACTATCATCCATCCCCAAAATATCTGTGATTTGAGAGTTTTTTCAAAATAGGTAGGGTGGTAAGTGATAAATGGATAAGACAAGCCTTCCTTCACCTTAGCTAATACTGTAGAAGAGGGATTGTTATTTTATTTGCCAACTCAGCTTCATTTCAATTAGAATATTTGGGTGGTATGTGGTTAAAGGCACTGGACCAGGCCTCAGGTTATCAGGATTCTTTCCTGGCTTTACCACAACTGTTCTGCGTGACTTTGGGGAAGTCATTTTGTTTTTCTGTTGAGGATAAATTAGTGTATGTAAGTTACTCAGATAGGAAGTATGTGTATACTAGAAATGCAATTGCGACATAGCTGCAGTGCTGCAGCTTTAGTAGATGCTTACTACAGAGACAGAGGAGGTTCTTCTCTTGCTGTAGTAAATCCACCTTTCCAAGAGGCAGTTGCTAGGTCGATGGAAGAATTCTTCTGTCGACCTAGCTGTGTCTACACTGGGGCTTAGGGTGGCTTAACTATGTCTCTCAGGAAGTAAATTTGTCACTTCCCTGAGCAACATAGCTAGGTTAACCTAACTTTGTAGTGTAGACCAGCCCACAGATGAACTCCTATAATAGGCTAGCAGTGTCTGCTTTAAATGCCTATGCTATTAGTAGGTGTGGATGTTCCTGGGAAACTTTTAATTGGGTTCTGCTAACTCAGGCCTGGCCTACACTAGGAAATTAGGTTGGGATAACTACATTGTGTGAAAAAGTCACACCCCTGAGTGATAGTTAAACCAACCTAAACCCCAGTGTGGACAGCACCAGGTTGATGGGAGAAGTCTCCTGTTGACCTCGCTATCACCTCTCAGGTAGGTGGATGACCTACTCTGATGGGAGAACCCCTCTAGGTAGCATCTTCACTGAAGAGCTACAGCGGCACAGCTGCAATGTTTTAAGTGTAGACAAGCCCTCATTTGGCAGATGACTTGTTACTCCCATCTGGATATAATGGAAGTATGGGGATAGGGTGTGAACTGAATAGTCCTGAGAGAGTTCTGCTAGTAATACCAAATTTGGGGAAGTATGAGCTGAACTTTTATTCTTGTTTTCTTTAATGAAGTCAAAGGGTAATGGGGTAAGTTTGGACTCTAAGTAGTGAATAAACTGTGTTTGTAAAGCAAATTGGGATAGGAACCTGCTTACAACTCTATGAAAAAGCCTATATACAACTAACAAAATGTTTAAAGGGTTTGACATATAAATCTAATCAGAGGGATACTGGGAGCAAACTGCTTCCCTAGGATTGATCCATGGTCCCTAATATCAGCCAAACATTGTTCTTTGAGGAGTTTATTCTAATGCAACTGAATTCAGAAAGGGTTGAATAATAGGAGGGGATTTTAATATCTATAAATCCAGTGAGAGAGATTGGTATAATTAAACCCAGAACAGAAGGACAGTCAATGGGCAAGAAACTCTAAAATATGTTAAATAACAATAATCTCATTGATGCCTAGTGCTGGCAACACCTTATGGAAAGAAACTTTGCCTGATGTTCACTCCAGAGGTTGACTTGAGTCCCTCTTAATAGATAGTGTGTTCAAATTCCATATTCTACTGGCAGGTATAAATAAAATCAAATGATGGTATCTCAAAACCAACATATTTACCACAGGGAGAAAGTTGTGAAGACTTAACTGCCTTTTTATTAACCACTTAATTACAGATAAAAATTAAATTGCACAAGTAATTAAGCTATTTTGAACTCTTGACGTAATTAAATACTCTTGATGCAATTAAAGATATAATTTGGGAAACAACTAAAGTGGCTGTCTGGTTGCTTTATTAGCAAGGAATGAGAAAGGAGGGAGACCGTTGAAAGAATTACCAGTTCAGGAAAATAGTCATGAAACTACTGGCTATGTCACAGTTCTAGAAAAAGGGAAGTTTATTAAGCCTGTATCCACAACTACAATAGGGGATATCTGTCCATAAACAGATATTCTTTGAAAAGGGAGGTTAACATGACAAATTATTAGGATATGGGCTATGAATGCAGAAGAGAGAGGGTTAATTCAGGAACAAAACAAAAAAAATCAATAAAAATGTATGGATGAGAATTGGTTTATTATCTCTTGAAGGTTGCAAACACTGTTATAGGTTATAAACAATTGAATACGACCCAAGATACTTGTTACCCAGACAGTGGGAAAAATCTCTTAGCTTGCATCACTCACCCCCAAAATAGCACTGCCAGATGTGCAGTTTTAGAAGGAGACAGTTCCTGAAAAAAGAAAATGAGGAAGATACAAAACCATGAAATCAAGTAAATTGCCTGTCCAGATGGACTCAAGATATAAATTTCCATCAGACCACTGGTTCATCTAGTCTAATATCCTGATTCTGGCCCTGATTCAGGAAGTATTTAAGCATATACATAACTTTAAGCTTGTGAGTAGTCCTATTATCTTCAGTATGACTTTCTGACTCACATGTGATCCTGTATTCTATATTTATTCAAGTATTACTGATTGAGGGAGTAAACTGATTACTTGACTGCTGGTGCTGCATGACGTACTATAGCAGCCCCATGGAAAGAGCTGGAACAGCCCAAAGCTAATGGTGGATGAACAGAATATGGGGACATACTAATCATGAAACAAGTGCTGTGCATCAACTGACAACAAGAAAAAGACTGTCCTGAAACTTGGATTCCTTAAAGCCTAATGCAATGCCCAATGCAGTCAATAGGAGTTTAGGTGTTTAATTGGTAGATTCAGAAGAGGAATACTCCAAAACTTAAAAGCCAAAAAGACTTATGGCTAAATCTTCCCATGCTATTGGAAGCTTTGAGTTGCTCCTGCAGTGTAAAGCACTGGGAGATCCTTGGCTGGCAAAGAGCTTCTATAGTAGCTCTTGTGCTACTCCACTGCTCTGTGGCCAGTGAATGCAATGGTGCCAGGATATGCCACAGTCTTGAGTTAGTGGATCTTGATTGTACATATTTGCTGTGTGACCATAGGCAAGGAGGCAGGGCAAATCTCCCAGTATTGACACCAAGGATGAGAAATCAATGAAGGGGAGAGTTGGACCCTCAGAATTATGAGCAAGAGAACACCATATGGCTGGTTGTTTTCTGTTCTCCAACGTGACCTGCAGCAGGCACCACTCCTGACAAAGATGCTATTGATTGTGGGAAGGGAAGCTGCTCCATATTGTCCTCAGTATTGCAATATGACTGCAGATGATCGGCCTTATGGCCCAACCAGTTAGGGTTATCTGACAACTCAACTAATACACATTCCTTTCTCAGACAAGTCTATGTAGATGGAGGTGACATCCCGATGGGGAGAGACAATGCGGGTGGGGAGATGAATTATTTAGAGGGTTGTAAGCCAACCACAGCTCTCTTTTACCTACTTCACATAGCAATATGATTTCATTCTCATCCATCCAAAAGTCTATGGGAACAATCCTCAGCTGGTGAAAGTCAATGCCACTCCAATGAAATCAAAGCAGTGGTAATCAGATTGTCCTGTAGAGATCCATGCATGGCACAGGGACCCTCTGCATGTGGATATTTTCTTCTACCCACATGGAAGGGGTTTTTGAGGGAAGTCATATGCTAGCACAGCACTATCGACCCCACCTCCAATCCCACAGAGGATGCTTTCCAGATCAGGAGTTTGTGCAGGACAGTGAGTGGAAACTGGGTAGGCTGGGGGGGGGGAAGTGTGGGTGAGCTGGAAAGGAAAATCCTGTTCCTTCTCCAGCCCCATGGTGAGTTCCAGTCTTATCTTCAAATTATATTGCAGGCTTTTTGCAGCAGGCACTGGCTGACTATATGTTGGTAGGGCACCTAACGCAATGGGGTGCTACTATATCACTACTAATAAAAAAAGATAAATCTATGTCTGTATAACTTTATCTGTGAAACTGTCCCATGATGATGGTGGAGACAGCCAAGGGGGAATCTCTGGTAGTGCATCCCCCATGAAGCCAGGGTAGGTAGGAGTCAAAGATCAGAGGCAGTATTGAGATAAAGGGCTGTGGCCCAGTTCCTCAAAGTCAGTGGAAGTTAGGTGCCTAAATACCTTTGAGAATAGGCACCTGCGGGTATAGGGGGCCTCTATTTCCAATGTCACATGAAGTCTCCATGAGAAAATTGTTGCAGAGATTTCCTTCTTCAGAGTCTCATCCCATGAGTTTAACTGCAGTGGAGGATGATCCCAGCTTTGCAAGAACCTCAGAATTTAGTTTGATTCTGATTCCTTTCATAATAAAAATAATAATAATGAATAATACCTAGCTCTTGTGTAGTGTTTGTCATCAGATCTCAATGTGCTTTACAAAAGAGGTCAGTATTATCATCCCCATTTTACAGAGAGAGAAATGGAGTCACAGAAAGGTGATGTGATTTCCTCCAGGTCCACCAGCAACAGAGCTAGGAATAGAACCCAGACCTTCTGAGTCCCAGTCCAGACTATGGGACTCCACTAGGTCACATTGCCTCCTAAAGTAAGGAACATATTCATTAAAAAATTCAGGCACTCCAAACAGGTTTAAAAGAATTTTATGTTTAAGATATGTATAAAAACAATACAGAAAGCAAAAGCAAAAAGTTGTGAACCACATAAAAATGAAATAATGTATTGATTTTCTGAGAGGTTCAAGGCCAAATTCAGAGGTGAGTAAGTACTTTGGCGGGGAAGGCGGCGAGGCAGGGGGCGCTAAGTGTGTTTAACTTGCACCTGTTTTTGCTCTTCTCTTTCCCTCAAACACAGACCATCTGTGAATAACTAGTACGTTTGTAGAAATTAGGATCAATTTTCAAACAGAAGAAAGGGCTCAGTTGGTCAAATAATATTGTAACCTATTATATTTGTATTTGTAACTTATTTCAGTCTGTTTTAGGCAAGAGGCCCATTGATTTAAATAGGGCAGGATCAGTCCCTTTAATAGTAACCATTGTATCTGCACATCTAAAGGAAACCATAAGCAAAACCTAGAATCATAGAACTTTGATATGGAAAAAGACCCATTGGGTCTTTCTGGTGATCTCCCTGCCCATGTATGATTGTTCCCTACAGTACAAGGTATGCTCTGTTACCTCACTGTCATAAACACAAATGACACAAGAAAGCTGAACTTTAAGTATTTGCTATAAAACACATATATAAGTGTTAGTTTATTAAAATTCTCTAAAATTATTCCATTCGCGTCTCATGATGCATGTGTCGCAGATCTGATTAAATAAATCTTGCAATTTAAAGTACAAAGCATACATTCATGCATAGGATTAAAGGGCCCATTGAAGTCAGCAGCTGTTCCTAAGCACTCATATTGAACAGAAAGACCAATCTGAAAACAACACAGGCAGCCCCCAGTTTGTACACTTAGATGGTCATAGGATATGCATGTAGTGCTACTGGTTTATTAACCATATTTTATGGTGCAAGACTTGGACATATCCCATTCCAGCGCAAACACCTAGACATTCATCTGATATACTGTATGTATATTTTATAAACTCTTTTTGTTAACTTTATTGAGCTTAACAATGAACTGTAGAGCTCGGTAAAACAAAAATATTTAATATTTCTTTTTACTTAACTGCTGCTATCACTACATATCCTTTTCTTCTGTGCTGTTGTGTCCTACTAGTTTATCAGGTTTGAAAAGAGATGTAAGACAATATTGACACAAGAAATGACGTAACCAAGTGTAGTGCTGGATCCAAAGTTTTGGGGGTGTTCAGATCTGCAGTTTTGATTTAGTTCATCCTAGAGGGAAAGGCTAACAGCAAAATAGAGATTAGGATCAAAACTTGCTCTTAATTTGGGTGTGTTTGGTTTAAACAAATTTGTAAGAGTAGAGGTAATGGTCCATGAACATTCATACGAGGGCACTTTGCAAAGTAAATCAAAATGCTGAAAACATGCTAGACCACAGCTGAAATTTTGTTTCCCCCTTGAATCTTCTGTCAAAATACTTTTGCGCTCATACCAGCCAACCAGGAGGGGAGAAGAACTTGGAATTTACACCCCACTACCCTTAAGGGCTGGTGGGATGTAGAGAGAGAAAAAAGAGATCCTTTTCCTTCTCGCCTTTCTAGGAGAAAGGTAAGCTCCCTCATAAATGCAGGTTTTCCTGAGGGCTGCAGCAGTCCCTTCCTCCAACCACCTGTCTTTGGCCCCTTCTCTAAGGATAAGGCTTCCTTCTCCACAGCAGAAGATGAAGGAAGAGAGAGCATGAGAAACCAGAGAGCATGACAGTGTCACCAAATATGTGGGGCAAATAGGAAAAACAAATGCATCCATCTGTGACTAGATACTTGGGATGGACCACGCAGAGAATGCCACACACAGAGAAGACTGCAAGAAACAGAGCAGGCAATCCCCCAAAACTGGTGGTTTATTTTGTAACTAGATACACGAAGCCAGTAACAAAAGAGCTGTCACAGTACCACACTGGTTAATCAGAAGGCAAACACAGTCCCCTTTAAGAATTTTGGCTCTTGGCTCCATCCAGAGAAATAGATCTAATTTAGTGAAAACTGAATTTACCATGTGTGGCATCCTTTCTAATTCCAAAGGATCAGACACTTACCGCAGTTCAATATGTATCTCAGATCTTATCCAAATATCATGCTGTCAGCCAATCTTCAGTAAACTAACTAAAGATTTATTAATAAAAGAAAAGAAGAGAGTTATAAATGGTTAATAGATCATATACATACAAATGCCTGCAAAGTCCTTATATCAGGTTTGTAGGAGTGATTGAATACACTGCTGGCTTGCAAAGTCGCTCTGATAACTTCCAAAAAAGTTGAAGGTCCTCAGTCAGAGTTCAAGATACTCCTTTCAGTTGTAAATCCACAATCCAGAGAATTAGTGCAGGAAAGAGGCAAAATCATAGAATCATAGAATCATAGAATATCAGGGTTGGAAGGGACCCCAGAAGGTCATCTAGTCCAACCCCCTGCTCAAAGCAGGACCAAGTCCCAGTTAAATCATCCTAGCCAGGGCTTTGTCAAGCCTGACCTTAAAAACCTCTAAGGAAGGAGATTCTACCACCTCCCTAGGTAACGCATTCCAGTGTTTCACCTCCCTCTTAGTGAAAAAGTTTTTCCTAATATCCAATCTAAACCTCCCCCATTGCAACTTGAGACCATTACTCCTCGTTCTGTCATCTGCTACCATTGAGAACAGTCTAGAGCCATCCTCTTTGAAACCCCCTTTCAGGTAGTTGAAAGCAGCTATCAAATCCCCCCTCATTCTTCTCTTCTGCAGACTAAACAATCCCAGCTCCCTCAGTCTCTCCTCATAAGTCATGTGCTCTAGACCCCTAATCATTTTTGTTGCCCTTCGCTGTACTCTTTCCAATTTATCCACATCCTTCTTGTAGTGTGGGGCCCAAAACTGGACACAGTACTCCAGATGAGGCCTCACCAGTGTCGAATAGAGGGGAACGATCACGTCCCTCGATCTGCTCGCTATGCCCCTACTTATACATCCCAAAATGCCATTGGCCTTCTTGGCAACAAGGGCACACTGCTGACTCATATCCAGCTTCTCGTCCACTGTCACCCCTAGGTCCTTTTCCGCAGAACTGCTGCCGAGCCATTCGGTCCCTAGTCTGTAGCGGTGCATTGGATTCTTCCATCCTAAGTGCAGGACCCTGCACTTATCCTTATTGAACCTCATTAGATTTCTTTTGGCCCAATCCTCCAATTTGTCTAGGTCCTTCTGTATCCTATCCCTCCCCTCCAGCGTATCTACCACTCCTCCCAGTTTAGTATCATCCGCAAATTTGCTGAGAGTGCAATCCACACCATCCTCCAGATCATTTATGAAGATATTGAACAAAACGGGCCCCAGGACCGACCCCTGGGGCACTCCACTTGACACCGGCTGCCAACTAGACATGGAGCCATTGATCACTACCCGTTGAGCCCGACAATCTAGCCAGCTTTCTACCCACCTTATAGTGCATTCATCCGGCCCATACTTCCTTAACTTGCTGACAAGAATGCTGTGGGAGACCGTGTCAAAAGCTTTGCTAAAGTCAAGAAACAATACATCCACTGCTTTCCCTTCATCCACAGAACCAGTAATCTCATCATAAAAGGCGATTAGATTAGTCAGGCATGACCTTCCCTTGGTGAATCCATGCTGACTGTTCCTGATCACTTTCCTCTCCTCTAAGTGCTTCAGGATTGATTCTTTGAGGACCTGCTCCATGATTTTTCCAGGGACTGAGGTGAGGCTGACTGGCCTGTAATTCCCAGGATCCTCCTTCTTCCCTTTTTTAAAGATGGGCACTACATTAGCCTTTTTCCAGTCATCCGGGACTTCCCCCGTTCGCCACGAGTTTTCAAAGATAATGGCCAAGGGCTCTGCAATCACAGCCGCCAATTCCTTCAGCACTCTCGGATGCAATTCGTCCGGCCCCATGGACTTGTGCACGTCCAGCTTTTCTAAATAGTCCCTAACCACCTCTATCTCTACAGAGGGCTGGCCATCTCTTCCCCATTTTGTGATGCCCAGCACAGCAGTCTGGGAGCTGACCTTGTTAGTGAAAACAGAGGCAAAAAAAGCATTGAGTACATTAGCTTTTTCCACATCCTCTGTCACTAGCTTGCCTCCCTCATTCAGTAAGGGGCCCACACTTTCCTTGGCTTTCTTCTTGTTGCCAACATACCTGAAGAAACCCTTCTTGTTACTCTTGACATCTCTTGCTAGCTGCAGCTCCAGGTGCGATTTGGCCCTCCTGATATCTTTCCTACATGCCCGAGCAATATTTTTATACTCTTCCCTGGTCATATGTCCAACCTTCCACTTCTTGTAAGCTTCTTTTTTATGTTTAAGATCCGCTAGGATTTCACCATTAAGCCAAGCTGGTCGCCTGCCATATTTACTATTCTTTCGACTCATCGGGATGGTTTGTCCCTGTAACCTCAACAGGGATTCCTTGAAATACAGCCAGCTCTCCTGGACTCCCTTCCCTTTCATGTTAGTCCCCCAGGGGATCCTGGCCATCTGTTCCCTGAGGGAGTCAAAGTCTGCTTTCCTGAAGTCCAGGGTCCGTATCCTGCTGCTTACCTTTCTTCCCTGCGTCAGGATCCTGAACTCAACCAACTCATGGTCACTGCCTCCCAGATTCCCATCCACTTTTGCTTCCCCCACTAATTATACCCGGTTTGTGAGCAGCAGGTCAAGAAAAGCGCTCCCCCTAGTTGGCTCCCCTAGCACTTGCACCAGGAAATTGTCCCCTACGCTTTCCAAAAACTTCCTGGATTGTCTATGCACCGCTGTATTGCTCTCCCAGCAGATATCAGGAAAATTAAAGTCACCCATGAGAATCAGGGCATGCGATCTAGTAGCTTCCGTGAGTTGCCGGAAGAAAGCCTCATCCACCTCATCCCCCTGGTCCGGTGGTCTATAGCAGACTCCCATCATGACATCACTCTTGTTGCACACACTTCTAAACTTAATCCAGAGACACTCAGGTTTTTCCACAGTTTCGTACCGGAGCTCTGAGCAGTCATACTGCTCCCTTATATATAGTGCTACTCCCCCACCTTTTCTGCCCTGCCTGTCCTTCCTGAACAGTTTATAACCATCCATGACTGTACTCCAGTCATGTGAGTTATCCCACCAAGTCTCTGTTATTCCAATCACGTCATAATTCCTTGACATCACCAGGACCTCCAGTTCTCCCTGCTTGTTTCCAAGGCTTTGTGCATTTGTATATAAGCACTTGAGATAACCTGTTGATCGCCCCTCATTCCCAGTATGAGGCAGGAGCCCTCCCCTCACAGACATTCCTGCCTGTGCTTCCTCCCGGTATCCCGCTTTCCCACTTACCTCAGGGCTTTGGTCTCCTTCCCCCGGTGAACCTAGTTTAAAGCCCTCCTCACTAGGTTAGCCAGCCTGCTGGCAAAGATGTTCTTCCCTCTCTTCGTAAGATGGAGCCCGTCTCTGCCCAGCACTCCTCCTTCATGGAACACCATCCCATGGTCAAAGAATCCAAAGCCTTCTCTCCGACACCACCTGCGTAGCCATTCGTTGACCTCCACTATTCGACGGTCCCTACCCAGGCCTTTTCCTTCCACGGGGAGGATGGACGAGAACACCACTTGCGCCTCCAACTCCTTTATCCTTCTTCCCAGAGCCACGTAGTCCGCAGTGATCCGCTCAAGGTCATTCTTGGCAGTATCATTGGTGCCCACGTGGAGAAGCAGGAAGGGGTAGCGATCCGAGGGCTTGATGAGTCTCGGCAGTCTCTCCGTCACATCACGAATCTTAGCCCCTGGCAAGCAGCAGACTTCTCGGTTTTCCCGGTCAGGGCGGCAGATAGATGACTCAGTCCCCCGGAGGAGAGAGTCCCCGACCACCACCACCCGCCTTCTCCTCTTGGGAGTGGTGGTCGTGGAACCCCCAACCTCAGGACATTGCATCTCATGCCTCCCAACCACGGAGTCTCCTTCTGCTTTCTCCCCCCAGACATATCATCTGGTCCACTCTCCGCAATGGTACCTGTGGAGAGAACATGAAAGCGGTTAGTTACCTGTGTCTGTGTTACTGGAACCCGGACATTCCGCTTACCTCTTCTGGAGGTCACATGTTGCCAAGTTTCTTCACTGGCCTCTTGGCTCCTCTGTGCAACCTGCTCTATATCTTTAGAGCTTTGTGCCCCTAGAAGCCTATCCTGAGTTTGGTCCAGAAAATCCTCAGTCTCTTGTATACAACGCAGGGTCGTTACCTGTTGCTCCAGACCTTCAATCTTCTCTTCCAATATGGAGACCAGCTTGCACTTTGTACAGACAAAGTCGCTTCTGTCCTGTGGAAGAAAGACAAACATGGCACATCCAGTGCAGGTCACAACAGCTGAACCCCCCCCCTTCCATATCACCTACCTACTATGAGCTTCCTCAGAGACGTTGGCAAGATGTAAGCCTCACTGGGCTCACTCCAGGCGAACTCCCAGGCAAACTCCTGCTGTGAGCTGCTCTGCTGTCCCCGCTGCTCAGCTGGTTCGCTGCCGCTCAAAATGGAGGCATCTCAGATGACTTTTATATCTTCTGCCATGTGCCTGGAATTTTACTGTCCCAAACAAAGCTCACAGCAGCTGTGTATGGAAAGTTGCTGTCCCAAGATGGAGTTCAGGGTCACATGAGCATATCACATGTCCTTACATGTTTTGCTGAATGACGGGGAGTAGCCATTGGCTCCTTGCTGTCTGAGGTATCTGTAGGAAGACCTACTGCATGGGATAAGATTTTTTGGTGGTCCATTATGAGAGTAATGTGTTCTTACTGGGCCATTAACACATCATTGTCTATCTGGGGGGTGTCACCCAGGAATACAACACATGCTTAAGCTACATGTCCATAGCCAATACTCATCACTTCAGATACAAAGATGATGCATACATATACATCTTTGCATATAGATGTAAGATAATCATACTTAGTAATTCATCACTTTTCTATCTATACCTTACATGACACATTTTTTGGGGCATGGATCAGCATTCATGTCATGCTCCCTGTCAGTTCCCAGCCCAGGCTGGGGAAGCTAATAATCCAAAAAGTGGACCAAATTTGATTATGTATCCTAGTCATGTGCCATGGGAGGCATGTTGCATGTACACTAAGAAGATGACAATTTGTATGAGATTTATGGTAATTTTGTAACAGTGGTAACAACAGTGATATAAATGGTTACCTTTTTCTTATACACAGAATCTCACCATCCATACGCCAGAAAAAAAGGCAGGGAGTTTGAGCTCCTTATTGGTGGTAATTTAATTTTAGCAGTCAGGAGGGCATGAGAGTGTTTTGAGGGCATGTACATTTTACATTTATGGATACATACTGTCCTTAATCCATAATAGAACTCCTATTGCTGTTCAAAGGAATGGTGCTTGTGGATTTGAGAGCAATAGATTGCCTAAAGGTTTCAAGAGTGCCTTCACACACCACTTATGGTTCTATTCACAAAAAATGTAAAGGGAACATTAATGCTGAGTGACACACACAAATACATATTGTCACATAGTGGGGTGCAATCCAGACCAGTGAGGTGGTTGGGTCACCATCTGCCCTGTAACCCTGGGTGCCTTACAATGCTTTGCTGCTGTTGATTTCAACCTGGCCCCTCACAAACAGCATGCAGGTCACACCCTGAATGTCTGTTTTGGCTTCAGCCTGCCAGCTACACTTCAGTCACACTCTGGCTTCTACCAGCCTTGGGTACCACTTGCATGGTGACTCCAACACACTCCCAGCCTCTAAATTTCCCAAAAATGTTTGTTCCAGCCCTCTCCTGGACAGTTCAGATATTAGAAGTCTGTTGCCCCTGCAAGGGGTCAAGGTAGAACAATTTGCCACTTTAATTGGAATTACCAAACAATTCAGTTTAAAAACAACATTGGATTATTTTTGATTAAAAAATAAAAATGTTTATTTGACTACGAAGAGAGATTTTAAGTGAGTAAGAGTACAAGGATCTGAAGTCAGAAATGGTTACAAGAGAAATAAAGATAAAATGCTTTCTAGTAACTAAAACTTGGTTCAAGGTAAAATCCTTATCACATGTGCCCAGCAACAAGGCTGACCAAATTCTCTGGCCAGGATTTTCTCCCAAAGTCATAGGGCTGATTCCTTTGTCCTCTTGAGTGAAAGAGAGAATACCTGGGGTCTGTTTGCCCCTCACTTTTATAGTCCAGTCACCCTTTGAAATGCATTTTTCTGAGGGTTACCCCTAGATAAAGTTCCTTCCCACTTTGAGAGACATGGAGTCTCATGGTGAAAAAAGTTCCACGTTGTTATTTGCTAAAATGCAGATCGATCTGCTCCTGCCCCACTTTCATTGCCAAAGAATGGCCACTTGACAAGTGATTGAAAATCAACTTTGTCACCTGGCTAGATGCATTAGCTTGTCCATTGTCTTTACCCCCTCTCCAGACTTATCTGGTAAGCACATTTCAGTTACATATAATCTTACTATACACATTTCACCATGATATTATTGACCGATGAGTTATTATTTTTTAAATGATACCTCATATGGCATATATTATTCAAAGATTATTACAATAGTCCATAGGGTGTGAACGCAGCGGTGAATTTGGTCACAGTCATATGCTGCTGTCCACTTTGTCTGTTGTTTGTCTTGACTGTTTAAATTATAATCTCTTGTGGCAGGAACCTTGTCTTTTGTTATATTCAGCATCCTGGACACTGTTGGCTTTCAACAAATAATAGATAATAGGTCAGAACCTGATAGTCTTGCTATTTCTGGTGTAAAAGGTCAAATAGAGTGAAAAAATTATGGGAACATCCTTATAAACTCTAAAATCGCTTGTGCCTTTTATTGCTACTTTAAAGAACATGTCAGCGTGAACATGGATTGTTTTGTGAAATACACTTAGAAATAGAAGATCTTTATACATTCAAAAAGAAAAGGAGTACTTGTGGCACCTTAGAGACGAACAAATTTATTTGAGCATAAGCTTTACATCCAATGAAGTGAGCTGTAGCTCACGAAAGCTTATGCTCAAATAAATTTGTTCGTCTCTAAGGTGCCACAAGTACTCCTTTTCTTTTTGCGGATGCAGACTAACATGGCTGCTACTCTGAAACCTGTCTTTATACATTCAAGTAGCCTTGTTTAAACATTGGAGGTACTATAGTCACAATGTGGTCCTCAACAGCAAATGATTTTTTAGGGAGCCAGATTGTAAACTCTTCCCCTACTGCCAGGGGCTCTGGCCAGACAAGATTTCACTGAAGGGTTCCCTTTTAGAAAGGAATTGCTCTGTCCTCAAGAAGCTAAATTTTCACTAAAGAATCAAAAAGTGACTCAGCATAGAGAGATGGAAGTAGCTTTTCCTCCACCTCCATGCACACGCGTGCACACAGCAGCTACTGTGTTCAGAGGGAAAGGTAAGTATACCTCTCTGGTCTCCATTGTAACAACTGTTGCCTTCCCCTGCAGTAAAAAAACAGCCATTTCCCTGCTAGTGGGTGATGGAAATAAGAGGAGGGAGAGTTTCTCCCCGCTATCCATCTTCCTTTCCAATTCCCCACCTTCTGTTGCCAGCTCCCAGACCTGGAATTTGTCTTGATGAGACATAAGTATTGTCTTGCTCAGAGTTAATGAGTCATGAGCAGCCAATGAGCTGAGGATATAAATAGCAGTTTTATCCCAGGTTCCCCACAGAAAGACTGCTTTGGAACAGGTACTAATGGTACTACCTACTGATATGATTTCCCTTCATTCCAGGGAGTAGGCTTTTGTATTAACCTGCTGAGTAGAGAGTGGGTTCATTGCTAAATATGTTTTACTGTGCTCCTTCATTGTTTGTGTGCGCTATTGCTTACAGTTTGTGGTTACTGCTGTTGACATAGTCACCTGAGCAAATAGTTTGTAGCAAATAATTTAACAAATTTAAATTAAATCAGCCGTTTTTTCTCTTTGTATAACATTCATGAGTAGTTTACAATTTTCTCATATGTATGCATTACTTTAAACTTTTTACCAAATAATTTATTTTTAATAATTCTTGGCCTGCAAATTGTGTGCAAGCAGTTCATTGAAATTTGAGTTGTGCTGACCACTTTCCTATGGACAAGTAGGTCACTTTGTACTCTTTCCATTCCTTCACTGGATGGGAATAACTTGTAGTGAGATTTCCAGTGTAAATACTAACATTTATGCATTTGTTAGTTCTGTGAACATTCCTGCCAGCAAACCTACTTGCTGGAATACTTGTGGAAAGTGAAAATAAAAAGAGCACAGGTGCATTTGCTAGAATACAAAATTGGATTTGCATCAGGCTAATGTTCTAAAAAAAAATTAAGGTATTCTTCGATCTGCTTATGCAGACAGATGTTTATCCTCTGATTTTATTGAAAATAAATTGAAAATAAAATAAATTTTTCCTGCATTCCTCAGTTGATGAGGGAGGAAGAAACAATTTGGAATGTCAGGCTTTTTTATTTCAATTTCCTAGAGGAAATGTCTGGTGGTGGTGGCTTGAACAATTTTTTTAATTGACTAGGTAATATCCTAAAGTGTAATGAAAGAAATATTAATATCACCGGAATATGAGCCCATCTGAAAGACTGTATTAATGAATTACTAGGTGAGCAGAGCAGTGGAGAAGCATTTAAAAGAGGAGCCTATACCTAAGGGAACATGATGATTGCATTTTAGTACATATGTACTTGGCCATGGCCCAACTCATCTCAGTCCTGAGTAGACTGATCCTGCTCTTTATAAGGTCATGGCCAACCAAAATACCGCTATATAATTATTAAACATTAGCGACCAGGTCAAGGCTGCACTGCAGATATTTGTGTCTAACTTAGCTTCACAGTGAAGATTATACTGAAGTGAAAAGCAGCTAAGACTTAAGGACCTTTTCAAAATGCAAAGAATCTAGGGAGTGATGATACACACTTAGCAAGGTAAAAATGGAAGTATTGTCAATATTCCTCTAAGCTTTTCATGCTTTTAAAAATGAATTGTACTATTCAAATTCACTGAGACACTTGCACTGCAGCCTTCTTTAATAGTTCATTGCATAATTTAAAAAAAAATGATACAAAATATACTATACATTCTTAGGTTGAGATTTTCAAAAACTCATAGTGGGATTAAATCAAAATATCTTTTCTCCAGAATACTCAAAGGCATTTTTTCTCAAATGCTTTTATGCCAGATTTCTTCTTTCAATCCCAACTATTTTGGCTGTAGAAATGTACAGAGAATAAAAGAATTTTTGTACTGGACTATATTTTTGTTTACATGCGTTCAAAATTGATGAAACCATATTTGCTCAAACTTTCCAAAAATCATTTCCATCAGACAGAGACCTAAAGTAAGAAAATTTCAGTCTGACGGCTGGAAGCTTCAGAAAGTTAAGAACTACTGAAAATAAGATTAAAATGGAAACCATTATACAATCTTCACTAAATCAAAAAGAAAGGGAGTACTTGTGGCACCTTAGAGACTAACAAATTTATTTGAGCATAAGCTTTCGTGAGCTACAGCTCACTTCATTGGATGCAATGCTTATGAAAGCTTATGCTCAAATAAATTTGTTAGTCTCTAAGGTGCCACAAGTACTCCTTTTCTTTTTGCGAATACAGACTAACACGGCTGCTACCCTGAAACCATTCTCTAAAACAGTCATGCTTCCTCCAACTACAAGATGTCATAGTATAATTTAATAATGTTCTAAAGTATATTTAATGGAACTAATGAATTCTTAGTAATAGGAGAATTAACTTAGACATCATGCTATCAGTTGCTGAGAAGTAAATTGAGACCAAAGTGGGATTTTTGTTTCAAATAAATGGTGTGCAGGTTATTTAAAGGAATTGGCAGGGTTCCCTTGCACTAAAAATAACAGAAAGTAGTTGTCTAAATGCCATTTCTCATTGAATTTTGGCCTATAACCCTGGGAAACACTTATCTGAATAGTTTCTTCCTCATTGAATACTTGGTTCCTCATTTTCTCTGCTGCCTTTTTGGAATATTTATATAGATTCCATAGATGTAAAAATCTTCCTCACACATCACACCATTTTAAATGACCTGTTTACATAACAGCAAAGCTTAAGCAAAAAATGTAAAAGCATTTTAGTCATTATATTTGTGCTATAAATGCTTCCCCCTACCTTTTGTTTGCAATCACCCTCAGGCTTTTCATATCACATTAAGCTGCTTCTCTTTTGTTGCATTTTGAGGAATTATTTCGCTTAATTCTCCTTTCACAGGATTTAGTGGAGTATCACACACAAAAAAACTGTGTAAATAAGATCAGAATCAGGCCTCAGTTTTAAATCACACTGTAAAAACAACCCTTGACACATCAGTGTATAGCGACAAAGCTGATTTTGCCATAGATCACTAAAGTTTCTAAATCAGACTGAATTAATCAGTAGCATTTACTGTAAAGATTGTTTTTATACTTTTTTCTTTAAAAAAAATCAGAAACTTCTGTTTATTTCAGTAAAGATTCCAGTCTGTTTCTAAGCAGACCATGACTTCCAAGGCATTATTTAAATGCCTCAGCTGAATAAGGGGATTCTTCCATGCCATTCCATACATTGAAGTACCAAAAGGGTAAATAACTTGCAATATCATTTTTGACTGACTTGACTTTGAAAAATGCACAGCCTACGTAAACAACTGCTCAGTTGTTAGGTGCTTAACTGTATTTCTAAATGGGGTCTCATATGTTAGTATGCTAATGTTGGTAATTATTATAAACACATCAGTTCACCATATTAATGAGTTATAGCCAATAGGAAAGGACAAAAATCCATAACTTTTCCACAAACTTGGTTAAATGTCAAGGTTTTTAAAGGCCTAGTTAGCAAGTATATTAGATGAGATATGTCAGTTTCCCAATTTACGACTCTGACTTGTCTCTTGTGATTCCTTATAGCCTCTAGCCATTCTCCTCTTACCTGAGGCATTCTCTGGAAAAAACCTGATGCTTCCAGTCATTCTGCATTCTTGTGTTCCTTCAAAAATAATTGGACAGGCACCTCTCCATAAACAATCGTCATTAGTCATATAAGGTACACAGATAAGAATACCATACAAATAAGATTCAGTAGAATGTCTTGCGCCAAATAATAATAATTTGGCCAGCATGCTAAAAATGTGATTGACAAGGAGTTAATGCACTTAACGCTTTTCCAGCAGGCTGATAGAATTAGGTCCTCAAAAAGTCTCAAAAAGTCCTGCTCCCAGAAAAGTGACATCGACATTGACCAGTGAGTTTGTTGCCTTTCAGTAACCTGCTCCATTGCCAGACAATATGATTAAAGTCATTATGGGAACTGTCAGTAGAGAGGGAAAATGAAAACTGTCAAAAGAAGCAACTGTTGGAAATTTTAAAGATTTTTTTTAATGTTAAGCTAATTTAAAATATTGACTGTAATTTTAATATTATGATACAAAGTTCAAATAACAAAACTCCAAATAATAAATAGAATCCTCTCAAGTTATAATGGAAATAGTATACTTATTTTCCCTTGCTACTGGAAATCAATTAAATGAATTGTAAATAGTATTTTTCTTAAAAAAGCAAGAAATTACCATTTTTAAATCCATTACCTTTATTTAAATGCTCTAGATCAAATTATATAAATAGTAGAAAGAAAATCCATGAATTCACAGAATAAAACTTCTTTTTAATAGACTTCTATATCAGTAAAGCAACAGCATAAATTATTTCCAAGTTTAAGATTAACAAGTGCTAAAGAACTAATATTCTGAATGATAAGGAGGTACCAAATTAAGAATGATTAATTTAAAATTGTATACATTACTGTAATATTTGATGCAGTTTTATGTAAGTGTGCATATAGAGTAATATATGAACTCACGGCATGCAATAGTTTCATAACGTAGTTCACACTTTTGGATACCTATTAAATGTCATATTTTTCACTGAGCTACTGAATGCAGAAGGAGTGTAGAAATTGCTAGTTTATTGTAATAGAGTACATAGTACTATATTTAATGTTTTGTTTAAAAATATATAACAAATAACATTTTAGTATCTGATATGTGTTTGAATATTTTTTCAGTGGACTTTTACAATGCTTTTACAAATTCACACATACTTAAATCCTAAGTTTTATTCAAAGATTCTTTTTTCTTGCATATCAGCATGAAGACCTGATCCTTTCCTCAATTATAGTTTAAGATACCTTTTATATAGATCAAGTGGGAGCCTGGAAGAGAAGACATAATCTTTATTTGATACAATAATATCAACACTATAATTTTCTTTTCTTTCCTCACCTGCTATGCCCAGGTTTTGACACTAAAAACATTGTGTTTGATATTTTTAGCATTAAAAAGCACATTAGGCTTTGGTTCCATTTTACTCCCAGTCAGAAAGATCAGAAAAAGCTCAAGTCATACTGTGAGAAACTTTATCCACTGAATGAGACATTATCCATTCCACCAGACTACAAATCAAAGAGTATCTCTTAGGCTGCTTAAAAATTCATTTTAAAATCTGATCCTGATTGTACTTTTATGGTAATTTTATACCATCAATCATCCTTTTACCTTTAGTCTCTAGGTCCACTGCTTTCCCCATAGATCTCATTCACTCTACCTCATTATAATTCTTTAGGTGAGAAAACAGGGTAAGAAACCTTAACAGAAAATGAGAGAAAGATGTAAATTTCTTGAGAAAAGTCAGGTTCACTAAGAAGCATGGCTAATGATATGTTCTGATCTATTTTTGAAAAAATTAAGAGATGGGATGGGGGGGGGGATGATAGAATAGAAGCGAAAAAACATGTTTCCCATGCAAATAGTATATTTGTAATCTGTATTCTACCTCAGTGATATAATTTATACTACTAACCTGTCAAAATAATATCTTAGATGGAGTTTGGCTGAAAAAGAACAAAAAAGATGTTTGAAACTCCACAGAACTTTTCTTTAATTTCAGAGTTAAACTTTCTAGGATTCTATAATTTCCATTAAGAATAAGGGAGCTCATCTTTGTTAATTCTATATACTATGAGTTGTGATCATTAGCAAGTGGTACCATCTAAAGATTGCTGTAAACACACTGATCAAAAGCTCTTCCTGGTGCACAAACTCATATTACATTAGTTACATAAAATAGGAACTGTAACTTTGCTTATTTTCCATCTGGCAATGCTCAAGCCTTCTCCAGCAAACAGTTAATCACAGGAAAGGAGAAATAATATATGTGGCTCTGTCAACCAATGCTCAGTGGCAACTAAAATTATGGGGAACATCTATCTTAAATCCAGTATTTGTCTAGTATTTTCTATATGATTCATATTTTACTAACAGTGAATGTTATAATTTTACTCTTGATTTGAAACCTTACTGTAAATGAAAAGCATATTTTTACAGTAACAAGAAATATAACAGATAATAAACCCAGCAATGCACACCCAATACATTTAGACTGCAAGAAAAAATGGCTGTTCACCACAAGGGAAAAGAATATTTTTTTGAACACTGTTGGTCCATCGACATTACAGTTCCTAATATATTTCACAAAATGTAGCAAAAATGTAGCACTGACTTCTGGTAATAGCAATCTCTTCTAAATGGGCTGTTACCAGCAGTTAGTAACCCGTTTTTTAGTTAATGGCCTGAGGGGAAGGGCTTTAAAAAAAAACAAAACCTAAGCTGTATTCACTGTTTCCTGTCAGGTAATTTAACTGGATGCATTAAACTGCATTTTCATTGGGTTTCCAAATGTGTGTGTTCTGATAACATTGTAATCTGAGGGGGGAGTGTTGATTAAATCATGAACAAATTTATAGAACAAATTATAGCCTAAACATCTTGAGGTTATCGATTGTTTCATTAGTCTTCTAATTAACAACCTAAATTGTATTAGGATTTGGTGCAAAAAATAATGTTCATGTTTTTTAAATATCACATGAAATCCAGTGTGCTCTGCAACTCAATCTGAAAAAGATTTGCAGAATATTAATATAGCTTTAAGGTAGGACAGAAAAATCATGGAAAGCTGCAAAGAGCAGTTATGCCCTTTTCTGCAATATCAAATGGCTATTTTATATATGCCTCATTCCTTTCCATAAAACAATTTTTTTTAAAAAATTCTTATTTGGAAGTATGCTTAGCACTAACATGATATATGGCAATATTAAAAGTGTTACTCAAATATAAAAACAGGATCACATATAAGACAGTTAATATTGTTTTCATTAGGCATTTTACTGAGTTAATACATTTTTTCGTAAATGCTTCCAATTATGTCATTGATACACATGCCTATGTAAGTGTCCTATGGAAATAATGTATACACATGCTCTGCCTATATGCACATAACAGTATTTTTTTTAAATATGCACTATTATTGAAAGACACTGTGCCACCAAGATTTAAAGCAAGAATGTAGTTTCTCTTGTTGCTTAGTAGTAATCTATAAATCAACCAAAACCATGAACAAGTTATACAGTATTGATTATTACTGAGATCTGAGCTACACAGAGCTCAGTAATAGCATAAGCAGCATTAATATTAGTGAAATTAAACATCAATAGGTAGAAAAGCTATGTGTTGGACTTGAAAGGTAATTAGGAATGAAGAAGACAAAGATGATTGCCTGGAACTTGAGTGTAAGTAATTAAGCTCTGAAGACAGACAAAAGGAGACATGGACCACTGGAAGCAGAGAGTCAAAAGATCCTTCAAGAAAGAAAGGACATTGCCAAGAAAACCTACCTCAGGTGTTCCTTCTAATCCAGGAAGGTTGAAAGTTTTAACTTTTTTTTTTCAACATAACAAGGTATAAATGATTCAGGGCTGCCGACGGCGGGGCAAAGGGGGCAATTGCCCAGGGGTGCGGGTGATTTAAAAGGGTCTGGGAGTCCTGGGCCCCTTTAAATTGCCCGGGCTGGCCTCAGGGCTCCTACGTGCATGTGGGGTGGCGACTGCTCTGTGCCCTGCACGTTGGGCGGCCCGGCGGGCCGGTGTGATTGGCCAGTGCTGTCGGTCCCAGAAGTGATGGATTCATCACTTCCACCCCAGGCCCTGCACTCGCGTAGGGATGGCCCTGTGGCCTGGAATTGCTGTTTGCGGCCCTGAAATGATTCCACTTTGCTAGCAAAACATTCATTGCAGTATATACTGAGTAATTTCTAAGGTAAAAAAATGTTCAAAAATTATCTGAAATATTTCTTTGTATACCTCAAGCCTTGTGAAATTCTTCCAGCAAATTTCAAACATCTACAAGTATTTCACCCTATTTTCTCCTCATACAACTATGCAGAGGAAATGAAGCAGACATATTCAATGTAAGGGGAGAAATTTTGCCCTCATTTACACAAACCTAGTGAGGTGGTGGTGTTGCATGGTTGTAAATGGGGATAACATTTGGGCTGAAGGAAAAGAAAGAGAAAAGTACAGTGTTTTCTGTGTTTGTTAGAACTAGGAAAGTTAGCTGGATGCACTGGGGATGGAGGCACTGTAGAATTGTGTGGAGTTCAGAAAAATAGATCCATCCAGAGCAAGTAATTGTAGAAATAGTGTTCATGAGTACTCATTTGAATTCTGATTGCTTTTTGTTCAACCATGGCTTTCCCTCTCATTTTTCATGGAAAGTTCTTAACAGTTTTTTTTGTACAAGATTCCCAAGCCCTCTCTCAAAGTTTCTCTGTGGATATCTTTAGATTTTTTTAAAGCAGCACCTTAAAGAGATTTTTATAATAAAAATTGGGCTTGTGCCTTTTTTCTGCTATATTTTATAGGTAAAGAGAGCCTGCAAGGTCTTTAGTTTTTTAATTTTGGCTTGTTTTTTTATCTTCAAAACACCAACTCTGTTGTTCCCTGGTTTTTCTGGAGGACTTCCTGGATATCTTTTGACGATGTATATTGTTAGCTCTGACCATAACTGAATTGGAAGAGGTGAACCTTTATTAGAGAAAATCTTTCTCCAAAATACTAGTGGCAAATATTAATTAGAAGTGCTCAATATGAAATTCTCCAGAGAAAAGGTTAAACATAGTGGGCCTGATCATTCAGGGGATTTTATGGGGATATGCACACTGTTTTACATGGAAAGGGATTAGTGGTGGAGCTGTTGCACCTGATCTAGTCCATGCTTGGTATTAGGAACACGAGCAACATCTGACCAATGGCTAATGACTTTGGGCTAAGAGGTTTCCCACATGAAAAATACAGAGTACAGGTGAGGGAGAGAACAAGGAATGCACTAAAAGCAAAGAAACAGAGATCAAGAATGAGAGAGAGAGAAAGAAATTGTTTACTTAGCATCAGGCCTTAGCACCAGTGATGTCTAAGCAGGATATTCTGCAAGTACTACTGCCTGTGTGCAGTTTCTCTATTTAAAGTAAAAGAATAAACATATACATTTTATAAAGAAATAAGTTGCATTAGAAATATATCCTTCGTCTGCATTACCAATTTCTCTTCCAGGAGGAATCTGGACCATTGCAAAGACCTAAAATCTGCTGCTGTGCAAAAAGGGGCAATGTTTAATTCTCTTACAGGCCTGGCAAGCTTTTACATATGTGTAGTGTAGATTCTATGACTTAGGGAAAGGTCTAACCTCTAATATCTTTTATGAAGAATGAAACTGGTGATCTTACCTTGATTCCTCTCCAGTTTTGTATCACTGGTGATAGGGGAAGTACAGATAATGGAATTTAAAGAGCTGGCTGGTAGTGGAATTTGTGCACATGGTTGCTCTGACAACATAGGGAGTTATGGATGAGTGGCCATGTATCAAGAGATTTTTCAGTTCAAGATACTTTTCAGCCAGTACACTTTGCCATACTGATAAATGTACTTTCTATTAACTGTTTACCCGTGCTCAGAAGGAATGGCAGCTATGTGTTCTACTAGGTGCCAAAGCAACAATTCTTTGCTTACGTGGTTTCTTCCTTACCATCTCCAAAGATATTTCCACTTGCGTTTCAGTTCCCCAGTGTTTTATTTAAGCTGTATCTGTGAGATGATGGCGCATGGGGGAAGGGACTTTATGTTTTATGGCTGGTGCTCCTTTCAGAGTGCCAGGCTCTAACAGAATTGCATAGTATTAGTATTGCACTGATTTTTCAGTCAAAGCCAAAAGTGGTCTGTAATGAAGGTGGTCTCATTCTGTAGCAGTTAGAAGTGATGATAGTGGTAGAGAAAAATAAACAAAAACATTTAATAGGAGGGGGAAACTATAGAATAATTTGGTTTGGTTAAAAAATAATTATTTTCCTTTCATCCAAATGCGAATACAATCATGACAAATATTATTTTCCTAAATGACACATATATAGAAGTTCTGTAGGAAATGTCAGCCAGAGACAAAAACTCCTGCATTCATGTGCATTCTGAAAGCTCTCTCATTTTTTTATTTCTCATGCTAACTAGGAGCCTATTAAATTAACAAATATTGAGCATCACTGTGATATCTTATTTGCATATTTTACATTAGGTGAAACATGACTAGTATATAAAAAGTGCATGAAAAATGTCTACATAGAAAGAATGAAAAATCGTCCTATGCTCTCATGTAATGAAATACAGCTATGGGTACAATGGACTCTTTCAGAGGCCATCTTGATTTGACTGCATGCTAGCAATCTACTATTTAATGTCAGCTTGCAATTAAAACTTTATGAACCATTTCAAGTTTGGTTCAAAGAGCTATACAAATTTGTGTATGGGAATTGCAGCATTGCCAATCCCAAATGTTCAGAAATTATGAGTCAGGCCCTCCAAAATTCATGAGATTTTAAAAAGTGACAAATTTTGGTTTCTTCATTTGCCTTTTGGTTTTTGAGCCTGTAGGGTTCACATTTCCAAGTTTTTCTCTGCAACCATGAGGGCTAGGAACTTAATTTTTTTAAATTAAAGCTGAAACATTATCACATGACATAGGAGCGGAAACTTTAAGAAAAAGACTAAATATTGCAAGATTTGTGATTTTTTTTAAAAATAGCAACATTAGAATTGGTTTGTCTGGGTTAAACAGACTCTGAAATATGAAAAGATTTATATTTACCATGTGCAGGAGAATGTTCTTCCCAAACATACTACAGACTTAGCTGACTCTTCTTATAAAATTCCTGTTTGTTAGATATAGTAGACCCCCTGACCACAAAAACTTCACATAGACAGGCTAAGGAGCATCACAAGGATTCCACAGAAGCTAATGGGCATACAGATCAGGCATTGGTGGTCAGTAGGCACCGGCCCAAGAGCCCTTGTCCTGGCTGCAGGACAGATGCCAATCTCAGTACCAATGGTGATTCAAGGGTGATCTCTGGTGCCTATCCAACAATAAGGCAGAGGACAACATCAACCTGGATCTTGAGGAGTCCCAGAGGCTCTTTGGTGACAATGGGGGACCCAACCCCAATGGGGCAAACAGTCAGACTTGTCTAAAAGTCAATACCAGGGAAACATTAGTGCCAAAGATGAACGGGGGATTGGCATCAATGGTACCAGATGAGAGACACTCCTACCTGGTACCAGGAGAAGTGCTGGTACCCAAGCTAAGGATGGTACCAAGCTCGATTAAGAGATCTTTCACTGAGGGACACACCAACGCTGAAGGGGCCTTTGGTGCCAGGCCCAGTGTTACCCTCCTCAGTTTGAGGCCCTGGCAGTGCAGGCTGTGGTGCTGATGAGCCTGATAGCTTTGTGCAGTCACCAGAAGATGCCATGGGCTCAGCAGAGAATGAGGTGGTAGAAGCCATCTCACTAGCAAACTCTTGAACCAGTGGAGAGTCCAGGACTGAGAGGCAAAGCAGGTATAATACCACCTGATATGCTGCTGGCATGGAGACAGTCGGCAGAGGGTGCCAACATCATCAGTACTGGATTCAGTGGATGCCCCATGGCCAGAACTGTAGTCAATGGTATGGACCCTTGCTGCTCTCAGCATGGTACGGGGGAGTGATTAGACAGACTGCTTCACCCTGTGTGTTGGAGAAAGTATGGTACCAGTCAGCACTCCTTTGAGAAGACTAAGAGGAGTCTACTCGATCCCTGGAATGGTCCCAATTCATTTTGTGAGACCTCTTCCTTGCTGTACTAGAGGAGGGGAAATGACTCCTTTTCCTCCTCAGGGAAATGGCAGAGCCCAAGCACTGAGCAGCGTTGCCTGCCAGATTTTTTAAAAAAACATTATCAGCTCTTTCTATTTGCTTCTGGTTTTTGAACCCTTGGGTTACACTCATCCCATTTTCAAGCTTTTTTCAGCAGCCATGCAGGTTACAAACTTTCATCAATGACAGCTGAGATTCTAACATATCCACATGGCTCCAGAAGCTGGGCTTTAATAAGCACTGATGATAAAATGATGAGTTGACACCACTACATATAGACATACAACACCACCCATTCGCAAACAAAAACACAGCTAAAAACTAATTAAGCTATTTCTCCAACTTACTGTAAAAGAAAAGAGAGATTGTTAGTTCTATTTTTAAATACTTGGGAGGTGCTTAGAAACTACTGTGATGGGGCCATAAGTATCAACAGAGATACTCTTATCATTCTGCTTGCCTGCCTCCCAACCCCCTGTATTTCTCAGGTATCCTTTTTGAGATAAGAGTAATCAAAACTGAATATTGTATTCCAAATGAGGGCATGCTATTGCCTCATGCAATGGCCTTCTGATCGTTTCAACACTATTTTCTGTCCCATTCTTTGCATATTCCATTGCTAGTATCCAAGTGCAGCAGCAGTGTCTTAATATCAGGAAACCTGTGGTAGAATAGGGAATTGAACCTGGGTCTCCTTAGTCCTCTAACTGTTAAGCCAGCCTTCCTCTACCTTTGTTGAGATGTTTAATGATGTGCAGGTGTTTTTCCTGAGTAGTTACAGTTAAATTAGAATCCAGCAATGCGTATGAGTAGTTCAAACATTGCTTCAAACGTGCATTACCTTCAATTTTCCAATGATTATCGCCTACCATCATGCTTCCTGTTTGCCTAAGTACCTCTGAAGTTTCTCACTATTTCTGCTAGACTTAACTAATCTAAATAACGTTATAATCTACACATTTTCCTATTTCATTGTTCTTCCCTCCCCCAACCTTGCATTCCAGATCAGTAATAAATATATTAAACACTAATGAGTCTTAGTCCAGAATCCTGGATGGCACTCTGTTAACCTTTTGCCAAGATGAATAGTGACCATTTATTCTTACTATTTATTTTGTGTCTTTTAACTCTGTCCAATCCCTGATAGAACTTTACCCATTCATCTCATGATACTTGGTTTCCTTAAAATAGCCTAATTGTGAGGGACTGAGGGATTTTTGAAAGTCAAATAAGGTGTTACCTGGTTCTCTCTTATCTGCTAATTTGTTGACACTAAAAGAATTCTACAGATTAGAATGGAGTGTTTTTAAAGTGAACTGTTTATATTTGAAAAGTACTAGATTGACTGACAACATTGGGAACTGAAAACCTTCATGATATAAGAGTTACAGAGTGGGTACCAATGCATAGGCTTTTCCATGGTGCTTAGCAAAAAAAGCCCCAAAATTCCCATGTACTGCAAGGACCACTTCTGAGGATGAGGCAAATGTTGACTTCTCCACTGAGACAACAACAAAAGTATTTGTTGTAATTGGGATGGTAGCTTTGTTCCTTGGGTCATAAAGCACAAAACTAGTGAATCAAAGGGAGGCAACTTTTGGCAACTTACATTGAGTCATCATAGATCCCTCACATTGTAATCTTCAGTCTTATGTTGAAGGCTTTGGTGCATAACCATATTCACTCCTTTGCTTCAATACAGGATAGATTTGTGGATGATGGATAGCCAGTCCTGGATGACTGAGAATCTACAAAAAAGGAAATTTAGAAAAGAGTGGACTGCTAGCAGCACCATAAGAGTTATTTCACTTCCAAGAATCTAACTGTGTTCTTTGTGCTTCTGGCAGCATCACTAACAAAATGCATTCTTGGATAAAAATCTTGTTTTTTATTGTTGAGGCAGATGTCTGAAGCCAAAAGAACATAGCTGTGCATCTGTTAGGATGTACAGTAGTGAAATGATCAAAAACTTGTTTTGGTTGGTAAACTCAGCAAATATAAGGTGGAAATTATAAAGCAAACATATCTGTGCAATGCGAAGATCAGACTGTTGCCAAGTGACTTTTGGAGAGAGAGTGAATGGGAGGTGGGGAGAGAGGGGAGGCAGGAGGGATTTTAGGTTTTATTTACAAGTATAAGTTCCAGTGGGTATACTTTTGCACTAAGGCAAAACATGAAATGTTATATTTGAAGACAAGAGGCCTAAACTGAGGCTGGGGATTTTTTTCTTCCTCTCCATTGTCCCCAGCTGGGGTCTTCCAGATATTTTAATTCAGTCCCTGCAAAGAAGCATCTCTTCTCTTGACCCCTTTTTGTTGCCTATTGTTTGGCTTTTCCCTTGTAGGCCGCTGGCCATCTCCTCAGGAAAGAGTGACCCCATGCCCAGAATCTGGTTCAGACCCTTTTCTCAGGGCTTCAGTTTTATTTCTTCCATGTAAAACTAGAACAGCATATCAATTGTCCGTTCCCCCTAACCTTGCCTGAGAGTCATACCGTGCTCCAGGGCCCCCAACAGAAGCCGACCTGCTTCCTGTAGCGTTCAACACACTCTTCCCCTATTGGCCCAGAAGCTTCCCACCAGATCTTCCTTGCTTGTGGCAGCTCTTTACACCAACTGAGGCACTTGATTTGCAGTCCTTTATAATCCTCTGATCCACAGTTGATCATTTTTAGCTGGGAGGTAGATGATTGGTTACAAGTGAGGCTGGGCTCAACTACCTTTAAAGGGCCAGCCACCCTGTAATACCCTTGCTTTCATTGTTCCATTATCAGTAGCTGCTTTCCTTTTGGTGCCTTCTTCTCAAATGTGATCCCGCTCACCCCTCTCTCTAGTGGGAAGAATCCTCTTGACTGTTACAACCATCCTCAATCAGAATAGCGTTAGAGAAAGTAACCCTTCTCAAGCCTACAATGATCTTGCTTTTTTATCTCTAAATTTCTTCAGGCTTCCATGGATAGATCCGTCCATCACTTCCTTTTGACTGCTCCTTTTGCTACTCTTAACCTTGTGTATTTGTGCCTTCTTTTATATTGCCCCATGTACCTGAAATACTCTGTCTAGTAACACACATCAAGCTCCAGCCTTACTTGTTTTACTTTAAAAAACAAACAAAAAACCCCAATAAATAAAAATCTCTTTAAAATCTCATGTATTCTGCATAGCATTCTTGCTTCAGTGGCTGCACACTACTCTTTGACTACTCATCACCGGTTTGTTATGCTTGCTTGTACTATACCCACTCATGCTTTTAGTTCAGTAGCTCCTCAAGGCAAAGACCCTGTTCTCTTTATGGACACCACCAGTTGTAAATTCCTGTTTACATTTAGCAGTGTATAAATAAATGTATTTATAAAGTGTGTATTTGTTTCTATTATTTTTAATTCACTCAAATATCCAAGTCAATTTAAGTCTGGTCCTTGATCTGACCATAGCAAAGAAAGAAACCATCTTTATGTATTTAACATCTTTAGCTGCTGCTGATACCCCTCTCCTTCCTCATTATTCTTAACCTCTATGCAGTCTTTGCCACTTTAGATCATCCAATCCTCTGGAAAACTAACTCCACAGTTGTAAAACATTTTGGGATAGTTTGCTATACTAAATAAAATTGAACTGTACTGTCATTTTAGTAATACATATTGACTGCATCTGGTTTATTTTAAGATTATGATAAGGTTATAATGAATATAGCTATAGTAACTGACATACAAGATCCAGCCAGAGGTCCTTCTAGTCAGGTAGCTTGTCTCTGACAGTGACCAGTAAAAGTTTCTTCAAAGGACAGGGGAAGGAATCTTATAATGAAGTATTATGAAATAAACTGCCCACTGTAATGCTTCTTCCAGATTCCTATCACTTTCTGGTTGCCTTATGTGTTGAAGCAGTTTTATAGCATTTATAACCCTTTTTAAATCTTAAAATCATTCCACAACAAAATCCTAATTACCTCATTTAACAGTGGGTGTTATCTATATATAAATATCTACTTCTTTTTTAACTTCTGTTAAGCTCTTGGATGTAGCAATATAGTGTGGTAATGAGTGGCACAGATTATATGTATGTACAAACACATAATGTACAGGGACTAATCAGTGAGGAACAGACATTATTTAAAAAACTAATTATTATTAAATAGCTGCATAACTACAAAACTACTAAAAGGAAGTGTACTGCAAACAAATCATCATTAGTTATTCCTAGAAGGGTTCTTTAACAGGCATAAACTGTGAAACAATTCATTTTCTGACTCTTTTTATTCAGGAACCAAACTACAAAATCTTCTGGTTTTCATCTGGTCACATGATGAAAATAGGAGCAAGCAAATGTAGGCAAATCATGGGCCAGATTCTCAGCTGGCATAAGTCAGCCTATTAAATGGAACTACAGTGGTTTTTGCCCACTGAGGATCTAGCTGCATGTATCTGAATGTTGTTCATTTGCTATCTTACAATTGATTTTTTTTAATTAAAAGGAAATGAGCAGTTTTGCTCTGCATTGCAATCTGAAAGTTCACATGGTGAGCAGTACTTTACTGTCACTATCTGTGAACTGTGAAATGTATTTGAAAATAAGTGTTTGTTTAACACAGTGGGAAGCTTCTTGCTGATATTCTTTGGAGGTTTAATCAGTACTAATAAGAGACTAGAAACCTGTAAAATATCTTAGAGACCCAATCCTTCTTCATGTGAGCACTCATTGATTTCAATAAGACTATTCACATGAATAGGACCATTGCCAACCTGAGTCATTATTTTGGTTGGCATATTTATAGGAGGCTGTGTAGCTTGCAATAGAAAAATATTAGATCTTCAGAATTTGTGAATACATGAGAATTTAAAAGAGAAAAGTGGACTTATCTTCATACCCCTCAAATACTTGTAAAAACATATCAACTCCTGTAAGACATTGAGCATGTCACTAAGTAATAGGGGAGGGCAAATAGACCATATTCATGTGATACTTGTCTCCAGCATTCTCCTGTTTGGACTCCTAAACATGAATTTCATTATTCCACCCCCTATCCCTCACCCTGTTCTTTCTGATGCTTGCTGCTGCTGGTGCCTTTGGAGTCTTCATCTCACAGCTTCAGCCATGAATTCTTTCACAGCATCAGCTGCTCCTCTCTCTCAATTCCAGCAATGCAGGGTGGGAAAGACCAGCACTAAGCACTGCTATTTCAGGGGACCTTTCTCTTCAGCTAGAACTCGCTGCTCAAATTTTTTAATCTCTACAGAGGAGGCAAAAGTAGTGCCCTGCTTAGGTACTGCTGAGCTGAAGGGCTCTTCTTCACCCAGTGCTGGCTTCTCCTCTTCCCAAAAGGTTTTAAGAAAATCTCTTTTCTCCATTTATGAGCTAATCCTGCCCTCCAGTCTTTTTAGAAAGAATGATGTGGAAATGGCAGCAGCTCCTTCTGGTAGGGAATTGTCATCCTAATACCCAAATATGTCAAGTGTCAGCCAATATTATTCATCTGTATTCAGCAGTCCAGATATGCCCACAGGAAATCTATTCTCCATCTTAACATGCTGAGTGAAATTTTAGTGTCTTTGAGTGGTGCTGGACTGAAGTCGTCATCTTCATTCAGCGAGCAGATAGAACAATAACAATGCAAGCCTCCTCACACTGTCCGGGATACCTCAACCCTATCCTAGAGAGACTATGTCTACAGGTGAAAAGTTAGGTTAGTTCCTATGCCCATTTAGTCCTTGACCTCTCTCCTGGTTCTTCCAAAATTCCAGTTATTGTAATTTGTAAATGATGACATCTGTCCTCTGGAAAGTGAAGTGTACTTCCCTTCATTCTCATTCTTTTTTCTCAGCAAAACACTTGGCTTCATGCTCTTCCTTTTCATTTTCCTCCTCCTCCTTTTCCATATACCTTTTACCCACCTCTCAGATATTTCTCTCCCTCTCTCTCTCTTAATTATGTCTCTTTTCTGACTTCAACCCATCATCTTCCAATTCTTTCATCCATAGTCCCTAACTTCTCATCCTTCTCTCAAGTCATTCCTATTTCTTTTCATTCCCTACCCAACCTGTGCAGATGTTCACTATCTGTTCTCTCCTTCAGGAATCATGCTTAAATGCTATGTCTTTTTATCTCTGAACAACCACTCTCATGTTACATATAATTCCTTTCCTAAATGACCACTAATTAGTTCTCTAATCTATACTCAGTATACTCACTCCTCACTGTCAGGTTCTTCTCCAACTGCAACAGTCCATTCCTTGCACTCAAATCCCTGTGAAATGTCTGTGACAATAGCCATCATTCAAAGCAAGTCTTGTAAGACAATTCTCTAAACCTTCCGTTTATTTTGGCTGGATCAGGTCTGTCTAGCACACTACAGTGGGTCACAAATTTTGCACAGCCCAGTCCATTGTTTTGATTTGTTTTGCTGGCAGCGTTGGCACAATCCATCTGGCACAATTAAAGAGCAATTTAACAGCCATTAACAAAGATGTATTTATTTTCTTTATACTAAGATTATTTGACTTGCTCTTTTGACAAATGCAGTTTGTGCTAATATAGTAAACTGTTGCTAACGTGGCCAGATGGTATGGGTAAGATTAGGATGTTATACAGAAGAAACAACCCTCCACCTCTATACCTAATTTGCTATTTTGAAACATGGAAGAAAAAGGAATCTGAGAACAATAAATAAATATGCTAATACAGCAAAAAGAGCTTATGAGTTCTGAGTAAGGACTGTTACTTGAGCTCACTAGTAGGGGAAACTCTTTGGTGTAAGCTGCCCTGCTGATAAGCTAAAACCATCATCGGTTATGTTAATATAATCAAAGATATGATTGTGATCATTTCAACCCTATGTGGAAAAACTGGTACAGAAAATAAGGAGCTACCAGTTGATCCTGCACACGCTGAAGAAAAAAATAATCAAAACATGTTGCTAATCCAACCTGATGACAAGATTGTGTGAAATTAAGAGATCTTTACTCCAAAAAAATCTTCAATGGCTGGAAGCAGTGAATGTAGGAAATGTACTGTAGGCTGTAATAATTGCAGTCTGCCCTGGGAAATGGCATCAAGGCCAGAGAAGTCATGACTCCATGCAAGCACATCCTCTAATTATTGAAAAACCTGTGTAGAGTCTCAGTGTTAATCAGTCTCTCAGAGACTTCAGGTTTATATGGTTAGTGCAGATTTATGGCATTTTTCCTTTCTTGTTATTAAAACTGGTATTTCACAAGGAAGAAACTATCTCCAGACCACTGTTAAAATGCAAAGTTTCGGTCATAAAAGAAAACTGCAGGATTATTCTGAGAATATCCCACAGAGAATCCAAATAAGGAGGATAAGAAACAACATATCAAAGGCACAGAGAAAAAAAATTAAGAGAAGATTTTAAAATTTTAACAAAAAATTCAACAGTTGGCATATAGATTCAAGAGGTTATAGTGTAATTAATTTAAGTGCTGGTTACAATTATGGAAATAAACACTGCATACACAAATGCAATATGAATTATACATAATTATAGAAACACAAGACAAATTACAAGGTTTGCATGGATGTGTGCCTGGAGCAATTTGCATTGTTTCATCAATGATGTAATTAGAAAATGTACATATATATAAAGGGTTTTTGAATAAAATTACGTAAGACCAAACTTTACCACCTTTACTGTACTTACTGGTTCTGCCAGGACACCCACTGTCAGCTTTCAGCTCCCCAGCCATTGCCTTTCTTTGTGGAGACCAGTGTCTCTCTCCCTTCTGACTGGGATATTCCTAGGTTGCACAGTTCCCAGCCTTCACCATGTATTTCCTAGCAAAGACAGTCTGTCTAAACAGACCTGCTTGCTTTCTCTTCAGAGACTGATAACAGAGTAATTGCTACAGATGTATGTTGCCACACAGCTCTTTGAAAGCAAGCACATTTATTCTTATGTTAAAAAGCATTACAGAGAAAACATACTAAAAACAATAAAAGAATGTGCATGCATGTTAATAAGCTTACCAGAGATCCGCCCATCCCTAACGTGGATTCTGGCAGGAAATCCTTCAACCCATGATCCTAAAGGAGTCTTTGTGATTATCTCTTCATCACTGCTTCAGGTCAGAATAAGCACATTCATGACAAGTTTAGTCCACCCTTTTGTGCAGATCAGGGTCTTTGAGCTGAAGTTCACAATAACAGGTAATTAGCATAAAATGAGTCTCTCTCCCCAGGGAATAGTTGCAAAAGTTTGGTTTAAAGGGGGAAAACTTCCCCTCACCTCAAGATACTTCCTAGGAAATCCACTTTACTTGTATTTTTCCAAAAAGACCTTTGAACTTCCTCATACCTTCCAGAGATTGCATTAATCTTATCTTCCTGCTAAAGAAGTTCCATACTATCTCAGAACAGTACACAAATGATTACATTTCCAGTGCAGTATACCCCAAATATATCAATCCTAATTCAGTAAGGAATAACTTGATTCAACAAAGTTCATTCAGGATACTGTCAGCCTCATGTTACCTATGGTAAAAAATTGTCAAATAATGTATTTGGTGAATATTTTTTCAGATTTTCTACCAGCTGTATTCCCAAATATCTGGCATTGGGAGTGAAAATCATTTCGACAAAATAAATAAAATGTTCCATTCTGAATCAAAATAGAAAACAAAATAAATCAGCTAATATAACTGAGTATGATTTAACTGGATGACTTAGGTTGCTCTTTATGTATGGAAAAATCTTATATTTTCAGCCTGAATAACTTGCTTTAAATTAAGGGAAACTCACAAAACAAGAAAACAAAATCTGAGTCAGGTTGTGCATTCTGATTCCTGTTGCCTTTGTACCACACCAGAGGCACAAAGGGAACTGAGAAAGAACCTAATACAATGTCTAAGGATTTCCCTTATGTAGGATGGATTCTGCAGGTGTAAGCGGTGACTCTCACCTGACAGAGCTGTCTCTAGGGCACTTTAGTCAGTATAACTTAAAGCAGCCACTATCTGTCAGTTCTAGGATTGTTGAAGCAGAAATGTGCCCACAGAGACCTTTTCTCCTACTGTAACATGCTGCATCAACTCTCCCTCACAAAATTGTAGATAGTGCTGCAAACAGCGGAGACCTAGAAATGTAACAGTGCAGTATACAGAAAACAAGATCATAACAATTACATAATTGTACATCATTGATTAGAATTGATAAGGATTTGGGATGGGGAGTGGATCACCCACAACCAGATATGATAATCATGCATGTCAACCTGAAAAACCAGAACCCCAGCACTGCATATAATGTTGGCTACAGGGACTTAGGAGATCCTGGTTATAGTCTTGTTTGATTTGCCTACAACATTCAATTTACTAGTCATTATTGACTGCTCTTCATGATGGCATGAAATAACCATCCTAGGAAAAGAAACTTTAGACATAGCCTCTCTGGGGAAAAACATGTACACATGGGCTACCACAACACGTCATAACTGATGATAGATCCTATTTCGTATCAGAGGACTGCCACGCTTATTCTGTACAGGATGAGCAATAGGTATCATAGTGAAATCTTATCAGCTACAGAGCATGAGAAGTTGGATAGATGAAATTGGACTTTGCCTAAAGCAATCTGAATAACTGAAACAGAGCACAAAACCTGGAAAAAAAAACTGCTGATATTCTTTAGAACCTGCAGGTCAATACCTCTCACCACTTCTTCATCAATCCAATGGAATGGTTTGTATGGAAAAGAAATTATAGGTTAAGATACCATACATATCACTAGGAAAGGAGCAGAGCAACTTAAAAGTCCAAATCACTATATTGAAGGGCAAAATGTGTGTAGCCAAGAAGTGTCACACAAAAGAAGGAAGATCTTAGAACCTAGATGTAAAGTTAGTTTTGAGAGAGATGGTGGAATTGTGGTAAGAAGAAATAGGACAATATCCTTTCAGACAGTGAAGGTGGCCCGAGTCTCATGCAGAACTCATCACTGGTGAAGACATTTCAGGACTGTCGTGGACTAACTCACTCATGGTCTGTAAACCAGTAGATAAGAACATAAGAATGGCCCATTCTGGGTCAGACCAATGGTTTATCTAGCCCAGTATTCTGTCTTTCAACAGTGGCTGGTGCCAGATGCTTTAGAAGGAGTGAATAAAACAGGGCAATTTATCAGATGATCCATCCCCCTCTTGTCCAGTCTCAGTTTCTAGCAGTCAAAGGTTTAGGGACACCCAGAGAATGGATTTGCTTCCCTAACGATCTTGGCTAATAGGCATTGATGGACATATCTACCATGAACTTATCTAATTCTTTTTTGATCCCAGTTATACTTTTGGCTTTCACAACATCCTCTGGCAATGAGTTCCACAGGTTGACGATGTGTAGTGTGAAGAAGTAATTCCTTATGTTTGATTTAAACACAAAATGATGGAAAGATCACAAAGACCAGATGTTCTTAGATTATGGCTATGTCCAACTCCCAACCAAAAAGTAGGGCCTTTCAGGATTTGGATCTGATCTAGAACCAAAACCATATAAGATTTTGAAAAGCATCTAGGGTAAAAGCTCCCACTGACTGCAGTGGGACCAGGATTTTACCCATAGAATTGTTTATAAAAAAATTCATCCCTATATAAAATACATTATTCTCTTTTACCATGACTAATATTATGTCTGCTATAATATATAATAAAAAAGTACAAGATTATAAAGCTGTGCAGCAATGAAGTTAGTGGGTTGTGTCAGCCAGACAAAAGCAATTTTAGCTAATGTTTGTTTATTGAACAACATAATGTGAAAGTTCATCAAGGACCAAAAAGACTTCAATAATACACCTCTTGGTAGTCTGCACTAATAGACATTAATATCCACATATACTCACTTTCGTTATATGTTGCTCTGGCTGTTCAGCCATTCCCAGAGATTATCTGTCACTGGTTATCTTGCTAATAGGATGTATACCCAAAAGGAGAAAGCAGTTTTTTGCACTATTCTAGTTACCATGCAGTGTTAAAACTACATAGCTAGTTGCAGAAAGTATAGAGTAGATGAAGGGTCACACTTCTAGATATTTAGAGGCAAATTTTCAAATCAGCTTCTATATTTGCATGCCTATAATTGTGCACCTGCATTTTTACATGCCATCTTAGTTCAAATGCGCTAAAACTGTGTTTTAGGTTGTTAAATGCCACCCTTATAAAATATAACTGTATTCTACAATAATAGCCCCAACTTGTAATGTTGATATTGTTAGATGTAGTGTTTTGGATCATTACTATACTGTAGAACTTTTTGCAATTAGCTGATTTGTGCAGGCAAATACAGTTTGCATACCCATTACTGAATTTTTGAACACATGAAAATTCTCTTTTTAGAGAACTCCTAGTACTATAAACCACATGTAGGTTCAATTTAAATTATCGGAAAGTGGCAGAATCAGGCTCTCCCCTCTTATTTGTGAAGTTAAGTTGGTGTCAATCATTGAAAATAATATCATGTAATATTAATAATGTGAAGAGAGAGTGGACTTCTGGTTAGTCAGCCTTCTTTATTTAACTGTCTTCTTTTCTAACTTGCCATTCAGTGGCTTTGTAGCAACACAGTATTACTCTTCCCCTTTTAAATAAAAAAAACCACTGGGTTTTGAAATAAGTAGTTAGTATGGTCATGCTAGATTGGCAGGTGTGATTGGACCATCTTCACTTATAAATAAAGCAAAAGATCTGCAGAGCCCCTTTAAAGTTCAAATCAATGATGTGCCAGAAAGCACTTCTTCCCTGGTTCATTTCCTGCTGTTCGCCAAGATGGAGACCATCCCATACACGGGCGTTTACCAACCTGCACTGCACCAGATATTCAGCACTTGGAGCCAGAAAAAAGGGTAACTTTAATCCTGGGGCCACCAGGCTGGTTCTTGGCTGCAACTTAGAGAAGCCTCAGTATTGCTGTACGTTTTTCCAGCTGCCAGTGGCCTTTCAGGAGCTGATCTGCCAGCTGACGCCTGCTGAGGCCCGGGCACTCCCAGGGCAAAGCCCCTATGGCTGGCTCTAGGGATGTGGCCGGGAATTCCTCTCAACTCACTCCCCTCAAACAAATCCAAAACCAAATTCAAAGGGGGCTGGGTAAATGGCATTACAGCTGCTTTGTGCTGCAGGAGCAGATATTTTATTTCATTTCAATAAAGTTCAATAAAGTTTAAAATCTTTAGCACTTCTGGGGCAACAGACTCAAGCTATGAGCCTGAAGTCCCTCTCTCAAATGAGCCATGTTACTGAGATATAATTTCAGTTCAGTTCTTTTGAGACAAAGAATGAAGTTCAATAGTGAGCCGAATCTGTCTGAATAACATTGCTCCAGCATATGATGATCCTATGTGAAAATGCATCTCTGGCAACCTGGCATCACAGAACTAATAAAGACAGAAATTGTTAGGACATAAATAACAAGGGCAAATCAGTTATAAAGACTTCTTGTACTAACACAAGAGCCGTGCCAGGAAAACACACACATTGATATAATCCTCTCCCCTTTTTGTGGTGCAGGGATGTAATGAGATGAAAACTCAATATTATTTTGAAGATAATAGACTTGAGCCAGGGAGACAACATCCCCCATCTTTCTGATTCTGAGGAACTCCTCAGGTACAAACTGTGCATTTGGGCAATACAATTTCAGTAATAAGGAGTTTGGCTGTACAGGCAAGACACAAAGCCATGAACCTCAACTCTCTGCAGTATCTTCCCCCATAAAACCCAGGGGGGTTCTCTCTCTGTGACAGTATTAAGTGACACAGGCTCCTGCTTCACTCTGGGAAAGGGGTTGCCCTCTAAAATTGTGGGTCCTTGGATATGGGCCATTTGTGCAAAGCCCTGCTCCACCTGCCCAGCTCCCAGAGCCAACCTCTATTCCCACAATAGCATGGCTCCCTCAGGAGACATGTTCCTTGTCTTTAACCCCCACACTCCAAAAGGGGTTACATTGAATAGATGAGCAACCAGCAAAAGATAATGCTGACTGAGTCAGCATTATCTTACACCTCACAGGGTTAAAGGAAGATAATGCAACAAACAGCAGCTCTTCCCCTCACTAATGCTACCCTAACCTGACTTTGAGTCACACCCATAGTGCACTTGTGAAAGCGTTCTACAGGAATGGGGGTGGGGGAGCGCATGCTGCAGAGCTGGTGCAAAATGGCCTTATCTGCTGCCTCTCTTTGTACAGTAACAAATAGAAAAAATCAGGCCAATGTTACTGATATATGACTGGCTTGCATAGCACAATTGTATTTGGTGCTCTGTATTCGGGTAGTACTTCTGCTCAATTCTTCAGCTTCAGCAGTTCACTTGTTTTTATTTTTATATTATCTGGTAATTTTAGATGCGGTTGTTTTACGTTTTTCAGCCTGTGTTAGATATTCTCTATAATCCCCAGAGTTTTGTATCCTGTTTTATACTACTTCTCTTGTTTTTATCAGTTGTCATCTACTGTGCCTGAGCATTTTACTCTCGGGTGCTTCAATTATATATGAATGTGATGTGCTTCACAGTAGTAGCTAGTTTCCATTTGCCATCTAAATCTCTTTGTACATGAATGGAGTAACCTATATTTAACTTCAGAGGCACTTGTGCAAATCTGTTGTATTTCAGCTTTTGCTTTTGTCTGCTTACTTTTATTTGATAATTGATTTCTAGTTGGTTTTTAGTGTTATTGTTTTTGGAATATATATTTTCTTTTAAAAACTAGCTAGGGAATGACTCACATTAATCAAAAGCTGGATTATTCCGGGGCCATCCATATAAATACTCCATACTGGCTCAATGCCCCGCAGCAGCCCTCTCCAGACCTCAGCACAAAGAGTTCTTTACAAAAATGTCGGAATAAGGACTTCAGAATCTAGCCCTAAGCAGTTCAGCAACATACATACAATTAAAGATCAGATATATGTTGGAGAAAGGTGTCATTCCAAAAGAGCAAGGAGAAAGCAGATGCCTGAGCAGGCCAGATGTAAATCAATAAGCCAAACAAAGTAAAAACTAGAGCTGGGCAACGTTTTTTTGGACTAAATTTTTTTCACTTAAAAATGCAGGTTAGGGTCAACTGAAATATTTTGCAAGTTTTCATCGATTTTGGCAAATTATATTAAACATAGGAATTGCCATAGTGGGTCAGACCAATGGTCCAGTTAACCCACTATCCTCTGTTCCGGAAGAGGCTGGTGCCACAGGCTTCAGAGGGAGTGAACAGAACAGGGCAATTAGCGAGTGATCCATCCCCTGCCATCTAGTCCCAAGCTTCTAGGAGTCAGAGGTTTAGGGACACCCGGAGCGTTGGGTTGTATCCATGATCATCTCAACTAATAGCCATTGATGGACCTATCCTCCATGAACTCATCTAATTATTTTTAAACCCAGTTCTGCTTTTGGCCTTCAACATCCCTTGGCAACAAGTTCCACATGTTAACTGTTTGTTGTCTGAAGAAGTACCTCTTTATGTTTGTTCTAAACCTGATGCCTATTAATCTCATTGGGTGACCCCTGGTTTGTGTGTTATGTGAAGAGATAAACAACACTTCCTTATTCACATTCTCCATACTATTCATGCTGAAATGAAAAGAGGAAAAAAAATTCAGAATGTTGAGATTATCGGATGAAGCATTTTGACTTTTCTGACTAGAGTCACAAAGGGTTTTAGTCATCATTCACAAACCTCGTGGTGGGTAACTCAGACTTACCCTTATAACTATTATCCCAGTGGTTAGGGAACTCATGTGGGATATGGGAGACATAGGGTCAAATCCTCACTCAGGTACAAAGACTGGAATCTAGGTCTCCCCCTTCCTAGGTAAATGCCCTAACTATGCTATTGAATACTGGGGGAGGGGGATTGTCTCAATTGCTCCTGCTGAAGATGTTCCACTTCGTATAAAATACTTGAATAGTCATTGGGCATGGCTCTATAGCCTGGTGGTTAGGGAATTCACTTGAGAGGGGGAAAAGCACTGCCTGGTGTTCCAGTCCCTGCTCCAATGACTATTTAAATATATAGTTATAATAGAACAGCTTCAACTGTTACAGGAGACATTGAGAGAGACCCACAGCAGAATACCCAACAACCCAGTGGTTAGGGCACTCACCTAAAAGGGGGGAGAGACCAGGTTCAAATCCCTGCTCTCGAGAAGGGATTCAAACCAGGGTCTCTCACATCCTAGGTGAGTGTACTAGCCATTGGGCTAAAGATTATAAAGGCACCATCACCTCTTCTTCCTCTGTTTTTAATTCCTTTGTTTTTATTAAAAATGTCTGACAGGAAACATTTTGTATAAGGTCAAACAAAATGTTTAGCTGAACCCAAAATATGTTTTCACACTTCTTTCAATTAGCTGAAAATTCTGAAAAATATCAGTTTCAGTTTGACTGGCACCAATTTTTTTTTTAATATTTCACAACTGCCAGTGAACTGAAAAATCAGTTATTCACCCAGCTCTGGGAAAATTTAGAACATTTTTCAGAATTTCAAGTATATCCAGCATGGATTCAAGTGTCTAACAGTTATGGGTATGACAGATGGGTATTCTCACTGACTCCTGTAGCATTATGAGTCAGTTTTTACAAAAGGATAAACAGTATTTCAATTACAGTTGGCTGGAGAATATTGATATTTTGAAGACAAAAACATTTTCTCAAAAAATATTGCAGAAAGTTCTGTCTGCTCTATTTTTAGTGTCTTATTTGTAGAAATTATTTGCATAGCTCCAGCAGTGTGTAGGTGGCTTGATTTTCAGAGGTTCTGAGCTCCCACAACTCCCATTCAAGTCAGTGAAACTGTTTGCTCAGCACTCTGAAAATTAGATGATAATCTGCAACTAGAAAGGCGATGTCCCTGCTCTGATATGATTATTATCACAGAGAAGGTACAGATAAAGATGGGGATGGAATGCAACAAAAAGCAATGTGGTTCAACAGTGACATTTTGCACCTGCCTTAGTAGTTCCATGATTTTGCTTTTTACATTTTTTTTTTAGACAAAATCTGCAGTATGCACAAATACTTTTTCATAGTAGCTTCACAGTTTCTGTTTAAATAAAGAGGAAATAAACACATGTGCAAATGCAAATAAATCTCATTCCCTGTTCATGTTTGTTTTCCTTTATCCCCACACAGTATCTTAGATTAGTGATCTGATACAGAAGATTGTTCCAATCAAATCATAGTTGTAGAATTCTTCCTTAAAACTTCTGAGCCAGTAGCAGTGTTTAAAGACTTTCTGCACCAGTAGAAAAGTTCTTCTAACACTGAAGTTATTTTTTCACCTATTCATGTGATAACTGTGCCTCATTTTATACTCAAAAATGTGATGAGTGAACAATATATAATATATAAAACCACAGGTCCACAGAGCTCATGCACTACCATGAGCATTTTCACGCTGTTCCCATCTCTTCATTTACTTAATGAAACAGTTCATGTATCATGCATGCATACCAGTGGTTTTAAAAAAAAGTGAATAAACTAAGTTAAACTAAATTCTTTATTCTCCAAATGAGAAGTGGGTAAACTCCATATTCCCTCAAGGACCCTCATGTGCACTACTGGTATACACTAACATTTCCTTCCAACTCACACGATAATGTAAAGTGTATAGCCAATGTGAAGAGGAGAGCCTGGTGTTAAAACTTGTATTGCTCCCTTAAGCAATGGGAAAAAAAAAGTGGGTGAGGGCAGTGGGTGAATAACTTTGGTACTCACATTTGAACACCATATTCATATATACGTTTACACCAATCCACATGGATGCCGGTACTCAGGTGAACATTTGCAACAATAAACACGTCTTCCTGTAGCAAAGATCTATAGAACAGAAAGTAGTTATCTGAGGACAAAAATAATCCAAACAGAATCTTTAATATTTAGCTACATAATATTGTGCTTGTGCTTTAAAAAAAAATCCATGAGCATCTAAAATGCCTTTCTGAATGTTGGTAAAAATTTAAAAAAATAACCATTTGAAAAGATTTTTTGAATCAGTTGTTAATTCGTGACTTGACTGACAGTCTCACTAATCAGGAAAGCAGCATAAACAAGTGGCTAAGTAAATATGAGTCAAAAAGCATTAAGAAATAAATGACTAAAAAAACAACAACAGTCCGCCGGGGGGATTTCTTGAATTCAAACCTGTTCAAACACAGATTGAGTTTAAGATGTGTGATTATTTGTTAAACTATGTATAATGAAATGTAAAGACCTATGTGCTTTTAAATGGATAATTTATGTGTAATTTTATTGTATCTCAAGGTTTAATTAAATGTTTGCCTTGTGGCTAATCAGCTACAATTAATAACAGAAGCTTATATTCATGTCACTTATAAGGAATGTTGAAATTGTCTCCATGAGTATCTTGTTTATGGATGGCTGAGAACAACAGTCTAGCATACCAGATACTTGCTCAAAGTAACACTGAGGAAGCTAAAACAAAATCTCACAAATATACCATGCAACACTTGTATCACAATACATTATGTTTTAAAGGCTACTGTGAAGATAAATATAAGAAATTTTTATAATATATTTGTACAGCACTTTTCATTTTAAAGGTTTCAAAGTGCTAAGAAAAAGAGCTGCTTTGTACCTCTTATCCTTATTGGGGGAAAAGGAGCTTATATCTCATTGTTGAAGTATTCAGAGGAGAAGGAACTTTGTGCTGAAATTGGGCTGAAGCAAGATTCCACATCTGGCGTGGACTCTGACTTAGGCCCCAGAGCCACAGTAATTGAAGAGTGTGAGCTATAGTATTTTAGCAAAATAGAAAAAAAGGAAAGGGTACGGGCTAGTGGTGAAAGACATTAAATGTCTCTGAAAATATTGTGGGATGATGACTGGTTATTATATTCCTACAAACTGTTCTGCCGAGTTCTGTTTCACACAAGCTGCATGAGGTTTCATAATGCTGCAAGTGTTTTTGATGCTCAGCAGGTAAACATTTAAAATGTAAATAACTGACTACTAAAAGCTGTTCCCCAAACTTAATATACTACATAATACCATAGGCATCTACAAAATTCATGCCAACGAAGGCAGTCCTTGCCTGTCACTGATTACATTCTGGAAGTTGGTCAGAGAGAGGATTCCAAATCACTTGAGGTGCACAAGACACCTCTTCTTTGTAGTTATTATTATATGTTGGGTTAAACCTCACTGAAACTGGTAGTGTAAAAGCTGCCCTTCATGTAGGATAAATGTAAGAAACAATAAGGGCCTCAAACCAGACATAGGCACATGTACTGGCCAAAACAAAGGCACATCTGAGTCTGCTCAGGAAAGAGAACTATGTGGGAGGAAGGTTTTTGCTGGATATTCTTGGGTAGAGAGGAGTGCATGTGTCCATGAGAGAGAGGAGAAAAACACCAGAGAAGTAGAGAGGGGAGATAGCAAGGAAGCACCAGACACAACCTACACAAGCACTTGGAGCCTAGCCCCGAGAAAAGCCTTAGAGACAGCCTTTTGGGCTTAAGGAGGCTTGGAGCTGTGAGCAAAGAAATTATCTCCTGTTGTTTAGATTCTTCCTATGTTCAGGAAAACAGTACATTCTTTGTAATTAGGCAGGATTGCATCCAAGATACACCAGACTCCACCAATTTGTCCTTCTAATCGAAACAATTTGCAAGGTTCAGAACTTTGGATCACTGCTCTGGCCAGAAAGGGGTAACATTATTTATTATTAGCATTTCAGTAGTGCCCAAAGGTCTCAATCAGGATTGGGTTCTCACTGTAAGTGATGTACAAATAAGACACAATCACTGCTCCAAATTGCTAACAGTCTAATTTAAAACAAGAGGTAGTAAGAGTTACAAACAGCAGGAGGGAATAGCAGAAGGAAGAAGAGGTTAACAATAATAAGAATATGTAGTTACCTAGGTGAGCTATATGCATAGGTTCATAGTTCCAAATCACTGGAAAATATTTATCCTTCAATATATAAATATTATTCATCTCCATTGGCCCTGTTCCTGCTTATTAATTTCTCTGATGTAAAATGATTTTTTTTCTGTGGATTAGTGCATTGTAACAAACAAAGAGAATTGTGTGAGAGAACTTGTGTGTCATCACTTGTTTAATATATTTTATAGTGTCTGTTTTGACTTTAAGGTCCTGGTTCCTACACAAGACCATGTTTTAAAAAAATCAATCTGAAATGCAGTGCAGTGCAATACATTTGGAGGAACACAAAAGATTGTACTACACTCATTTTTGCATTAGTTTAAATAATAAAAGACCTGTTTGTTTTTAATTCTTTAGAACACATCCAGAATGTTGGTTATTTATGTATTAAGTAATATAAATAATTTGTTCAGTTTTAATATAATTTATAGCTAAAAGTATAGTTTAAAGTAGAGTTATTCTGTGACAAACTAACATCATATAGTGAGAAAAATGAATCTTCGGGCATGTCTACACTTGCAAAGTTACAGCGTAGGCATATACAGCGCCACTCAGAGAGCACAGAAGGGAAACTGCTGTTGTGTGTTCACACTGACAGCTGCCTGCGCACTGGCATGTTCACACTTGCATTGGCATTCGTAGTGGTGCACTCTGGGCAGCTATCCCACAGAGCACCTCTTTCTCTTCTGCCGCGAAGACTTGTGAGAAGGGGGTTGTGAGGCATCCTGGATCCAGTCCCAATGCCCCATGCTGCATTGCTTTGCATCCTAGCAATCCCTGTGCTTCCATTAGCATTTGGCACCATCTTTCAATGGTTTGTGTACTGCATGCCCTGCCTCTTTCGGGTTTCAGGAATGGATCCCAAACTGCTGACCAATATGCTGCTCGCTCTGACCAACACGTCACGAGTGGCAGTGGAGTTATTCCTTAAACTACAAAGGCAAGAGGAGTGCGACATTGATCTCACCATGCGTAGTTGCTACGACACGAGATTGCTTGTGGTATTCATAGAAGTGCTGACTACAGTGGAACTCTGCTTTTGTGCTTGGGAAACAAGCACTGAATGGTGGGATCAAATCATGATGCACGTCTGGGATGACGAGCAGTGGCTGCAGAACTTTAACATGAGAAAAGCCACATTTGTGGGACTGTGTGATGAGCTCACCCCAGCCCTGCAATGCAAGGACAGGAGAATGAGAGCTGGAGAAGTGTGTGGCGATAGCACTGTGGAAGCTTGCTACTCCAGACTGCTACTGATCAGTTGCTAACCAAGATTTCCTCCTCCTGGCTCGGTCCACTCTCAACTGGCATATGAGCCAATGAAGTATCCACAGCGGCCTTCACAGTGGAAGTGGGGTCGTCACTGAGTATCGCGTCCAGCTCTTTGTAGAAGTGGCAGCTCGTGAGCGCAGCATCGGAGTGACGGTTTGCCTCCCGCGCCTTGTGGTAGGTGTTCCACAGCTCCTTTACTTTTACCCTTCACTGCAATGTGTCCCAGTCATGGCCCCTTTCTATCATGCATTGTGAAATCTGTCCATAGGCATCATAATTCCTACAGCTGGAGTGCAGCTGGCACTGCACAGCTTCCTCTCTCCAAATGCTGAAGAGGTCCAGCAGCTTGGCATTGCTTCAAGCGGGGGATCGCCTGGTGTGTGGAGCAGTGATGGCCACCTGGAAAGATGCACTGAGACCCTGCATGCATCACTGAGAAAATAGGAAGGGGACTTTCAAATCTGCAAAGGAATGTACGGGGTGGGGCTGATGGTTAGTAACCTAAGGGCAAGGCAGTACAGTTCAAACCGATGACCACAGAGGTGAGACCGGGCATTGTGGGACACCTCCCAGAGGCCAGTCGCAACACTGTAATCACCACAGTTTCTACACATCTTGGAGGCCAATCACAGCACTGTAGCCTTGGCACAGAAAGCTTTACATCTCGGGAGTTACAGTGCTCAAAGTTGCTTTAGTGTGCAGAAATGATGCCAGTGTAGTTGGGACCTTTGAGAATGAGAGGTTTCAGAATAGCAACCGTGTTAGTCTGTATTCGCAAAAAGAAAAGGAGTATTTGTGGCACCTTAGAGGCTAACAAATTTGAGCATAAGTTTTCGTGAGCTACAGCTCACTTCATCGGATGCATCCGATGCTCATGAAAGAAAGATAACACTCACTCTTCTGGGAAGAGACATCTGACTATACAAATTCACTATTCTTTTGTATCCTTTAGCAAACTGCACCTTTGTGGACTTCTAATTTCTTAACATTTTATTTAGCCTTTTCTGCATAATTCATTTTGCTAACCTGGATGTCATATGGATTTTGAAATAGCAATGAAATGGACCAAGCATTGACCAGCTGCATCAGTGATGCTGAGTGATAAACTTTTATAAGTAAATTTTTCCTGATAAACTTTTAATGTTAAAAGTCGCTGAAGCAGATAAGGTGATCACATTAGAAATGTTTTAGTAAGTCAACATCTATATGACACACATATAAATCTATATGTAATACATACAAATTCACCCATACATGGGTGCACACACATAGACCACATATATAAAGATGCTATCAACAGGATAAATTGTGGAGTCTTGTGATAAATTGCAGAGCTATGTGATTCATATATTTATCATGCACCGTTGACTATTTTATAGCCCTCTTGCCCACTAATCCATTTCTACCTGACTTATTCTGAAAATCTAATTCTCTGGGCAGCTTCAATCACTCATCATTTTCTTTAAATCAGCCTCCCAGAGAAAAGTTTCCTCCTCCTTTTCTTCTGTTTACAAGACCAATCCTCAGTGCAGAACTGAATGTTGCCTGCACTGAGGACTGGTCTTATAAACAGAAAAATGTCAGTTTTAAATACTGGTATCTTTCACCCATACAGGGCTAAAAACAAAAGCTTTATACCAACTGGAGAGATTCCCAGCTTCCCAATGAAGACCAGTACTCATTTTACCCTGAAAGGATCCCAGACATTCAACGAGTTCTAAAAATCCCATTTTTATGCTCCCAAAGTCATATTTAGGTACCTAATTTTTGACCTGATTTTTTCAATGAGAACAGAAAATCAGGTCCTTGACGTGGGATCCCTAAACTGCACTCCTATTTTTAAAGTCTCGTCCATTGGTTTCAAAATTGTGACTTTTTTTTTTAGGTATTTTAGGTTATTTTAGAAGTGTTTATGGCTCCTTCTGAGACTCATATATTTGGACTTATGATAATGAAGGTGTCTGGCTTTACAAGTTGAGGGCTACAAAAATATCCCAATGAATATTTTAAAAACTCTCTAAAATATTTCTAGAGTTGTTTATCTGTAAACATAAGTAGTAGTATATATCAAATATAGAATGGTGTGGTATGCGATGGTGTGGCGGGGGCGGTGCCCCACCCACTGAAAAAAAGGGCTAATCCAGGCAGAGAGGCTGCGCAGACTCACAGCCAAACAGAGAAGGCCTGGGGAGAGCCAATCAGGGCAGGGGAGATGCAGCCAATCAGGGCCAGGATAGGCCCTATATAAAGACTGGCTAGCAAAGAACAGGGAAGTCTCTGCCTGACTGGTAAGGGAGATGGACTGGTTCCTGAGCAGAAAGGTAGCACCTTGGATGGAGCAGTGCTGGAGAAGGGCAGAAGGAGCTGGGGAGCTCCAGCCAAGGAAAACCCCAGGTTGCAGGCCTTGCTACAAAGGGCTGAGCAGGTGCACAGGGCCAAAGGGGAAGCGGCCCAGGGACGATAGTTTGACAAGGGGAGAGAAGGAGGGTAGAGAGGCTGCTGCTAGAGGGCCCCTGAGTCAGGACCCAGAGTAGCAGGTGGGCCTGGGTCCCCCCCTTGTACTACACCTGGCTGAGGAGGAGTGTGGCCTGATACAGGCTGTGGCTGGCCCCGCAACAGAGGGGCTAGACTTTGAGGCTGCAGTTAGCCACTAGAGCTGGTGTAGATCAAAGACTACTGATTACACCAAACCCCCGGAAGGGGGTGAGACTGGAGCAGTGGGCACTGTTGGAGGGCAGTGTCCTGAAGAGGATGCTGCCAAGTGGGAAGCAACATGGGTCCCCAAAGCAGTAGAGCAGATAAAGGGCAAGGCACCATGTGCTAGAGGTGCTCCATGACTGGACAGAGCTAATTTCCAGGACAGCCAGCGGTGGTGAGTCTTGACCCCGTCACATATGGTATGAAGGTTTTATCAGCATGAGTTTTGGATGGCTATATTACTCATGAGTAATGGAGCCACAAGTGAGTTAAGCAGGTCAAGTAAGTGCTAATAATATTTCCATTACCATTCCACTACCTCGTGTGTATGTGACATGGGTTATAGAAAAACTACTTTGGAAATGCCTGAGAGTTTTTGAAAAATGTATTGGGATGACTTAGTTACCATGAATTCAACTACGTAGTGCTCAAAGGGAGAGAAAAATTATAATGAATCTATTTAGAATACCTCAAAGAATTACTTCTAAAAGCCACACTTTGAAGTGCAATATCTCAGATTGTTTGGGTCTTTTTTCCCAAAAGATGTATCCTTTAATTTCACTATAGTTATCCATTTTTAAATCATGATAAATAGTCTTCAGAAATAGAGATAAGCATTTACTGAAATTTTATTTTCTCTGGTTATCTTCTTTCCTATAACAAACTGTGAGCATGGGTGCTGGGGGGTGCTACTGCACCCCCGGCTTGAAGTGGTTTCCATCATATACAGAGTTTGTAGTTTGGTTCAAAGGCTCTCAGCAACCACTACATAAATATTGTTCTAGCACCCCGCCCCATGAGGTGGGTGTTTAGGGCTAGATTGTTTACAAGCTTTCACTCACATGAGTAGTTCCATTGAAGTCAAGGGAAAAACTTGTGTGAATAAGTGGTCACCAGCCTGTGTAAGACTAGCCTAACATGGCCCCAATTTTCTTTGTTTTACATTATAGTGGTTTAACTGGCATAAACAGAAGGAATAGGAAAGCTGATAAAACAGAATCTTAAGGTGTCTAATCCTTTTGCCCTAATACTGTTTTGGAAGACTTCCATCTAAACAAGTATTGATATGGTGAGATGAAATATGACAAGGAGTGAAAAGCTGAACTAAAGGTTTTGGAGGCTTGACTTCTCTCTCAAATATTTGGCTCTTCCTTCAGCCTATCATGCCAGCAGTGGGACTTGACACTGATGAGGTATATTGAAGCATAATATGTATATAATGAACAGCAAGACTAGAGATCCAGACAGTGGTTTCCACACTGTAGGTTTTTGATCTTCATCTGCTCTCTCCATCTCATCATTCAAACAGAAAGTTAAAAAAGGAGAGACATGATGTAGACACATTGGTTGGTTGAACATAATGCAAGCGCCACATTAGAAGAGTAGAAATCTTTAATCAGCGAGATGCTGCTTATACAAATCCAGATATGTATTCACAAAAAATTGCAATAAAAGAAAAAATCAGATACAAACCAGCAAGGTGAGTGTAAGCACCACATTTGTCTTTCAAATTAAAAATAACTTATTGTAGAAGAAATGTTTAAATTCAAGTTACACTTTACTGCTGTCAAAAAAAATAATCATTTGGGTACATCAGAAGTTCACAGCCATTTCTGATGGAGCCCTCCTTGAGGTGGACTGGAAGACTGGGGCCACCTAACTTGGCAAAATGGCTAATTACCTTTTTGAGAAGTCCTTCCATTTGTGAAATCTATTTTTTTTCCATTCCATTTGCTGCTTGAAGTGCTACCTTCATGCTGCATCTGGCCTTAGGACTGATTCAGCAAGTTGCTCAGCACTCTCAGCTCCCACTGAAGTCATTGGTTTTTGAGGCTGTTTAGTATCTTGCAGGACTGAATCCCTTACTGGCAGTTTTGTCCACAAACTCTTCCACATTTCTAATGGAAACAGAGGGGCAACAGCATGTACCTGGTGACTTTTTGAGTCTCTTGTTTCATGTACTGCATGCTGGGTAAGAATATGAGTGCTCCACATTTCTCTTTATTAATCAAACTATTTACAGATGTGCTAAAACTGCAACTAGCATTCAAACCAGATGCACATAGACTGGCTTCCTAGTTCCTCCTGCAAACAAATTTTCCTGCTGCAAACTGTGTTCCTCCCTCCAAGTGCCATGCAAGTTGCCAAAACACTAAACGGGAGTTTTGAACATTGTGCACAGGGAGGGGGCTGTTTGTGTGACTGATACCTAATTCTGGCTGGAAAAACAAATGTTGTGGAAACTTGTGAACTCTCCCCTCTGCTGTCACCACTTGATTCAAATGGAAGTTTTTTGTCTTAAGTATATTTTAACTTCCCAAAATAAAAACTTGGTGGGGAAGAGATGTAGGAAAGGGGTGTGTGTGTGTGTTCAAAAAAATTACTGAAAGAAAATCCATTCTGTGAAATGATAGGTCTGTAATAGTTGTAAAGGAAAGCTAATATCCTGAATATGGAATTCAGGTAAAAAGATTGAATGCAAAACACTTTAAATGTTTCTGGAAAGTGACTCTTTACTTTTCTATGTTTCTGTACATTTTATTTAGTGTCAAGAAGCATTATTGCTGCCACAGTCACTCTGGGCATGATGTGCATTTCATCAATGGACTGACTATTCATCTGTAACTTACCATCATTCCAGACAGCATTCCAGTTGTAGTCAGTGGCTTCTGAATGAAATGATGGCTGAGTGTTTTGCTAACTGTCTTGGAGGGGTGAATCCCTTCTTACAAGGCAAAGCATACAGTAATATGCTTACAGCTATGCAGTCACTCTGGTGATGACTGGCAGCTGTGACTCTGAGAGACTTTAACAGCTGACAGAACATCTATAATGGGGCTGCCATAATTTTTAATATCTATAAGAAAGTTACTACAGATACTGGTTGTTATGCACTTTAAAGCCTAAAAGCTTTCCTCCTCTCCAAGTTTTAAACAATCATAACTAATAATGATGATAAAGTATGCTCCTGTCTACTTTTCTATTAAATTAGAAGCATCACTCAAAGTAGCCAAATGTAAGGCTCTGATCAGTCCTCACTATTGCATTTGCAGACAAGACACATTAACATCCATATTGTCTGCTTACACAAAATATGTGGGCACATATTAAAAGGTATGTAAATGACTGCACATATATACCAAAATACTGTAAATTTTTCATGTCCAGATTAGGTATTAAGCATGCAAATAGCTGGACACCATATTTTTGCTCATGCAAATGAATTTGAAAATTTGGCCTTATGTGTTTTATAGGTACCTTATGTGTAAAGTTTAGCAAAGTAAAAACTACCTCAATCAACAGTAGTAAAATCCAAGCAAACAGAACCCCTCCAATTCACATCAACATTTACAGGATTGGTCCCATAATTTCCACTGAAAGGAACGGGAGCAGAACTGAGCCCAAACCTATCCACACACAAAATGTTAATCACTTTGAAATAATTTGTGTTCAGACTTTGCAAAAATGAATTCTTCTTCAGAGTGAATCCAACAATTTTCAGGCCAAACAAATTTCCAAGCCAGTTACAAGGATGCTAAAATACAGCTTTTTAATGGAAGCTGGTTTCATCCTTCACTACGGAAAGGCTACTGTCTCTCCTTATTACTACACAGATACAGACTGGCTTTGATTCTGTATGTTAAAGACATGCCTCCTTTAAGTTACATATTGTTTGGATTGAGGGATCCTTTGAACTTCTAAAATATCTCCATAAGACGTTTTTTTCTTGCTAGTCTTCCAAGTAAAACGACTTCTAAATGTTTAATGCAGGAGACCCTAACATGGAGTGAAATCATTGCTTGTTCAGTGCTTAGCTCAATTTCTCCCCCCCCTCCCCCCCAAATGTTGCCAATAAATGTCAGGCTGCCGTTTGAATCTTTTCCAGTTCTCACAAATTTTCTTTGTAACTGAGTAGATGTGAAGGCCTCAAGCTCTTGTTTTTTCATGTAAGTTCTCCTCTGACATGCTGTACAGGTAATAGTCCATCTCTTTTACAAACAACTTTAGTGTCTGCCTGAAAGAGCATTGTCAGCATTGACAGGCTAAAAGTCTTACATATCAATTTGGTTAGAAGAAAAAAAAAATACGTAAAACAGACTGAGGGAAAAAACAAACTGAGGATGCCACATTTATTTGGGATCATAGACACAAGCGCGCACATTACATGTAACCCATCCCTCTGGCAAACTAGTGGCAGTCTAGCAGCTTTGTTTGTTTTTTGGTCACCCATTTTATCAGCTTGGATTTTTTTTTAAACATTGGTGTTGTATCCTTCATTGTGGAGAGCTGATAGTATTTCTCCTACAGGAAGATATCTGTGTATGAAAAGTGCAAAATACAATTCAGCGTGGTGGGATTAATCAAGTAGATATTGGCTTAGATTCTCCATTGTGCAGCACAAAGTGGCCTGTATAGGAAGAATCTCTGTTGGCATAAAGCTGGCAGACAGTACACATTTGCCTCGTATATATGTCTGCCCTGCCACCTGACATAAGATGGCACCAAGAAGGAGTATGGCAGAGCTGAACTCCAGTACACCTGATCCTCTGATGGTATAAATACTCTTATGCCAGCAGTTTAAAATAGAGCAGGATCCTTCTATGTTTAAGTGAAATCTGAGCCAATGTCAAAAATGTTCTGAGTTTATAAAAACAAAACACACAAAGATTGACAATACTGAGGCGCTTGAATCAGCTCAGTTTTGAAGGAAAAGGTTCATTTAAAAATAAAGACTTCATTTCACATACATCTCAAGCACAAAACAGTATGCATCATGTCTCATGAAAACTGGTGTTTCTAACAATTTTCTGTTCCAAAACATTTATTTATATGACAAACAATTTATAAATCTATATTGACCCTTTTAGTTTTACGGTTTGCTGGGACAAGGTTTTGTCTTAGTTAGTTCTGAACCACCACCCCTCTCTCCAACCCCAAAGAAATCAACCTTTTCTAAACAGTATGTAACATATTTAAATCTCTACATTGACCAAGTCACAATATTCCTCCACTCCATTTAGCCTAGTGCATGTAAACAGATATTCTTCAGAGCAATTAAACCTATCCTGCAAAATTGCTGATCATTTCATAAAACCAGCAATTTAAATTTATACAAAGACTTTTGGTAAAACATCTAATAACAATCATTATTAAAACTATGTATTATGATAGTACCTAAAGGCCCCCACTGAGACTATATCCCCACTGTGCTACACACTGTACATACACCTAATAAGCTTTTGGGGCCACGATTTGTTTCTCATGTCAATAGATGTGAGGACAAATGCTGCGAGGGAAAGAGGACAGATTAGTGGCAGATCTGGGAATTGCACCCACATCTTTGAAGTTCCAGTCCAGGGTCCTGTCCACTCAGTCACACTACTTGCAATAATTCTGTGAAGCCTTTGGTGCTGCAGTTTTATAATAGAAGAATCATAAAAGATTAGGGTTGGAAGAGACCTCAGAAGGTCATCTAGTCCAACCCCCTGCTCAAAGCAGGACCAACATCAACTAAATCATCCCAGCCAGGGCTTTGTCAAGCCAGGCCTTAAAAACCTCTAAGGAGGGAGATTCCACCACCTCCCTAGTTAACCCATTCCAGTGTGTCACCATACTCCTAGTGAAATAGTGTTCCTAATATCCAACCTAAACCTCCCCCACTACAACTTGAGACCATTGCTCCTTGTTCTGTCATCTGCCACCACTGAGAACAGCTGAGCTCCATCCTCTTTAGAACCCCCTTCAGATAGTTGAAGGCTGATATTAACCCCCCATCCCACTCTTCTCTTCTGCAGACTAAATAAGCCCAGTTCCCTCAGCCTCTCCTCATAAGTCACATGCCCCAACCCCCAGATCACTTTGTCCACTCCAATTTGTCCACATCCTTTCTATAGTGGGGGGCCCAAAACTGGACACAATACTCCAGATGTGGCCTCACCAGTGCTGAATAGAGGGGAATGATCACTTCCCTCAACCTGCTGGCAATGCTTCTACTAATGCAGGCCAATATGCCATTAGACTTCTCGGCAACCAGGGCACACTGCTGACTCAGATCCAGCTTCTCATCCACTGTAATCCCCAGGTCCTTTTCTGCAGAACTGCTGCTTAGCCAGTCGGTCCCCAGCCTGTAGCAGTCCATGGGATTCTTCCTTCCTAAGTGCAGGACTCTGCACTTGTCCTTGTTGAACCTCATCAGATTTCTTTTGGCCCAATCCTCCAATTTGTCTAGGTCACTCTGGACCCTATCCCTCCCCTCCAGCATATCTACCTCTCCCCCCATTTTAGTCTCATCTGTGAACTTGCTGAGTGTGCAATCTATCCCATCATCCAGTTCATTAATAAAGATGTTGAACAAAACCAGCCCCAGGACCAACCTCTGCAGCACTCTGCTTGTTACCGGCTGCCAACTAGACAGCGAGCTGTTGATCACTAGCTGTTGAGCCCGACAATTTAGCCAGCTTTCTATCCACCTTATAGTCCATTCATCCAATCCATACTTTTTTTTAACTTGCTGGCAAGAATACCGTGGGAGACGTATCAAAAGCTTTGCTAAAGTCAAGATATATCAGATTCACTGCTTTTCCCCATGTGCACAGAGCCAGTTATCTCATCATAGAAGGCAATCAGGTTGGTCAGGCATGATTTGTTGAATCCGTGTTGACTGTTCCTGATCACCTTCCTCTCCTCCAAGTGCTTCAAAATGGTTTCCTTGAGGACCTGCTCCATGATTTTTCCAGGAACTGAGGTGAGGCTGACCAGTCTGTAGTTTCCCAGGTTCTCCTTCTTCCCTTTTTTAAAGATGGCCAGGAGACAAGTTACAAGGGAGCATTTTCTAAATCCAAGAATAAATAACTTTAAGGCTCTGATCCTGATTCAGGCTCTGCATGGCTATATCTTTTATTTTCAGTGGGGTTCTGTGTGGGAACAGTTCTCCACCTCTTTGGAGCAGGGATTCTCTCTACATGTGTTTTAACACCTAGCAAATGGCATGCTGATCCTCACTTGAGCCTCTAGGCCCTTCTGTGTTATATTTATTAATAATAACTACTAACAATAGGGAAGTGTCCTAGCAAAGATCAGCATCCTCTTCGTGTCATTTTTAGATTTTGTTTTCCCAGAGCTTTACGGGATGAAATATTTTATTTTTTGTGGTGGCATTAGACTGAAATTTCAAAAGATAACAGGGAAATTTCTACTATGACAAAGTCCATTGAACAGAACATATCTTGGATGTTGGATTGTATTGGTCACAGTGCTCCCTATTCCAGTTTGCCTCTGGTTCTCTTGACATGGAATACAGTAGCATTGCTCCCTATAAATGTGGGCTTCTCTTTTGCTTTTCATCCCAGCTAACCTGGGGTATTATGTGAGACCTTTCCCTATCAGCTGGTATTCTTGGGATTCATTTATTCCTAACTAGGAATTAGTTTCTATACTTGCCCTTTATTTCCATCTTCACACTTTTATTTCACATCTCAATCCCTGCTAGCTTGTGTTAGAACTAAACATGGTTTTCCCAGTTAATTCTTTAATTTCAGTGAAAGGAACAAACGCATTATTCTGATTCCAATTCTTCCTTCTCAAATACCCCATCAATTCAATTCTCTCTCTTCAACTGTAATTTCTGTATTTTATAATTCCACTATTACAAGCACTTGCTATGTTTTCCCCACAATCTAAGAAGCTTTCATCAAGTTACAGTAGCTTCCATTTAATAGCAACCTGTATAGTAACAACTTCCAGTTCCTAGGAACATTTTGTTGGCAAACAATTCTGCCTTGTTGACTTTAATAATGAGATTCAGCTATTGGCAACAATATACAGCTTAAGAACACTTTTTGTAAGAAAGGCCCCAGCTGCAGGCAGGTTTGCGAGCCTGCTGCCAGGGAAGGAAGTACTGGGATGTGCCCAGACACTGGAGCTGCAGTACTCTCTCCAAGCTGTGCCCCACTGAGACATTGTACCCATGGAAGGAAGTGCTGGGGTGTGCTGAGTTGTGATCCCTGGATGGTGCGGGGAGAGATACTATGAAACTCTGTGAACCTGTAGCACCTCCACTCATCTTAGAAAGCCATAACATCTAGGTTGAAGCTTCCCTCCCACTGCTGCCCTGGCCACGTCAAGGTTGCAGGACTTCCTTCTCTGGCTGCGATCTTGCAACCCTGCCTTCCACTTATTGGCAACTGCCAGATAATGCAACATTTTGCTGGCAAACGAGGGGTTGATAATAAGTGGAATCTACTATATAATTAAATTTGGAAGGATTTGATTTTTGTCATAAATGTCAGTACACCTCAATTTCACTGTATGCACACAAACCAAGGAATAAATATTTTCATTGATGATTCAAATTGACAGGCAAAAATAAGAAAAATGCTGCTTGGGAACTTATTAGAATTCAGTTTAAGGCTATTTATTTTGTATATTTTGACATGTGATAATTTTTGTTTTAACAGTTATAAAACTTTACCTTTTTGAATCTCGAGCCTACTGTCATTAAATAATTATTTTAACCCTCCCCTCCATAATTTCCCACAACTGTGAAAATGTTAAATAGATAAAAAATTTAAAATAAACATTGACCTTTACCACTGAAATGATATAAACAAAGATCGAATTCTGCCAAGCTGAATTATATCTGCTCCATCACCACCACCGCATTATCAAAGGAAGAAGAGCAGCTAAATGCAATGTAGGCCTCTGCTTGTGCTTTGAAGCAGGATTTCCCTAAAGTTGGCATGCATTGGAGGCTATTTCAGCCACCTTTGTCTTTTAATACAGAAGTATATCCAGTAAAATCCAATGAAGAGTGGATGACTGCGCTGATCAAGATGCAGCATTCCACACTGAGGCTTGTTACTGAGCACTGTATTTTTGTATCAGAGCAACCATATTGGAGAACTCTGTTTTGCATTGGGCCACCTTTTGGCAAATGATGATACAAAGCCTCTTGCAATGACTGATAAATGATTTGCTATTATATTTATACCTCATCTAGACAGGTAAGACTAAGGAGGGAATTCCTTTTATCAAGGATGCCTGGAAGGTGCTTTGGTCAACCTTCTCTAAACCAAAGCCATTTCACTGTGTCCAGTCAACAATCCATCCCTTCATGAGGTTTAGTTTAGGAACAACAAATTTTAACAAGATAAAAGTTCAGCTCCAGGCTTCTCCCCAAACTTGGGTTCTCTGAGGCTTCCGATCCCAGGACTGCTCAGCGTATACCTTAGATCCACTCCCTCCAGACAGCCACTCCCACCTTGCTTACATTAAACTGGAACTGGGACAAAGAGTAATTTGCCTTAGAGTCAGCAGAACTGTTTTATCCCTTTACTAGCAGGATCAATGCCTACTAAAGCAGGAAATGGAGATTTCAGCCTATTACAAAGGGACAATGAGAGACCACTATTCTTGTATGATGCCAATATTACAATAGGAATTTAGTCTTTACTGCAAATTTGCATCCCTTGAAGCTCTGTGCTCATCTCTTCTCTTTTCAGTTAAACCCTGCATAATCTAATCTGGGTGGTTTCTCCCCCTTAAAGCTTGCATCTTCAAGTGTTTATCCAATACTCTTTCTCAGTGGAAAAACTGAATTTATGTTCCCCCATTCAAACTCCAGCTGCCTTCACCTCCTCTATTATTGCTGAAAAATCCACTATTTTCCTCAGTCTGAAGTTTTGTAACCATGATGTCAGGTTCTTCTCTAGCAGCTTTGAATCCAACATTTTCCTTTCCAAAACTTTTAGAATTTGGCTCATCAGCTTTGCTATTTGGTTTCTCTTCCCCCATGGAATAGCACCAGTGCCTGCCTTGGCGGCTGCTGCTTCTTACGCCTCAAAACAACAGCAATAAAACTGACATAACTGGCTTTTTCACTCCTGCCTAAGGAGTCCAATTAGCAGCCATGGAGCTTAATCCCAGTTAATTTCACTCTGGGGCTGAAGCAGCCAGAAAAAAAATAGGAGCAACTGTTTTGGTGCTGTCTGCCTGCAGACTTCGAAAGGTAGAACAACACTATCACCGGGTTGGCCTCATTTCAGCTAGGGATGGTTGTGTGGTGAGGATAAGGGAAAGAAATTTTATTTATTTTTTTCCCCAGTGGAAGTCCAGATTTTGGAGAGGCTCCCACTGTGGAGACAGGCCATGAAGGAGGTATAACACTGACATCAGCTCTCCACGCTAAGATTGCAGTCCCTCTGTGTGCAACTGCCATACACCTGGGGTTGCCAAACCTCCAGGATTGCCCTGGAGTCACCAGGAATTAAAGATTAATTATGTCATGTGATAAAACCTCCAGGAATTCAGCCAACCAAAACTGGCAACCCTATATACACCTATCATCATGATTAACATTGAGGGCCCCCAGGTGGCTTCTGCCCCAGCAGGGAGTCAGGGCCCCAAGGATGAGATGGGGTGCCTGAGACTGCATTGCCAGTATAGTTACAAATTGCTTTCAGAACAATTTGCTACTGGTAGCATCTACACACATCTAAGTATGTTTTGCTTCCCTGCCACAATTTGCTATGCCATATCTTTCCCCATTGACAGGTCCTATGGCAGCAAGCTTTACTCCCTGTCAGAATTTGCTCCCCTGCTCTTTCCCACTCTGCTCGTCCTTGCAATGTCAGTTTTGATTTAAATTTGCTTTAACTCTGCCCCCTGGGGCTGGCAATAGCCACTGGGGATGGTTCAATAAGTGTTACTATAAGTAGACCTGAGGAGGGATTAAGATTATACTGTTGGTTGTGTGTTGTACCGACCTGAACTCAAGTATTTAGCTGCATGCACTCCGACTGCCATTGTCTGTGTTCAGTGTAGCTGTACTGAATGGTGGAGGGATTAGTTGGAGCAGGTTGGCAGAATTGTCAAGGCAGTGGTTCTCAACCAGGGGTACATAGAGGTCTTCCAGGGGATACAACAACTCATCTAGATATTTGCCTACTTTTTACAACAGGATACATAAAACGCACTAGAGAAGTCAGTGCAAACTAAAATGTCATACGACTTGTTTATATTGCTCTATATATACTGAAATGTAAGTACAATTGATTTATTTTATAATTGTATGATAAAGAGTACACAATATTTCAGTAATAATTTGCTGTGATCCTTTTTGTATTTTTAGATCTGATTTTGTAAACAAGTAATTTTTATGTAAGATAAAACTTGGGGGTACACAAGACAAATCAGGCTCCTGAAAGGAGTACAGTAGTCTGGAAAGATTGAGAGCTATTGCCTTAAGGGATCAATTATCCCTCCTTTCAGTGCTGAGTCTATAGGCTGTGTCAGCAGGGGTGCACAAGGACATCATTATCTTGCCATGAGAATTGTTACCAGTCAGGTGGTAAACATGGTAGTTATCACTGGGGCTGAGGGATAAGTGAAGACAATGTCTCAGAAGCAATCCTCTGAGCAAGGGTAAATAGGAGATTAGTGTAGAGTAGGCTCAGTTTTGAGTGGAGACCAGGTGTAGGCAGCTCCTCTTTGCCATAAATTGGACCTAAATTTTTGCTTGAGCAAAAAAGTTATTTTGTTATACAGTACCCATGTGCTCTGTTCCCAAAGTGCTCTGTAGCATCTGTAAGGGTAGAATGCCACCATGTACCTTACTGGTTTGTTGATCAAAGCTCAAAGAGAGATGATGAGCTAAGGTTGCATTGCATGGGTTGTGTGTACATTACCCTTGTATTTCTTGGTTTTCAGAGACTTAAGTTTAGCTACTCCGCACATTCCAGAAGGGCAGAAGGCATCACTAGGCAAGCTTAACTCTGCCTTAATTAAGTTTTTGGGCAGTAAACTACCCTGTGTCTTGGTGTTTGTGTGTGTGTGTTTTTAATAATCAATTTGTTCAAACATGAAGGAGAATAAGATAAGTAAAAGCCAGCATCGGTTTGTCAAGAACAAATTGTACTAACCCAACCTCACTTCCTTCTTTGACAGGATAACCAGCCCAGTGGATTGGGGGCGGGGGATTAGTTGGCAGGCTATACCTGGACTTTAGAGAGGTTTTTGGCACATTCTTATAAGCAAATGAGGGAAACAGGGCCTAGATGCCATTACTATAAGGTGAGCGCAAAACTTGTTGAAAGACCATTCTCAAAGACAATGAGGAGTCCTGTGGCACCTTAGAGGCTAACAAATTTATTTGGGCATAAGCATGGAGTTTTATCCCACAAAAGCTTATGCCTAAATAAATTTGTTAGCCTCTAAGGTGCCACAAGTACCCCTTGTTGGTTTTGCTGATATAGACTAACGCTGCTACTACTCTGAAACCATTCTCAAAGAGTTTACTACTCAAATCATACATGCCAGAGCACAATGATATCCATGTGCACAATGATAACCAAAGTAGAGTATGTTCTGCGGACAATGAGTCATACAAATACTGCTTTAAAAACAAAAATAAAATGAACAGACTGAAACTCAATTTCTAGTGTATGACAGGAACTGGGAGTACATGTCCAGCCATCGGAGCAGCCCATCAGACAAATGCGTGAACTGTTCTGAGGCTCCATGCCGTCCTGTCACAGCTCTGTGCGTTGACCAGGTATTAGCTGCAACACCAGAAAAGTATGTACATGAAACTTGTTTAGCGTCTGTGTGCGCGCTCAGGGTTCAGAGACACCGGTCTCCTTTCGCAGCGGGAAGAAAAGGAGGACTTGTGGCACCTTGGAGACTAACACATTTGTTTGAGCATAAGCCTTCGCGAGCTAGGGCTCCCTTCATGGGATGCTGGGTACATCACTTCACAGAAGGAAGAGCAGCTCTGCCTAGGCACTGGGCCATGCTGCGGCTGCTGAGACGTTCCGTCCCGCCAGGAAACGCACCCCCTCGGCCACTGACACCCAATTTCTGCAACCACTGCCGCGGGCTCACTCCCCTTCCAGTGCCCCTGCCCCTCTCCTCCGCCTCGGCTGGCTGGCCCCGCCTCTACCCGGTTCGAGCCGCCTGCCCCGCCCCATCTGCCTCTCGCACCTGCGCAGGTCTATCCCCGCCCCCTTCACAGCGGCCAACAGATTGTGACGCCAACCAAGGGCAGAATCGAACGCCTCGGCCGAGGTTACTGCGCATGCTCCTATCGCTTCTCTCTCCGGCCCCTCCCCCCGCAGGCGCCGCCCCGGTTCGCATGGTAACGCCTCGGGGCGTCCTAGGACTCTCCTAGCTGCGGTAGGTGTAGCCACGCCGGCGGGTGAGCGGGGCCCGCGTGGGTTTCGCTCCCTACCCGGCTCAGTCACGCCGCGGGTGTTCGGCGCTAGAGGCGGGGCTGGTCGGGTGAGGCCCCGCTTGCCGGGCCCCTGGGGGGGGAGCGTTAATCCCTAACTGGGTTTCCGGTTTGCCCCCTCCCGGGGTGGTGCCGTGCGAGGTGGGGGAGGACAGCGGGGATACACCCAGCCCTTCGTGCGGGCGGGGGGATCTTGCTGCTCGGGGCAGATCGGCACAGCACCGGCGCTCGCAGGGCTCTCCACTGGGAGTAAGCTGGAGAGCGTGTCTGGCGCTGTACGTCGCAAAGAGGCGCAGAAGCCGCGGTGCGATTCGTGCTTGCAGGCTTGGGCGGTGTCAGGGCCCTTGCACTGAGCTGGAGGCTCCCTCCTGTGTGGTGTGCCACAAATGCTTTTCTTTTCGAAATATTATTTGCCCTGTTGCTATTGTAAGTGCAACACAATGATGTAGTTCCAGTCTCCTGGAGCCCAGTCCTGAGTGTGCTGGAAGAAGTGATTGAAAAGAACCCTGAGGGGAGCAGTAGGAGCACTGCTCACTCTACACTTATCAGTTCAAAATATTTCAGAGTAGCAGCCGTGTTAGTCTGTATTCGCAAAAAGAAAAGGAGTACTTGTGGCACCTTAGAGACTAACAAATTTATTAGAGCATAAGCTTTCGTGAGCTACAGCTCACTTCATCGGATGCATTTGGTGGAAAAAACAGAGGAGAGATTTATATACACACACAGAGAACATGAAACAATGGGTTTATCATACACACTGTAAGGAGAGTGATCACTTAAGATAAGCCATCACCAACAGCAGGGGGGGGAAGGAGGAAAACCTTTCATGGTGACAAGCTCCTTCCTTCCTCCTTCCTCCTTCCCCCCCCTGCTGTTGGTGATGGCTTATCTTAAGTGATCACTCTCCTTACAGTGTGTATGATAAACCCATTGTTTCATGTTCTCTGTGTGTGTGTATATAAATCTCTCCTCTGTTTTTTCCACCAAATGCATCCGATGAAGTGAGCTGTAGCTCACGAAAGCTTATGCTCTAATAAATTTGTTAGTCTCTAAGGTGCCACAAGTACTCCTTTTCAGTTCAAAATACTTTCCCTAGTTTCTTGCAAACTGGAGCATTTTTTAAAAAATAAATAAGCAAACAATTAAAAGAGTCTGCAGTTAAGTTACACAAAGAATAGTGTGTTCCCAGACAAATTTGCAGTTGGTTAATATAAGATTTCCTTTACCCTCCTCAAAGTTCATCAGATAGTTTAATTTGCAAAAATTGCAAGTGGCAAGAGTCCTCAATCCTCCACTGTATGACATGTTATACATTAAAATGATGCATCACATGGTGAATTCCTTTAACTGTGTTTTTTATCCATTATTCTTAAGATCTTTGTTTAATTCCCATCTCTCAAAGCCACTTCAGCCTTACCCTCCTATTCTGTTTTCAACCTTTTCTTACCTACATATCTTTGGTCATATTGCTGCTGATCTTTCTCTTTTCCTGTTTCCTGATGGCATGGTTAGTGAAGCAGCACCAGTTCTCAGGAAGGCCTTCTCTTCACTAGGGAATATTCAGAAAACATTGCAACTGGTGCTATCACTACTGGGATCCCTAATGTAGGAAAAGCTCTGGAGGGATCCAGCATTTTGAGCAGCTGAAAGTTGTAGCACAGGGGGAATTTCCCTTTAAAAGTCCATAACATAGACATGACTGAAAATGTTTTATTTCACACACTGTTCATGGATGTTGTTTCTTGAAGTCTTGATTCAGCACAGAGGGATGGAAGCGTCACACTTTGTTGGTGATCTTTTGTCAAGCTGACATTTTGTTACTCTTGAATATTTTATAAGTATCAATTTTATACAGTTAGTCATATAATAAATGGTTATACAGATATCTCTGTGACACCCATTCATGTAAGTGGATCATGGGGGAGGATCTGGGCCCATGCGAAGTTCCATTAATTTTTGACACGCTCATCATGAATTTAAGAGTTTGCCTGTGTGAATCAGGTTGCAGAGTCAGGGCTTTTGTATAGTACCATAAGCATTTATTGTTCCAGTGACAGGAAGGCTAATCAGTGACTGACCATCTCTCAGTATAGACCACTGCCAAACCGAACTCCCTTTCATAGAAAAACTTATTTGATCACAGACACAAATACAAATCTAGAATTTTTAAAAATTATATCCTTGACTGAAATTAATTACTATATGTTCTTTTATTGTTTTTTTTTTTAATGACATGGTGGTTTGAGATCTTTAGATGAAAAGTGTCATCGTATACTATAAAGCTGGGTGTTTGTATAATGTCTAGTTTTACTTGGGCTGAGAAATCCAATTGTAAATGTTATCAATAATATTCAATTCCTGTTAACCCCCACAGCCGCCTCAATGTAGTGCCCTACTGTATCTCTTTCCTTACTCTCCATTACCTTATTGATATGCTATTCTAAGAGATGAGGAACAAATATGCTTTTTAGAAACTTTAGCACAATATTTTTTGTCTGCTACTGCTCACTGTAGCAGCAATGAAATGGATTTTGCTTTTTCAGAAAGGCTAATTTTAAATAGGTTGTGCTACCTTTTGATTGATTGGTATCTATCTATCAACTACTCCTGACAAGTAACAGAAAATTTCCATTCAATAAATGTACCAAATAGCTAACTTTCTTTCCCCCTTTCCCCCCTGTTTCCCACCCCTATTAAAAGTTTGTGTCTTGGGGCCTGCCAGCAGGTCTTGCAATACCTACATTTAAATCAAAATTAAAAGTAAGGGTGCTCCTGCTGCTAATGTCTCAGATCACAAACATTGAAAATGAAGGAACTGGCAGCTGAAGCTTTAATGGTGGGAAGTGTAGGCTGAGTACTTGAGAGGAAAGAACACAGTAGCTCTATGTGACAAAAAAGTCCTGTTAATGTTTATGTACTTCAAAAAGACAAACTAGACTGCTCTGTATAGTTATGGGTTTTGTTCTCCATAAGTAAAAGCCTGTGTTTATGTAGCATTACTTATAGTTATAAAGTTAAGTGGTTTCTATTATTTATTTTGTAGGATAATACAATGCCTGCTGTTGCATCATTATTACACATTGCATGTTTTATCATTTCTGTATTTTACCTATCGATTTAATAAGATACTATTGACATTTGACAGCCCAGTAGACCCTTAAAAAAACCTGATTCTGATCTCAGTTACACCCATCTAAATCAGCAGTACCACAATGCAGTTACAAATGAGATCAGAATCAGTCCCAGGCATTATGTCCCAATCCAGTAACTCCAAAGACCCAATCCTGCAAAGACATATGCACATTAATCACAGGTGCAAGTCTTTGCAGCAGAGGGACCTAATTTTACATATTGTGTAACAAAAGGGGGAAAACAGGGAAAGACTGAGGAAGGATAAGGGTAAGTCATGGGTCACAGGAAAGACACTATTATTTTAAATTTTATGTGCATTATTTGTTTTAGTTCAGAATGAGTGCTTTGCCTCCTGTGCTGATACAGTGTCCAAAGGAACATCGCAGCCTTGTAGAGCAGATGGTTTGCCCTTCAATAAAACTTGCAAGGTATGTGTGTCTCATTGACTTTTGGAAGACTAACACTTTTGCTGTAAATAGCTTCAATCAGATATCTTAAAGAGAAGACAAATTATGGTTTGAGTAGTAGGGATATTTTTAAAAAGCAAAAGTTTTAAGACAAGAAAATCATCTATTAGCAAAATGACATGCACTTAATGAATAAAAGGCAATAGGAAGTGCAAACTCACTTGTCTTTTTATGATAGAACAATAAAATCCAAATGATCTTCTTGTCATCTAAAATATTATGTACTAAAAATGTCCATACTTGAATTGGCATCATCTAATCCACAAGGTTGCCTGCAGTTTCAGTAAAATTAAGTTCAATTGAAATGTCAAGATGCTGCTTAAAGATGGAAGAAAAGCTTTCAAACAATCAGTGAAGTATGTAAAGGCAGGAGAGATTAGTACCACCATTTTTCTTTGGCATTATGATAGATTTCAAAAGAGCTCTATTCATGGTATACACTTTCTCCTAAATTTTCATAAGAGTCCTTTCCTCTTAGTAGATGTTTACAAATTGGCATGAAAAAATTATCCAACACTTGATAGTTCAAGGACTAAACCTACTCACCAGGCTGAAATACACCAGTGCCTCAAATCATACTCCATACCAAGTCGTGTCTCCAGCTACTTGGTATGCCATTAGTTAGTTGCTCCTCACTGCTGGGTTTGAAGACCTAACCTCCCATTGATTGAGTACTGAGATCCCAATTAATGCTGCTTGCCACTCCAAATAAATCAGTTAATGTTGGGTCACAGTAAATTAATGCTAAGCAGCCCTGCTTAACCTCCCCCAAATCAATTTTATTTTAGTCCTAAACAGAGAGCTCTCTGCATTGAGAGATGCATCAAGGCTGAGGGTTTTTCTTCCTCCTGGACCAGGCTGCAGCATTTAGAGACTGAGAACAGGATGTACTGGGCTGAGGAGCAGAGATGCTCCAGCTGGCCTGAAGACCAGCAGTGGCAGGACTCCTGTCTGATTTAGCAGAGAGCTCTTGTATGGGACAGTCCTTGCAGAGATTTAGCAGAGAATTCTTTATGGGATAGGTGTGGGGAGTGGGAGGAGGAGGGATGGAAGCAGCCTCTTGCCATCCTAGCGACGGGCTCCTTGCTATTGCCACATCCTAGTAGACTACTCTGTTGGGATGGTGGCAGTGGAGCTCCGCATACACAGAATCCTCCGGGGTAGTAGGTGCCCTTGTTGGCAGAGTAATGTTGGGATGGTTTGTCCCCCTTAGAATTCCTTCTGAGGGAGGCAAACTCCCAGTTCCCTCTGTGCCAGAAGGTAGGAGTAGCAGCCCCTTCAGGGTATTTTAGTCCTAACATTAGCAGCTACTCTCCAGTCTAATGATAGCAGCAGTTTTGGAGCTGTCTCTGTGCAAGCTTCGAAAGATATCGCCACAGTCCGAGTGACACAGGAGCACACCTGCTATGGCCACTAGCATTGGGACTCCATAGCAGATCAGTTGGATGCCTCCATTGGCTTCTGTTCCTGAAGCCTCACCCCCAATTACTTCTCTTTCCTCCCTGCATCCCCGTTGAACCTTTGCTCACTGGTTCCAGCCATGCTCCCTTGCACCTCAGGCAGCCAGCTTCTTTCCCTATTCAAAACCTCCAACAAACTTATGCTATCCAGATCTGAAACAGGCAGAGGGGTGGGTGAAATGTTTAAAAGTTTAAGTACTTCAGTAGTTCACTTTAGCATGGTCTTCCGAGCCTCTGGCCACACACACTGAGACAACCTTTTAGTGCAATCCAGCCCAGTTCATGTCTTGCTGGATCTGGGGCAGAGAAATGGGGCTGGATCATTTACGCTGTGTAGCCCAGGCTTCCCTGAATCTCTCACTCCCCTCAGGCTTCCCTGAGCAACCCTTTCTTGCCATTTTCCCTTGAACATTCTTCCTTTCACTATGCCCATGCTCCCTTGGCATATACCTGCTCCCTCTGTGTCCCTGGCAAGGGTCCTTCAGAATCATACTAACATGGCTGGTAACTCTGACTTTGATTAATATAGCTTACCAATAGATAACCTTTGAGTAAAGTCTGTTACTATTAAGTATCAAAACAGTCCATGGTTGGTTTTATATGCCTTTGTGTGATATTTTTTTTTTTAAGAACTGGATATGGGTATATGGTAATTTTATTTTGGAAATTAAAGGGAATTTGTTATGGATGTAAGGAATCTGTTGGCATGTTTGAGTATTATGGTTGAGTGATAAATCATGGGAGTGTTAATGTTACAATAACTATTGATTTCTTTGATATTTTGTGTTTGCATTGAAATGTTGGGAAACTGACTCTAAGTTAACGGTTTTTTGGAAGTGGGAATAAGATAAGATTTAAATTGTATTTATTGCTCTTTATCTTCACGTGGTTCTGTTTTGTGTGAATGTTAGAAGGCTGATTTTTTTTTCTTTGTTTGTATGAATAAAGAATCTTTTCAGTAAAAGAAATTAGATAATTTTCCTCTATAAATTGAGGAGGCAAACAATTGTAAAACAGCTGCTTCAAAATGCTAGCAAGTATGGATTGGTCATCAGTAAGAAGATGACAACATTGATATTTTTTCTTTTAAATAAGAAATCAATTTAAAACTAAATAAAAATCAACTTAAAGGGAAAGAAGTTCTTTATAAAATTTATATTTATGAAATGTGATGAGTGATGGCAACGCTGAAGTAGGGCGCTGAAGCTGATTGGTAAAACAAGTGACAACTTCTGGAAGAAAAAGGATAGTGATTCTTACCCATTTCACCTCCACCCCATCTCTCAATTATGACAAAATGACATTTCCAAATAAGTACACATGACACCTCGAAAGACTTATCTTATAAGATGCAGCCAGATAATTTTCACATTCATAATTTTTGTTCCTTTCAATTCTGATTGTTTAGAACACCCTGGTTAGAGCTTTATCCTTTTCCTATTTGATAGTAATTGAACTGACTCTTGTGGCTTTTATGGTGAATAAGCTAATATGATTCTTCTGTCTTTTCTTTCTTGTTTGTGCACAAACATCATTGATGGTGTCAGCACAGGTCTAAGAGAAGTGTTTATTTTTCCCAGTAGCTTGAATTCTTTATGATGGATATCTTTCTTGGCAGCCCCTTTAATACAGCACAAAACATTGCAGGTCTTTTGTAAACAGTAGCTGAGCTGTGAGGTGTGTGTTTGTTCAATTCTTGGCTATACTTAATTTTTTTTAAAACTCTGGAGCACATTTCCCGCCCCTTCCCCCCCATCAGATTAGATAATTTTAAATCTGGACTACATGACAAGTGCGACTTTAAGCTTTGTGATTCATCTTTGCTGTCTACAGAGTGTAGTGTTTAAAAAAAAAATAAAGATTCCCAAGAAGCAGAGGTGAGACAACAGACTTTCCATCCATCTCACTGGAGATTATATTTAAATGGTGATCTAAATTAAATGTTGGTTAGATAATTGTGATTGTTGAACATTGCCACTCTAGATATTTTCTGCCTTTTCTTTGTATTTGGAATGCCCGAGGGAGCAGGAGGGTTCCTTTTGCAGACCTCCTGAAGTGCATAGTTTCAGGGCATTTTGGTGGTGTCTAGCTAAAGAGTTTTTGTTTTTAATTTCATAGTCATATACTATTTTTCAAATATATCTACATTCTTGGCTAAACAAGTAGTATCGTGTAATACATTTTTTACATTATTGCACACTATTTGTATTGTCCTAATGGTCCATAATATTTTCATTGATTTAGGTTCGTAGGCTTAGTCTGCAGACTTTGATTTGGATTGTAATTTAGACTATAATTTGATTATTATGATACATTTTTTTTTCTTTCTAAGATGTGTATTTTCATGTAACCAGTAGTGCGTTCTATGTGCATGGCCTTAGGTGCAATTGAGGAATGAGATAGATAGTGTACTATAAGGCTAATGTACCTTAAGTGCAGTTAAGGCAGCAATAGTTAAGTATGAGATGAATTTAAGTATGAATTTAAGTATATGGCAGCAAATTTTTCATTTTTTTTTTGTTTTCGTTTTTCTTTCCTACTTCATAGGGTTGCTAACTTTCTATCACACAAAACTGAACACCCTAGCCCCGCCCTTCCCTGAGGCCCCACCCCTGCCCTGCCCCTTCCCCCAAGGCCACACCCCTGCTCAGTACACTTCCCCTCCCTTGGTGGCTCTCTCTCACCCTCATTTACTTTCACTGGGCTGGGGCAGGGGTTGGGGTGTGGGAGGGGGTGAGCGCTGTAACTGAGAGTGTGGGCTCCAGTGTGGGGCCAGAAATGAGGGGTTCAGGTTGCAGGAGGGGGGCTCCAGGCTAGGGCAGGCGTTTGGGGTGCAGGCTCTGGCTGGGAGTGCAGGCTCTGGGGTGTGGCTGGGATGAGGGGTTTGTGGTATAGGAGGAGGCTCCAGGCTGGGGGATGGGGCCAAGGGATTTGGAATGTGGGAGGGGGCTGTGGGTTGAGGCAGGGTGTTGGGAGGGGGTACAGACTCTGGGCTGGGGCTGTGGGTTGGGGCTGGGGATGAGGGGTTTGGATACTACTTGTTTAATTTAATGGACCAACTTCCAACCTTAGCACTAGATCAGAATACATTGAAGTCAATGGGAGTCTTTTTGGTGACTTCAGTGGGCTTTGGGTCAGGCTTTAATGAAGGTCACCCATTAGGATATGCTCTTGAGATTTTTAGACAGGTAGAATTGTCTCTGAGCCTAAATTACACTGCACAATGTATGTATGAGTAAATTTTTGTTTTTAAAGAGTCTAGTACAAAACAGATTTGACTCTTTGCTTAGTCCATGCTATCGAGACAAAAATGTAATGATTCCATTTTGGAAAAACGTTTGAGTGTAGGGGAGTGCTAAACACTGATTTTAACCTAAATATAAACTCTTTAGTGTATATAAAGCCATTAGATAACAGGGTCCCTAAATACCAAAGCCAACTCGGCTTCCCTGCAAAAATAAAGATTTGAATAGCTACAGACCAAAAAGTTAATGTAATACTTGTAGGTGTTTATAAAATGTGTCTGATACATTACTTTGTCAGTATTTCAGTATTTATCTGTCTCGGCGTGGTAATGATAATACATTATACATGCTGCAGACGTCTACTTTTGCACCTCAGTGTTTCTTTTAATTTTTTTTTTCATTTAAATTTAGGATTCATTTGATCAAAGACAAAGATGCCATAGATCATTATTTGGCGATGAATATCAAAGGGTTGTCAAAACAAGAGGCTGCTGTGTAAGTATGGCCTTTTTGAGGCATTTTAACACACAGTAAGTTTATTGTTTCCTTTGTTTCTAGTCATCATATTCAATAAAATCTGAAATTCCCCAGGCCTTACACTTTCGTGAGTGGAACTTGGAACTTAAAAATGATGTTTCACTTCTACTGATTTTACATCAATCAAAGCATTTAATCCCATGGTTTTATTAATTCTCATATTTACTGACGTTGTATCACGTTTGAAACATTATAGCTAGACTGTGTCAATTTATATTTGAAATCATCTTAAAAAAAAAAAGCCTGTGTGGAAAACATCTCCTGTGGGTCTGAAGTTTTGTGAATGAAAAATAAATGTTCTTGTAATATTGAATTAACATTTAGCCAATCCCCACCCCCAAATGCTGATTTTAAAATGCAGCATTTCATACACCATTAATTCTTTAAAAAGCTAATGAATGAAAGCACACTAGATACATTTTTATTTCTTACTGTTGGGCTATTTACATTTAAAAGTTACAAAAGACTACACACTGATTACTTTTTCTGCAGTGCTTTATCAGATCTGGGATTTTGCTCCATCAGAATTAATGAAGGGATCCTAAAAATTTGGAATTACTGGTAGCTTAAAGTGGGATTTATTTTTTCAATATTTAAATAATAAAAAGATGCCTCTAGAAAGTTAATTAACTATTAATATTGCAACATAATCCCATCAGTGTTAAAACAATCCCTCAATCCAACAGGAGTTGGCCAGACAGCCACATGGGGGGGGGGGGAGTACTTGTCTCTTCTACATTTCAGGAACGTACCCTCAACTCTGTCTCCATATTCTGGCAAATACATATCTTTTGCAGCATGCCCTGAAGGTTCCCAGATTCAGGCTATTTCTGACCAAAGAAATGGGTGTAACAAGTTCAAGAGTCCTAACAGAGAGTGGCCTGCCAGCATCCCCCATTTCTTTTATAATGTTCTGGATTCAGCTTGAGTGCTTCTGTTTACCTCAGTTGTGGCAGATTCAAGAGTTGCTTAAGCTCTCTAATGTGTCAGCAGGAAAGATCCTAATGTATCTTGGGAAGGATATGTTCAGAAAATAGTTTATGTTAAAATAAACTTGTTCTTTTCTTTAGAGTTGGGAAATTATTGGAAGATGATGGACTTCAAATAGATCCAAATTATAGGGCAGATTATGACTCTTTGTATATGTTACAAAGGAGTAGAAAGATGTAAGGATGCTTCGATTCCTTATCTGTGTGAATTATCTGTATCGTGGGTCACATTGTGAGAGCAGGGGCAGAGAGTAGGCAGAACCTGTTCCGCTGCATCTTTGTGCTAGCTAGCACAGATGGTGAAGGAGTCTGCAACCAGTGTAAGGACTATCTTGGATTACTTCACTAATGGGGAGAGGGGTAAACCAGGGACCAGATTGTCACTTTCTAAATCACAGTATGATCCCTGGTCTGCTTCTGGGGCTTACCCTTACTTAGGGGTTGTAGCAGAGCCACAATCCAGACCTATTTAAATAACAAATCTCTCCCTGGACAACTCTGTGGGTACAGATGGTCTGAATAAAGTGGAGCTAATGTGGTTCCAATGTGCAGGGGGAAGAGGAGCAGAATACAGAGAGCCTACAGAGGAAGAAACATGTATTCACTCATCATTACCCTAGCAACATGGAAGGGGAGAATACTAGCCATGGGGGCTACTACAGCTTTGAAACTGAAACAATGGTTGCATACTACTGCCTTTCCTTCTTAATGGTTTGCTTCTCTGCCTGGCCCCATGTGGATCTCCCCAGCACACAACCTATGCAGAGAAAGAACTGTCTTCCTGTCCAACTTTGGGAAAGCTCTCATGCATCTATATTGTAGAGTTCTAATTTGATGAGATCAACTTTCAGCCATAATATTTCTGTAGGATTTTTTTTTACACATAGACCATGAGTGTTAAAAGAGTGTTGAAGTTGTAAGACAGGAAAATGCAAGGAAATCCACAGTGAAGTGGGAAATGTACCATCTGTCCTTTCGTACGGGACACACTGGGGTACAGTAACACAACATGTGGCTTTCAAAGTTATCAAAGCCTTTTGATGGACTAAAACTGAAATATCATGTGTCATTAATTGGGTGTATCTTTATTCGTATGTTAGAAGTGAACCTCTTTTAAATGATTGTTGATTTTTTTCTTATCTTTAGAATTTTAATGAATACTAATAGTAACTCAGAAGAAAGTAACAACCTTACTTCTACATACAGTTTATCAGTGCTGTCCTGTGTATCTACTTAGTACATCCTGTGACAAGGTCGGGCCAGATGGCTACAGGAGAGTAATAGAAGGCAGATAAATTAGCCCCAAATTAAGTAGGTCCCTTTTCCCTGGGTAAGGTGACAGGGAAGGTTCCAGAACAATCAGGAACCTTCTGGAGACAATTAAGACAGACAGGCTGATTAGAACACCTGCAGCCAATCAAGAAGCTGCTAGAATAAATTAAGGCAAGCAAATCAGGGCACCTGGGTTTAAAAAGGAGCTCATTCAGTGTGTGGTGCATGTGTGAGGAGCAGGGATCAAGAGGCACTTGGAGCTGAGTGAGAACACTGACGGTTGGAGGACTGAGGAGTACAAGCATTATCAGACACCAGGAGGAAGGTCGTATGGTGAGAATAAAGAAGGTGTTGGGAGGAGGCCATGGGGAAATAGCCCAGGGAGTTGTAGCTGTCGCACAGCTGTTCCAGGAGGCACTCTAGACAGCTGCATTCCATAGGGCCCTGGGCTGGAACGCGGAGTAGAGGGCGGGCCCGGGTTCCCCCCAAACCTCCCAACTCCTGGTCAGACACAGGAGGAGTCGACCTGGACTGTGGGTTCAGAAAAACGGCCAAAGTGAGGGCTGGCATGAAGTTCCAAGGTGAGCAAATCCGCCAATAAGCGCAAGACCCACCAAGGTAGAGGAGGAACTTTGTCACAATCCACAGGGAAGTGTCAAAAGAATATTAACACAGTACACCAACTAGAGAGCTGAGGTGTATTTATTAAGTTTATCTAGTTATTTAAAAAGTAAAATTAAAGTCAGTCAGCTGCCATATCTCTAAATGGCCTCCCTGGAGCCTAATTTGTGCTTTGTAGTGCTCAACAGACTACAGATACTTTTTATTATAGAAGCTGCAGGAAAACTTTTATATTTTGTTGGGTAATTAATTTTTTCTCCTAAGCGTGGATTATTATATTTTACTTAGGGTCTTATATTGTATTGAAATAAAGGGCTAGGATGTTATCCACTTGCCACCAATTCTCTCGCGTTCATATTTGAAATTATTTTAAAAGATGTTATCATATTAGATTTGGTCCAAATTTTAAGTGATGTAAAATGAAACTTTTTCAAAACAGTTAGGCTTGCTAGAAATATTGCTAGAATTAAAATAAGAAAGAGAACATTTTTGTAAGCAAATGTTCTGCTGTGTTAGCAATCCCAACATTGCAACACTAAGAACCTAAAAGTGAAAGACTATTTTATATTTAAAAAAAAAAAAAGTGAAATTGACTCTCTTGAATTTCATCATCCAAGCTGAGAGAATTACAAAAAAGTAAACAAAGCATAATCAGTTAAAACTGAGCTGGAATTTTAAAATTCTTTAACATCTAATTATCTAGATCCCAACTGTGGAACTCTAGTCCTTCTAGAGAACACTCGGATATATTTACACTTTGAACTGGGAGTGTGATTGTCAACTCAAGGAGATGTACTTTTGCTAGCTCTCATTGAGCTAGTGTGCTAAACATAAAGTGTATCTGTGGCAGGACGGGCTAGCTACCCCAAGTATGGGCCTAGGGTCTCAGCTGCCCAGAGTATGTGCCCATCCAGCCCTTCCCTCCAGCTCAAAGTATAGGCATACCCAGTGCCAATGGTAATACTCATGAAAGTATGTGCTTGCTATTGTGAGTCAAGGTTGCCCTAATGCATGGGCTCTCAACCTGGGAGTCAGGGTCACACTGTACCTTCCATCTTGGTAGCTGGGAAGAGGTCCTGGTTAGATCATGGAATATCAGGGTTGGAAGGGACCTCAGGAGGTTATCTAGTCCAGCCCCCTGCTCAAAGCAGGACCAATCCCCAACTAAATCATCCCAGCCAGGGCTTTGTCAAGCCTGACTTTAAAAACTTCAAAGGAAGGAGATTCCACCGCCTCCCTAGGTAATCCATTCCAGTGCTTCACCATCCTCCTAGTGAAAAAGTTTTTCCAAATATCCAACCTAAACCTCCCCCACTGCAACTTGAGACCATTACTCCTTGTTCTGTCATCTTGCTACCACTGAGAACAGTCTAGTTCCATCCTCTTTGGGACCCCCTTTCAGGTAGTTGAAAGCAGCTATCAAATCCCCCCTCATTCTTCTCTTCCACAGACTAAACAGTCCTACTTCCCTCAGCCTCTCCTCATAAGTCATGTGTTCCAGTCCCCTAATCATTTTTGTTGCCATCCCCTGGATGCTTTCCAAATTTGTCACATCCTTCTTGTAGTGTGGGGCCCAAAACTGGATACAGCGCTCCAGATGAGGCCTCACCAATGTCCAATTGAGGGGAACGATTACATCCCTCAATCTGCTGGCAATGCCTCTACTTATACAGCCCAAAATGGCATTGGCCGCCTTGGGGGCATACTGACTCATATCCAGCTTCTCGTCTACTGTAACCCTATGTCCTTTTCTGCAGAACTGCTGCCTAGCCATTTGGTCCCTAGTCTGTAGCAGTGCATGGGATTCTTCTGTCCTAAGTGCAGGACTCTGCACTTGTGCTTCTTGAACCTCATCAGATTTCTTTTGGCCCAATCCTCCAATATGTCTAGGTCCCTCAGTATCCTATCCCTACCCTCCAGCATATCTACCTCTCCTCCCAGTTTAGTGTCATCAGCAAACTTGCTGAGGGTGCAATCCATGCCATCCTCCAGATCATTAATGAAGATATTGAAAAAAACCAGCCCCAGGACCGACCCTTGGGACACTCCACTTTATACCGGCTGCCAACTAGACATGGAGCCATTGATCGTTACCCGTTGAGCCTGACAGTCTAGCCAGCTTATAGTCCATTCATCCAGCCCATACTTCTTTAACTTGCTGGCAAGAATACTGTGGGAGACCGTGTCAAAAGCTTTGCTAAAGTCAAGGAATAACACGTCCACTGCTTTCCGCTCATCCACAGAGCCAGTTATCTCGTCATAGAAGGCAATTAGATTAGTCAGGCACGACTTGCCCTTGGTGAATCCATGCTGACTCTCTTCCTGATCACTTTCCTCTCCTCTAAGTGCTTCAGAATTGATTCCTTGAGGACCTGCTCCATGATTTTTCCAGGGACTGAGGTGAGGCTGACCGGCTTGTAGTTCCCCAGATCCTCCTCCTTCCCTTTTTTAAAGATGGGCACTACATTAGCCTTTTTCCAGTCATCTGGGACCTCCCCCGCTCGCCATGAGTTTTCAAAGATAATGGCCAATAGCTCTGCAATCACATCCACCAACTCCTATAGCACTCTCGGCTGCAGCGCATCCGGCCCCATGGACTTGTGCTCATCCAGCTTTTCTAAATAGTCCCGAACCACTTCTTTCTCCACAGAGGGCTTGTCGTCGCCTCCCCATGCTGTGCTGCCCACTGCGGTAGTCTGGGAGCTGACCTTGCTCTTGAAGACGGAGGCAAAAAAAGCATTGAGTACATTAGCTTTTTCCACATCCTCTGTCACTATGTTTCCTCCCTCATTTAGTGAGGGGCCCACACTTTCCTTGACTGACTACTTGTTGCTAACATACCTGAAGAAACCCTTCTTCTTACTCTTTAACATCTCTTGCTAGCTGCAACTCCAGGTGTGATTTGGCCTTCCTGATTTCATTCCTGCATGCCTGAGCAATATTTTTATATTCTTCCCTGGTCATTTATCCAATCTTCCACTTCTTGTAAGCTTCTTTTTTGTGCTTAAGATCAGCAAGGATTTCACTGTTAAGCCAAGCTGGTTGCCTGCCATATTTACTATTCTTTCTATACATTGGGATTTGTCCCTGTAACCTCAATAAGGATTCTTTAAAATACAGCCAGCTCCAGATAGACAGGATGTTCATGAGGGAGATCCAGAATAGGAAAGACTGAGAATCGCTGATATGGTGTATTGTTAGTAACATAAGTAAGGAGATTTGTTTGATTACACAACATATTTTTAAACTGAAATTGTCCTTTTAAGCAACTTGATGCTCTTATATGTATGAGATCATTATGTGAAGAGAAACTCTCCTAAATTACACTTTTGTTTAAAATTATACTCCCTGTAATTGTCAGTATATCCTGGGCAAGATTTGAGTGCCTCCCAAATAAGGGAATTTTTGTGGTTATCACTCCTTTTTGTCAAACAATTGAAAGAATATTATGGAGGAACACTAGTGTGACGGGTTCAGCTCGGCCAGCCCACAACATTTTGGTACCTGAGGCAGGGGGCTCAAATGATGCCCCCATGTTCCCTCGCTTGGGCCAAAACTTTGAAAGGTCTCCATTCTGCTTTCTTCCTGTTCTACTTCTCTCATGGTACTTTTTTCAGAGTAGCAGCCGTGTTAGTCTGTATTCGCAAAAAGAAAAGGAGTACTTGTGGCACCTTAGAGACTAACAAATTTATTTGAGCATAAGCTTTCGTGAGCTACAGCTCACTTCATTGGATGCATTCTCATGGTACTGCTCTGCTACCTACCCCCATAAAGGAGAACTAACAACTTAAAATGCCTTGTTCAAAAATGTTAAGGAACAGTTAACTTCAAATGCCTGAACAGCAAATGTAACTTCTTGGCTGCATAGTAAACACTAGCATTTTTATTTGTTTGAATAATCAAAGTGATGCTTTCTGTACCTTCTTGGTTGCAAAGATTTGAACTGCTTCCTGAAGGGCCACAGTGTGGGCCAGCTCATGCTCTATTGAGATGGTTGCAAGGCCGACCAGCCTCTCCTGTGTCATTGTGGAGCGTAGATGTGTTTTTTATTAACTTCAGCTTGGAGAAGCTGCGTTCTCCACTGGCAACTGTTATAGGAAGTGTTAGAAGTATGCGCAGAGCAACAAAAGCATTTGGAAAGAAGAATCTTATTTGTGCACATATATTCCAGAACAGCCTTTGGAGTTGATCCTGCTGAAATGCATCTTGAAAGGGCTTTCAGTTCATCACCTAAATCACTCGCATCAATATTGTGCATGTCATCATGTGTCAACACTATCTCTAGTGCCCTGCATTGCTGGTGTAGGCCTTCTTCAGGTATAGTGAGGAGTTTTGGAATATCATACAACATCCCAAGTATACTGCTGTGTTCCTTGAGCTGCATGAAATGTTCAACTGACTGTATTGCACAATCTAGCACCTGGTTAAAGAATTCAACTTTGAATTGTTTTTTGGGGTCTCTTATGGGATTATCCCGTGCCTCAAAATCAAAATGTCGTCATCTTCTTTGGTGACTCTTGTATTCTTGAATGGCTAGGAAAATAGCTTTGGTGTGAAGTTCCTCTGCCAACTTCTGTGCACTCTTCAGAAAGTTTTGAAATCCCACGTCTGACCGATGAGACTGTAGGTATGACTTTGCTTTGTCCAGTTGTTCCATTGCTTCAGATACATCAAGGTCAACACCTTGGAGTCTCTTACTGTTTGAAATAAATGTTGTAAATATGTCATGCCACAAAACTAAGCTACACAGAAATTTTAAGTTATGTATGTTTCTGGTGATTCCATTTCCCTCTGCCATTGTTCTCCCATGAACAGTTCCTGTCATAGCATTATCCTCCATAGTGGCAACTATGGCATCATCTATCTTCCCAATTTGGTGTTTAATAGGCTTTATCACCTCCACTCAACTTTCCCATTGTGTGGCAATCAGTGGTTTCAGAGTCAAAGAGGATGTTCCCAGATGTTGCTTCAAAATTTGCCATCGATGAGTTGATGTGGAGAAAAATGCATAGATGCTTTGAATTACATTAAAAAATTCAGCAGCCTCATTAGAAGCTGATGCTGCATCACTGACCACCAAGTTCAATGAATGAGAACTGGATGGGACAAAAAAAACTCGAGGGTTTAACTCTCGGATCCGTGTCTGCACTCCTCTGTTCTTTCCTCTCATATTGGCACCATTATCGTAGCCCTGACCTCTCATGTCAGCTGTCACAATGCCCATATCTTCCAATTTTTTATGAAGCACATTTGTCATACCAGCTCCTGTAGTATCATCAATGTCAATAAATTCTAGAAAATGCTCTCTGACAGTCACCACTGCAGGGACATTTTCACTAGGCTCTGTTACAAAATGCACCATTAAAGTCATTTGTTCCGTATGGCTGATTTCAGGTGTGCAGTCCAGAATAACAGTAATATCTTGCTGACTTCAGATCTGCCACAATCTTCTGTTTGACTTTTGTTGCCAGTAACTGTATGAGCTCATTTTGAATTCTTTTTCCAAGGTAGTTGTGTGCGTACATTTCTTGGGTGGTTTCAGAGTAGCAGCCATGTTAGTCTGTATCCGCAAAAAAGAAGAGGAGTACTTGTGGCACCTTAGAGACTAACAAATTTATTTGAGCATAAGCTTTTGTGAGCTACAGTTCACTTCATCAGATGCATTCAGTGGAAAATCTAGTGGGGAGATTTATATACACAGAGAACATGAAACAATGGCCGTTACCATACACACAGTAATGAGAGTGATCAGGTAAGGTGAGCTATTACCAGCAGGAGAGCGGGGGGGAAAAACCTTTTGTAGTGATGATAATCAAGGTGGGCCATTTCCAGCAGTTGACAAGAATGTGTGAAGAATGGGGGGGAGGGGAATAAACACAGGGAAATAGTTTTACTTTGTGTAATGACCCATCCACTCCCAGTCTTTATTCAAGCCTAAGTTAATTGTATCCAGTTTGCAAATTAATTCCAATTCAGAAGTCTCGTTGGAGTCTGTTTCTGAAGTTTTTTTTGTTGAAGAATTGCAACTTTTAGGTCTGTAATCGAGTGACCAAAGAGATTGAAGTGTTCTCCAACTGGTTTTTGAATGTTGTTATAATTCTGGATGTCTGATTTGTGTCCATTCTTTTACGTAGAGACTGTCCGGTTTGGCCAATGTACATGGCAGAGGGGCATTGCTGGCACATGGTGGCATATATCACATTGGTAGATGTGCAGGTGAAGGAGCCTCTGATAGTATGGCTGATGTGATTAGGCCCTAGGATGGTGTCCCCTGAATAGATATGTGGACACAGTTGGCAATGAGCTTTGTTGTAAGGATAGGTTCCTGGGTTAGTGGTTCCATTGTGTTGTGTGTGGTTGCTGGTGAGTATTTGCTTCAGGTTGGGGGGCTGTCTGTAAGTAAGGACTCGCCTGTCTCCCAAGATCTGTGAGAGTGATGAGTTGTCCTTCAGGATAGGTTGTAGATCCTTGATGATGTGTTGGAGAGGTTTTAGTTGGGGGCTGAAGGTGACAGCTCGTGGTGTTCTGTTTGTTGGGCCTGTCCTGTAGTAGGTGACTTCTGGGTACTCTTCTGGCTCTATCAATCTGTTTCTTCACTTCAGCAGGTGGGTATTGTAGTTGTAAGAGTGCTTGATAGAGATCTTGTAGGTGTTTGTCTCTGTCTGAGGGGTTGGAGCAAATGCGGTTGTATCGTAGAGCTTGGCTGTAGACAACGGATTGTGTGGTGTGGTCTGGATGGAAGCTGGAGGCATGTAGGTAAGTATAGTGGTCAGTAGGTTTCTGGTATAGGGTGGTGTTTATGTGACCATCACTTATTAGCACCGTAGTGTCCAGGAAGTAGATCTCTTGTATGGACTGGTCCAGGCTGAGGTTGATGGTGGGATGGAAATTGTTGAAATCATGGTGGAATTCCTCAAGGGCTTCTTTTTCCATGGGTCCGGATGATGAAGATGTCATCAGTGTAGCTCAAGTAGAGTAGGGGCATTAGGGGACGAGAGCTGAGGAAGCGTTGTTCTAAGTCAGCCATAAAAATGATGGCATACTGTGGGGCCATGCAGTTACCCATCGCAGTGCCGCTGATTTGAAGGTATACATTGTCCCCAAATATGAAATAGTTATGGGTGAGGACAAAGTCACAAAATTCGGCCACCAGGTTTGCCGTGACATTATCGGGGATACTGTTCCTGACGGCTTGTAGTCCATCTTTGTGTGGAATGTTGGTGTAGAGGGCTTCTACATCCATAGTGGCTAGGATGGTGTTTTCAGGAAGATCACCGATGGATTGTAGTTTCCTCAGGAAGTCAGTGGTATCTCAAAGATAGCTGGGAGTGCTGGTAGTGTAGGGCCTGAGGAGGGAGTCTACATAGCCAGACAATCCTGCTGTCAGGGTGCCAATGCCTGAGATGATGGGGCGTCCAGGATTTCCAGGTTTATGGTCTTCGGTAGTAGATAGAATACCCCAGGTCGGAGTTCCAGGGGTGTGTCTGTGCGGATTTGGGTGGTGACTCTCTTCTTAGATTCTCCTGGAGTACAGCATCAAACTCTGCCATCAGCTCCACAATTTTAGGGAAGTTTCCATTGTTGGCACATACAGCTGATCTGAAGTACCACACAGTGATAGGTTTTGGGTAGCAAGCATTCTCACAATGGCAGTGAGCCTTTTCAGACCATTTTGCCAGTAAAGAGACTCTGATGCAATCTTCTCTTGCTGCAGATCATCTATGGTGGCCTTTAACCTTTAGTCTCATCTCAAGCTCTTTCCACCTATGGAATGCTCTCTGGTGACTTGCTGCCTTCTCATGGCATTCCAAATTTCTAGCCAGATTTTTCCAGTCCTTCGTTCTTGTAGAACTCAATGTGGCTGGAACATTAGACTGGAAGAGTTTGCAACAAAAACAGTATGCAGCATTCTTCTTTGAGAGCTGTCCCTGTGGGTGCTCCACTCTAGGTGTTGGTGCGTCCCTGCACCTTCACTCGGAGATTTTTACAGCAGTACTCATACCAGTTGCACACGTGCAGAGCTTGCCCCCTTGCTCTAAGCGTACCTTAATAGTACGCGTGCGCGACTGGTCCCCTCAGTTCCTTCTCTACCGTCCCCAGCCTGAGACGGAGCTCAGCAGACTTGTTAGAAAACTTTTTCTCCCTTGTTACTCTTACCTTTTTAGATAGTTAAGTTTGTAGTGTTAGTTATTAGTGTTTGTGTTAGTTTCACTTAAAAAAAAAAATTTCTCTGAGTTCCTGTCAGTGCCACCGATTCCGACATGCCTGGCTCCCCAGGCTTTAAGTGCTGCTCTAATTGTAAGGATGCCACCCCTCTGTCTGATGGCCATTCAAAAAGCATAAAATGTTTGGGGAAATCCCACATCCCCCCAAAATGTGCCCACTGAAGCAAACTTAAGTCTAGGGCACGAAAGGACAGGGAGTTGAGGCTAAAGCTGCTCCTGCTGCAAAAATCCTTAGGGTCAGCTTCAGACCCAGGTGCTGAATCCGGCTCTGCTCCATGCCACAGCCCCCCCAGCATCTAACAAGATGAAGAAAACTTAAAAAAAACCCATCACCTTCTGTCACCCGCAAAGCAAACTTCACGTGAGAAGGCTTCTCTGGGCAGGTCTACCGCCTCCCTCCCACTGCTCCCTCGGCTGAGCAGTTTTGATGCACCGGGCTCCTTCAGTGCCACGCGAAACCCAGCTGCAGCAGTAGCGCAAAGCTCCGGTGCCGAGGCTTCAGGCTTCCAATTGCCTGCCTCTCAGATGGCACCTTTTGGCACCGTGGTGGAAGCGGTACCGACACATGCGGATGTGCCTGACCCTTCCTCCCCCTTCCCCCCCAGCCCCGCAGGCTATTATCGTTCTCCTGGCACCAGCACCAACACCTGCTGAGCTGGCCGGCAGCCAAACAACTTTAAAGACACTGGTGCAGAGGAACTTTTCATCGCAGCAAATTCCTCTCGCACAGCCCTCACCACACAGAGGAGCTTCAGCACTCCAATTTACGCAGTCAAATGACCTGCTTGTGTCACATTCTGCAGTCACCCTTACTGAATGTCTACTTTTCACCAAATGCTCAGCCAGGGTCCTTCCTCCAGTGAGGAGGAAGCTGGTCTCGAAGGATTTTTCACCATATGAAGTCTCTCATTCTCAGACTCCAATTAATAGAGGTCATAGAAACATCAGCTCGTCCTACTCTCAGGATCCTGCCCCATGGTGTGTAAACCCATGGATGGCATCACCTATGCCCTTCCCACCAGAATGGCAATATTGGGCCCCGTGGGCATCCTATCCTTGAGACCACACTCACTATGCCACCTCAACCAGGCCCAACACCGGCCCAGCGACCACAAGCTAACAAACCTGCCACTGATGCCAGTCACCAGACAGTACCATCACAACTGCAGAATTGGGCACGACCTGTCTCTATCCCAGTAGACCCAGTTGTTATGCCTGACGAAGCCCTGCTTCCTCCTCCCCATCATCTTCAGATGACTTTTCAAAATTTCAAGACCTTTTGAAAAGAGTGGCCAGTGAATTAAGAATTAATCTGGAGGAGGTTCCTGAACAGCAGCATGAGTTAACAGACATCCTGCAGCCGCCGCTGCCACCGCCTTCTTCTAGGATTACATTGCTGATCAATCCAGCCCTTCTGGAACCTGCCAAAGCCATCTGGCAGACTCTTGCTGCAAGCTTACCTACCTGCAAACAAGCAGACCGCAAGTACTTCATCCCTTCCAAGGGCTCTGAATTTCTTTTCACTCATCCAGCACTTCATTCGCTGGTAGTTGACGCAGTCAACCAAAAGAACAAGCACCGGTATCCCCGCTCCACCCCAGCTGATAAAGACAGTAAGCATTTAGATCTGCTTGGACATAAAGTATACACATCTTCCATCCTGCAATTTCAAATTGCTAATTATACGGTCGTTCTGGCAAAATATGATCACAAAAATTACAACAAATTCATTGACTTTATTGAGGATGTTCCAGAAACAAAGAAACAACAATTCACTGCTTTAGTCTCCGAGGGACAAATCATATCACGTACTGCTCTTCAAGAGGCCGTCGATGTGGCCAATACTGCAGCAAGATCCATCGCTACAGCAGTAATCATGCGCCGAGGGTCCTGGCTCTCTTCTTCTTCTTTTCCTCGAGAGGTCCAGACTACTATTAAAGACCTTCCATTCGATGGCAACAAACTCTTTGCCTCTATAACGAACAACGTCCTTCACTCTATGAAGGATTCAAGGGCAACTCTCCAGTCCTTAGGAATACAAACCCCTATGACCAGAAGGCGACAATATAGATACCAACCCTACCACCGTCCACGCTACCCCACATATACCCAGAATTTCCAGAGATCACACGACCAACAATGCCAGGGACCCAGATACCAGCGTCACCGCCCCAATTCTGCATCAGTGTCTCAACCCCCTCTGACTAACCAGCAGATTTGAAGCCTTGGTCGAGGGTTTAGAAAACTGTTCCCACCACAGCGCTTACACTCCCTGTCCCTGCTTTTGGACACCACCTATGACTATTCTTCCATCAATGGCAGAACATTACCACTGACAAGTGGGTTTTAGAAGTTGTCACACTTGGCTATTCCATCCCCTTTCTATCCTTGCCTCCTACCCACCCTCCCCGTCCCTCTTCAGGGACCCCATCACAAGCAACTGCTCCTGCAAGAAATACAACATCTCCTTCTATTGGGAGCAGTGGCGCTTGTGCCTGAATGACACAGAGGGAAGGGGTTTTACTCCCATTATTTCTTAACAGAAAAGAAAACCGAGGGATGGCGACCGATCCTCTACCTCAGGCAGCTCAACAAGTTTATCAAGAAACAAAAGTTCAAAATGGTGACCCTGGCCACCATAATCCCAGCGCTGGAGCAGGGCGATTGGTTTTCAGCCCTCGACCTACAGGATGCCTATTTTCATGTGACAGTACATCCATCCCACAGACGCTTCCTTCATTTCACCCTTGGCTCGACACATTTTCAATACCAGAGTACTACCCTTCAGTCTATCCACAGCCCCCCGTGTTTTTTCCAAGCTCCTGCCGTAGTTACTGCCCACATCAGAAAGTAAGGAGTCATAATATTTCCTTGCCTAGGTGACTGCCTCCTCAAAGCCTCAACTCTCGACAAAGCACTTCGATTCACGCAACTCACTGGCAGTTGTTTCCTATCCCTCGGCCTACAAATAAACAACGATAAATCCACATTAATTCCTACCCAGCACCTGGAATTCATCGGAGCACACCTCAATTCCCGGTCGAGAATAGCATCTCTCCTGTCTGATCGCTTCAACGCCGTAAAGCAGCTGGCAACAAAACTTTGCAACAGTCCTCAAGTTACCACTCGAAACTGTTTACAACTACTAGGTCACATGGCCTCATGCACTTTCATGATCCAAAATGCACAACTCTACATGAGGTGCTTCCAAGTTTGGTTGGCCACGGTTTACAGACCCAATGTGCATGCCCTAAACAAATCCCTATCCATACCTTTCTGAGTCAGACTGTCTCCTATGATGGACAGTTCCCTCCAACCTCTGCTCTGAAGTCCCCTTTCTCCAGGAAGCTCCATCCATCATAATGACTACCAATACATACCTCACAGGGTGGGGTGCCCACGTGTTACATCACACAACTCAAGGGCTATGGTGTCCATCAGAAATCTCCCTGCACATAAATGTCCTGGAACTTCAAGCTATAAGCAATGCCTGCCGTCACTTCCTCCCATTAATCCGGAACCAACATGTATGGATAATGATAGACAATATCGCCTGCATGTTCTATGTAAACAGGCAGGGAGGAGCTCACTCTCATTCGCTTTGCACAGAAGCTATGAAACTCTGGAACTGGTGCCTTGCGAACAATATCCGGATATCAGCTGCCTACCTTCCCAGGGCTATGAATACCACAGCGGATGAATTAAGCAGATGCTTTCCTTGGGACCACAAATGGGAGATAAAAGAGATGATCATCACCAACGTATTCCACATTTGGGGCTACCCAACCATAGACTGCTTTGCAACTGTGAAAAACATGAAATGCCCCGAATTTTGCCCTAGAGCAGGACTGGGCAAGCACTCCTTGGGAGATGCATTTATGATTCTGTGGCACCAAAACTTACTCTCTGCTTTTCCCCCAATCCCGATTCTCCACAGAGTTCTGACAAAAATACGAACAGATTGTGCCAAAGTGATCCTGATTGCCCCAGCATGGCCCAGACAACCGTGGTTCCCATTCCTCATCAGGATCTCAACTCAACCATCAATCTCGTTGTCTCTCATTCCAAACCTCCTATTGCAGCAACATGGCCGATTTCTCCACCCCAACCTGTCTGTGCTTCACCTCAAAGCTTGGTTCCTACATAGTTCTCCCAAAATGAACTAGCATGCTCTGACGAAGTCCAAAGAGTGCTCCTACATAGCAGAACACAATATATTCACACTACCTATCTCCAGAAGTGGAAGTGATTTATGCAGTGGTGCTCAACTAAACAACTGCCTCGTATGTCTGCACCTCTTCCTCTTATACTCTACTATCTGTTGGACCTCAAACAATCTGGCCTTTCTTTTAGCTCTATCAAAGTCCACCTAGCTGCTATTGCATGATAAAATTGACAGTACCTCTGTGTTTGCTCATCCGATCACTGGACATTTTCTCAAAGGACTTCAATCCCTATACCCAGATGTTAGACCTCCTACCCCTCGATGGGACCTTCACTTAGTGTTACCTTGCTTAATTCAACAAGCATTCAAACCCCTCGCCACTTGCTCCCTCTTACACCTTTCTATGAAAACAGAATTCCTAGTGGGAATCACTTCTGCCAGACGGGCAGGAGAAATAGCAGCTCTTGTGGCAGACCCACCGTATACCCTATTTTTTAAGGACAAAGTTACCCTTCGATTACACCCCAAATTTCTTCCAAAGGTCCATTCGTCATTCCATGTCAGTGAACCAATACACCTGCCGACCTTCTTTCCTAAACCACATGCAAACTCGTTTGAATACACAATGCATACTCTAGACGTACGCAGGGCTTTGTCCTTCTCTTTGGATAGAACGAAGCCCTTTAGAAATTCTTCTAGACTCTGTCTCCACCGCGGAGCGATCCAGAGGGACACTTACTTCTACCCAGAGACTTTCAAAATGGATTTCTGACTGTATCCGGTTCTGTGATCAGATACGGAAAGCTATGCCTCCAGCAGACATCAGAACCCACTCCACTAGATCGTGGCTTTTCTACGCAAAGTTCCCCTAACTGGCATCTGTAAAGCAGCCATTTGGCCTTCTGAACACACTTTTAAGCACTATGCCCTTACTCAGGGCCCCCTCTCGGAGACATGATTAAGCAGAGCTGTTTTATCTACTGCATTCCTGCCCAGTCCGAAGTCCCTACCTCCTTGAGATATGCTGCTTTTAAATCACCTAGAGTGGAGCACCCACAGGGACAGCTCTCGAAGAAGAAGAAGAAGAGGTTACTCACCCTGTGCAGTAACTGACATTCTTCGAGATGAGTGTCCCTGTGGGTGCTCCACTCTAGGTGTTGGTGCGGCCCTGCACCTTCGCTCGGAGATTTTTACAGCAGTACTCGTACCGGTTGCGCATGCGCAGAGCTTGCCCTCCTGCTCTGAGTGTACCTTAATAGTACGTGCTCGACCGGTCCCCTCAGTTCCTTCTCTACCACAGAAGCCACCCCAACTCCAAAGTAGAGGGGAGGAGGGTGGGTAGTGGAGCACCCACAGGGACACTCATCTCGAAGACTGTCAGTTACTGCACAGGGTGAGTAACCTCCTCTTCTGAGTTTTTGAGTACATAAGCCATGGCCTCTCCACTTTTGTCACTATTGGGGATTTCACACCAGTAATGTGTTGGATGGAAACTTCCGTTTTCATTGTCTTTGGGGAACATGAAGTTTTTCACTTGCTGTGGCCCATGCAGTACAAGGAAGTCCCTCAGGCTACTGTTCAAGTGGGTCCACAGTCCTGGATCATCTAGACTTAAGGAACTAAACTCAGCAGCAGCTGTTTCTTGTGACTCCACCACACTCTTCTCTGATCTACACTTTTCTTCAGGAATGTGCATGGTTACATCCATTTGAGATGGATGCTGCAGTAGCTGCCAGGTCACCTGTACTCTGACTAACTGGAAGATCAGGCATCTCCTTACCACTCACATCCTCACTGGGGCCAGAAGGCTCACCATGAAAATTTGTGTCGATGTATCTCAGGAGAGCTCCCTCCTGCTTAGATAAGAAAGCAAAGAAAGCTTTTCTTTTTCTGAATGCTGCCCCAGAGTGGCATTTTCTTCTTTCACTCATGACTGCTGTTCTGTGCAGGACCAACCAGAGGGGTGGGCAAGTGGGGCAATTTGCCCCGTGCCCCATAGCGGCCCCCATGAGAGTTTTTTCAGCTGCACTTTGGTGGCGGGGGTCCTTCAGTGCCACCGAATATACCTGGAGTGAAGGGCCTGCCACCGCTTCTTCCGCTCCGGGTCTTCGGTGGCAATTCAGTGGCGGGGGTCCTTCAGCTGTGCCCCGAAGACCCCAGGTCCCCTGAATCCTCTGGGTGGCCCTGATTCTGTGCCAGCTATAGTGGCTCTCAAAACTCAATTGAAAGGGACAAATAAGCAGCCTGGTAGCAGGGCCTGAGTGAGGGAAGAGATCAGCGTCTTAAGGGCCTAACTGGCTCCTACTTCAGTTGACTGCCGATTCTCCTCAAGTGGGTTCAAGGAAGCAGCAGGAAACTCCCTGAGAAGCTGATGTTAATCGGTCCCAGCTCCTGAGGGTGCTAGAGAGGTACATAAGAGGTTCCTCCTCCTCTCTCTCCCTGCAGTTCCTGCTGCTTTCTGCTATTCCCTCTCACCTTTTTCTCCTGCCTGCCTGTTGTCTCTTGTGCCCTCCTTTCTCCAGCACAACACTCCACCATCTCTGTGCATCTAGAGCAGAGAGAATATGTATGCACCAGCAGCAGACACAAGTTTCTACATTCTGGGTCCTAGTGGCGCCCCCCACAGTCTGGCAACTCAGTTCACCTCATGGTAAGGCCAGCTCTGAGGAGTGAAGAGGGCATAGCAATAGAAGAGGGCGGGTGTGAACTCCTCCTTCCCTCTCCTGCCAGTCCCCTACTGGATCTAAGCTACTGCAAGATTTTTGTTGCTATCAGCGATTTGATGTGATCCATTGTGCCAACCTCCTTGTGACCCACTTTTGGGTTGTGTCCCATGTTTGAGAATTGTTGGCCTACTGTGTAAATTCATTTACATTTTAAATGGCTTTTTTCTTTATTTGTGTATCTTGAATTTTTTTTTTACAGAAAATGGAAATATGCAAGCAAAAGTTATATCCTTTCATAACAAAAGAAGTTCAACTTTAAGGCTCTGTATCCTAAACCCCCTTCTGAAGTGGTGCTTGTTTAAATATGTATTTTTTTTCTGTCTGAATAATTTCTCATAATCTTACTTGTCATTACCAGGATTCAGTGTTTGTTAAGTAACTTTCAAAAAGAGAATTTGATACCTAGAGAAACACATTCTTTTTGGTCAGATGAATGCAATCTCTGAAATTCAGATCTGGCGTACATGTGATTCAGTATAATTAGTCAATGATCTAAAAAATAGAACTGTGGGGGGGAGTGAATGGTTTACCTTTCCTGCAGAAACTTCTCTGTGCAGTTGTATAATGTGAAAGGTTTTTCTTGAAAAGGTTAAAAAAAAGTTCTAATCAACTTCTGTACATTATGTAGAACTTCATTTTCTAAACTCTGCAAAAGAAAGTTTCATATTTAATGGGAAATCATGAATTATTCCATTTATTATCTATTTCCTCCTTTCAAAGACATGATCTGGATAAAAGGCGGGGTGAATAATTTCAAAAAATACAATACATTTTTAATGGGAAGGTGCAAACTACAGATTCTCATGACTATTAGTGAGTGTAGAGGAAACAGAATTTTACTTGAAAAACTCATCAAACTCTTGCAAAGATAAAATACATGACATATTTTAATAAAAAAGAACACAGTAAGCTGAAGTTTTTTTCTTGTTTTTACGTGACTTGTTGGTTTTTACTAAGTTTGGTCATATGGTTTTCTAGAGCTTTTATTTCTCAGTAGTACAACAATATTTTCTGCTGAAGAAAACATACAAGATACACACAATTGACTTCTATTTTTGAAACAGTGTGCAAAGGTAAAGCATAGATCTATAATTTACAAAAAAGAGAATGAAGTATAAATAGACAATTTGCTTTGAGACAATAAAGACTTTCTAATTCTCAGTGATTTTGATTTCTATAAGACTCCTCTTTGTTTTCCCCTTTTAACTTCTGACTTTTCTATAGGTCCTTAGACTGAACATCTTGGGACAGGGACTGTCCCTTCTTGAATGGTTTCAGAGTAGCAGCTGTGTTAGTCTGTATTCGCAAAAAGAAAAGGAGGACTTGTGGCACCTTAGCATCCGATGAAGTGAGCTGTAGCTCACGAAAGCTTATGCTCAAATAAATTTGTTAGTCTCTAAGGTGCCACAAGTACTCCTTTTCTTTTCTTGAATGGTATGATCATAAACAAATATAATGTACTGCAGGGGATAGGAATTGAATAGTAACTATGTGATAATAAATACTTAGCACTTATATAGTCCTTTGCATTTTCAGAGCATTTTACAAAAGTTAACTAATCCACAGGAACCCTTGAGAAGGTGTAGTAGGTAAGTAATACAACCTTTACCCCTGTTGTCATACATATTATTATATTATCTTTCTGAAAGAGCTTACAGTCTAAGACAAAAGACAACAGATGGATACAGACTGGGGGGGAGTACAAGGAGACAGTGAGAAAATATGAGTGTTACATATAGTAAAAGAAAAGTACAGGGAGGTTAAATGACCTGTCTCAAACCACACAAAATGTCAAAGATGTAGCTGAGATTAGAACCTAGAAGTCCCTGGCTCCAAGCCTTGTATTCAGTCCATTAGGTACAGTATTAATAGAAGAATTAAGAAATCCTTAATTTTGGTAAACGATTATCTATAACAGAGGTGGCCAAACTGTGGCTCATGAGCTGCATGCTGCTCTGTTACTATTAAAGTGTGGCTCCTAGAGGCCCCCCTCCCCACCCCCTTCTGCCTACCAGACTGGGATGGGGAGCTCGGGGCTTCTGCCCTGTGATGGGGCTAGGGACTTCTGACAGAGATGACTGGTGCCTGCCGAGAGTGAGGAGGGTACAATTTAAAGGTTCGATCCCCCACCAGCTTGAGTCATGCTCCCCCAGGTGCACACACCCTCTTTCCCTCAGCGGCCCCTCCCTTCAGCTGCCAGGTGTTAGCTCTGCATGGAGAGGCAGCGGCAAACAGCTGGGAGCTGCAGGGAGGGGCCTCCACTTTAGCTCATTGGGGAGAGGCAGCAGCAAAAGCAGCGGCTCTTCCTGCAGCTCCCAGCTGTTACCCGCTGCCCCATCCAAGGCACAGCTCCCAGCTTGTTGGCTCCAGCAGCTGCCATGCAGGGAGGGGCCCCAGTGGCCCCATGTGATTGAGCAGGGCCAGCAAACCCTGGCAAAAACCTGGAAGGGCACATGACCCCTCCAACATTGCCTCTAGCTTCAACCCCCTGGTTGTACACCCCGGCTCTTGAACTTCTGAAGATTGTCATATATGGCTTGGAGGGTCAGTAAGTTTGGCCACCTCTATCTATAACAAAATTCGGATGCAACACCACAGGTTAGAGTTAATTTTGATTAATGAATGTCCTTGAATTCCAGGAAAATGAGAAAAAATCATTATATTCTAAAAAGAATGTAAGATGCAGTGAATTCCTAATTGCCATTTAAAAATCAACAGGGATCATAGAAAATCAACAAAGAGAATAACATTTTCTCTGACAGTGCCTGAAATATTTGCTAAAGATCATTGTTGCATGTTGTGGTGCACAAAGAATATTCTCCTGTGCTTATCACTTTTATCTTTAATTGTTCTGCTTTTAAAGCATTTATATTTAGGGACAGAATATATCAAAAATACATTTCTACATGTATATTTCCATTTACCTGTATTACTGATGATTTTTAATTATTACAGGAATTGTATTCATTTGAAAACAGTTCTTCAGTGTCATCCTTTGATGTTTATAATTGATTAACTGTTCTATTCTTGTAATTTTAGTGGCAGTGTGGTTTTAAATAAAAGGAAGAGGCAGATATCCTCACTGACATGTTATGAATCCTGATTAAAGAATCCTCACTGACATGTTATGAATTCACACCTGATTGCATGATTGAGCTAAAAAAGTTGTTTGCCAACAAAGATGCAGAGAATATAAGACAACGGATGACTAATGCTGTATTACCACACTGAAAATTGTTCCCAAATGATTGTGTGTGTATTTTTCATTTTCAGTTTACTTATTCAGAACTCCTAAATAGGAGTTCTGATAAATTGCTCCAACAAAGCTTTTTTATTTAATAGAAAGAGGGCAGGGGAGTTAAACCATTACTTTAATAACTTTCAGAGTTAATTCTATGTAAATGTCCTTCTCTTTAATTATGTGTACAATTACATAGATTTTTTTTCCATCTTCCTGTTTAAAACAAAAATGTTCATTTTACAAAATCTTGGTGTTTTGGTTGAGGGAATTCATATTTTTACGTTAGGATATTTCAAATTTTATATTTGAATTACAACAAAACACAAAATAAATTACTTCTCAACCTTGCTGACTAAAAAAATATCTGATTTGGAAGTTAATTATCTATTGCTAGTTAATGGGATCTACTGTACTTTCAAGTCTGCTATTTAATGAGAATTAATATACTCTGCAATTTAAAGTATTACTATCCAATAAGAATTTAATGAAAGGGAAATATTTTAAGCAGCCAGGATGAATGAGGATGGCAAGGGAAGGGTCTCTGGTATTAGTTAAATAACACTGGGCCAGTTCCAGCATCCAATGATGATATGTGGGACACATTGGCCCTTTAAGCCTCAATCCAGCAAAGCACTTACACTGTATTTAGTTTTAAGCATATGGCAGTCCCACTGAATTGAGTGAGATTACATGCATGCTTGAAGTTAGGTTTGTACCTGAGTGCTTTGCTGGATTGGGGCCTAAATGAATGGTCCTGTGACTTGCAAGGGTATGCGTACATGGTTTTATACCAGTTTGACATGGCTTTAAGCATTACAGTCTGAGATATTTGTTGAATCGGTGAAATATTTCAGTTTTACATATGTATGGGCAGTCAAACTAAATCACAGCAATAATTCTACTTTTTGGTTAAGTGTTTAGATACCTTCAAGAATGCATTACAAAAAAGTGTACCTTTATTTTAGCAGCAATGCACTACCTTGTGTTATGGAATTCTTCATTCTTAGGAAGAATTGTCTATAATTGACTTATAGGTATTTTCCATTTTGATTCTTATTAGTGGAATCCTGAAGGTTTTAACAGTGCAGCATTTTTGGTTTTATGAATTTTCCATTCTTTATTATTACTTAAGCTATATACTTCTAAAATGTTAATGGAGTGGTTCTGTTTTCTCATGTTCGCTTTTATATGTATATATGCTTGTGTTTATATTCAAACATACAGACAAAACCTTATGCTTCATAAATCTCAGTGTATCTAAGTATTGAAACATTTAGAGTCATTTTTGGTTGTTGTTTTTTTTTTTAAACAATTTATTTTTAACAAGCAAAAATATCTTGATTTTTTTTTCAGGATTTTGGATATTAATCTGTATGATAACTTTATTGCCAGATGTTGACTTGTTTGCTAAAGAAAGAAACCCAGTTTAGATCTGATGAATATAATTAGGCTTGGAAGAATTCAGATTTAATTTTTTTATAATTTTGATGGCTAATATCAATGTTCATTTTATCTATTTAAATTTCTATAGGTGCAGGAAATTATGAAGGGGGGAATAATTATTTAATGATAGTAGATTTGACATTCAAAAACTTAGAGCCTTATAACCAATAAAACACAAATTGTCAACATCACATGTCAAAATATAAAAAAGTAGATACCTTAAAATAAACTCTAACAAGTTCAAAAGAGGCATTTTTTCTTTGCCTATATGTAAACTTCAATTATTATTGATTAAGATTTTATTTTGTCAGTGTGTATTTTCTGTGTATGCTGACTTTACAATACAATTAATATACTGTGCAATAATGTTACATTATAATAAGGCCTTTTTAGTAAACTGTATTATCATTGCTTACTGCATGTAATCCTGTGTTTTACTAACTACAATAGACTGTTTAGAAAAAATTGACAGGTGACATTTTCTTGTGTTTTTTAATTAAATACCAAAGACCTAGACATATGAGGCCTGACATAGAAATGCTATCAAATGAGAATGGTAGTATTTTTCACCCATTTTGCTGAGATGTAATTGACTACCCAAGGTGTGAGCTGTGGGAAATCAGGACCATTAAAAGTACCTCTGCCACAATATATTTTAATGTGATTATTTTAATACAAGTGTAATTCTTTTGGCCTCTTAAAATGCAAACAGTAAAATAAATCAAAAATAGGTTGACCAATGTGAAAGAGTCTAACTTGCATCATCTACTGCAAGGAAATCTGAAAGTTAAAGCAAAAAATCTGGGATGATATTGAACTGAATTCAAACATTTTTTTAAGTACAATAGAATAACAAGAGAAATACCATGATTTGGGCCATTTACTACAGATTTCCTTGAGTTTGTAACATTGCTGCAACTTAATAACCAATAATCTGGTTCAGGCAGATCAGTAAAGGCTTGTGGGTTTAAGCCAGTTCTTCTGCATCACATGAGCATTACACAAGCATTTCTTTAGGTGCTTTTAAATTTTTTTTTATACAGAGAAAAAGGTATAAATAGCTATACAATGTAAGAAAGTTAAAATGATTATAACATTAAATGTAAATCTGAAATCTTACTAAAATACGTTGTGTTTTAACAGTAGCAGTGCCTTTTAAGTTTACATATCTGGGTTTTTTGTAGCTGGTACCATACATGTGATAACATAAGGTGCATGAAAATAACCTTATATAATTGTTTTTGTTAATGCAAAATAATCTCCTAACTTTCAGACGTCACCGGTAATTTCTGCAGTTGCTCAACACTTTGAAAATCAAACCATGAGATACTATATTTCAATAACTGCTAGAGCAGGCTAAGGGCAAAATTCTGAATCAGATTTGCCCATTGGATCTCAATCCCAGTATTCTCCTTATCCTACATAAATGGACAATCTATTGACATCACCTGGCTTCCATCAGTGGGAGATCGAAGAATGTATGGACAGATAAAGGGTAGACTCTGAATTGTATGGATTTGTGTTAAGAATTCTGCCCTTAGTTTGTTGAACTTTATACACTGAGTAACAACAACAAAATCAAAATAAACTACATTGTCTAAAAATAAAAACATTGTTTGGAAAATTGCTTTTTAAATGCTCTTCTAAATGCTAAATGAAGTAAAAACAATCTTTAAGTTCATGTTTTTAAAATGCTTTCTGAAATCTTGTTTAGGTTTTCTTTCACATATTTTTGATGGTGATCACTCTCCAGGAAAGCAAAACCCCATGTTTATCTTCATATTAGTCTTTGCAATTAAACATAGTTTGTGAATCATCTGATAAAGAATGTTTATATGCACATGCTTATACTGTGCTAAATCCACATAGTATCATAGCTTGCCCAATAATGCATGCAGTATTTGCAGGTTTTGATAGTCTGTCTGTGTGACATTGAGAACAATAGTCAAATTCACTATCAGTGTATGAAGTGCAGCTCCACTGACTTCATTAGAGTTGTTCCTATTTATCCCCACAGTGTATTTGACCCAACATTTGTACTTTTCTTTTGTTCTGCAATAGTATGTTGTGGCTGTGGAAGCTGCTTGATTAACATGATCTGACTGCAGTTTTGCCAGATTTCCAGTAGATGCCCCCAGAGACCATTCAACCTAATGACAAATTATTATTACAGTTAGAATCAAAGTTCGTTTTTGGTTTTTTTTTTTTCCTACTTGGCTCTCAGTGTGTCTTGAAGTGGCCTAAATGTTGATAGGAAACCTCAAACCAGAATGGATAGAATGTAGACAAATAAGTTTTATAGTTTAAATAATAACATCTTGCTATGCAGTAAGATTCACTAAGGTCAACATAAATTTGTTTTGTTTAAAAAAAAAAAAGCAGACTATTGAGGTAAAAGTTCACAAGTAGTTTTAAAAAATCACTGAACTGTGTGCAGGATATTTTATGTCAATTGATAGCTAATGGTCAGTTATTGAAAACATGATCAATTTGATTTAGTATCTGTTTGTTCCTGTGCACTACATAATGTTATAATGAAATATATGCTGAGATATAAACAATAATGTTGGTAGGGATCTTTAACTCTTCTTAAAATGTAATCCGAAGATTACCTCCCTTGTCTCCACTACATCCATGTTAAAAACTAACATGCTTTACTACAGAACACTGACATTTTTAACAGGAATCATGTTGATAATTGAAAGAATTTCAGTATAATTGTCAAATGATCCCTTAGATTACATTCATAAAATGTATCCCTACAGTGTGAATTTAAGACCATTATAACTCGTGCATCATTCATCACTTGTGGTTTATAAATACTTTACAGTAATTTAAAGAGGCAAATGTGTTATGCTGCTCCATGCAGTAATTTGTCCTTTAAGTGTAACTTTGTCATATAAACTAGCTATTTTTTATTATACTGTAGTTGAAATGTTATTACTGTAGGTAGGCTTGTTATTGGTACAATATACAGTTATGCAATTATCTTCCCCTGAGAAGAACTAAATATTAAGTACAATGAGGTCACTCCAGCTGTAATTTAATTTATTTTCTTTTAGTTAATTGGCATAGCCTTTTGCTAGAAAATTGGTGACACAAATTGTAGTTACACCACTGTCTTCATCCTGCATGTAAATGTATTAGTTTACAAATGATACTTCTCATTTTGAGACAATATGCTTTGACCTTAAGTAAAACGCATTTGTCTAACGAGATTAGCACACTTGGCTGCATCAATTTTATGCAACTCTATAAATACTAGTATCATTTTCAAATAATTATGATGGAACCTACAATTGAACTGAATAATGTTTTGACTAGTTACAAATATATTTTATATATTTGTTAAATGATGGCTAGTTATTTTATCTCCGCTTCCTAAATTACTTTTAACATTCACTTCTCTTCCCCCCTCTCCCCTCAAAGCTTTCACTATGCTCAATTATACTAATTTAGCGTTCTCTGTTATTGAAGTCAGTGGGATTTCCTCCTACCCCCCAATTACTCTCTACAAGCATAGGTGAATTACTTATGCAGAATCAGTATGCATCAGTGGAGGAACAGATCCTTTATTAATGGCTTTTATTTTTATTGTGTTAATGGAATATAAACAGCACAGATCATTGACACTTAAAGCTTATTTTAAAACTTGCCTGCTCCATTTTGACTTAAATAAAAAAGTGTTTTACATAATTTTCATTAGTATAGAACTGGAAAATAACTACAGTAGTAATGAATGGAACAGAGACTGGGCCAGCCACAAAAAGAAAATCAGTATGCTTTCCATTATGGAAATGAAGATGTTGTGATGGTCAATGATTGATTGGACACTCCTTGATGAGAAATTAAATGAGGTCGTAAGGGGCGTACTGCAGGTTGCTCCAGTTGAAGACAAGTTGAGGTAGATTGGTATAAGCTATGTTGGTAGGATGGCTGTTGCAATGATTGTCAGTGGAAGACGACCAACAGGGAGACCAAAGACTCGGTATAGGGGCTGGATATCAGCAGGCCTCAGAGATAACTATCTGTATGACAGCTTGGCATATAATCATGAGTAAGGCTGCAAGTCCTCACAGATTCCGTGGCTTTCCAGGACTTCCATGACTTCTACAGCAGCAGATGTGGCTGGCCCACCCCCTCTCCCTCTTCCCCCCTCCCCCCGCCACCAGCAGCAGCAGTCTCATGCTGCTAAGCCGCCCCTTTCCCCAGCAGCAGCAGGGGGCCTGGGCCGCTCCCCCCCCTTCCCCCAGCAGCAGTGGGCATCCCAGGCCACGCACTGTCCCCCGCTCTCCCCCCCCAGCCCCTCCCCCCCAGCCCCAGCCAAGGTTATGGACCGTGCACTGTCGCCCTCCTCCCCCCCGAGCACACACAGCACTCCCTGGCCACCCCACCCCACATGGAACCAAAGATTTAGTCAAGGGTATATAGTACAAGTCATGTATAGGTCACTGGCCGTGAATTTTTGTTTACTGCCTATGACCTGTCCATGACTTTTAGTCATGGATATTTTTAATAAAACGTAGCCTTAGTCATGAGTTTTGGAAGAAGGCTATAAAAGTTGCCAATCCTGAGTAGGAAAATGGCAAGAAAGAAGAGTTGTTCCTAGACTAGAATTAGTCTTATTTTTAAATTGTTTAACATGAACCTCACTTGAAACCTGTTAAATGTACAGTAAACATCAGTTTTCAGAATTCCTTATTTTCTTTTATAGGCTCTGAAAATTTTGTGGTAAAAAAGATAATCTTTTATGGGGAAAAATTGTTTGGGAATATCAGTGGCATTATACAAAATCTAGAGGTTTGTCATTTTAGAGGGATAGAGATGGAATTTTTACCCCACACCAGAGGCCCAATCCTGGAAACCATTAATTCTGGGCTCTAGAGTGTTTCATGCCACTTGAAAGAAGTATTTGGATTATGTCCATAAATAATGTCGCAAAAGATGTATTACCTCTTGAAAATATTTAATTATGTATCTCTTTTAAATATGTATATCTTACCCATGTTTATCAGTGGAATAACTTTGATATAAATTCTTCATTGTATCTCTGTGGACATGTCATTTGCTTTTAAAATTAGGCAGAAACTATGAAACTTCTGTATCACTAGCTAGTCCCAGATGAAGTCAGTCACTGAACAGAGGCAAAATAATATGTAATGATTCTGTTTCTAACAAACACCAATCCACCATTACCTCCAGTAAAACTATTTAACATGTACATTGTTTTGATATGAAGTATGAGCTTATTTTTTTCCTGATCACTCTTTTTAAGCTAACTAAGAATTTATGGTGTTTCAGTGAACTAATGTCAGCACCTCCTTTTTTTCCTATGTAGATTAACTCAGTTGACTGTCCTGACTGATTTCAGTTGAGGAACACCAGCATATTTATAATGCAGTTCCAATAAAAGTACTTATAGATTACCACTATTGCTATATTCTGTTCTATAGTATAGGATTTAGTTAAAAACCATTCTGTAAAAAATCCTATGATTAAATGGTTCAAATATCACCTCTCCTTTGTTGCTTCTGAAGTCTGCATTTGAAAACCATTGTAGTATCTTTAATTATATGTGTGGGGGAGGATTGTAGAGAACATAAATGCAGATTTAACGGACTAAAATCAGTATTTCTTATTCCCAGTTACAGGAATTCATACAAGAAGAACATCTGCATAGACATGCTGCGACAGGGTTATCACAAGTCCTTCTCTGAGCTCTTCACTCTGATACAGAAGTGGAATGCCTTGAGGGAGGCTGCAGGGCCTGGGTCAGCCATATGGCAGCAGAAGTCCCTGGAGGAGCAGCCTGATAAGCTGGATCAGCTTCACCATTTCCTGACCAGGGCTGAGGCAGCCCAACGAGCAGGTAAATGGGGGAATTGTGGGTAACAGAACAGCAGGAGCTGCAGCAGTGAGTGCCTGAGGGAAGATTCTAAATTGTTTCATGTATGAATTTGAAACATTACTACATCTTAGCACATTTCAGCCTTAGTCATCTAAGCTGTATTTATAGACTAAATGATAGGTAACTCTGAATTTCAACACCACGGATACAATGAGAGGTTCTGTGAAATAACTGGGAAAGAGTAGAGTGTATTATGTCACTAGAAATCTTGATATATTTACAGCCTTGATAACATCTCCGTTATAACCTAGTTCATAGTTTCTTTATTTTTTTGTTTTATCTATTGATTTTAACAGCTATTTTTGTACTTTACTAGAGAAATATAACTTTTAAAACATTATTTTACACTATCAATATTTTATAAATCTGATATTTTAAAACATAGATGCTGCTCAATGTGGTTGAATTTGGAACTGAAAAAATAAAAATGGATTATAAATATGTCCAGTACAACATGATACACTGATGTGACATATTTTTAATTAAAAGGTGTTTGAATTCATAACTCTGAATTACAGTATTTTTGCTGTTGCCTAAAAATAAATTATTGTTCTATTTATAGTATTCTTTTATTGTAAATACTAGATCATAAATAAGTTTCTTTCTTATCCTTCAGAATAATAGTAGGAGTTGAGGTTATATAAGATTTCCATTACACTCCACTAGTTTTAGTTTATATTTTTGATCATTTAGGGTAGGATAACTTAAAACAAGGTTTCGACAAGGAACATTCTTTATCTCAACTTTTTAGACAGGGCAAACTTTTTTTTTTTTTTTACAGACCTCTCCTGTAGTTTAATATTTTTACTTTAAAAACTGAATTTTAGGCCATTGTATTTATTCTGAATTGTAATCATAGCCAGCAAACTCCACAATGAGCTATGGTTCTGCAACAGCCTTCCAATGGTGTAGTGAAACAAACATCCTAACAAATAGTAAGATGGAGCTTGATAAATTTATGATTGGAATTATATATTGTGGTTGCCTGTGATAGTATCAGACTGGACAGGATAATCCAGGAATTCTTCCACTCCTATGTTCCTAAAACAGGTAAAAGTCAATGGACTCTCCTGGAGTGGGAATAAAGCCATCTTCACTTTGATGGAATACAAGGAGAAGAAATAGCCTTTTCACCTGGGCTGTCCTGATGCCGGAATTTTGAGTATGATGCCTAAAAATAAAGGCTTCGACTGGACTTTTTGTTGACTTATGGTTCACTTGTTTATTAGGTCAGGAGGAAAAATCAAAAGATGATTCTCTCCAGGATCCACAGGAAACTTTTTAACCTCTTCCGGCTGACTACGCCTAAGATGTGTCTTCTTCCTCACCAAGTGAGGCAGTGATATCTGCTCCAATACCACCTCCTGATGATTTCAAGACCTTTCAGGAGTTGCTTGGAAGGCTAGCAGGCACTCTGGAATTATCTGTGTTAAGGAGAAAGCACATACATTATTTGACATTACCCGTTCTAATTTTCCAGACAAATTGACAGTGCCAATAAATAGTCTGAGTCTGCAAAAGACGTATGGCAGACTCCAGCTTCTGTACCTCCAATATCAAAATGAGCAGAGAAAATACACCAACTCCTTCAAAAAGATTTGAATACTTCTAATCATATATGACTCTTGTGTCTCTAGTGGAATATGCAGCACAGGAGAAATCCAAGAAGACAAGGCCATGTAAAACCACTTCTAGTGACAACGCTCTCAAGAGTCTTGACCGCACAGGCAGAAAGGCCTATTCCTTAGCATCTCTTCAACTCTAATATCCAGCTAGTCACTCCGGTATGATGACCTGACCTAGCACAAAGTATGACCATTTGAGAAGCTCCCACAGTACGCAAGGGTTGATCAGAGATCCATTATTTCAGAGTGACAACTAACAGTGCAACTTTGCTCCAAGCAGCCCTCGGTGCCTCTCATACAGCAGCCCATTCCATGGCTACAGCTATCACCATGATAAAGATCATCCTGATTAGTCCTCAAGGATTACCAGAGAACTCCAAATGATTATCTAAGATCTTCCTTTCAAAGCTCACACACACATACATGAATCATTACACTACCTAAAAGAACTGAGGGATATACTAAGATTTATGCATCTGCTACCAGGGACAATTCAGTCAGCGAACTTCTTTCTTTCAGCAACAGAAGCCTTCTCATTGTACTCCTAAAGGGGAAGTCTCACTTTTCCTCCCTCTTCTATTACCATCACTCTGCATCATCTTCTGAGTAGGAGGTTTGACATTCTAGTCAAGAGCTGTGGACCAATCCCAGTAGACCATCCTTGTCTCTTTTTGGTTGCTGCTTTTCCATTTTTCTCTGGCATGGTTTTAGAATTACTTCATATTGATGGATATTAGAAATTACCAAAGGCTACTCTATTTGATTCTAATCCTTTCCTGGAACCTTGACCTTCAGAGAGCTTATTTTCATATAGCAATTCATCTAGCCTACAGAAAATATCTCTGTTTTATAGTGGGACATGACCACTGTCAATACAGGATTCTACTTTCTGACCTGTCTACAGCTCTGAAGGTATTCACAAAATGTATGTCAGTGGTAGCAGTCTATCTAAGACAGGAAGGAATACATGTGTATCCATATATGGACAAGTGGCTTCTAAGAGGGAAATCCCACAGGAAGTATCCAGTGTCTTATCCACAGTCCTGTTCCACTCCTTAAGACTGAGAATGAATTTCAAGCCATCCCTCACTCCTTAGTGCATAGAATAAAGGGGTTTTTCTGGATTCAAAGTTGGTAAAGACATTCCTCTCTCTAGAAATGATCTCAGACTATCATATATGAGAATCCTGCAACAGTAAGAATCTGGCTCAAACTATTATATCACATGGTATCATGCACTTAGGTGATACCTCTTGCCAAATGTCCCCTTTCCAAATCTGGCTGAGATCTGTGTACCAACCCAGACATCATAGACACTCAGCTCCTGAATTATCTTCCCTGGATAGATGGACAAGCCCACAGATGGGCTGCAAATGTATACAATTTTGTACGCCAGTTCCCATTGTGACACTGATTACAGATGTGTCCATGGCAGATTGAAGGCCCAATCTAAAGCGCCTACAAATTCAAGGCATGTGGTTCTGGAAAAGGTTGTTGCTCCATATCAGTGTGCTGGAACTCCAGACAATTTGACAGGCCTGCAGAGCCTTCCTACTGCTCCTGAAAAGAATCACAGTGCAGATACTGGCAGACAACAGCACTCCAACATATTCTATCAAAAGGCAGCGGGTGCCTTTCAAGAAGCAACAAAAATGGTGCCATCTTGATGGGATAGCTCCTATGGCCCTTCACCTACGAGGACCAAACAACTATCTTGTGAATAACCTCAGCAGGCAGGTACTCTGCCGACCACGAGTGGTTGCTGAAGTAATCTATTTTCAAGCCTGTATTCCACAATGAGACTCCCTTGTGATAGACCTATTAGCCACCAGCAAGAACAAATGCACCCGTTTCTGCTCCAGAACAGGTACCAGCTCAGGGTCCCTCTAGGATGCTTTTTTCATCCCTTGATCTCAAGACAGCCTCTTGCTGACTGAACTCCCCACCACTGTAGTAGAACTGATAGAAGAATGCACTAGGAGTTGGGGCCCGTTTATTCGTGTTATTTTAGCCATTTCTTCATTCACCTGCTGGCTATGCGGTCAGTGGCACATTTACTTCCTCAGCTTGAACCATCAGGCTTCTAGCAGGTCTGTCAGTACATTTACATTTAGCTGCCATTTCAACTTGCCACCCTCCTGTTCAAACATATGGTGTTCATGAATTCCACTGTTTCACAGTTTTTAAAAGATATGTTTCATGTTTATCACCCTATGCAGAAGCTTCCCACATCCTAAGACCTTAATGTAATTCTTCTAGGCCTTATGGGACCCTCCATTTGAACCCTTATCCAAGTGCTCTCTTCACTGTCTCTCGCTCAAAACCATTATCTTTATTGAAAGAGTGGTTTCACAATTACATACCTGATTCTTTCAATTTTCTGATTCCATTCATGTGGTATCTCACTACTTGGCCAGTACTATCATCACCCATTTGATTAGAGTTTTTTTGATGAGAAATGGTAATATTGTATTAGTTTTTATTCTAATATAATATAAAACATTTAATATATGTATTATTTCCTGATCGCAGGAACACATTTTACAAAAATAGAGGAGTATAATGACTGACCCAGCATATGGGAGATTTTATATCTTAGTTACCTAATTTCTAATATTTTTTCCTCATGGGATTGTAAAAGTTCACTCTGACTAAATCAGCTGTAATTTGTTACTGTCAAACTAACCTCAGTACATTCCTAGATTTGAAAATCCAAGAATTTTAATCTAGAAGAAAATAAGGCTTTTGAAAGTCCATCTTTGTTGGATGTGCTTTCTTGTGACACCAATGCATTTGATCAGCTTCTGTCCAAGACAGTTATTCAGAAATGGTTGTCTTTGTGCACTTCTCATTGTTGTTCACTGGTAGGATCGTCACTGGAGGGTCACATTAAAGTTCATTCAATCAAAGCTGCGGCAGTAACAATAGTCAGCTTCAGGTCAGTTCCATCTCTTGAGATTTGTAGGGCAGCTACCTGAAGTTATTTGCATAATTTTGCGTAATATTACTGCCTCGAAATTTTGTAACAAAGAGTTTAAAGGCAACCTATCTATATCTAGGGATTTTTGCAAAATTGAAAGTTCAACTCGCCTTTGCCTTTTCCCATTTTTGTCTTTCTAGTAGTACCTCTTTTGTCTGTGCATATCTTGTGGTATGTTTCAGGGTTTTTTATTTTGATATAATTAGTATATAATGTGTAGTGTTATGTTCTTATTCTTATATTTCCAAACGTATTAATAGCTAGTATTTTTGTGTGTGTGAATAGTACTACTATTCCAAGGTGACCTCTGCTTGTTTCCTTTTCTAGAATGATCTTCAGAAGCCATCTGGAAAGCAGAGCCCACTGAGACACACACATGCCCTCATGTGGTAGCAAATAGTTAGTTAGTTTCTAATTTATAAAATGGTTGTGTGGTCCCAACCACTTGAGTTGCTTCCTTTCAAAGGCCAGTTGCAGGGACCTTCTATGCCCAGAGCCATTCTGAGAGATTTTGAGCCAAAATGTCATTCATTTCTAGTGTGTTGTATAGTTTAGTAAATTTTAGGTAGTTTGCACTGTTGGACATTTAGTTTTTGTTCTGGACCTAGGTACTCAGATCATTTAGACATGGCTGATCAGGCCTTCAAGTATTTGGACAGATTTAAGTGGTATGTATCACTTGTTACCAGAGGCTGGCTACCACAGGATGATTGTCCCCTTTAAGAGGGAATGGGTTCCAGTGCACTTGTGACTGATTACCTGCTGTCCAATTGGGCTTAAGGGAAGATATCTGTGCGCTATAAAGGGAGAGAGAGCAACTGGGGAAGCTGAGAGAGGAGAGCTGCTGTTGAAAAGGATCAAGAAGGAAGCAGCTGGGGAAGCTGCTAGAGGAATGGCCTCAGAATCCAGCAAACACAGGCCCACAGGGAGGGCCTGTACAACTCCCTGACCTCAAGGAGAGAGACTGAATCAGCAAAGCCTGAGAAGGGCTGATGACTGTGCCCATCAGAGAGGTTTGGAGCCAGACAACCCCTCCTCCCTGAGGTCTCCCTCCTAAAGGGACCAGTCACTCTGTGACTGTGTGTGTGTATAATATATGTATATATACACCTAATGCTTCTTCTCAATGTGCTTGAGAAGGGGGCCTATGCACATTGAGCCTGCAATCAGAGGCTCTGGAAATACATGCCTTCTTCACTAAAGAGGTGTATAAGTCCAGTCCCTGAATCCAACATCAAGTGAGCTTCCTGTTCCTATGAATAGAGATAGCAGGTTACCTTCAGCTTCAAAGCCAGGCAAGTTGAGGATGACCCCTGGCAACAAAAGTTTGTGCCAGATAGAGGTCCAGGGCTCTAGTACCTAAGTTTTCTACAGGCACTAAGGTCTCATTGGCATCAAGAACATCCGCTTAAAAAAGTGAACCATCCAGGGCCAATTTCACTGGTGCCAAGGCCAAATTCAGCTTCTAGGGATCCCTTCATGGGTGGCAGGAATTTCTCAGGTATCTAAAACCCAGCTACAAAGCAGATACCTATTGATGTGTTGGAGCTGGGGATTCCCTTGGGAATGGATAGATTAATTTAATTGAAGTAAGCCAATGTGAGTACTCACTTGGTGTCAAGTAAGATAGTGTCAAAACATGAGGCTGTCAATACAGAGTTCTCTGGCACTATGGGCTCAGTCTCAAGCAGGTTCTCTTTTCAAGGATGCTTTGGTTTCTCTCTCAGCTGCCTTCCACAAAGGCAAGAGAAAGAGAAGTGCTGTCAGGCCTTCAGTACCAGAGTTCTCAACAGTGTCCCTGAAGAGGAAGAGATATAACCATAAGGTCCAGGAACCATAAAGCTTAAGTTGCCTTCCATGGCACCACCAGTGCCAATGGCTTCAGCTTTATCAATGTTCCTGATACTTAAAATTCCTGGTTCCTTTCCTCCATCTGTGTTTTTCAAGGACCTTTATCACCATGATCAAAGTAAATTGTCTTGTTCTTGAGTATGCACTTTTCTGGGGAAGACTGAGCCCAGTCCCACTGGATCTGGACATTGTAGTGGAGTATCAGTCAGGGCCCCAGTTCTGTGAATTTTTCAGGTTGGCTGTGAACCTAACATCTCAAACAGAGTTTCTCAATGCCCTTGTAGTCTTGTTCTCTCAGGTTCTATAAGGAACTCTTTCTCAGTTTCTTCAGCCTCTTGGCTGAAGTCTGAAGTCTTGGCCTTTGGAAGTTTGGACATCATAAAGGTCAACAATAAAACCTACTACTCTTCTTCATCCATCTGACTCTCCCAGAACACCTAGGATGTTTGTTTTCCCCAATCCAGACCAATGCTAGTATTTGTCCTTTTCTATTTGTCAGTATTCTAGTCTTCCTGTTTGAGGAAAAGAAGGGGAGGAAAATTTGTAACAACCCCTCTTCTGAACAGTTTTGCTTTTGTATTTAGATGGAATATATGGGCTCAAAGTGTCAAAGATGTTAACAAGATCCTGTCATAGTCCAGGTTTCAGAGTAGCAGCCGTGTTAGTCTGTATTCGCAAAAAGAAAAGGAGTACTTGTGGCACCTTAGAGACTAATAAATTTGTTAGTCTCTAAGGTGCCACAAGTACTCCTTTTCTTTTTGTCATAGTCCAGTGTTAAATAAGTGTAGGGTATGGTATTCAGAGACCTCAGACTGCTTAGTACTATGGCAAAGACACCATTAAACATTTTAACTGTTTATTAAAGATAAAGAAAAGAAGGCAAAACAGTTAAAGTATTTGAAATATAACATTTTAACACAGCCATAGTTCCCTTTCCCTTTAGCTGGAGAGTTTTTAGAAGGAAAAACATTCTTGTTTAGCAATCTGTTAGATGATATTAATGATGGGGAATAACTGTTATGTTCTTATGGGGAAAAGGAAAGAAATTAGTTGAGATGGACTGAAGCTGGCATCGCTGCTGCTGTTAAAGTCTGATCCTGGTTGTGGAAGACAAAACAAAATACACAAAAGGGGAGAGAAGAACAGCAAAAATAGAAAATAGTTTCTGGTTTTGACTCTCACTTGCAACCTCAGTGCTGGAGAAGCACAGGCACAGCACACAGTCTTATCAGCCACTCAGACTTGGAAAACTTGTACCAGCATCGTGCTATTTAGGATTTTGCTTTCAATTGCTGCTTCCTGGTCATAGGCTTTCATCAGTCTTGCAAAATATAAAGTCCTGACCAGCTAAGCCAGACTCTTATTAGACAGAAGGAAAAAGGAGAGGGATAGGAAAGAGAAGAAATAAAGTGGGGAAGGAAAAAGACACATGGTGTGGGGAGAGGATATATGCAAAGTCACACATCCCAGATGGTGGCTGAGATTCAACTGAAGCCAACAGCAGTGGCAGTGCCATCTAGGCCCCTCTTTATGGGCCAATCTGTTGAAGATATTTCTCAGGATCAGGATGACAAAGGCCTGGGGAATCAAGAGATGATTTGAGTAGAGCTATGATAGTGAAGATCTCTTTAGTAGGCCAATTTTGGTTCACTGATCTTTGGTCTCTCACTGTCTTGTTTACCAGGTATGATCTTAACACAATCCTTGAATTATATCAGTAGGCCTTTTTGTGCGAACTAATTCACTCTTTCTTTCTCCATTTTGTACCTTTTCCCATCAGTTTGTGATTGTAGGTTATTTATAAACTTTACTCAATTTTTACAATTGAGATCACAATTAGAGTAAATTTTGAAGGCCCAGTTATCACAATGCTGCTACTTCAACTTTCTCTGAGGATTCAGACCCTTCATCTCATTCATCACTCGACTATTTAAGACAGTTCCAGGAGTTGCTAGGACATAAGACAGAGGCTCTGGCATTGTAAATATCAGCAGTCCATGAAAAGACTCTCATGGCTATTCAACATTCTAGAGCCTAACTGAAAAACTCACTTGCCCCATTACTGTTAGACTGCTGGACTCTGTTAAGAACATCCTCAATTCCAAGCACATACGAGAAGTTACTACATCCTGTGGTTCCTAACCTACTATACTCCTGATTCATGGGTAGTCTGTTACCAATGAAAGGGTGAGAAGTTCCAACAAAAGTCAGACCTTCCTATCAGATAAGCATGACAAAATATTTACATTTTGGGAAGGAAAGTGTAGTTTCTGTATGGCCAGTTATAAAGCCAGACATTAGTTTCATCTTTGGGAGCAAATGCCCCAAATGACCACCCTAAATGACCACCTTCCTGAGGAGCAGAAAAATTCAGAAAAATTGCTGGTGATTGAGGAACAAGAAGTGACCAAGAACATTCTGTGAGGTAGTTTGAGGCTTGAGACATTCTGGCTCAGATGTTTCTTTAAGGTAGTACTCTTTGCTTATATCATTGAACCTTTCTCCTAAACCTTTCTCCTTTCTCAGACCTGTGTTGAAAATTTGCACTGAGGGTGAGGTGCTTTTTCAGCCTCAGGAGAGAATGAAAGACACAAAGTTCACCACAAGATCACTGAAACTCCTTCAGTAATGTCAGATGAGGAGCACCTCAACATTCCTGTTGTGGTATCAAAAATCTTCCTTGCCATCCTGAGCTTTCAGCCTCAATATCAGAAGAGGCAGAGCAATGGAAAACATCTAACAAAGACAGCTGCTTCATCTTCTGCTGTTTTGTCTTTCTCAGAAAAAAAGAATGCAAACTTGATTGGCTGAAAACCCAAAGCCAGTTTTAACTTCTGATTTCTTCTCTTTACCTCTCCCTCTGATACACACTGTTTGGGCACTTGTTTGATACATTTTGTTGTGGATTTACTATGAATTCTTGGGTACTCAACATCTTTCAGTTTAGATAGGTGGTCCAATTCCACTCCAGGGTACCTCACAAAGTAGTGTAGGTACCATGCTAAGTAATTTTTTTTCTTCTTTGTGACACTGCCCCTATGTAACCACATTTTAAGAGTTGAATTCCTGGCCATGAAACTTTTTTGACTTTTAGGGGTGTGTGCACACTGTCTTTGAGCCCAACATTTTGCTAACTGATGGTATGAACATCTCATCCCTTCTAACTGCCTGTTGACTCTTCTCTACCTCCAGAAGCTTTAGAATTTGAACTCTGTGCAGCAAGAGGAAGAGTCAGCATAGCTCTTTGGAAACAATGCATTCAGATTTCAGAGAACAAAAGTTACTTTGGATGACCCCGTTTCATCTTAAAACTTCATAGTTTAGAGGTTTACTGTGTGTTGTGGACTTTCAGATCATGGCTTGATGAAATATCTTCTTCCTGGGTACATATAAATGTATTTACTGTTAATTAAAATATCCCCCACTTACCAGACTTGTGCATCCATCTTCAAATGAGTTTGTGGTATTGACAAATGAAACCCTTGGAGGCATATTGAAGATACTGAGATCTGGGAGTAATTTTGGTTTTTTTCTATTTTAGTGTTTTTAAGGAGATTGCCAAGGACACCCAGATTTTGAGATGCTTCAAATGATGCTTCATTTAGCGTAGTAGAAATCTAAATATATATTATATATATGTAGGATCTAGAAACCCCATTATAGACCATTTTTGTTGTTCATGAATCATGTTAATTATAGAACACAGCCAACAAAAACCTTAATCTAAAATTCAGCATTTTGAGAATTCTGATGAAAGTTAAATAATATTTTAAAATCATACAGCTGGAAGGGACCTCTAGAGGTCATGAAGCCCTGATTGACACAGGACCAAGTAAACCTAGACCATCCCTGATGGGTGTTTGTCCAACTGGTTCTTAAAAACCTCCAGTAATGGAGATCCCACACCCTACTTTAGAAGTGTATTCCAGAGTGTTACTACCCTTATAGTTAGAAAGTTTTCCCTAATATCTAACCTAGAACTCTGTTGCTGCAGATTGAACGGATTATTTCTTGTACTACTTTCAATGGCATAGAGAACAATTCATCACAGTCCTCTTTATAACAGCCCTTATCAAATTTGAAGACCATTATTAGTCCCTTCTCCGTGTTCTTTTGTTAAGACTAAACATGCTCTGTTTTCATAGGTGGAATTTTCTAACCCTTTGTTATATTTGTTGCTCTCCTCTGCACCCCCTCCCATTTGTCCCCATCTTTCCTAAAGTGTGACACCCAGAACTGGACACAGTGCTTGAGCTCAGGCCTCATCATTGCTGAGTAGAACAGGACAATTACCTCCCATGTTTTACATATGATGCTCTTGTTAATTACTCCAGAATGATATTAGCTGTTTTTTGCAACAGCATCACATTGTTGACTTGCATTCAATTTGTGATCCACTATAAACCTTGATATTTTTCAGTAATATTACCACCTAGTCAGTTATTCCCCATTTTCAGTTGTGCATTTGATTTTTTCCTTCCTAAGTGTGGTACTTTGTACTTGTCTTTACTGAATTTTACCTTCTTGATTTTAGACAAATTTGTCAAGGTCATTTTGAATTCTAATCCTGGCCTCCAAAGTGCTTGCAGCTCATCCCAGTTTGGAGTCATTAACAGATTTTATAATCATACTCTCCATTCTGTTGTCCCAGTCATTTAACGGAAATATTGAATAGTACCTGACCCTACCAGACCCCACTAAATGCACCCTCCCAGTTTGACAGTGAACCATTGATAACTACTCTTTGAGTACGATCTTTCAATCAGCTGTGCACCTACCTTACAGCAATTCCATGTAGATCACATTTCCCTACTTTGCTTATGGAAGTGTCATGTGGAACAGTGTCAAAAGTCTCATTAAAATAAAGATATATTAAGTCTACTGCCTCACCCCATCCACTAGGCCAGTAACCCTGACAAAGAAGGAAATTAGGTTGATTTGGCATGGTTTTGAGAGTTTTGATGAAGAATTGGGTTTTCAAAATAGTTTTTCTATGATTCCCTGACAAAGGATTGTCATCAAAGAAACCTTTGCTCTCTGGGAGCTTAGAAGTACTAATAGAGCAGAACTATAAGTGGAGGAAGCTAGGCACCTTCCCCTCCAGTGGCACATTCAAACTATGTCCCCAGTGACTCCATGTCAGTCTCTGCACTATTCCTGCATCCTCTTCCCAGCTCCTCAACCCATAAGGTTGAGAAGGGAAGACTAAGTTGTGCTGGACAAGCAAAGAGATGGGACACAAGGGAGTAGTGCAGGGGCAGTGAAAGGACTAATATGCAGCAATGTTTTCTGTGTCCAGATTAATCATTGCCAAGGAGCTAGAGGCAGTAGAGGGAGAGAACTGGACTATAGATAGGTGGGTACTGAATTTTTTTTTAAATAAGGAAATTAACGGCTCCCAAACCTCCCTTAATACAGAGGTAAGATTGGCCACTGGTGCCTCATGCCCTTCCAGCCATGATCAAACATCTGAAAATCAGGAAATGAAGAATTAAAGTGTATACCAGTGCTACATCACAACCTTAACTCTGCCCTCTTTGAGTGATTCCCTAACATGCCAGTAACTTACTAGCACTCTGCCCTTACAGATGCTACAAAATACTTCAGGAACCGAGCATATGAGCACTGTAGGACACATTAAAATATCTATGCAAGGTGTCAGCCTCAGGCTCAATTAAAAAAAAAAGTTTCAGCAAAACCTATTCGGTAGTTTCTGAGAACAAAGTTAGGATAAAATACATTGTTTTGGCTATGTTAAAAAAAATTCTTACTATCATTTGAAATTTGGCAAGGGGGCTGCCCTAAGTACAAGAGATCTGCCTTTTGCTGCTGCCATGAAAGTTCACATAAATATGTCAAAGTTATGAGACTGAAAAATTGTGATTTTCAGATGCTCAGTAGAGATTTGTTAATTTGGCAGTTGTATTCTTTGAAGATTCTTTCTGTACAGGGCATGTTCTTGAACAGGACTGCAGGTATCAAGGTCTGTTCCTGCAGTTGCTCATTTTGGTAGTCAGGGCCTGCTGTGGTGCCAGGTACCTCATTCAGTGCACAGGATGGGATGGTGCTCAGGGATTGCATTAGAGTCATCTGAGAATAAGCCCATTGTGGAATTACACCCTATATTCGTCATAATAATACTATTATAATATGAGTATGGCATAATTATGAAATATTGCATGCAATATAAGGCATGTGAGATCACTGGAAAGGTTATGATTTACTGAATATGATTATCATATTTATGTGCATGTACCATTTTTGTATCTGACATTAGGAATATTGTCTATGCATCTATTGCAAATATGCTTACACCTGGGAAAAGCCCACTAGGCAGAATTCAATCAATCTAGCTGTCTCGCTGGGAAGAGCCATTAGGGAAAACAATAGGTTTATGAAGATACTAATCACCCACTGAGAAGTCTTCCTTGTGATGCCACAAACAGCCTTTGCATTATGGCTGCAGGGTCACATGATCAAGTCACCCAATACTGGATGCCATGATAATATTAGTATTTTTCCACTAACCGGGGAAGGGAATCGCACTGGAAGACAAAGGATTCCCACCATATGTAAAACCTATTTAAGGCAGGGGAATGACATAATCAGGGGTCATTCTTCACGATATTCCTGCCCAAGATGACTGCTATCAACATCTAAGAAACAAAGACTGAATGAGGGGAGAAGGACTGAGCCCAGGCTGGAAGGTTGTCTGACCTGTGAATGAAATATCTGAAGGTTTAAGCTGCAGGCAAGTGCAGCTGGCTTTCAAGAATCTCTGCAATCTGCCTAAAACAACATTTAGGGTGAGAAATTACTACTTGTAACCAGTTACTTTAGTATCTTATGCTTAGATTGCATTTTTGTTTTATTTGCTGGGTAATCTGCTTTGATCTGTTTGCTATCCCTTATACTCACTTAAAATCTATCTTTTGTAGTTAATAAACTTTTTATTTTGTCTAAAATCCAGTATGTGGAATTCATAACTGAAGGGGGGGGGGGGCAAAAAGCTGTTGCATATCTCTCTCCACATTGAGGGAGGGGGCAAATTTCAAAAGCTTATTCTGTACAATTTTCTGTGCAGTGCAAGATGATACAATTTTGAGTCTACCCTTTAGAGGGAGACGTGCACTTGAGTATTGGGCAATTCCTTAGCTGAGTCTTCCCATGCAGAGCTGATCTCAGCATCTATGTGTAAAACTGCAGCTGTGTGTATGTGCAGCTGTGTGTGTCCAGTCTGAATCTTGAGGTAGGGCTTGGCTGGCTTGCCTCAGCAATACAGTGTGAAGAAAACCCATGCTGGTGGGTCAGGCGGGCTCAGTGGTACCCCAGTTCCAAGTGACACGTAATATGGGCCTGCACAAACTGAATATGTGCCAACAATGCAATGCAGTTGCAATGAAAACTAATATAATTATGGGGTGTATTAACAGAACTGTTGTATGTAAGATGTAGGAGATAATTGTTCCACTCTACTTGGCTTTGGTGAGGCCCCAGCTGGAGTACTGAGTCCAGTTTGGAGCACCACACTTTGCAATTTGTCCAAATTGTTTTTTAGAGAGTCCAGAGGAGAATAACAAAAATGATAAAAGGTTTAGAAAAGCTCACCTGTGAGGAAATAAGTCTTCAAATGAAAATTATCTGTATTTTAAGGGAAGCTGATTATGGAATCTTAAAAAGAATGGAAACTGTGGAATGTAAGAATGCATGTGGTATTCACCCACGAAAGCTTATGCTCCAATACGTCTGTTAGCCTATAAGGTGCCACAGGACTCTTTGCCACTTTTACAGATCCAGACTAACGCCGCTACCCTTCTGATATGTGAACAATCAAGATAACTCTGAGAAAACAAACAGGAATGGAGAAGGCAAAGGTTGAATTAACAAGAGGACAGAATTGTTTAACAAGGGAAGTAAATTTAGTTATCAAAAGAAAAAAAATAAATGGGCAGGAAAAGTGGAAGAAAAGAGAGAGGGTTGAGAGTGGCTTCAGAAAACATTAAACAGGGAAAAATCAGCTCACGTTACTCAAATTCGCCAGGATCAGATAAAAAATGAAAGAGACTTTAAAGCGCTAGCAAAATGTGTCAAGGATGGTAAGAAAGATGAACGGGTCTGTGATACTTGGAAAAGTCAGAACAGGGAACAGCACACATGAAAAATAAAGACTTCTGTTATATGTCACTTGCTGCAGTGCTTCATCAAGGTTAACTTGAGGTGATAAAGATCTTAATCTTGTCAGCAAATAGTAAAAGGCACTCGGAGTACTTCATATTAGAAAATATGTAATTCAAGTTTTGATTTTGAAATGAAAGATGTAAAAATGGGGAGGCTGTGGAAAAAAATCTCTCTTCCTGGTTAGAACTGAAGCAAGGAGCTGTAAATTTTGTACAGAAGTAATTATTAACTTTTTGTTCAGACAACTGAAGTGACTGACATGAAAATTATCCTTTGCAATCCTTATATTAGTTCTTTACAGAGGTTTGACTTTTTTGCCCCCCCCCCATCTTCTTTTGAAAAATGTACACTTAAGGCTTGAGTTTCCCTGTAGATCAGCTATTATGAAGGTTTCAGCATAGAATTTAATAATGCTTTGATGCGGTGTCCTGATTTCTAAGCAGTAAGGAACACTTGCACTCCAGGAGTGAAATCCTGGCCCCTTTGAAATAATTGGATTTTTTCCATTGACTTCAGGGGGCCCAAGATTTCACTCAGAAGTGGGTTTTTTCCTTGTTGAGAGAAAAGTGGATGCAAGTTCAGGGTATCTGTTCCTACTCCTGCATGTACATCCTGTCATTGCTTTGAGCACAAAAGGTAATTAACTGTAAAAACAACAGCAAAACTTACAACTCACAGAACTCCTGAACACAAAGCAGCCATGTTCACACCTTCAGCTAGTCAACAGTTTCTCTCACCAAACACTGTCTGACCTGCTGTGAGATATGCATGCAATTGTATCTGTCTTGGTCCCAGAATATTAGAGAGACAGGGTGGATGTAGTAATATGTTTTATTGGACCAACTTTTGTTGGTGAGTGAAACAAGCTTTTGAGCCACACATCTCTTCTTCTCTGTGTGGCTCGAAAGCTTGTCTCAGTCACAAACAAAAGTTGGTCCAATAAAAGATATTACCTCTCCCACCTAGTCTTCCAGCTGAGAGAGATGTCTGTTTTAACTCCGCCATCTCCCCAAATACATTAAAATCCTTTAAGAATATGTTCCTGGGCTTCTCTCAGTCACCAGCCACATACACATGTCAATCAAAATTACAATAGCATTTTAGTCAGTTGTCCAAATTTATCTCTGGCTTAAGTGGAGACAAATTCATTGCCTTATGTCAGCATTAAATTTGACCTGATATTTTTGCATCTGTGAATTAGACAGAAGGGTTATATGTTCTGCTAATTACTTCTGTGGACCCTCTGAGCCCCTGAGAGAATAGATGATTCAAAGCCATGGTAAGAGGAAACAATGTGGTAATTATTGTCAAAGTTCTTCAGTCTGATGCTTCTAAACACCAGATCATTAACCTACTTCAGCAGAGCATTGAGATAATCTCCTGTGATTTCTAAATGTACTCTTCTGATAAGAAATCTCTCCTATTTCATATAAGCTGTAACTTATAGCAATAAATAATACATTTGATAATATATTAACACTCCTTGAATTTTAGACTTGCAGCTAGCAACGGTTTAATTAAGCTTCATAAGGTGTCCAATGTGCTGTTACTTAGGTTGCTGAGAAGCTGAATAATGAATTACGTTTCAAGTATCTTTATAAATTTTAGGGCAAGATTGTGATGTACTGTTGGTTTGTACATGTGGAGACAGCATACTCTGTGAGGTTGCTACTTCATGCTTGCTTTCGCAGGTGTGTGGAGAGTGGATGGAGCTCTTGGATGGTCCTCTGAGCGGATCAACAAGCATGCAGACAAAGGAGATCAAGTGGATATAGTGTGTTTCGATTTTCATAAAGCCTTTGACAAGGTCCCTCATGAAAGGCTCTGAAGCAAAATAAGTAGGCATGGGATAAGAGGGAAGGTTCTCTCATGATTGGTAAAAGATAGGAAACAAAGGGTAGGAATAAATGGAATAAATATACTGAAAGGTAAAAAGTGGTGTCCCCCAGGGATCTGTATTGGGCCCAGTCCTATTTAACATATTCATAAATGATCTGGAAAAAGGGGTAAACAGTGAGGTAGCAAAATTTGCAGATGATACAAAACTACTCAAGATAGTTAAGTCCCCAAGAAGACTGCGAAGAGCTACAAAAGGATCTCAGAAAACTGATTGACTGGGCAACAAAATGGCAGATGAAATTTAATGTTGATAAATGCAAAGTAATGCACATTGGAAAACATAATCCTAACTATACATATACAATGATGGGGTCTAAATTAGTTGTTACCACTCAAGAAAGAGATCTTGGAGTCATTGTGAATAGTTCTCTGAAATCATCCACTCAATGTGCAGCGGCAGTCAACAAAAAGAACAGAATGTTGGGAATCATCAAGAAAAGAATAGATAATACGACAGAAAATATCATATTGCCTCTATATAAATCCATGGTATGCCCACACCTTGAATAGTGCATGAAGATGTGGTCGCCCCATCTTAAAAAAAATTATATTGGAATTGGAAAAGGTTCAGAAAAGGGCAACAAAAATGATTAGGAGTATAGAATGGCTTCCGTATGAGGAGTGATTAATTAGACTGGGACTTTTCAGCTTGGAAAAGAGGCAACTCGGGGGATATGATAGAGGTCTATAAAATCGTGAGTGGTATAGAGAAAGTAAAAAAGGAAGTGTTATTTACTCCTCCTCATAATACAAGAACAAGGGGCCACAAAGTGAAATTAATAGGTAGCATATTTAAAACAAACAGAAGAAAGAATTTTTTCATGCAACACGCTGTCAACCTCTGAAACTCCTTGCCAGAGGGTGTTGTGAAGGCCACTACTATAACAGGGTTCAAAAGGGAGCTAGATAGATTCATGGAAGATAGGTCCATCAATGGCTATTAGCTAGGATGGGCAGGAATGGTGTCCCTAGCCTCTGTTTGCCAGAAACTGGGATTGGGTGACAGAATGGATCACTTGATGATAACCTGTCTGTTCATTCCTTTTGGGGCACCTGCCATTGGCCACTGTCAGAGGACAGAATACTGGGCTTGATGGACCTTTGATCTGACCCAGTATGGCCATGTTCTTATGTTCTCTCAACATGCCACTAGGAAGTAATCTGCTATTGGTAAAGAGCAGGAGCAGATTGTGTTCTCCTTTTAAGCCAGGGGATTTAGGGTTTGAATCACATTTACTTTCCTGAGCTGCTTTGTGGGCAGCACCTCTATGCACTATCCCTTATTCGTAGCAAAATATAAAGTTTCAGTCTTGCTGTTAATTTGTAACACAGTTTTTAAGGAAATAGAAACAGAAATGTACATGAATACTATTAGCCTTTTTCATTATTCCTTTTTACTTGTAATGCTTAAAATAGATACGAAAATAGTCGAGATTAGTTAGATAAATGTGTTTTGATATAGGATTTTTTTTCAGATATTATTGGTTTCCTTGTTTTCCCTTTACCTCCTTCACTACAACCACCCAGGGTATGTCTACACTGCAATTAAAAACCCGCAGCTGGTCTGTGCCAGCTGACTCAGGCTCATGGGGCTCGGTCTTCAGGGCTGTTTAATTGCAGTATAAATATCCAGGTTCGGGCTGAAGCCTGAGCTCCAGGACCTTCCAAGATGGGATGGTCCTCATAATGTCTACACTGCACTTAAACAGCCCCTTAGCCCAAGTCAGCTGGCGTGGGCCAGCCACAGGTGTCTAATTGCAATGTATACCTACTCTTAGACACAGACAGTGATTCTCTTTCAGACTCAGGCCCATTCTGAATCCTGTCAATGCCTTTGCAGTCTCAATCAGTGGAGATTGTTTAAGAGTCATATAAAGCACTCCCTTCTTTAGTGGGATTGTGCTGCTCCAAGCTCTGACATTTGCATAGCATTGTGTGGGGCTGACACAGGAGTATGCTTTCTAGTAAGTCCATTTTTGTTATAGGTACTTATTTCACATATTTTGATGAAATATACTTTGGTCTGTTATCCAGAAAATAATATTCATGTATTCATATTCCTGCCACAATTCATTTTTCAGTGGTGCTTTTACTTGGAAATTTATCCCTTTTCCTTAGTTCATATTTGTTTAATCAAGTATTTATTTAAGAGAGTGTAACTATATGTAGATGAATGGGGCACAGTAAACATCCCTTTAACTGATATTTTTATTATGCGTTCACTACTACTATATGAAAAGAAATCTAATTTTACCAAACAGGCCTTCATCTTGAAAGTTGTATATATTCCATTGTTTTGACTGAGTTGTAATTTTTTTTACATTTTAAGAGTACTATGAAGAGGTGTACAGTAACCAACTTAATTTGGCCTATTGCTTCAACAACCCTGAGGACAAATGGTTAAGGAATTACTTTTATGAACAATGCTTAAGCACTGCTCAGCTGATCAAAATAGATGGTGGGAAAAAAGAGGCTGATGCGCATGCAAATATGGGCCTTGTCAATGAGGAACAAGGTAAGTAACAGTTTATATCATTGCATCAAAATGTATTTCCATTTTCACACAGTCACATTCTGTTGGTTTATATCTAATTACTCTGCACAATATTATACCGTAATCTATTATTTCATGCTAAGATATCTGTGGGTTTGTGAAGTTGTCATAATTTAAATTTTTAGATCAGCAAATCTACAGCTAGAACAGTTCATCATTAGAGACAGAATTTTGCACCCCATTAACATGCCAGTTGTAGTTTGAAGGTTCTCATTCAACTGAAAACAAGATATATGAACAGAGGAAGAATTTCTTTATAAATAAAGATGTTCCCTTGCTTTAAGGTTACGTCCTTTTGTCATGTGCTGTTTGTTCAACTTCTCACTAGCTAATGTTGTCTCAGATTGTGCGCCTGTGATATCAATGAGAAAATATATTAATATAAGCAATAAGAAATATATATAAGAAATATATTAATATAAGCAACCTCACGGTGCATGAGACTACATAGTGCTTTTTCTGTAATAATTACTTTTACTAACCAACCAAGCAATACACATACTGCAATCTGGTAAAGGAGAGAGACACTAGTACAGACTGTATAATATTTGTATTACTTACACCAAGGCCTTATAGAAAAACCTCTCAATTGTCATCCTGGCATCTTCCCCTCAACAAAGGCACACAGGGTGGGATACAACTTTCATAACATGTTACGTTGACACCCACTGGGGTTCATACATATTTATGAAAGTTTTAGCCCCTTTTCCTTTTTTGAATTGCCACATCCCACTACTTTCAGATTTCCCGTTTTTCACAGGGTAACTCATTAGTTCCCCTTGTATTCATTAACATTTATGTCACCTTGTCACCATGCTAACAGGTGGCTACCTTAGGGAAGTCTCTAACATTTCACCCCAGCTATCAACTGTCATTTTGTGGTATCTGCTGATCTCTCATAGACATTATTGTTTAAACTCAGCAATTATGTCCAAAACATCATCATATCACAAACATAGACACAAGCTCAGCAGGTTTATGATTAATGTACTTATGGTAACTTGTCCTGTGGCCTAATTTGGCAATACTAAATATCTTACAGGACTAATTACAACATAAATTAATACTTGTATTTCACCTCCATATCCTAAATATACCCAATATCTTTTATCCTTGGCTACAGATTACAATTGTGTCCAGCAAAGAAAATCTTCCAAACATATACCAAGTATAAGTCAATACTGTGTGTGCCAGAATCCACTGACAATCTGAAACAGAAGCTCTGAGATGTGTGAATTACGCCATTCATCTCAATGGGAGGTTAACTTTGAATAATTATTTTAATTTATATTCTGGTACAACACAAAGGTTCTCTTCAGCACAAATGAAGAGAAAGTCCTTGCCCTGAAGAGTTTTACGTTCTAAAAGACAGGAGACAGACAAAGCTAGAGAGAGTGGGATACAGTATACAAACAAAGATCTAATTATGCTAGTATCAGTGTCTGCTATCTGGGGATTATGGTGGACGAGAAGCTGGATATGAGTCAACAGTGTGCCCTTGTTGCCAAGAAGGCTAACGGCATATTGGGCTGCATTTGTAGGAGCTTTGCCAGCAGATCGAGAGAAGTGATTATTCCCCTCTATTCAACTTTGGTGAGGCCACATCTGGAGTATTGCATCCAGTTTTGGGCCCCCAACTACAAAAAGGATGTGGACAAAATGGAGAGAGTCCAGCAGAGGGCAACGAAAATGATAAGGGGGCTGTGGTACATGACTAATGAGGAGAGGCTGAGGGAACTGGGCTTATTTAGTCTGCAGAAGAGAAGAGTGGGGAGGGGGGTTGATATCAGCCTTCAACTATCTGAAGGGGGTTCCAAAGAGGATGGAGCTCAGCTGTTCTCAGTGGTGGCAGATGACCAAACAAGGAGCAATGGTCTCAAGTTGCAGTGGGGGAGGTCTAGGTTGGATATTAGGAAAAACTATTTCATTAGGAGGGTGGTAAAGCACTGGAATGGGTTACCTAGGGAAGTAGTGGAGTCTCCATCCTTAGATTTTTTTAAGGCCCTGCTTGACAAAGCCCTGGCTGTGATGATTTAGTTGGGGTTGGTCTTGCTTTTAGCAGGGGGTTGGACTAGATGTCCTCCTGAGATCTCTTCCTATGCTAATCTTCTGTGACCTAGCTGTTGTTAAGTATCTCACAGCTGATTATTATTACATCCAACTAATATGCTTGTATCATAAACTCACTCGTTTCCAGATGCTCAAAGACCCAACTATTCTCTACCCAGTTTCCCCTTGACAACTTCTAAAGTTCAGTTATGCACTTTCAAAAATCTGCATCAAATTAGGGTGGGACTTTTAAAAGCAGTCAGTATTGTCTTAATTCTGCCCCCACTGAAGGCAATGTTAAAACTCCATCGACATCAGTGGGAGCAGCATTAGACCAATTCTGTGCACTTTTGAAAACTCCACCCTAAAAATGTAGACAGACCATCAAATAAATTAGATTTTATATTAAATTTAATAACAGGGGAGCTGCTGTAGCTGTTTTATTCATTTTCATATTTAGTTCAATAAAAACCTCAATTGTTTTATTTATCTGAAGTAGCTGAAAAATCTCCAGTCTGCTGGACTGGAGCGTCATAGAATGCAGGCTCCTTGCCACATAATTTAGGTCAAACTTCCTGTGGAACTGAGCCTTGGTCACCTGAATTTAGGCTCAGGATTGGTCTATTGCATCTATCCTATCCTAACCTAGGTTAAAACTGGTTTAGTGGTTTGATCCAAGGCCTATTGAAGCCAGTGGAAAGATTCCCATTGACTGTGGGCTTTGCCTCAAGCCCTTGATGTTTAAGGATCTTATTACTAGGTGTGGTCATAGAACAATAATTTAAAATTGGATTCTTGCATCTTGGTGTTCTGTAACATATTAAAATCAAATTCTACCATCTTTTTCCCAGTGAATCCCATTTAATCCATCGTAAGAAATTATTCATTTGGTGTTTGAATTGTTTATGGCTAGTTTTTGTCAATAAAAAAATTGCATTTATATTATAAGAATTTTTGAGAGACGCTCAGAGGATTGTCTTGAGTATCTATGTGGAAGTTATATGCATATGTCTAAACAGGGTCTCCACAACTGCTATGCCTGCAGGCAGAAATAATTTATGTTCAAATAAAAAAATGTATTAGAAGAATGTTAATGTTGCAAAGTGAAGCACTCAAAAGTATTGAAATATCAAAGTTAAAGTTATGCATGCTAGTTGTCCCTCTGTACATGTACATTATAAAGCATGTTTTAATTCAGTGGTCACATACTATTTTTCCCTTGCAGGACTCTAGATTCATTTAGGGTGAACTTCACCCCCAAGTGTGAATGGCAGCACTGGGAAAATATAGCAAATTTGCCCTATTTTTTATTTGTAGTGCTGTAATGCTTAGAACCCCCAGTTAGAGATCAAGATTCCATTGTGCTAGGGATTGTACAAAAAGATGAGCACTGCCATGAAAAGTTTACAATCTAAGTGTAAGTTGAGAGACAGCTGATGGATAAAATGAACAGATTGGGTGAGCACAAAGTAATGATTTTGGTGCTAAAGTCTTGTGCTAGATTTCACTCGCAGAGCAGTGAATGCAGCAACTGTTAAATACTATTTACCTCAATCACTGCAAACCATCAAACCTGTGGATGTAATGATGTAGAGATCCCCAGTAGGTTGCTTAGCCAGTATCTGGAGTTTTCCAAATATATTGCTGCAAACCAGTGTGCACACTTGTCAGTTGAAAAGGAAACAAAAATTCCAGCCTCTTAGTACGATTGGAGAAAAGATCCAATTTTTCAGGGCTTGCCTTTATTTCCAAAAACAAAACTCAAAATCATAACAAATCAAGTCAAACAGCTGGGTAATAACCACTCATGTCCTGTCCAATTTCATCTCTCTGGGAGGAAGGAGGACACACCCATCCTCTGTGACAGTGTCCTTTTATATCAGCTTCTCCTTTCCTTTTTACCATTCTACCCAGATCAGGAGTGCACCAGATGGGAACCTGGTAGCCCCAGAGTCCTTTTAAACTTGATCACAATTCTGTCACAGAACATAGTCCCTCCCCTTCCATCTCCATTTCCAATTGGAATTTCCATGTATTGAACAGATGGGCAAGGATTTGAAGATGGCAAGATCAATGTGGCTTTTTTATAGAAAGTCTCGGTGCTAATGAAGCACGTGACCCTCAACTAGGTAAAATATTTTTAATGATTCCAGGTCAATGTGGAGCAATTCCAGGGGTTTTGAAGGCAATATGCCCTTTGTGACAGGGACCATCATTTTTGCAATTAGCACCCTGGAGTTCTGGTCCATGACTGGGGTTCCTAGGTGCCACCACTATACAAATAATAGATAACATTCAGAGAACTCCAGCTGCTGCTGGTGCTGCTGCAAAGTAGCTTAGGTCAAGATTCTGAAACCCTCATGATAAGTAGTAGTTTACTCTCCAAGTAGTCCTGTTGGGTATTAGAATCTGGCCCTTATTCTGTGTACATCTCTATGTGATGGCGTGTGTCAAGGCTGAATCCCCACTCTGTCACTCCGAGTGCAGAAGTGGGGGCCCGCGAGGATTTTAAAAATTAATACTTGCCACTCTAGGCTTCTATTAAACTCCAAGGTTACAGCTTTTCTCTGACCTTGGCTTGGTAAATGCTGCCACCACCCAAATGCAAAAAAATCCCCTTTGAACCCAGGAAGAAGCACTTGGGAATTCCTCCCTGTGGGGTGCCCTCAAGCCCTTTCACACCCCACACCCCTGGGAAAAGCTGAGAAGGTCACAGCTAATTTTCTTTGTTTTCTATCAGCTAATCAAACAACATGCACAAACCTCTTAGGACAACAAAAATCCAATCCTGTTCTTTAAAAAGGTAAATTTTATTAAAAACCAAAAGGGAAAAAATACATCTGGCACTTAGGCTTTTTGCTAGATCTTAAAAGAAACAATTACAAAATGTAAGCACCCGAAACAACTTTCTTGGGGGTTCAGCTTAAAGGTTATAAGCAAACAAAAGCATCTGGGGTTAGCACAGAGGAGATCCACAAGCCAAAATAAAGAAAATAAACCTGATCACGTCTAGTTAAACATTCTGACCTACTTACACATTTGGAGTTCAGATAAGTAGTTCTAGGTATGATCTGATGATTTATGATCACACCTGGCTTAAGCTGCTTACAGCATTGCTGCTCTGTCCCTCCAGCCCAGAGAGAACAGACAAAGGGAAAGTTTCTTTCCCCATTTTAAAAAGTTCTAGCCTTCCCTGGCTCTTTTGGTCAGGTGCCCACTTTTTCTTACATAAGAATGGCCATCCTGGGTCAGACCAAAGGTCCATCAAGCCCAGTAACCTGTCCTCTGACAGTGGCCAATGGCAGGTGCCCCAAAAGGAATGAACAGACAGGTTATCATCAAGTGATCCATTCCCTGTCACCCAATCCCAGCTTCTGACAAACAGAGGCTAGGGACACCATTCCTGCCCATCCTAGCTAATAGCCATTGATGGACCTATCTTCCATGAATCTATCTAGCTCCCTTTTGAACCCTGTTATAGTAGTGGCCTTCACAACACCCTCTGGCAAGGAGTTTCAGAGGTTGACAATGTGTTGCATGAAAAAATACTTCCTTGTGTTTCGTTTAAACCTGCTACCTGTTAATTTCATTTTGTGGCCCCTTGTTCTTGTATTATGAGGAGGAGTAAATAACACTTCCTTATTTACTTTCTCTATACCACTCATGATTTTATAGACCTCTATCATATCCCCCCTGAGTTGCCTCTTTTCCAAGCTGAAAAGTCCCAGTCTTATTAATCTCTCCTCATACGGAAGCCGTTCTATACCCCTAATCATTTTTGTTGCCCTTTTCTGAACCTTTTCCAATTCCAATATATCTTTTTTTGAGATGGGGCGACCACATCTGCACCCAGTATTCAAGGTGTGGGCATACCATGGATTTATAAAGAGGCAATATGATATTTTCTGTCGTATTATCTAATTCTGTTCTTTTTGTTGACTGCTGCACATTGAGTGGATGATTTCAGAGAGCTATTCACAATGACTCCAAGATCTCTTTCTTGAGTGGTAACAGCTAATTTAGACCCCATTGTTGTTTTCCAATATGCGTTACTTTGCATTTATCAACATTAATTTCATCTGCCATTTTGTTGCCCAGTCAATCAGTTTTCTGAGATCCTTTTGTAGCTCTTCGCAGTCTTCTTGGGGACTTAACTATCTTGAGTAGTTTTGTATCATCTGCAAATTTTGCTACCTCACTGTTTACCCCTTTTTCCAGATCATTTATGAATATGTTAAATAGGACTGGGCCCAGGACAGATCCCTGGGGGACGCCACTATTTACCTCTCTCCATTCTGAAAACTGACCATTTATTCCTACTCTTTGTTTCCTATCTTTTAACAAGTTACCAATCCATGAGAGAATCTTCCATCATATCCTAGGACTGCTTATTTTGCTTAAGAGCCTTTGGTGAGGGACCTTGTCAAAGGCTTTGTCTGCATGCTTATTTACCCCCTCAAAGGATTCTAGTAGATTGGTGAGGCATGATTTTCCTTTACAAAAACCATGTTTCCTAACAAATTATGTTCATCTATGTATCTGACAATTTTGTTCTTTACAATAGCTTCAACCAATTTGCCCGGTACTAAAGTGAGGCTTACTGACTGTAGTTGCCAGGGTCACCTCTGGAGCCCTTTTTAAAAATTGGCGTCACATTAGCTATCCTCCAGTCATTTGGTATGGAAGCTAATTTAAATGACAGGTTACAGATGACAGTTAGTAGTCCTGTAATTTCACATTTGAGTTCCTTCAGAGCTCTTGGGTGAATACCATCAGGTCCTGGAGACTTATTACTGTTTAGTTTACCAATTTGTTCCAAAACCTCCTCCAGTGACACTTCAATTTGGGACAGATCTGTCTCCCAAAAAGAATGGCTCAGGTTTGGGAATCTCCCTCACAGCCTCAACAGTGAAAACCAATGCAAAGAATTCATTTAGTTTCTCCACAATGGCCTTATCGTCTTTGAGTGCTCCTTTAGCACCTTGGTCATCCAGTGGCCCCCCTGGTTGTTAAGCAGGCTTTCCATTTTTGATATATTTTTAAAAATTTTGCTATTACTTTTGGAATCTTTGGCTAACTGTTCTTCAGATACTTTTTTGGTCTTTCTAATTATATTTTTACTCTTCATTTGCCAGAGTTTATGCTCATTTCTATTTTCCTCATTAGGATTTACCTTCCACTTTTTAAAGGATGCCTTTTTGCCTCTCACTTTTACTTTGTTGTTTAACCATGGTGGCTCTTTTTTGGTTCTCTTACTATGTTTTTTAAATTGGGGTATACATTTAAGTGGAACCTTTTATTATGGTGTCTTTAAAAAGTTTCCACGCAGCTTGCAGGGATTTAAAGCTTATGCTCAAATAAATTTGTTAGTCTCTAAGGTGCCATGAGTACTCCTTTTCTTTTTACTTTTGGTACTGTACCTTTTAATCTAACCTCCTCATTTTTGTGTAGTTCCCCTTTCTGAAATTAAATGCTACAGTGTTGGGCCACTATGCAGTTTTCTCCACCACAGGATTATTAAATTTAATTATATTGTGGTCACTATTACCAAGCAGTCCAGCTATATTCACCTCTTGGACCTGATCCTGTGCTCCACTTAGGACTAAATCAAGAATTGCCTCTCCTCTTGTGGGTTCCAGGACTAGCTGCTCCAAGAAGCAGCCATTTAAAGTATCAAGAAACTTTATCTCAGCATCCCTTTCTGAGGTGATATGTACCCAGTCAATATGGGGATAGTTGAAATCCCCGATTATTATTATTATTATTGAGTCTTTTATTTTAATAGCCTCTCTAATCTCCCTGACCATATCAGAGTCACTAACGCCATCCTGGTCAGGTGGTCTGTAATATAGCCCTACTGCTATATTCTTATTTTTAAGCATGGAATTACTATCGATAGTACAATTTAGTTCATTTAAGATTTTTACTTCATTTGATTCTATGCTTTCTTTCACATATAGTTCCACTCCCCCACCAACCTGTTCTGTCCTTACCAATATATTTTGTACCCTGGTATTACTGTGTTACATTGATTATCCTCATTCCACCAGGTTTCTGTGATGCCTATAACATCAATATCCTCATTTAATATTAGGCACTCTAGTTCACCCATCTTATTATTTAGACTTCTAGCATTGGTATATAAGCATTTTAAAAACTTGTCATTTTTTGGCTGTCCCCTATTGCATGACGTAATTGAACTTTTTTTCATTTGACCGTTTCTCTTCAAATCCTCCCTGTATTTTATCATTTTCCATCCTCTCCTCCTTATTAGGACATAGGGAATCTCCATTTATAGATCTTCCCCTAAGGGATGTCCAACCCACATGCTCCTCCGCATCTGCTGGCTTTCCTCCAGCCCTTAGTTTAAAAACTGTTCTATGACCTTTTTAATTTTAAGAGGCAGCAATCTGGTTCTGTTTTGATTTAGGTGGAGCCCATCCTTCCTGTATAGGCTCCCCATCTCCCAAAAGCTTCCCTGGTTCCTAATAAATCTAAACTCCTCCTCCCTACACCATAGTCTCATTCACGCATTGAGACCCTGCAGTTCTGCCTGTCTAACTGGCCCTGCGCGTGGAACTGGAAGCATTTCAGAGAATGCTACCATGGAGGTCATGGACTTCAATCTCTTACTTAACAGCCTAAATTTGGCCTCCAGGACTGCTCTCCTATCCTTCTTCATGTCGTTGGTACATCCATATACCACGACCACAGGCTCCTCCCCAGCACTACACGTAAGTCTATCTAAATGTCTCAAGAGATCGACAACCTTTGCACCAGGCGGGCAAGTCACCATCCAGTTCTCCCAATCATCACAAACCCAGCTATCTATGATTCTAATAATCAAATCGCCCATTACTAATACCTATCTCTTCCTAATAACTGGAGTTCCCTCCCCTGGAGAAGTATCCTCAGTGTGAGAGGATACCACAACATCATCGGGAGGAGGGTCCCAACTATGGGATCGTTTCCCTCTGCTCCAGTTGGATGTTCTCCTTCCCTGAGGCTTTCATCCTCTTCAACAGCACAAAGGCTGTGAGACGGGGGGTGGGACCATTCTACTATGTCCTGGAAAGTCTCATCTATGTACCTCTCTGTCTCCCTTAGCTCCTCCAGTTCAGCCACCCTGGCCTCCAAAGTCGTACACCGTCTCTGAGGGCCAGGAGCTCTGTGCACCGAATGCATACATATGCTACCACCCCATAGGGCAGGTAATCATACATACATAAACTGGGTAGCTCCCACTCTGTTGCTGGACTTCTGCCTGCATTCTCTTTTTCCTCCCAAAGCTTGTTCCCTTGTTGGTGCTTTGTTTTTATCAAGCCGTGTTTTGACCTTTAAGTGCAAACTTCCCCTGCTCACACTCCCCCTGTAAACTCCCTCGCCAAACTCCCCTGTTAGCCGCTCTTCTTCGCTAGTTCCTCTGATCACTTAGGAGCGGGCTTTTTAAAGCCCTGCTCTGCCTGAGTAGCCCTGCCCCCTGGTTAAGGATTGATTGGATGCTTCGTCAAGAAGCTCTCAGCCTCGCGTAGCAGGCCGCTAGGCTCAGCACACACACGGTCAGCACATGGTCCCCAAAACAAACAGACCACATAGTATATTTCAGTCATGCAAACTTACCCCAAGGGTCCCGCAATCGCTCCTCCTTCACCTGGAGAAGTCCCTCGCCAAATTCCCATGTTAGCCGCTCCTGTTCACTACCTCTTTTTCTTTACCTGGGGGGATTTTTAATCCTTTAAAGGTAAAGCAAGTAAAGAACAGCTACCAAGAGGGATTTTACAGTTAACTGGCTGGCTGGGTGTCCATCAAAGGAAGCTATCCCCACACTTTATTTATCACAGCATGTTTTAGTTTCACTTTTTTAGAATGCAAAAATGCCTTTTTTCAAAAATGTCTGTACAATGTAGTGATTTGGATTGATTTACAAGGGATGTCTTGCTATTAAGAAAAAATGGACACAGCAACACTGCTAATATCTCTTTGTTTTAAACTCTGAAGTTTAAAAGGATCAGAAAGAATATTCCATGGGAAATAGTTTCTGGACTTTCACTTTGAGAAGGTATGTGATTTTGTCTTCAGTCTTAAAACAATGAAGAGCTATTCAAAAATATTCACTTTTACACTGTTTCCTGTGGCATTAAAGTTTTTGATATACAAAATAAGCCATTAAAAAGAAACATTTCCCCACAGATATCAGTAGATCCAGTTGAAAAATGGAATTTTCATTCCACAGGAAATTCTGAGATTTTGAAATTTGGTTCCATTCTGAATTGGAATTTTGGATTTTTTTTTCAACATTAATTTTGATTTTATCATTTTAATTTTTTGTTATAATTTCAAATATAATGTACAAGTTGGCTTATATATTATGTAATATTATAAACCTTGAACATTGCAATGATAAAATCAAAATTAATAATTGATTTCAACCTTAATGAAATTAAATGTTTTATTTCGGTTTCCTGCCATAAATTTTGACAGAATTGATAGGTTTGTGTGAAACACTTCTATTTCATCAAATCCGTATTCTTGCATGAAAAACTGTTCCATCAGAAACATTCCAGCCAGTTCTAGTTATCAGGTATACCGCCTTTGCTAAATAAAGGAGGAAAACAGATAACCTCATGTACCACTCAAATGCTAACTTTTTAATGGCAACTGTTGCACTTGTAATACTTGAAATGATGGTGAATGTAGTATTTTGCAGGTTCTTATAATCTTGGGTGTTGTAACTGGAAAATAATATAAATTTTCTAATTTGTAAGCCTTTAAGAAATACACTAGTCTAGGTCACATGTAATGTTTAGTTCTTAAATATTATTGTAACTCACAATTTGATTATGAAGAAATATGACTATTTGAATTTTTCTTTATCATTATCTATTTATTGCATAATATACTAGTAGTTGTATTTTTATGGAGGATTTTCCATGTACCATATATTTTAGTCTTTTAATCTTTATTTAATAAAAGATTAATATCCACTGGGAACCAGATACTATTATCTTGGCTGGGAGGTTAGGAAAGCAAAACAGGGAAAAGAGTTTCCATATATTTCATAACTCAGTGATTTACAAGGTGCATTTCCCTAGATTACAACTGGGAAGGAAAATTTTTGAGATTAGTAATTAAAGCCCATTTGTCCAAGCTACCTTTTGAGCAAAAAAAGAGGAGAGCTATTAGTAGGTGAGATCTGAAGACCATTTCATGCCTTTCCAAACATTATAGGCTTCATGTAGTGGCCCTGTCAGATCCAACACTTATCTTGGGTAGTCAGTCGAGAAACATCACTAACTCCTGTCTTTAGGTTCATATGGGAACTGCTATTTAAAGATTTTTATCTACATCAGAGGATCTGAAAGGCAGAAAATTGACTTTTCCTTCCTGTAAAAGGATGAATTTTGCTCATCAGGTCTCATCATTGCGAATCCTACCAAACATTGATTTTATGTAATCATATAAAAAACCCACTGTTTCTAAATTATTCTACAACTTCATTATTTTATACAATACCTGTTTTATTGTTCTAGTTGCATGAGAAGTTAATGTGTTAGTTAGCTAAGGAAGCACTTGACTGAAGAGTGTGGCATAAGAAGCTTAAGAACTAGTACAGTAGGCGAAAAGGTCTTCAGATGCTGCTGCTTTTCCCTGTCAGTCAATGGCCAGAGGGAAGCACCTATAAATCCAGATTGACAGATCTGAAGACTAGACAGATTGAAAAGACTTATTAGATAATTGAGTCTATCCCCATCCAAATGCAGGATGTAGTTTCCATATAAAGGACAGCATATTATTACATAGAAATAATATATTGTTATTGATATTGAACTGACAGTTACCAGATTGAATTGATGTTACAGAGATTGTGTATTTTCAATTCAAATTAATACAATCTAATAAAATCTGAGAGTAACTCCTGAACATACAGCATGGAGGAGAAAATTGCAAATTGAATTGATGGAAAAATATAGTACATCTTATTAATGTTTATTCTTGTAACAGGAAAAAAAATACTGGCAGGCACTGTGAATGTTTTGAATTAAGTGCTCCAGCAGATACTCCCAAAGGACTATTGTAAAAAAAGATATTCAAAACTCTTATCATTCTGTTCTTTTCAGTGAATCTAACTTCCCTGTATGTTTATACTTCTTTAATGCAATAAAGTAAGCGTATCCTTTACAGTTCTAATCTTAAAAGATAAACTGATCTGATTTTCACATTACGGAGAGTCTCTTCATTTTAGTAGAATTTTTAGGGGCAGGAGACAAATTAATTCTATTCATATATTGTAGTGCAAACCTCTTCAAGTCAATCACAGTAATGCATTAGTGCAAACTCTAATAATCATAATTTACATGTTCCATAAAAATTTTATGGCCTAGGCATAAACAGTCTTAATTGTGACTCTTCAGGCATTTGGGGTTATAACTTTTAATTGAAGACAGAGTTCCTGAGATGAGTTCAAAAACTTCTTTAGTTATTTGATATTTTAAAAATTAAATTGAACTGCAGAAAGTAATTTATTAGAAACTTTTTTAGCTTGGGCAAAATGAATTAAATATTTTAAAAACTTGCTATAATTCAAATGAATTAAAATATATAATCCTTATTTTTTCTATAAGTTAATTGTTAACATTTTTGTAGCATCAAGTATTGCTCTCTGCTTTATGTATATGTTTGTAAGACTATGGAATTTAATGAAGAGATCTTTTTAAAATATTGATAGTCACAAGTAAATTAAACTATGTTTGATCTATGTTAAAGATTCAAAGTCCAAGGTCTTTGAGTAGAACTCGGAATAAAAATGTAATTAGGTTACATCCCTAAAGTCTGATATATCTTTAAACAAGACCACAAATGAAACTTTATTAAAACTTCATATGAATTATTTCATTGCTTTTTTAATTCATTTTCCCCCTCTTCTCTTTCATGTCTATTACTGACATTGATGCTTGTATTTTACCTGTCTTTTTCAGGGTATTTTAATTATTTACTGCTTAATGAGTGGTAATGAGATGAAGCTTCATTCAAAGCTGCACGCTCAGAAACAGATTTTTTTGCTTCAACACTTCACAAGGTCTCGGACTACTGCAACTGGGCCTGCATTTCTCACCACATTATATAAACTTTTTGGAGGCAGGGTTTACGCCTAGTAATTGACAGAGGAGACACTGCTTCTAGAGATGCTTTCTCAATGGGACTGATGGCCAGTCTGTCAGTAGAATAATTTTTTCCTCAGTATTCCATTGTTGCTAAGATTGCCTTAAAACTAAAAATCATTCATTTTCAACTTCTAAGGCATGATGGAGGGGCAGCCAGGTTAAATTTGAGTGGTGTACAGTGTTGCGACCCTCTATACTGAGTCAAATTGCCAACCAGCAGCACTTCTTGGTTGAAATACAGGATAAAAGGCATCCTGCACTGATTTAGTATGGGACAGGGTAGTTTTTATTTAAATAGAGGACATCCCTCATAATACAGGACTGGTGGCAATCCTAAACTGTTGGTGAGTTCCCATAAACACACACTTTTTTTTTGGTAACAGATGATTCCTTTACTAGGGGTGTCAGAAATAAAAAGGTGCAAATACTAGGGCTGTCAAGCGATTAAAAAAATTAATTGCGAGATTAAAAAAAATGAGTCACTATTAATCCTGTGATTAATCGCACTGTTAAACAATAATAGAATACCATTTATTTAAATATTTTTGGATGTTTTCTACATTTTCAAATATATTGATTTCAATTACAACACAGAATACAAAGTGTACAGTGCTCACTTTATATTTATTTTTGATTGCAAATATTTGCACTGTAAAAAACAAAAGAAATAGTATATTTCAGTTCACCTAATATAAGTACTATAGTGCAATCTCTTTATCATGAAAGTTGAACTTACAAATGTAGAATTATGTACCAAAAAAAAACTGCATTCAAAAATAAAACAATGTACAACTTTAGAGCCTACAAGTTTATTTGGTTCTACTTCAACCAATCGCTAAGGCAGACAAGTTTGGTTACTTTGCAGGAGATAATGCTGCCCACTTCTTGTTTACAGTGTCATCTGAAAGTGAGAATAGGTGTTCACATGGCACTGTTGTAACTGGCCTCGCAAGATATTTACGTGCCAGATGTGCTAAAGATTCATATGTCCCTTCATGCTTCAACCACCATTCCAGAGGATATGCGTCCATGCTCATGACAGGTTCTGCTCGATAACGATCCAAAGCAGAGCAGACTGATGCATGTTCATTTTCATCATGTGAGTCAAATGCCACAAGCAGAAGGTTGATTCTTTTGTGGTGGTTCGGGTTCTGTAGTTTCCGCATCAAAATGTTGCTCTTTTAAGGCTTCTGAAAGCATGCTCCACATCTTGTCTGTCTCAGATTTTGGAAGGCACTTCAGATTCTTAAACCTTGGGTTGAGTGCTGTAGCTATTTTTAGAAATCTCACATTGGTACCTTCTTTGTGTTTTGTCAAATCTGCAGTGACAGTGTTCGTAAATCAAACAACATGTGCTGGGTCATCATCCGAGACTGCTATAACATGACATGTATGGCAGAATGTGGATAAAACAGAACAGGAGACATACAATTCTCCCCCAAGTCACAAATTTAATTAACACACTATTTTTTTAATGATCATCATCAGCATGGAAGCATGTCCTCCGGAATGGTGGCTGAAGCATGAAGGAGCATATGAATGTTTAGCATATCTGGCACGTAAATACCTCTCCCATCAATGTAAACAAATTTGTTTGTCTTATCGATTGACTGAACAAGAAGTAGAACTGAGTGGACTTGCAGGCTCTAAAGTTTTACATTGTTTTGGTTTTGAGTGCAGTTATGTAACAACAACAAAATCTACATTTGTAAGTTACACTTGCACAATAAAGAGATTTCACTACAGTGCCTGTATGAGGTGAATTGAAAAATACTATTTATTTTGTTTATCATTTTTACAGTGCAAATATTTGTAATAAAAACTAACATAAAGTGAGTACTGTACACTTTGTATTCTGTGTTGTAATAGAAATCAATATATTTGAAAATGTAGAAAAACACCCAAAATATTTAATAAATTTCAGTTGGTATTCTACAGTTTAATATTGCGATTAAATTTTTTAATCACAGTTACATTTTTTGAGTTAATTGCATGAGTTAACTGTGATTAATCAACAGGCCTAGCAAATACCATTGGAACAATTACTTTAAATTGCAACACAAAAGGTTAAACCAATAGTTCCTAAACCAGCACTGAAGGATAGTTCAGTACAGTGGTATAACTATAAGAGTCCTGTAACCCCTCCACATCATGCTTCTTGCAGGCTGCTGCCGTGGCTATTGCTGCTTCCCTGGTAGTAAGTCTCAGCCCTCCAGTGCTAGCTTCCAGGCTCTTTGCTGCCCAGTCTTTCCTCTGTAGCCACTTTTCAGGCCTCCAGGCTGCTGCTTCTGCTCTCACAAAGCCTTTGGCTCTCTCTTGAGATTAATGTCCTTTGACCATAGGAAGTCCTTTTTCTTTCTGTACTCTGGGGATTATGGAGCCTGTAAGGAGTCCCACTGATTTCAATACAATCCACTTTGCCTCAGGAGTCCAGTCTAGCCTATCTATTTGCTGAACTAGGGCCTTGTTTTATCATTTTGTATGCTGTTTATTTCATCTTCCAACAAATCTCCATTGAAGATTTATAAAGCCTCTGTAAATAGTGGCTTATATTGGAAACTGTGACACATCCATAACTATTTCAGAATGAATAGTGCTACCATAATTATCATAATTGTATATATGAAACTAAAAATAATATCAATAGTTCAAGCAGTTAAATTGAAATGGAAGCCAATATCTTTTAAAATTGGCAATAACATTTTTCTTTTTTTGCTACCATTAAATATTGCTTCTAGCAGATTTTATGTGTACATTGTACAATATAATAATTTATTACAAAAGATGCCCACTGGTTTTAGATTAAAATGCAATATAATATACATAAAATTTTATTGTTCCTTTAAACAGGTTTGTTTTTAGACTAAAGTGGATATTTTGCTAAAGTCCCAACAAATGTTTACAATTTAGTACTAAATGTGCTTTCTCCTTGTACTAATATTGCTGAAGAAATGTGCATTACAGGCCTGCCAATTTTTTTCATACAGTTTTTATACTGTATTATTTTCATTGTACAAATATACAAGCTGATAGAAAAGGAAATAATTAGGTACTCTCAATATTGCTGAGGCATGGAGCTAGAACAGGTCAGTCAGTGCATCTTATTGTGACATGCTAAATTACCTGAACAATACTGGAAGCGATCTTTGGACCTAATTAACATCCCACCTAATTAATGTCATCTCTGTATGTACAGACCTCTAGACAGATTCACACTTTATTTATTTATTAAATATCACATTATTCAAATAGCTGTCTTTAATTTCTGTATTGAAAACTTAAGATTTCTGTGCTGTTTTCTTAAGTAGGAGTAACTCTTCCTTTTTTTTTTCCTCCTTCAAGTAATCAATGCACTGCTGAATGAGTTCATTTTAATGCACTCAATCATGCCTCTAATGTTTGTAGCTTACGGGCGCAAGCATCAGTAATGCAGGAATGTTATATGGCTTTAGTCTGGCCATTTCATAAAATATTCATGGAATCAAAAATGTGCATCAAAACAGCAGTTGGGAGAATTACATTTATGTGCCTGTTTTTATGGTAGCTTCACATTTAAACCCATTTGTGTTAATATCTAGTCAATCTTTTTACTTAAAAAAAGGAAAATGGTAGTGATCATATACCTCCTTCTTTGGTTAATATTTGTCTAAGATATCTGCTGTGATATAACAGATATAAACTTTTGGAGTGTTTTGTAGGAAGGGGATTTGTAAAGGAAGATTTGGATAATATTCAGAAATATAAAATGTTTGTCTACCATGCTTTTAAGTTTATATCATGTTGACTTTTGTTCTTTAAATGAATGCATGGATTCTCTTTTTTGTAGGTTTTTGGTAAACTCATATCTTCAAATAGTTTTATTCAAAAGTGCACTTTCCTTCCATTGAAAAACTGTAACACAAACCTTAGTGTGTGTATTTCTAGTTAGAATGAAAATAGTAATGATTTATAATATTTAATTTATTTAGTGGATGAATGATGCTTTGTATGAATATAATTGTTTAGAATGGGTCTCCTACTGTAAAAGATGTGTAGTTATACCACTTCCTTCCAATTATTAAGATGAATTGATTATTGATAGCTTTTTGATGCCTTGTCCTGGGGCCCCAGTAAATTATAACATTTTTGTAGTACTTCTGTATATTTTATAAGAATTACATTTGTGATTCTGACTCATTGATTAAATGAGAGAAAGTATCAGTATTTCTCAAAATTCAAGTTTGAGTCACATGGGGATAACTTCTGAGCACATTGCTTGGGGAAATTAGACATGCAGTTACTTTTGTTAACAATAACAATGGAAATTAATTAAATTATTTCTTGTGTAACATTTTGAAAATATGTGCTATAGATTGTCTGGAAGTAATCATTTTTCTTCATGGAATCTGAGGTAGATATATGGGATATCCTTTCCCTTCTACAAAATATTCTTGAGGATCCTTCCCACTGCCTGTCCCTCTTCATCTTTTCTCTATCTTTCTTTCTTTTCTCAAATGACAGTAAAAATCATTTTTAAGCTACCCTTCCCATAATTGAATTGATATAAAAATAAATCCTAACTTTTAATGCAGAGATGCTGTGTAACCAGCTTCCTTTCCTCCTAATACTTTCCATAATTTGTATCTATTTATTTATTTTTTGAGTTATTACAAAAACACCTATTCAAGCTCTAGCTACTTGTGCAACAAATAAAATAAACATCAACAATAATAAAAAACCAAAAATAACACAACACTTTTATAAATTAAAATACAGGAGCCAATCGAACTAAATACACCAACTCAAACTGAACCAACTAGCCAGGCAGAATGAATAAATTGATTCCCTATCACCCTGAAGATTTTAGTCTCCCCAGGCTTTTGACTGTCTGTACTGAAATGCTTCAGAGAATGGATAAGCCTTGCAGGTGAAGATGAGCAATTTCAGGTTATTTTGGAGTTACGAGTCAATTCCAAAAAATGAAATGTACTATTAACAGTAACTTCCCATTTAATCCAAGAGGACTTCACCTTGTATTCTTCTGCTGATTGCAACGGGTAGTATTGCAAAGTGATTCTCGAGTAGACAAATCCCAGGCCTGTTAAGTCAAAACCTTTCACTTTTTCTTTGCTTAGGAAATTCCCAACCTATTTTTAAACTTATATTTCTTTTTATTTTCTGTTTAGCATCTTCACTCTTTTTCTTCTGTAGCCAGATTGAGTTACTTGTGTTTTCAATCTTGGCTTCTTTTTTTGTGTCTGTAATGGAACCACACTTAGATGCATTTTCACCTAATTCCATCTGAATGATACCAGAAAGCACAGTCTGCCTCTGTATTTTGGTGCTCATTGAATTCTGGCAACAAAGATGTCAGGACAGGGCCCTTATGGCTAGTTCAAAGGCCAGTGGTATGTGGAATATATTACTTCAATTTCCACTCTGTCAGGAATGCTCTCAAAGGAGTCCCTCAAATATGAGATTTCATGGGAGAACAGAACCACCGTATCCTATAGCTCCAAGCATCTTAAACAGGCAATAGAAAGGCATACTGAATCTGGAAGTTCACCTGAATCTGTCCATCTAAGAGATAACATCTCAGAGTCCGAGGAGGAACAAGTACATTAGATTCACCTTCAACGTCCACCTCCCTGGATGACTTGTTTGTCACCTCTTCCTGTCCCTAGAAATTGTTTCTCCTGAAGGTGGTTTTTTTCTTTTTAGTTTCACCTGAATGAAACCACATGTCTTTTCCCTCCATAATACATCTGGTGAAATTAGGTTGCATAAATTGAATGGCAAAAGAGCTTTACATTATTACCGTATTGTATTACTTTGAAAAGACTCCGGCCCTTTCAAAAGTCCAAATCATTTGTTCATGGACTTTGGGGGGAAAAAACAAAGAGGGAAGTGAGTTGTGTCAGAGACTAGCCAAGTGCATAAAACTCTATATCGAGCTCGCTGAGTCAGAGTCTCCAATTAATCTTCATAGTCGTCTATCCCAGAACCAAGGACAGTTTAATCTCCAATCTCTGAACCTAGCAGTTTGGAGTGTGGTATCATGTTGACTTTTGATTTGGACTGTCCCTAAGCAGTTCACCAGATTGTGATAGAGGTTGTAAAGTTTCCTCAAGGAAGACTCATGCTTTGAAATGGAAGATAGATATTGTTATGGGTCTTTAATAAGTCTTCCTCTGTCTGTCACAACACCTGTTATATTAAGCTATCAGTAGATTGTCCGCTTCCCTGAATTGACTGTAATCAAAGTCAAGATTCATTTTGAAGCTGTATCAACTTAGCATCTTCTGATTTTGTGTCTTCATACATCCAACAGTTGAAGTTTTTGAAAGAACTAGTACATATCTTCCTATCTGTGTATGAACCATTGCTTACGTGGGACTTAAATTGCTTTAACAAAGCTGGTGAAATTCCATATTTAAACTTCTTGAAGATTGTCCCCTTTACCATCTATCTTTGAAGACAATGTTGTCATGGCAGTAACTTCAATCAGAAGATTTAGTGAGGAGCAATCCTTGATGACTGACCCTTGTTACACAGCATTCACAGGTATAAAATGGTACTTTGTCCAAACTATAAATTCTTTACTAAAATTACCTTAAAGCTCCTTCTGAACCAATCTACCTGTCTCCTAGCATTTCTTGAAGCCCACTCTTTACCCAGGGAAAGCTAGTCTCCATAAATTAGAAGTTAAGGAGGCTTTGAATTACTATCTTGGGAGGACTAAATTAATTGTATATATACTAGGCTACATCTGTATATAAATCCTGTAAGGGAGAAAATCCATTCAGATTGTTGAAGTGGATTAGACTTTATCTTTAAACATGTGTTTTACCTTATCAGCGTTTCAGTAACTGAAGATATTAGAGCACATTTGAAAAATTCTACCTTCTACTCCTTTCTTACTCCTTCAGAATCTTTCAGCTTAGGATCTGGACTGTGGTCCTTTACACACACACTTGATTTTAAAATATCATTCCCACAAGATCTTCTATCTTTCTAGAAGATTCTGACTTTTGCTTCTTAACATTGTGGATCTATACAGTCAACCTACTTACTAGTAAATGAAGTTTTTGAGTAACTTGTAGTTTGGGCAACAAACTGTGAACTGAAGGTAAAGATGACTTACTGATACCTGTAAGATGTGGAATATTTTTTCCATTATTCATATTTTTATTAAGTTACGGTTGATGATTATTGGAACCTTTGTGAAGTGAAGTTAGAAACAATTTCTTTTGTAAGAAAATGATAATATGCAAAAATGTTTTGGAATATTTTGTTAAATATACTGCTTATATTTATGAATTAGTTGTGTTTTTCAGGTCAGTTCATGAAAGCTGCTGAGCATTATGAAATATTCCATCAATTGACACTGGGACGGATGTGGAAGGATGAGACAGGCCACACTTACAACTCACTGGCCTCTGAGCATCTCTGGAGAATTTACACATTACTAGCAGACAAAATGCTAGAAAATACAGAACACCAACAGGCCATCAAAACTCTAATAAAAGCTTTTGAAATGGCAAAAAAAGGTGGGTGGAAAATAACACTCTCACATTCCTTTCTTTAATGTGCAGGCTCTGATTTTCCCAGGAGTAAGGTAAAAATCATCAAGGGTTTGAATGATTATTTCCTATGAAATTCAAAGACAAACGCCATCAATATACTTCCAAATCTCATTGTAAAACAGAAGTGCCTTCTTGCTGACAGCAAGGAATCCATTAGTTTCTTGAAAGCTTTATCTCCAAAAATGCAGTCTTCTGAGACTATAGTGTTGTAAAACAATGAACCCATAATCAGAAGTAAGGTCATTTACCGAAGTTGAGATTTTTGTAGGTTAGCCACTGTTGATTTTCCATTTCCTTAGTAATGTTATCAGGCAGATCACTACTGTTTCATTCTACATGACTGATAAATAATTATAAAAACAAGACCATTTGTTTTTCTTCTGCAGCCTTTCCAGTATACCTGAAATACTGAAAATAGTTTTAAAATTTAAAGTTCAGGAAATGCTGTATATGACGGCTAACATGACAGTCTTAGTGTTTTGACTATCCGTAGTAAGGATCCAAAAGCTGATGGAAAGATGAGGATGGCATTTGAATATATGATGTCAGATGCTGAACAGTTACAAATCAGCTGCTTATTCAGGGGGCATTATTATGTATGAGAGGGAGTAGAAAAGGGAGAGTCAACCATCACAGTTGATTTTAAGAAAGTACAGATTATTTTTCTGGTTTGGGGTTATCTTAATAATGCTTATTTGCTGGAAGATGCCATTAGATTCCAACATCTACAGTTTTCTGTGTTCTGAAGGGGAAAAAAATGATTGTATGTGTTTCCCAGAATTAGAATGGAAGATATTGTATAATCACCTTTATTCAATTAGCATTGTTATGCTTACTTTGTGGCATCTTTAATAGTTTTTGCATAAAAATTATGGTTAATACACACTAGTAATTTGAAATTTATCAGTAGAGACATTTTAATCTAAATGTTAAGAAAATATATACAAGTATTGATCAATCAGTCAGTTCCTAAGGAGTAAGCTACAGCCAGAGTTGCAAAAAACAAGCTACAAAAAAAAAAATTCTCCTTATGTGTTTAGTCTTGAAAAATAAAGTTTGTTACAGTGAAATAAAATAAAGTTTGTTCTGTGAAATATACAGAACAGTATAAAATGTATAGAATTAAGCATTAACTGTGCTATCCATTATTTAAAACAATATTGAATTATTTCTGTTTGTTTTCTTTAGTCATATTGACAGGTTTCAGAGTAGCAGCCGTGTTAGTCTGTATTCGCAAAAAGAAAAGGAGTACTTGTGGCACCTTAGAGACTAACAAATTTATTTGAGCATAAGCTTTCGTGAGCTACAGCTCACTTCACCAAATGCATCTGATGAAGTGAGCTGTAGCTCACGAAAGCTTATTGTTTCTAAAGATCTAATGTTAAAATTTCTTTATACTGTTAAAAAGTTGAATATGTAAAAATACCAGCTTAAAAATCTATATTGCACTCCCATACTGTAATTTTTTGAGGATAAAGCAAAATGTTTTTTTTTAATTTACTACACCCTGGGTCTGAGGTTTCCATTAATTCCATAACAGTCCTTTTGAACATATGTCTTTTTTGAATGCATTTGTCTGGATGTTGATTGGATGGTTCCTTCTTTCTTTGGATTTGGCCCTTAGGCAATCTGTCCTACTTCTTTTTCAACACAGAAGCTAATAGTTCTCTTTTGAGAGTTGCTTCTTCAGAACCCCACTCCTGGGAGCATGTAACTCAATAGTGTGAGTTCCAAACCCATTTAAAGCAATAAGTGTTGCAAATAGGCATATATTCTACCACAAAATGAAACCCTTCTTATGTCATGCTTCTTATTATTTGTTTATATATTCAAGAGAATTGTTAAGAGATTATCAAATTGGATCTGACTCTGCATTGACACCACCAGGCAGCTATCCCAATTTAGAGCTGGTCAAATATTTTTGACCAAAACTTTTTTTGGAAAAAAATGCAGATTTGGCAATTCCTAACCATTTCACAAATTTATGTTGATTTCACCAAATTGTTCCAGTTAAAGAAACGAAACCTACTTTTTGGTTTGAAATTTCCTTTAATTTTGTTCAATTTAGAAATTTTAAAAATTTTCTAAATCTAAACAAACTTTTTTCAATATATCAATTTGATGAAATTTTTGAAAAAAATTCTTTTATGAATTGACCCAAAACACCTTTTTTTTCTCAATTTTTCAGAATGCCAGAAAATTGAAAAATCCATTATTCGCTACCAGATGGCTTTAGAGCTCTTATTACATGAGCTAGACAGCTATTACAGCTTGCTGAGACATGTCTTTGAAACTTGTGGGAGTTCTGCAAATCACACCTTTACTCACCATTATTCTGTAGATATTTAAACGAGATCACATGCTCATTTCAGATGGAAAGTCCTTCAATCTCTGTTCAAAAGCCTGCTCTCTCTCCCTCAAAGAAGCCTGATTCAGCAAAATATTTAAGTACATGATTAAGTTTAAGCTAGTGCTTAAAACCATCTCTCTTCAGCATTCAATGCATTCCACTGGACTTAAGCCTGTGGATATATGCTTTTCTGAATATGGACCAGAAATTGATAAACAGTCTCTCAAGATTCAGGCTCTACAGAGACAGTTCTTGAAGGAAAAAGAAAGGTTTTGAGTGTATTTCTTCTGTAGAGCCATATTTGCTCATCCTCCTTCCCTGCCTCCGTGGAATCTTTTGAAAAAGAACAGAAGGGTTTGGGATTGCCTGCTTTTATAATTTTACCAAGTGTGTTCAATTCTGTAGGTAGGGGGGTGTCCTTATGGGCTCAGCAATTATGACTTTCAGAGATTTCAGGACACTTGGAGCAAACTTCCATGAGTGTGGATCTGTAGAGACAATATATTAGGAGAACATGAGAGGTAAATAACCTTCCTTTTTCATGTGTAGCTGTTTATAGTGGTGCAGAAGCTGGGAATTTGTTGACCTTCAGGACTCATTTCAAAGCTCATTTTCTAGGCTTTTTATGTGTTGAATGGGCAGTATTGCATGATGAAAGAAGGTGTTATATTTTGGACATTGATTCCAATTTGTTTGCTTTACTAATCAATTTTGTATATATCCTCAAACTCTGAGGGTGGGTGAATTTTGAAAAAATGATGTAAATAAATTATTTTATATAAATTAGAATATTAAATATACAAGCCAGGTTTTCTTTTGCTGGAGCAGTGCAAAGAGCCAAGAAAGCAATCCATTTTGGCCAGCCAAGAATTTCCTTTGCTTTTGGAAGTTCTCGGTGGGGCCAAATTAGCTTATCTAACTCAGATGCCACCCCCAGTCTCTGGAATAAGGAAGAGCCACATCCAGAATGTGCTGTACTTCAGTTGTCCACCATTTGTGTAGCGTTTCCTGGAACCATTGCCAGCTAGTATAAATTACAGCAGCTTTCAGGCTGCTTCTAGCCTATGCTAGAAACCTATTCTGAGAATCAGGGAGCTGTAACTGACTTCCTGGCTTCTTTCTGCTGCACCAAGTTTCTGTTTATATGTAGCTAAATAACTGTATGGAGATATTGTAGTGACCGTCTAAATGTAAGGTGTTTCATGACTGTCTTTGGAGAGGTAGTGGCAGTGCTGTGAAACAATTCATAATAGAGAACCTTATAGCATGACAAACTGTGTGCTCTGTCTCATGAAAACATTTGCACTTCCTATGTTTGTGGCTTTTTTAAAATTGAGTATAAGTGCTCTAGATAAACATGGAAAAAATCAATGTTGGGAAAGTGATAAATGACAAGTTATAAGGAAAAATTTAATATGTTGTTAAAAATGATATGTACATTATTTTCAAGAGCTGTCAGTAGTAGTGTAATTTGTTTAGAACAAAGAGTAATTATAACCCAACTCCTCCCCTTTAGGAGGTGATAAGAAGATGGAAGGAGAATCTGCCTATTGCTTAGGGCTAGCCTATCATTCTGCTGGAGAAGAACAGACAGCAATAATAGTGAGTTTACTTAACATGCATTTTATAATTTGTTCGGAAGCAATTACCTTGGCTTTACTATTAAGTGGCCTTAAATAAAGGTAGATTTTGATCTGCTATTTTTAGTGATGAAAGTTTTTATTACTGTTTAACATTTATTTTATGATTTTACTACAATAGCCTATATGAAATATCTGCTGGGAATAGATGGTGAATAGGATGGGAAAGAGTTCTACATGTGAGAATTCTGGAAGGACAGGACCAGTAGTCCATCTCTGTGTTTTGGATCAATTTTAGAGGAAAGATCAGTGACAACCCAGTATGCTTCTGCCAATCACTGCTGTATCTCTAGGGAAATATGACAGCATTCTATGATCAGCTGTAACAATGTTATGGGGAGATCCAGTAGTATGAGTATGGATGTATTTTGTCCTTGTCCATGGACAAACAAAAGGGTATTCATCAAAACAACCAGTGCCATCTCTGTTTGTGCCCAAGCCTTAAACTCAGTTTGGAGGGGTCCAGTGTTCTAGCAGCGGACATGTTTCATGGAGAGGACTCTTCACTAGTTTCTTTTATTAACTTGCTCAAAAATTGAACCCTGGAAACTGGATAATAGTTGAAGTTGGTTGAGTTGAGGAATGATTTCTTCAGTATCAGCTGGTTTACTGTATGCTCATAGTTGTTGATGGATTTCCCTCTTCAAAGGAGGCATTAATAATTTGATGTTCCAGAAACTTTCTATTATCTTTTTCATGATTCTTCAATGCTTCTTGGATTTTCTTCCATGCAGATTGACTGAACTGTGGAAAAGAGGGTGTAATGTTTTTTGTCCTGTTATAGACATGTGGTTTCTGGTGTTCAGAGAAGTCAACCCTGATGCTGCGGATGATCAGTCTGAATAGGCTGATAAATCCTCATAGTCAGAGGTTCTGGGTTGTGAAGTTGAATGCAGACATTTCAGATTGAGAGAGCAGTTTATGATCCAGAATACTTTACAGAGTGAGATTTAGTGGTTGCAATGGCAAAGGAGAAATATGGATTTTTTGGCCTTTTCCAGGGTTCTGGAATAATAGATTAGACAAGAATTCCTTGTGCTGAAATCTTTCTGCATGCCCACAAGTTTTTGACCACAAACACTCCGTTTTCTTTCCTTCTTGCTGCTGCATTAACAGGTGTCTGAGAGCCTATGGGAATGAGGAGCAGAAAGACCGGTAATAGAGATAAAGAATTTGGCATGGACACTTGATTTGTTCATGACCAGGAGAAGCTCCTTGACCAAAAAGACGAGCACAGTCTTCATTCCATTCAAAGGCCAAAACCATACTTGAAAGCAGCCCAAGATTATCTGGGAATTATGATACTGTCAGACAGAGTTTCCTGATCACCATCTCTTGCATTATTTTTTCTTAAAACAGGAGGGTTAGAAACCAGGTGATCATTTACTAACCTGTGGCTGTTTGATCCTGGGTCAAATAATTGGTTTTTTGGAGAATGCTGGAACCTTTGTTCTTTCAGTTAAGATGCTCAGCTTTATATATTAGTATGTGTTTTATAATAATGTTTAATCAACAGATAAAAACAACTGACAGATGGTAGAAAACAAATTTGCCTTTTTTGTTAAATATGAAACACTCCCTATATAGTAGAGAATGTAAATGGGATTCTCTAGGGTGGATCATAAAATAATTTAAGTATCCTCATGCTGTAGGATATTAATATTTTCATCACTTGTGTGCTAATTAAAATAAACATATTAAATAGAGTTTAACTTATGAATGTTGTATAAAATTGTGAGATCAACTCTCTTTACATAAACTGAGAAGACTTTCATTTAGAAAAATAGGTTAATTTTCACTTTAAAAAAAAAAGTACCACATTATGAGAATGAGAAAAGAAATAGGTAGTATTTTATTTCATGCATTCTTTTCATCCTCAACTGTGATCAATATATACAACAGTAAAATATCAATGGTTTCAGTGCCATTGAGCACAAATTTTCTTTACTCTCCAATTAGAAATCATTGCCTAAAATTTACCCTTCTGTTCTCAATTTAATGGTCTCTGCATCCAAAGGGAGCTCAGATGCTTACAGAGATGAAATCATTGCATCCTGTTCCCAGAGGACTACTGGTTATCATTACACATAACATACAAACAATACTGCTAGGAGCCAGTTTGCTTCATGGTAATGTGTAGTTCATCACCAGCTTCTGTAGCATGCTAAAGAGGTCTTGCCACTCAGCTTGGGACTATTTGAGTGTGGACTCAGGGGTCTCAGCAGTTATTTTCCTGCTTTGCATCAGAGTTTTCATCTTTTTTATCCTTTTGTGCTGTGGCCCACCTCAGGCAGTCTTCTTCTGGGGGAATCTAAAAGGAGCAGCTGTTACAAATACCATTTCCTCAAATTGTTGCCATTTGGTTCCTTTTGCTATTTAGTGTGTCACTCCCTCCCCCCAACATGCACACAAACCCGTATGCATATAAACTTGTTTCTCTTTCATTATCTCTTCTAACAAAGTGGAGAAGCTTATGTTCAAAATATTCATTATCTGACACAGTAATTAAAAGGTTGAAATTATTAAGCTACAGTCTGTTATATCAAAAATATAGCCTCTTTTCTAGAGAATGGAATATTTTCAGTGAATAGAATTTTTATTGCTAAGCATGTAGTATATAGAATAGAATATATTGCTAAGCATGTATTATATAACATGACTAATTGTTGATAAATTATTTATTTGATACATGTAACCTCAGTTTTGCAAAGACTGGGGGCAAGTCTACACTATAAAATTAAGTTTACCTAAGTTACCTTAATATATAGCCACTACAATAATTAAATTGCTTTTGCATGACCACACTACGCTCCTTTTGTTAGCGGTGTGTGTCCTCACCAGGAGTGCATGCAGCGATTTAACTGTCTCTGTGGGGCATTGTGAGATAGTTTCTGAAAGTCAGCAACAGTCGATGTAAGCAACGCAGTGTCTATACTGACACTGCGTCGACCTAACTACATTACCTAAGTGCTGTACCTCTGGCAGAGGTGGAGTTATTAAGTTGGTGTAGTGGGAGAGATACATAGGTGGAAGAATATTTTAGTGTATTTAGACACTAACAGAGTTAGATTTACATAAGATGTTTTACATGTAAACCAGGCTTGAGTTCAGTGGGACTATTCAAGTGTGTAGAGTTAAATATGTGTGTAAGTCTTTGCAAGATTGAGACTTAACTCCATTTAACATCTTTGTGGTATTTTTGGGTGTCAAGCAAGGTCCGCTTTATAATTGTATCTAATTGCTTTTACCATGTTTGGGAAAAAAGTATAAATGTCTGAAATGTAAAAGTGTACTGTGGATTTTGCCATGAAAAGGTTAGCTGGTTGCTGTCTAGACTAACTTGACAGTAGATCTTGCTATAGATGCTTCTCTCCAAAATTGTATTGCTAACCAAATATTTGTTACAAATATTTTCATATAATTAGAAATCTTGTATATGGTAAAGTATTGCATATTTGATGTGGTTTTTTAAAAGTATATTGCATATTTGATATGTTTTTTTAAACTGAATGTAGATTTTATGGCTAGAAACATTAGATAAGATCTGATCATTCCTAGACTCTGCATTCTGATTGTTTTTGAACATCGGAAATTCTTTAAGGGAAAGCAATAGTGTTTCTCCTCTGGAGTGTGTCTGGTTTTTGGGGGGCGGGGAGGGGAACTTTGCATCTGAGTGAAGGAGCACTTCTGATTGATGTGAACTCAGGGAACACGGTACATATCGGTCAGAATTCTCTGTGTAAATCAGGGGTTGATGAGACAGTTGTCCAAATATTGATGTTTTCAAGGTTTACACAATTATGAGGTGTGCCACCATTACCAGGCATTTGCTGAAGATTTGAAGATCTGTAGCAAAAGGTGACGGGGGCACTTGTATTGGTAGTGATCATTGCCCACAAAAAATCTTCTCTGTGTTACCCTGAGTGAAATGTGTAATTATGAATCTCTCAGGCTGAGAGTCTTGAACCAGTCCTACAACTTCAGGGAAGGGATGATTGTTGCCAGCGTCACCACATGAAACCTGAACATTCAGTTAATTTGTTCAGCTTCATATGGAAAGAAGATATAACTTTTTAATTTGGATTTGTACAATGCTAGGCATTTCCCGGTACCATGAGGATTTTGTTAATTTCTTTGTTTTAGAGAAGCATCTTCATCTCTAAGAAGTTTCTCATTACAGGGATCCCTAAAGAGGGATGGGAATAGAGGATTGAGGTAGCATGGAGTGGAACTGAATAGAGTGCCCTTTCTCAAAAATGTCATGACATTTTTTCCCTTCAGTGCTCACCTGTGTGACACCCAAATTTTCATCTTAGTGATACCTTGTTTGTCTTGGAGCAAATCAGTGGTTTTCCTTTGGGGTCTGTGGTTAAAATGCTTTCCTGTTTGCTCAGTTAATGGTGTCAGAATAGCTCCATCACTAATGGACTGGATTTCTCTTGGGTAACATGCCCCAAATATACACTCTGAGGGGAAACCCCCTTAAAAGTGATTCAGTTAAAGAAAATTAGAATTAACATAAAAATCATATACCATGGAAAAATAGAATATACCGAAAGCATGTTACTAGATCAGAAGATTATCGTGCTTTTGGAAAGCTTTTATTCAGCAGAAAATAATAGCATTTGTAAACATCCCTTCTTACAGTTAATAGCCTGACTTTTTTGTCTCAGAGTTGCTTCTCAAGAGTAGGAGACTCTTGTCTCTTTTAGTTCTCAGTTTTTATCACTTAAGCCCCATTTCCCCACCTCCTCCTTCCCCAGAAAACTAAAAAGATGATGAGCTATAGTCTTGGCCACCTATCCTGATAGATTAATCTAAAATAAATCAACCTTTTGGCATAAACATGTTTACATGACCATCAGTATCTGTTGTTGGGGAATTTGTGTCACAGGCAGTAGGGGAATTGGCATTGTGAACTGGTGTCAGGAAGTCTAAAAGACTAACTTTGAGGATTTTTCTGTATCAGATAATGTTGTGTGAAACTTGCTGGCTTTGTTATTTGTGAGTGTCACATCTGTGCAATTTTGCTTTAAGTTTCCAAACCTAGAGTTCCAAAGGCAAAACTCAAATTGAAACCATCAAGTTTCATTTACCTTTATGCATTCCATATGATTGCCTAGACTTCACATCGTTATTGTACATAAGATTTTTGATTGTCTAGTTTTATTATGAAACTACAAGACATGCACTCTAAGAATTAATGGCTATGCAAAGACAGTAAAGGACCATGGCTGTGTTCCTTTATGCTACCAAAATGGAAATAATACATAATAAAAGTTTGTTCCTGAGAATCAGTGAAAGATTCTCTGCAATCTAAATAATTTGCACAAAATGTAGCTAGTTTAGCTTTCATGTTCGAACATGAAGCTAGCAGAGTTTTACTTGGTTTTCATTTTCCTTGCAGAAGGTTCACATAGCTGTATTTTCAAACTGTCTGAAGTGTTTGATCATTGAAGGCACAATCATAACACCGGCAATTCTGACATGCAAGGGAGTGAGAAAGTATATGGAGCCCTCTTATTCCGATGCCATGTCTTCACTGCTATTTCAACCCAAGTTACCTAACACGGTTTAGCTAACCCATGTTAAGAACTTTCCTTTTATTTATAGCGAAGACAGCCCCTATATGTCAGCCAGTGCAGCTGAGTTGGTGCAGCAGAAGATGTAATCATTGCTAAGTATAAGGCTGGTGCAGATTACATTTTCCCCATCCATTAGTAGCAAGGTGGGAGCCAGGAACCAAATTGTGTGTGTCCCTTATACCATGCCCCTTACACAGACTTATAGCAGTTTAAAGCCACAATTAAGGCCTTTTGTCCCATTTGAGGCTTTTGAAACCTGAATTGTTTCCTTCCATGGGTCAAAATAGGTACATTAAAGGACATTTTCTGCCAATTATGGTGAAACTGTTCTCTGGTGCAGTCAGTTAAAAATGACCACCCTTCCATTTCCACACACTGTTTCAATCTGTGCCATTCTCATAGGATAAAAAAGTAAAATTAAACACAAAACCATATAACAGTGAGTATACATTATGGGTTATTTAATGCTTAATCTTTTTATTAAAAAGCAGAAATGTAAGCACTCTGGTGTGTAGGGCTGTGGAAGATCTGGAAATGTTTTTGTGAAAAATTGTACAGTTCATTTCTCAGGTGATTAGATACTCACAAAAGTTTTTTGCATGTTTTGAGAAATGGAGGGTTTGCACTAAAATCATACAAACCCTATGAATGTGTACATTTTTGTTGCAAATCCACCTTACTTTAACTGAAATTGACCTTTTTGTGTAAAAACTTCAAAACAGTATGTAGATTTTCATGAAAATAAGTCAAAGTTCAGTTTCTTAATGAAATACAAATATCGTTAAATTCTGAAGAGGCTTTTTAGTTTGGTTTCAAACATTTTCCATAGCACATATATTTAACGTGAAAAGAGCAGGCATTTTAAAAGAATATTATAATTGAATATGAACAAACTGTTATAATGATTAGTCTCTTAAATTGTTATAAATCAGGCCTCAATCCAGTACTTCATTTACTTAGACATGGTCTTAAATTTCAGCATGTGAGTAGTTCCATTGACTTCAGTGGGATTACTCATGTATTTAAAATTAAGCACATGCTTAAAGTTTTTGCTGGATTGGAATCATAACAGTTATATAAGAGTGAAGGGGGAGATCTATTGTCTAGACTTAAAGAATTTAAACATTTGTCGTGTGACAGACAGATGAATAACTTGAAAAGCTAGAACATTGCAATATTCCAATTTATACTATAAAACCTAGAGCTTGCTGTGGCATTGCTAGCCGCAGTTTGTTTTGCTGTTTTACTTTCAGCTTTTATATTATTTTAGAGCTGATCAAAAGAATTGGTAGCAAAGTGTGAAGTAAATTGTACATCTAAATAAATCGATTTAACATCCTTAGTGCTTTAAGTGATTTTAGTAATATTAATATTTAAAATATTTCTTTCTGAAATCTTTTTATGACTACATATAGCAATAATAGCCACCATTTCATTCTACTATTTTTCATAGTAGAACATTACACAGTGAACATTGTAAAAATATTATCTTTTAGCATTGAAATGGATGCTCAGAATTGATTTAAACTGTTTATTTGCATGTAAATGACAAGTTTTATTCAGTCAATAAAAATATAGTCTATTAATCCATTTGCTATATTTCTTATATAGGTTAAGGCTTACAAAAATGCAAGGTTTCCTATTTAATTAGAACTTTGCCTTTAACTTTCATATCTGCACAGAGAAATTAGATTCTTTAAATTGAATTTTAAATTTTATAAAATATTTCCCTAGCTTATCTCCATTTTTTTTCTGTCTATACAATGCGACTTTCTATTTTTTGGTTTGTTAGTTTTTTTATTTAGGAAGATTTTTATTATATAAACACATTTTTATGGTTAGAAATAAAGATATAAATAATGTTAAGCAGAATATTGATAGAAACTCAGTGGCAAGAAGTTATGGGCACTGAAGCATGCACATGCATACACTATGATATTAAGGTCTTGGGAGGCTACAGCAATTTGACAGCCAGGTATATTAGTGTTGACACAGCTATGGGATAAAAGCAATTCAGACATCTGGATCACAGTGTTGCTTGACAAAGGCATTTCTGAACAGTTCATGCATTTGTACTTACCCAAGTCCCCAGTTTTGTCCACCCCCTCTCACTGTTTCCTTCTCTGCTTCTGTCTGACTTCGCCTTGTATGTACTTGAGGAATCTCATTTTTCCTTTACAAGTCACCTCCATCTGCTTATGTGTCAGCGTGGCCCTTGCGCCACAGATCATATTCAGGCATTCTCAAGATGAAGGGCTGTATTCTTATCACTACCTCTGTCTCATACTTGTCACTGCTCAGCACTCAGCGCCACACTGGCTTGTTTTGTCAATAACCATTTATCTGTTGCTGGAATAGTAGCAACCATTACATCTGACCTCCCTGTTTCATCAATTATGGATAAATTATTGGATGTGAACATCTGCAAAAGCTTGCTGTTGAACTCACCTCCTGGCTGGGATTAGATAAAGTATTAAACTGTTGTTTATTGTCAGGCCAAAAGTCTACTGGGAAGCCAGGGAATTCCAAGACTAGCAGACCCCCATCAGCAAGCACCAAAAATTGTTTAGTATTGCCACTGTTTCCCACAAGATCATAGCCATTTATTATTTACACTTATTACTAGTTGTTATAACATACTTGATAAAAGCTCTTGGCAGGCATAGTGTTTGTAGCCATTGTCACATCTGTCAGAATGGAAAGGATACATAAATTGTTTTTTCCTCTTATATCAGTGTTAAAGGATAACAGATGAAGCTTCTTCTCTCCAGATGGTTGTACCATGTTTTATTTTGAAGAAATATGTCCAACTGGCTGGTTTTGAGAATATTACATTCCAGTTCTAAATTAGGGTTACAACAACCTTTGCTATAGTAATAGCACATGCAGTGAAGATTTCAAATTGTACAAAAATACTATACTAGAATGTCTGGGATTTTTTGAGGCATGTATAGGCTTCTGCACTAAGGGAACAGGTTGGAATATTTTTGTATTGAGTCAGACCTTACATGAGGTTCAGTAAGGGAGATTATATGTATTGCTTCTGAACTGATACATTCATTGCAGAAATAGAGTCAGATTTAAGAATTACTGTTAGTGCTGATTACAGCATAGAAAAGCATGACAAGGAATCATAGAATCATAGAATATCAGGGTTGGAAGGGACCCCAGAAGGTCATCTAGTCCAACCCCCTGCTCAAAGCAGGACCAAGTCCCAGTTAAATCATCCTAGCCAGGGCTTTGTCAAGCCTGACCTTAAAAACCTCTAAGGAAGGAGATTCTACCACCTCCCTAGGTAACGCATTCCAGTGTTTCACCACCCTCTTAGTGAAAAAGTTTTTCCTAATATCCAATCTAAACCTCCCCCATTGCAACTTGAGATCATTACTCCTCGTTCTGTCATCTGCTACCATTGAGAACAGTCTAGAGCCATCCTCTTTGAAACCCCCTTTCAGGTAGTTGAAAGCAGCTATCAAATCCCCCCTCATTCTTCTCTTCTGCAGACTAAACAATCCCAGCTCCCTCAGCCTCTCCTCATAAGTCATGTGCTCTAGACCCCTAATCATTTTTGTTGCCCTTCGCTGTACTCTTTCCAATTTATCCACATCCTTCCTGTAGTGTGGGGCCCAAAACTGGACACAGTACTCCAGATGAGGCCTCACCAGTGTCGAATAGAGGGGAACGATCACGTCCCTCGATCTGCTCGCTATGCCCCTACTTATACATCCCAAAATGCCATTGGCCTTCTTGGCAACAAGGGCACACTGCTGACTCATATCCAGCTTCTCGTCCACTGTCACCCCTAGGTCCTTTTCCGCAGAACTGCTGCCGAGCCATTCGGTCCCTAGTCTGTAGCGGTGCATTGGATTCTTCCATCCTAAGTGCAGGACCCTGCACTTATCCTTATTGAACCTCATTAGATTTCTTTTGGCCCAATCTTCCAATTTGTCTAGGTCCTTCTGTATCCTATCCCTCCCCTCCAGCGTATCTACCACTCCTCCCAGTTTAGTATCATCCGCAAATTTGCTGAGAGTGCAATCCACACCATCCTCCAGATCATTTATGAAGATATTGAACAAAACGGGCCCCAGGACCGACCCCTGGGGCACTCCACTTGACACCGGCTGCCAACTAGACATGGAGCCATTGATCACTACCCGTTGAGCCCGACAATCTAGCCAGCTTTCTACCCACCTTATAGTGCATTCATCCAGCCCATACTTCCTTAACTTGCTGACAAGAATGCTGTGGGAGACCGTGTCAAAAGCTTTGCTAAAGTCAAGAAACAATACATCCACTGCTTTCCCTTCATCCACAGAACCAGTAATCTCATCATAAAAGGCGATTAGATTAGTCAGGCATGACCTTCCCTTGGTGAATCCATGCTGACTGTTCCTGATCACTTTCCTCTCCTCTAAGTGCTTCAGGATTGATTCTTTGAGGACCTGCTCCATGATTTTTCCAGGGACTGAGGTGAGGCTGACCGGCCTGTAGTTCCCAGGATCCTCCTTCTTCCCTTTTTTAAAGATGGGCACTACATTAGCCTTTTTCCAGTCATCCGGGACTTCCCCCGTTCGCCACGAGTTTTCAAAGATAATGGTCAAGGGCTCTGCAATCACAGCCGCCAATTCCCTCAGCACTCTCGGATGCAATTCGTCCGGCCCCATGGACTTGTGCACGTCCAGCTTTTCTAAATAGTCCCTAACCACCTCTATCTCTACAGAGGGCTGGCCATCTCTTCCCCATTTTGTGATGCCCAGCACAGCAGTCTGGGAGCTGACCTTGTTAGTGAAAACAGAGGCAAAAAAAGCATTGAGTACATTAGCTTTTTCCACATCCTCTGTCACTAGCTTTCCTCCCTCATTCAGTAAGGGGCCCACACTTTCCTTGGCTTTCTTCTTGTTGCCAACATACCTGAAGAAACCCTTCTTGTTACTCTTGACATCTCTTGCTAGCTGCAGCTCCAGGTGCGATTTGGCCCTCCTGATATCTTTCCTACATGCCCGAGCAATATTTTTATACTCTTCCCTGGTCATATGTCCAACCTTCCACTTCTTGTAAGCTTCTTTTTTATGTTTAAGATCCGCTAGGATTTCACCATTAAGCCAAGCTGGTCGCCTGCCATATTTACTATTCTTTCGACTCATCGGGATGGTTTGTCCCTGTAACCTCAACAGGGATTCCTTGAAATACAGCCAGCTCTCCTGGACTCCCTTCCCTTTCATGTTAGTCCCCCAGGGGATCCTGGCCATCTGTTCCCTGAGGGAGTCAAAGTCTGCTTTCCTGAAGTCCAGGGTCCGTATCCTGCTGCTTACCTTTCTTCCCTGCGTCAGGATCCTGAACTCAACCAACTCATGGTCACTGCCTCCCAGATTCCCATCCACTTTTGCTTCCCCCACTAATTCTACCCGGTTTGTGAGCAGCAGGTCAAGAAAAGCGCTCCCCCTAGTTGGCTCCCCTAGAACTTGCACCAGGAAATTGTCCCCTACGCTTTCCAAAAACTTCCTGGATTGTCTATGCACCGCTGTATTGCTCTCCCAGCAGATATCAGGAAAATTAAAGTCACCCATGAGAATCAGGGCATGCGATCTAGTAGCTTCCGTGAGTTGCCGGAAGAAAGCCTCATCCACCTCATCCCCCTGGTCCGGTGGTCTATAGCAGACTCCCACCATGACATCACTCTTGTTGCACACACTTCTAAACTTAATCCAGAGACACTCAGGTTTTTCCACAGTTTCGTACCGGAGCTCTGAGCAGTCATACTGCTCCCTTACATACAGTGCTACTCCCCCACCTTTTCTGCCCTGCCTGTCCTTCCTGAACAGTTTATAACCATCCATGACTGTACTCCAGTCATGTGAGTTATCCCACCAAGTCTCTGTTATTCCAATCACGTCATAATTCCTTGACATCACCAGGACCTCCAGTTCTCCCTGCTTGTTTCCAAGGCTTTGTGCATTTGTATATAAGCACTTGAGATAACCTGTTGATCGCCCCTCATTCCCAGTATGAGGCAGGAGCCCTCCCCTCACAGACATTCCTGCCTGTGCTTCCTCCCGGTATCCCGCTTTCCCACTTACCTCAGGGCTTTGGTCTCCTTCCCCCGGTGAACCTAGTTTAAAGCCCTCCTCACTAGGTTAGCCAGCCTGCTGGCAAAGATGTTCTTCCCTCTCTTCGTAAGATGGAGCCTGTCTCTGCCCAGCACTCCTCCTTCATGGAACACCATCCCATGGTCAAAGAATCCAAAGCCTTCTCTCCGACACCACCTTCGTAGCCATTCGTTGACCTCCACGATTCGACGGTCCCTACCCAGGCCTTTTCCTTCCACGGGGAGGATGGACGAGAACACCACTTGCGCCTCCAACTCCTTTATCCTTCTTCCCAGAGCCACGTAGTCCGCAGTGATCCGCTCAAGGTCATTCTTGGCAGTATCATTGGTGCCCACGTGGAGAAGCAGGAAGGGGTAGCGATCCGAGGGCTTGATGAGTCTCGGCAGTCTCTCCGTCACATCACGAATCTTAGCCCCTGGCAAGCAGCAGACTTCTCGGTTTTCCCGGTCAGGGCGGCAGATAGATGACTCAGTCCCCCGGAGGAGAGAGTCCCCGACCACCACCACCCGCCTTCTCCTCTTGGGAGTGGTGGTCGTGGAACCCCCAACCTCAGGACATCGCATCTCATGCCTCCCAACCAGCGGAGTCTCCTTCTGCTTTCTCCCCCCAGACCTATCATCTGGTCCACTCTCCGCAATGGTACCTGTGGAGAGAACATGAAAGCGGTTAGTTACCTGTGTCTGTGTTACTGGAACCCGGACATTCCGCTTAACTCTTCTGGAGGTCACATGTTGCCAAGCTTCTTCACTGGCCTCTTGGCTCCTCTGTGCAACCTGCTCTATATCTTTAGAGCTTTGTGCCCCTAGAAGGCTATCCTGAGTTTGGTCCAGAAAATCCTCAGTCTCTTGTATACAACGCAGGGTCGTTACCTGTTGCTCCAGACCTTCAATCTTCTCTTCCAATATGGAGACCAGCTTGCACTTTGTACAGACAAAGTCGCTTCTGTCCTGTGGAAGAAAGACAAACATGGCACATCCAGTGCAGGTCACAACAGCTGAACCCCCCCCTTCCATATCACCTACCTACTATGAGCTTCCTCAGAGACGTTGGCAAGATGTAAGCCTCACTGGGCTCACTCCAGGCGAACTCCCAGGCAAACTCCTGCTGTGAGCTGCTCTGCTGTCCCCGCTGCTCAGCTGGTTCGCTGCCGCTCAGCTGGTTCGCGAGGCTCTGGCTATTTTCAAACAGCCAGGCTTCCCTGACGCAAACACACAGACACCCTAATGCCCGCCCCCTGCAGGCTAGCAGCCAATCAGACACTCACTCAGGCTCTCTCCCTGCCCTCCCAGCAAACACACGCTCGGATACTTCCTCAGCATAGTAGGAAGAATACTACCTCAGAATAGTAGTACTGATGAAGAAAGAAGCATAAGAAGGAGTATCAACAACAAAATATTAGGGGGAAAAGTGACCGCAATTAACCTTTTATTTAATCACCTCGTAAATGTTTTGTGTCATTAAGACCCCGATGCAGCAAAATGCTAAGCATATGAGGTGAAATCTTGGCTCCATTGAAGTCAGTGGAAGTTTTATGTTACCCCTTGAAATAAGTTTTGGTGCTAAATTACTTGTAATTACATCCTATCAATTTGAATCCATTCTGCCAAAATATATACATTACATTATACATTATGTAATATACATTATTTGTGTCAGCAAGAGATTTGTGGAATATTCTTCTTTCCGAGGCATTAATCCTGCAAGCGCATATGCACGTTAAAAGCTTGAAACGCATGGTTTCAATGTGCCTACTCACATGCTTTACTTTACTCACATGCATAAATGTTTTCAGGATTTGAGTGTTAGAATGCAAGTTCCTTGGGGGAAGGAACTGTATCTTCATACTTGTTTGTACAGTATGTAGAGGAATAGGGCCTGATCCATCCTGGGACCTGTGGGCTCTACCATAATAAGTACATTATAAATAATCTTTGTTTGCCATTTGACTTCTCCCACTTTGCAATTTAGTCCATGTAATTATGCAGCAGGAGCCACATCATGAAATCCATACTCAGATTTTGCTTCGCCCTTACTCAGGTAGGTCTGTAGGCATGTAGACACTTGACCAATCAGTGTAAAAACTGATAGATGAAACCGATATGTATGCATAAGAATGGAGCGAACCAGGGTCAGAAGGACACATACCACTCCCAACCCTCTGGAAATCTGAAAAAAAAATTGATGCAGCTTTGGGTCGCAGTAATTTTCCTAGAGCGACCTTCTGTTGTGTGGAACCTCTGCTTTAATGGGGTTGTAGCAGTGGTTGCAGCAGAAAGCCTCAAAGCCAATGTGAAGGCATAGGTCCTCTGTTTTGGTGACACTGCCTTTGGAAGATCCTGTCACCTCCAAAAGGTTTAGAGACCAGCTCCCTTTCCTTCTGTGTGGGGTTCAAACCGCAGCCCAAAACAGAAGAAATTAAAGGAAACTCCAGGATGGAATCCTTTGGTAAATTTTCCTTCCTGTGATATGAGCCAATGTTTTTAAATACAGTAGTAAGTATGAGCTGCCTTAAAAAAATCAACAAAATATAAATGTCTTTGACATCTTTTGTAGTGCTCTTACTGAATTGCAGATTAAAATGCCCATGTAGCACCAGTGTCTTTATTTTAACTGCATAAATATCTCTAGAAAAAAATTCTGTTTACTGGCATGTCAGAATTATGTGCTTTTTCTGGAAGTGCATAAGAGGCATTAAGTGCACATTGCATCATCTATCTATCTACCAGCACCTATTGTTGGCTCCAGTAAAATATCCTCAGATGCTGCTACCCAGTCTAGGCCTTAGCCTGTTACTGCAGCACTTGTCAGAAATCATTAGCTAGTGATCTCTTTGACTAATGTTGCGGTTGATTGTCTAAATCATGCTCAAGAACTGTAAATGAGGCAGAAACATCTTTACAGCTCACCGACTGTGAAATGACTAAACAGGGTTAGACTGTCAGAAATCAAAATAAATGTATTTCCAATAAAATTTGACAACAATTTAAAGTGCGGGTTTGGATGCAGAACTGTATTTTGTGTTTTTAAAGTTACAGTAGTAGAAATTAGTATCTTCCTGTCACTTTTTTTTTTTTGGAAGAGCAAATTAATAAAATATTGATAGCAGCAGTAATCTTTTTGTTAACATGGATAGTCATTTTTCCAACATAAATTCTCACCTTAGAATCTCACTTTTGTGTTCTTTATCACCATATGTTTGTATCATAGAATCATAGGACTGGAAGGGACCTCAAGAGGTCTTCTAGTCCAGTCCCTGCATTCAAGGCAGACTAAGTATTATCTTCTAGTCATCCCTGACAGGTGTTTATCTAACCTGCTCTTAAAAATCTCCAATGATGGAGATTCCATAATCTCCCTAGGCAATTTATTCCAGTGCTTAACTACTCTAACCGTTAAGAAGTTTTTCCTAATGTCTGATCAAAACTTCCCTTTCTGCAATTTAAGCCCATTGCTTCTTGTCTTAACCTCAGAGGTTAACGAGAATGATTTTTCTCCCTTCTCCTTGTAGCAATCTTTTATGTACTTGAAAACTGTTATGTCCCCTCACAGTCTTCTCTTCTCCAGATTAAACAAATCCAGTTTTTTCAATCTTTCCTTATAGGTCATGTTTTCTAAACCTTTAATCATTTTTGTTACTCTCCTCTGGACTTTCTCCAGTTTGTCCACATCTTTCCTGAAATGTGGTGCCTAGAGCTGGACACAATATTCTAGTTGAGGCCATATCAGCAGAGAGTAGAGTAGAAGAATTACTTCTTCTGTCTTGCTTACAACACTCCTGCTAATACATCCCAGAATGATGTTTGCCTTTTCTGCAATAGCATTACACTGTTGACTCATATATAGCTTGTGATCCACTATGACCACCAGATCCCTTTCTGCAGTACTCCTTCCTAGGAAGTCATTTCTCATTTTGTATGTGTGCAATTGATTGTTCCTTCCTAAGTGGAATATTTTGCATTTGTCCTTACTGGATTTCATTCTATTTACTTCAAACCATTTCTCCAGATCATCCTCCAAAGTACTTGTAGCCCCTCCCAGCTTGGTATTGTCTGCAAGCTTTATAAGTGTACCCTCTATGCCATTATCTAAATCAATGATGAAGATATTGAACAGAACTGGACCCAGGACCAGTCCCTGCAGGACCCCACTTGATATGCTCTTCCAGCTTGACTGTGAATCACTGATAACTAGTGTCTGGGAATGGTTTACAAACCAGGTATGCATCTACCTTATAGTAGCTTCATCTAGGTTATATTTCCCTAATTTGTTTACGAGAAGATCATGTGAGACAGTATCAAAAGCCTTAGTAAAGTCAAGATATACCACATCTATCACTTCCCCCCATCCACAAGGTTTGCTATCCTGTCAAAGAAAGCTATTAGGTTGGTTTGACACGATTTGTTTCAACAAATCCATGCTGACTGTTACTTATCACCTTATTATCTTCTAGGTGTTTGCAAATTGATTGCTTAATTATATGCTCCATTATCCTTCCGGGTACTGAAATTAAGATGACTAGTTTATAATTCCCCAGGTTATCCTTATTCCCCTTTTTATAGATTGGCACTATATTTGCCCCTTTCCAGTCCTTTGGAATCTCACCCGTCTTCCATGACTTTTCAAAGATAATCACTAATGGCTCAGATATCTCCTCAGTTAGTGCCTTGAGTATTTTAGGATGTATTTAGGTCCAGGTGACCTTGAAGATGATTGACTTGTGTAATTAATTTTTAACTCATTCTTTCCCTATTTTAGCCTCAGATACTACCTCATTTTCCTGGTGTTCACTGTGTTAGACATCCAATCACTACTAAACTTTTTGGTGAAAACTGGGGAAAAAAAAAAGTCGTTTAGCACTTCTGCCATTTCCACATTTTCTGTTATTATTTCCACCCCACCTCATTGAGTAACGGGCTTCCCCTGTCCTTGGTCTTCCTCTGGTGTCTAATGTATTTATGGAATGTTTTCTTGTTACCCTTTATATCTCTATCTTGTTTTGTACCTTGGTCTTTCTAATATATTCCTACATGGTCTGTTTCCTTGTGAAAGGACCATGAAGGTATACCTATTGAGGTATTATGACAGATTCTCCAGTGTTGCAATGTATTTGTTTTATATTGTTAGGACTCTACTGAAATCAGTGAGGTCACTTGTGTAAAATTAGAGTAATTGAGCAATGGATCTATTCTACAGTGCCTATCATTATGGACTGTTATTGGGATGAGGAGACCTTCCTCTAGTGTTCCTGAAACATAAACTCTTAAATGTTCAAAGGATCATACGGCGTTTTAGCCATACAGTTGTCATTGATGTTAACAGGATTCAAGTGGCTAAAATCATTCAACTTACATGTACTTACAACTTGTAAGTTTAGGAGAGCATATTTTAGTAATATAATACTTAGTGAATAAAGTTGATATGGTTTATTCTCTGAAGCATAAAGGGATGTTTGTGTTGTTTGAACAGTTTTACTATATTTGGTGCTTTAGTATCAAGCAAGAAACTTGTTTATAAATTACAAGCTTTCAGGTTGATTCAGAATTAAAGATAGACAAAAAAGGCGATTCAAATGCACTATGATGATGTGCCTTCCTCTCTCTCAAATTTACAGCCATAACTAGCTTTTTATTTGGCAAAGGACATAAGAGTGACCACTTCAGCCCTATTTTGAGGATTTATGTGGTGTATACAGACTTGCTTTCTGAGCTTCCTTTCTGCACCAAAGTGACTTTCAGCCACAGCAGACCTGCTAAGACCCAGGGAGAGAGATGTTGTTCTCAGAACCAGCCTTTCTAAACAGAAATGCTGTTCGCTCAAATATTCATCCTGTCCTGTGTCTTTATATAAGTCTATGTCCAGTGATTATCCTGGTAAGAGTTTGATACTCATTTGCAGTCTGCTATTTTAAAAAATCCTAGCCTTGAGGCTTGACACTTGAGGCAGTGTTGTGGAGGAAATGATATGGGGAAGGAAAGATCAAGGTCAAAGATAATTCCAAGTTTATGGAAAACATAGGTATGAGTGGGAAACTTTCCCCACCTGTTGTAAGACACAGTTTACAGGCACTGTGTAGGATCAAAACTCATCCCCATTTTGCGATTTGACTTTCAAACAAATATATTAATAAGAAGATAACTTAAAGCGAAGTCCAAGCTTTCTCTCCGGATATGGCTGCTCTGATGGTGCCTAGATAAGAGCTACTCATCGCACAGCCTTTGTCTCTCAGACCCCAAATCTCTGCCTTTTTTTATTTCCTCCCACTAATGTTCTCTCATTGTTGGCAGGGGTTGTGGGTCACATTAACTTTAGCCCTGGTGTGCAGGACAGATTACTAACCCTTTCTTGACCTGATCCAGTATGGGATTTGTCCACCATATCACTGGGGGCAAAAGAGGTGTCTACGTTGAGAAAGGAAATGTATTTGTGTATGAGGCTGCTTTTCTTGCTCAAAACTTAATGTTTTGAGTCATATAGTTGCAGGAGATTGAGATAAAGCCATCAATATTCTTGGTCAGCACAGGTTAAGAAGAGATATATGACAAAATCAGTGCTTCAATTATAATTTTTCTTCCATTAATTTTACTTCATATTTTCTTTTTTGATGGTTCAAAACAAAGTGAAAATAGCAATATCCTCTTATTTTGAGAACTGTACAATAATTTAATCAGTTCAACTGCACATAGAATATGAACTCATTCCACAAGATTCTAAAAGTACAAAAGTATCAACCTTTATTTGAAAAGATGTTATAATGGACCTAGCAACATCAAGTTCATGCATTTCAATAGTCACCCTTCCTCAGAACCTCTTTTACAAACAAATTTTTTAAAACCCACTTTAAACCCCTCCAATACCTCTAAACCTCATAAACCCTACCTTCTGCTCTTTTGATGTGTCAGCAGGAAATTCATCATTCAGACTCATGCAGGTACCAAATAAACCTCTGTAATGTACATTAGCAGTATAGATTATCCTGTCTAGTTCAATTTGTTATATCATTTATACATATATAAACACAAAATGTGAGAAAACAGAATATGCTTGCATTTTCATTGCAAAGGAAATTACCAAAAGTCATGCTGAGTAGTATGCAATGCATAGTATTTTATCATAAAATGCATTTTTATTTCATGCTCCCAAGTAAAAATAAAGTAAAATCCATTTCTTTGCTGTACTTACTTGTAGTAGTTGACTAAATTCTGTGGGTATTTCAGCGTTGCAGCAGATATACACAAATGTACAGTTACTGTATGGCCTTCAAACCCTATTGACTTATCTCCTCCATGACTGCTGTGATTTCATAGCCACTGAAAATCCTCTTCCAGACATCCAAGTCCTCAGCACAGATTGGCCAAGAAGAAGGAGTGTAGCTGTTAGGGAGCTTATTCCTTCACCCACTTACTTCCCTGGTCCTTCTCGCATGAACAGAAAGCAACAATACCCGAAGTCCAAAGGTGCAAACAATTTGATGTTTGTTGGGGTGATCTTCCAGCAAGCATGATTCCAGTTTCCTTCCTTAGTGTCCCCCTTCCCAGGTATGACACCAAAGAGCTTTACCTGTGGCCCTGTTCCCATTCCTGCCCTTAGCTAAACATGATTCCAATTTCCCCACCCCCATTCCCTGTTCCCATTTCCACCATTAGCAAAACATGATTCCAATTTCACTACCCCCATTCCCTGTTCCCATTCTCCCCCCACAGACACACACTTCCTGATTGACTGCAAACTATCTAGTAAAACTTGAGTTCTGCTTAGCTATACCTTAACCAATCATTTTACTGAAATTTAACTAACCAATCCTAACATATTGTAACATGATTATTTAATCAATTATATCCCACCACCTTAATTAATTTACACCCAGCAAAATTAATTGTACAGCAGACAGAAACAATCACAGAACCAGAGATTATACAGACAAACAATAGGGAAATGGGGACTACAGTGATAGAACAACAAAGAAATGAGGATTTCACATCCCAGCTATTGATTAGTGAGTTCTTGCCATACAGGATGCTATCAAACTAAGTTTTCTTTTACATCTTCTAGGCACTTCCCTTCCTCTGGAGGCGATCGGCATTATCAGGACAGGACTATATCTTAACAGCCCAATAGCACCTTATTTCAATGTGACTAGTTTGGAATGTGAGGATATGACCGTTCGCTTCCCAGCTTATGGCTGCTTCTGCTGCTTAGCCAAAGATCTTAGCATAAGAACAGGGCCTCAGGCTGTCATAGTAAGAGAAGGATCTTACACCGGCAGACAGTGATTTTGATTCTTTCTTTTATACCTCTAGAACTAGCTAAGTGATAAGAATACACCTAAATTCTTAGAGTATAGGCCTTTACAGACAGGCCTGAATATCTATATCCTAACCGTAGCTAGCAGCGGAATTACTTCCTTGACCTGATTTCTACAAATAAGCTACTGCCAAGTGACAGATCAGTTTGTATAAGGAAGGATAGTGTGAATTTCTCTAGGTCTGAGCAGACGTGTACACATTTAAAGACAATGAGAACGTTCCCTCCTCCAAATGCCTACCCCAGCTCCTTTGCTAACGTTTGACCCTTCCTCGCGATTGCCCACTATCGGCAGCCAACTAGCTTTCCCAACCCAGCTCAGCCCTTTCCCCCTCATCCTCTGCTTGACTCTTAAGTGTCTTCTCCAAGCTATAGCATCCCATTCAGTCTCAGGTCCCCTCACTGGTGTGATCCCACCAGTTTCTACCCAGCTACATTCTCCTTGCACCACCAGAACACTTTTTTAACACCCCTCCCATCCTACTTGTGCTAGTAACTTACTATCACCTAACTAAACTACCAGTCCCCTTGGAGAGGTATACAAGGGCTGGATTAAGGCAGTCTGCACTATAGGCACACCATGATATGGACTGTCCTGTGGCAATGGTCAGCTACATGAGAAAGCCTTCACTTTCTAGGTGAGGCAACAGAGATTCCCCAGTATTTACTCCAGCAGCCAGAATGTATCTGGGTGGGTGGATGGGTCAGGACTGCTGTAGTGATATTTTCTTGCCAAAAATACTCTGTTGGGTGGTGTTGGCAGGACCCCTCCCACCAAAAAAGTAGGTCTTGTAGTTAACACCCTGTTGTGAGATACATGAGGCTCTTCTCAAAGCTGGTTGTTTCAGGCTAACTGAAGACTCTGGCATTGGTAACACTTGAGTTATGGTTTCAAGCTTGTCTTTACAACCATGAAGGCTACATGCTTTTTTCTAAAATGAAAGTTACAATTTTGATGTAATCGTATGACTCCAGGACCTGGGGTTCTGGCACAGGTCTATATTGCCTATATCTTAATCTGTCTTTTTAGGTACACAGTACCTCCTGATGTTTTCCCTCCCCAGCAGCTATTAGTGAAACCTTGACAATAGATGAGGCTCTCAGACTCCATTCACATATTCCGCTTGAGTGAACACTGAGCACACAGAGCATACAGGGACAATTCCACATCTCCTTTCCTTTGAGGATTCACCTCATTATATGGTAGATCTGCAGTGGCTGAAGTTGGGGAAATAGTCTAAGGTGGACACATACAGTATATCTTGTCTGTTCCCCTCTTCATGTTCATGATTTATTTGGTTTATTTTTCTGCAGATCTTTTATGTGCAATTTGGGATTGGTGTACACAAATATCAATCTCCTAAGCATCCTGGTCTGTGAAAGAGTTACAAGAGAGTAGGCCAGTCATACTTCTCAACTTGCCAAGTCCTAAATATGGGGCACAGTGGGCCAGATCCTCAGCTGGTACCAATCAGCTTCAGTGGAGCTATGTCACCAGCTGAGACTCTGGCTAAGTGTGGGACCTTGACCCAAAATGAGGGACACAAAAAAAACTTAATCAGACAGGAAAATTGTAACCTCGGTTGCACGAGTCTTTATTTCAAATAGATTTAAATAGTTTTCAACAATATAAGTGACAGCATACCAGATTTGTGTAACTTTGGGATAAGTAACGTCCTCAAATGGGGGACATTTGAGAATTATGAGTGTCTTTGCATCTCCTTGTACAAGCAATGGTTTCAGCAATCCAGGTGGGAAAACCATTCTCTGGGGAGTGCAAGTGAGATTACCACCTCTGCCTTCTCTAAGGATTTCTTCCTACGGGGAGCAGCTTTACTTTCTTTTGAGAGTTACCCTGGAACCTAGCTGCAGGGAGTACTAAGTCAGTTAATTGTCCCAGCATTCTGTCCAAGCCTCTTCCCTGGCCAATTCTACCTATTTTCTGGCTGTTGAACCCCTTAGTTAGAATGAAAGTGGCAGCCTCCTCACACCTAAGCAATCTTCCCTGACAGATTTTGGCCTCTCGAGGCCCTGCTTAAACAAGGAGTAATATCAGCCCAGAATGGAATGCTTTTGGAAACGTCCCAAATGGACATGGCAGAATGTCTGATGTGTACACAAATATTGCAAGGGGAATTGTATCCCCTCTGAGTTAATTGTAAAATTGCGAACTATTTCTTTAAATCTTGGACATTGGTGCTGTAAGGAGATTTTAATATTATCCATGACTGTGCCTTAAGCTGGAATCTTAGAAAGACTTATTGAGGCCTTGAAGTCCAGGCCTGGATTAACCAGTGTACATGCAATGCATTTGCACAGGGCCCCTATCTCAGGGGGCCCCAGGACCACAAGGGAAAACCTCTCTTCCTCCACCTCCAAAACCACAATCTATGAAAGGAGGCAGGCTGTGGTGGAGCATAATTTTGAGGAGGGCCCTGCTTCTGTGTTGAGAGCCAACAGGCTGGAGCAGGGAGCCAGGACAGCCCCACGGGGAGGGATGAATGTGGGGTGCGCTCAGACTGAACAGCTCACCAGGGCCTCCCATTCCACAAGGGGCAGGGAAGGTGGGAGGGTCCCCAATTGCTGTAGTGCACAGGACCCCAAAATTCTTTAATTCTGTACCATTGAAGACTTTAATTTGAGCAAGTACTCAGTCAAAAGAGAGTTCCAAGCTGGTGCTCTGAGTCTTATGACCAGTGTCATCTGTTCTCTTTTTTTACTTCAATTCACAATGCCCTTCAAAACATAGAAAGGAATGCTGCTGAATATGAAGAATGAAACTCTGTTGATGAGGTACTGAAGAGGAAATAGTGCAGAATACACATTGACAAATGTTGCTTTCCAGTGCAAACATAGTTTAGATGACTCAAAAATAGAATGAGAATCCACTGAGGGTTGGATCAAATACCTTATCCAGGCCTATACCAGACATGCACAGTAGACAATAAGAAATCTCTGAGTGGTAGAAGCAGCAATAGGAGTGCTGAAATCCATGCTCACTGATGTTTGGCACACAGATGTTCTTCTTTGAACCCTCTACTTTACCAGATGAAGAGAGATGAGCTCTTAATACAAAGTGCCCTTTCTTTTCCCACAACATGAACTGCCCTAGACAGGCATCATGGGGTAGGTAAGGTGCTGTCATATGTCCCTTTACACCTCCCATCCCCCTTCAGTCTGGTAAATGACATTCACTAATCCTTTCTTGGAAATGTGCAAAAAGGATTTCTATAGATAGTCTTTGGAGATTTCCTGTGTCCTCATGTGTGTAATAGGTTGGGTCAAGGAACAAAGAGGGAGGGAGGAAAGAATGGGATTTCATTTTATATGCCTTCCTTCCTCATCCCCATTGGAAAAAAAATGGATGAAAAAGGGAAATTATGCAATACAGATGATGTCAGTGTTAAATTAAATTAAGATCATATGTTTCTTGATGGCAGGTGTAATCCTTTGATTATAGAAGAGGTCACGTTAATGGAGTACATTCCAAACGAGTATTAACAAATTGCTTGTGTGCTGGAATAATTAGTAGTGCATGTAATGAAATGATTTACAATGATCTTTTCTGATTAACCCTAGCTTAAATATACAAACTACAACTTATTCAATTTCCTTTATGCCTCAGAACTGTACCAAAAGCAGAGTTCTCAAAATAAGTGTTTTAAAGAAAGAAAATGTGCATTTCAGTGTATCATCTCAAAATATATCACATATGAATGCAGAATGTTGAATTTTTAAAATATTGACTCACAGATTTCTTTAAAAATATGCACAGCTCCTAAAATCTATTAAATTATAGATAAGCAAATTATTTTGTAAATCACGTTTGTTTGGTTTTCTGTAGTGCTAAGAGTGATTTAAGGAAATTGGACATCCTTATGTTTATTACTTGTAATTATTACATATACAAAAATGAAATAGTGATTAAAAAGTAGCACTCTGTAGATAATAAAAATGGTATGTTAGCTCCTTGTATGGACAAATTGATTATAAAGCAAAAGCAGTAGTGTTTGATGTTATGTTTTTATTGTTTGTTTTTTCCTGCCTCGCAGAATCTGAACACCTACAAAGACATCTCCACAGAACTGTGTGATATTGTTGGCCTAGGTAGAGCATATCAAGCTATAGCCAAGGTCCTGGTAAGGTAGGTTAGCACATCCTTGTCTTGCTGTCAGTGCAAATTCATTCAACTGTGAAAGACTTAAATTGTTAGAGGTCTGTCGCTTCCCATTACTGACTGCTTAAATTTTAAGCAGTGCCCTTCTTCCAGTAAGTGACCCTTTCATCGTAAGTTATTTTAAACCAGAACAGTTTTTTAAAAGTGCATGATCAAAGCTTTTTCTGTCTTGTTTGTTTGTTTTTTGTTTTGTTTTGTTTTTATATTTTCAAAAAGTTAGGAAAAGGCCTTGCTGAAAGATAGAAATCCAGTCATATTTTACAGGTTAGAAAGCAGAAAGCCTAGAAAAGTATAGTATGCTCCAGTAAGTGTGCCTCAGTGTAACCTTTCAAGAACTCTTCTTAATAGAAGTTTCCATTTATTGTTCTACCTCACTTTTTCCATCAAGACATTTGTGTTTTGAGCACATCTGGGTAAACAATTTGTTGCAAATATAATTCTTCTCTGTTGTTTCAGTCCAGCATTTTGAGCCTTAAAAGCCTTTGCCAGATGGATTAATTTGAAATTAGAACTTTTACAAAAATCACAGATACAAAATAATATAATGCAATTAACATATGATCAATAAAATCAAGGAAATTCAAAGTTAAAGTTTATGGATTGTCCTTGACTCGTTCTGTTGTGCATAGGTATTGCAGGATATATGATGTACACATACTATTCCGAGGTTTCAGAGTAGCAGCCGTGTTAGTCTGTAGTCGCAAAAAGAAAAGGAGTACTTGTGGCACCTTAGAGACTAACAAATAGATTTGAGCATAAGCTTTCGTGAGCTACAGATACATGCATCCGATGAAGTGAGCTGTAGCTCACGAAAGCTTATGCTCAAATCAATTTGTTAGTCTCTAAGGTGCCACAAGTACTCCTTTTCTTTTTGCGAATACTATTCCGAGACTTCAGCAATATCTGCACAAATGAGCCTTTATGGGAAAGAGAGCACTTGTACAGGACAGGGACGTAGAGAGAGAAGGATGACCAGACAGACACAACTTACATTTCCTTTCTCATCCTGGGTGCTATCAAAAGGTCCCAGCTTTGTCTACAATGAGCACTTTCATAAAATCCCCATTATTTCTCTATCACCAGTGCAGCACCACCATTGCCAGCAACAATGGGAGAGCTGGATCTGACTGTCCACTGTTTTTTTTACCACTGTGCCATCTAAATCTGCTTTGAGCAGGGGAAAACTTATTCCCTGACTTACATCACATTACATCAGCCAGACTTATCTCTAGCAGTCCCTTTACCTCCAAAAACTCTCTTTAGAGCTGGGCTCTGAGGCAGAGGGGAGGAGAGAGTATCATCCTGCAGTTCTGTGGAGGCAATACACTTGGAGAACAGAGTTACTATTAAGTAACTCCTTTATTTTTTAATGACTCCTGGTTTAAAAAGAAATTAAAGCACCTACGAAATTTAAGCCCTTAGGTCTCATTTTCAAAAGTGACTTAAGCACTTAGCCTAAGGTCAGTTCTACACTATAAACTTACATCGGTATAACTGCGTTGCTCAGGGGTGTGAAAAATCCATACCCCTAAGCAACACAGTTATACCAACCTAATCCTTGGTGTAGACCACGCTATGTCAACAGAAGGGCTTCTCCCATCGAAATAGCTACCACTTCTTGCAGAGATGGATTATTTACGCTGATGGGAGAAGCTCTCCCATTGGTGTAGTAGCATCTTCACTGAAGCATAATGGGGGCCACAGCTGCACCAGTGTGGCTACACCACTACAGCATTTTAAATATAGACCTGCCCTTAGTCTCACTGAAAGTCAGTGAGACTTAGACTTTTCAGTCTTTTAGGTGCTTTTGAAAATTTTACCCATTGTCTCCACAGAGCTCCATTGTAGGAGACCAGCTAGCACTGACTCCCAAAGGTAAACTGAGAAGTCCTGCTAACTGAACAGTGACTGAGGCATTGCCCTCCTGAAACCAGCATCAGTTCTTGATGTAGTGTTGAGAGACTAGTGACTCATGAAAGTGTGAACTGAATTTCAAGATTTTAGATAATGGCACATTGTGGATTTTTGCCATTGATGCTGCTACCTCCCTAGCTGAATGTGTCCCAAGATGTTTGGAACACAAATATCAGGTAGGTTATAATATGACTGGATGCATGGTTTTATCCACTTAAACAGCTTTAAAGCTGAGATGTTTTCACTGGTAGATTTTTCTCCAAAGTCCACAAGTACTCTGACTTTCTAAACAACTTTGTTCTGTCTAAGTAGTAACAAAAAGCTCTTTTATAATTCATGGTATGTACCTTCTCTTTTCCAGCATGGCTATGGGGATTCTGGGGAAAATACAGACATTGATATAGACTGAGGTGTAACTCTGATACTGTTTTTGAAGAATTTTTGGGCAAAGCCTGCATATCACATTCTCTTCGTGAAATGTAGTATAAGGTGGACAAGTAATCAGGCCCTGCAAGTTCAAGCCCCTCTGGCTGATTTAATGGCCATGAAGAATGAGAACTTCAGTAAGAGGTGGTACAGACCACAGGATCCCATAAACTTAAAGGGTCCTTCTATGAGTTTGGTAGTGCCACAAGTGCCAAGGATCAGCAGAATCCCAAATGGGAAGGTACAAGTCTGTAACATCCCTTTAATAAATATTCTAAAAGGGAATGGTTACATTCCATGATATAGGCAGATATAACAACTAAGTAGATGTTAGTGGAAGCTAACGACACCCTTAATACCATCAGAAACTAGAGAAATTCTAAAATAACTGAAACTAGCCATGAAAATGGGTCCAGGTCTCTTTCATAAGTCAACATTTTAAATTGGCCATATAACACCTCCTAGTGGATGGCTTCTGGACTCTAACATAACAGCCTTGATCTCTTTGGACAAGCATAAGTCTACTTTACCTTAGAAATCTAGCAGCCATACTGTCAGTAGAAGTGACTTAAGATTTGAGAGAATTACCCTATTCTGCTCAAACGAGCTATCATGACTGGGTGAAGAGTAAATGAGAGCCAAAAGTTCCAAGAACCAGTTTTGCCCAGCCCAGATGAACATGACTAAGATCACTCTGGATCTGTTTTGTTGAATCTTCCTCAATATTGCGACGATGAGGGGAAATGAAAGACAGGTGTAAAGGAGTGCTTTCCCCAATGTAAAAAAGGGCATGTGATACACATTGTATGCCCCGTTCACTCTCACACAGAACTTTGGGTGCTTATTGTTCTGACCTGTGTCTGGATGACCCCACTGGGAAAATACTGGATGAACCAGTGAAGGTTTGAGTGACTTTCCATCATGATTCACAACCTTCAGAAAGGCAGATTTCTACTGACTCAGAAAAATAGTAGGAAAGGTCCCATGGAAAGACCAATTAAGAAGAAAAGGAGTCAGTCAATATCAAGCTATTCTGATGCAGAGAAAAGATAAGAAGAGCCACAGGAGGCCAGTGTGGCTGCACAAGGAGCTTCTAATTATCTAAAAACCAAAAGGGCTACATACAAGAAATGGAAGGAAGGGTATGTCAGCAAGGGAATAGCGTGAGTGTGTAGGGACAAAATCAGGAAAGCCCAAGGCAAAGAATGAGTTACAGCTGACAAGAAATGTTAGGGACAACAAGAAGGAGTTCTTCAAATATGTCAGAAAAAAAGAAAGATCAAGGACTATGTGGGTCCACTGTTTAATGGAGAAGGTGAGCTGGTAACGAAAGATGGTAGGAAGGCAGAGCTGCTCAATGCCTGCTTTGCTTCAGTCTTCTCACAAAAAAAATAAGAGGTGACCAGACAACTAATGAAGTTAAGGGAAGGAATGCAGTAAATATGGGATAAGTAAAGAACACGTCAGAGATCTTCTGACCATTTTGAATGAATTCTAATCAATAGGGCTGGATGCTATTCACCTAAGCGTACTGAAGGAATTAGCAGAAGAAATCTCAGAGCGACTGGCAATAATATTTACAAAGTCATGGATGACAGGAAAGATCCCAGAAGACTGGAAAAGCCTCGAGAACCAGCCTGTTGACCTGTAAATTTTTCAGTTTTATATGGAGTCTTGAAGATCCTAACCATGCTACTGAAGCCTGATTGGAAGTTTCTAAGCCTATCATTATTTGAGGAGCAGTCTGGTATAAGGGCATCACCTTCAAGATAACCTCTGACGGTATCCTCTGTAATAACGAGTGACTTGTTGTGGACACTGGGTTTGTGCATCAGATTCAGTCACCCTTGCACAACTTGTTTGAGCAACATCACAAAAGGTTCAGGCCTCCATAATGCCTAACACTTGCAGAGAAAATTTCATTGGCTCATTTAGCCTGAATCGAGAAAACAAGAGTTACTACAGGTATGTAATGCCTTTTACTGAAGCAATCTTAACTGCCCTATGGAGTCATGAATGCCAGTGCTGTAAAAAAGCTGAATATCTCACAAGTATAGGAGGGCAATATCTTAGGAAGCAGAATGTGTATAGTTATACAAAGCATGTAGAAATTTTGAAAAATATGCATTTTTGAAAGAACCATAAAATTATAGATGATTGAGATGGATAAGACCTATTTATAACATTATTAGGTGCATCCTACAGTCCAGTGCACGGTTGTTTCTGACAGAATATATTTTAGTGATTTGTCTGGACTAGTTTTAAGTGTCTCAAGCTATAGGCTTGCATAACTTCCTTTGGAAGACTATTCTACCATCTAGTAGCAGAGCTCTTTGGTAGTTGGCATAAATAAAGCTCTAACTGTGAGAATTATCTTTTTGTTATTAATCAAATTAATTTCCTTTTGCCTGAGAGAAATTATATGCCCTAGTAATGTTTATATTTTCTATAAATGGAACATAAGGTCTTTGATATGAAATATCCAAAAATGACCAAAAATACATCAAAACGTTTCTATTAATTCATGAGATTAAGAAAACCTTTTTACATTTTCTCCTGTCACTGATTCCATTTGCCTTATTACTTTCAGTCTCTAGCCCACAAACTTGGTGGCACATTCAACAAACCCCTTAGTGGCTGTTTCATCTCTGCTCTATTTGATTTCTCCACTCTGAGTAAATGATTAAGTTTTCATGCATTGGTTCAACCAAAATCTATGTTCACTCAACCACATCCTTTATTGATTACTTCTACTGCAAACAGTAGGCCAAGTGTGATATACATAATTGGACAGTTGTCAGGGGATGTGGGTGTTAACAGTCCTGTTTTCCCAGTTGGAAACTGGAATCACCTTGATACACAAATATTCTGCACTGTTTCATTCTCATCCTTTGGACCGAGGAGTTCTTTTCCTCAGAATATATGTTTTTAACTCTCTAAGGTCTGGTTGAATGGATTTAATGATTATACCATATAATATGCTGTTCAAGTTGCACCTGTGCACTGCATATAGAAAACTAGAAAAACTGGAATTAATATTTGTCTAACACTTTAACCTTGTCCTTTAACTTATATAAATCATGTGCCACGCTTCTGTGTGGAAATGTTTGATTTTCTCCCCTTTGGAAGAAAGATAGGTTTCCAAATATGTTTCTAATTCTAAAATTCAGAAACCTTTTGACATTGGACAAATGTTTACAGTTCAGTACATTTCATATTCTAGTGCTGTTTAAATATGTTCATTTAATAATTTTGATAAATAGAATTCTATTCATTTAAAAATACGTTCTTTACTGTAACATAACACTTGAACATTTTAAGCACCCTGTTAAATTCTTGATGTTTTGGCAGCCGATTGCAATAGTGCAGCTGACTCTACTTATCTAGAAGTGGTCACAGCAATATTAAAGATTTTCATTAAAGCTTCACTGTTTTTTCCTGTTCGGTGGCAGGAACTTCACAGTTCTGATTACTCTGTTTGCATAAGCCAGTTAAGGAACCATGGCAGACATAGCACCATCAAATTCTGGAAACACGTATCCCTAATATGGTTTATATTAAAAGGATTAGTTTAAATAAGTCTCAGTCTGTCATTTGTTGCAGGAATATAATTTAAAGGTGTTTTAAAATCATATGAAAATATATCACTATTTTTTGTCACTTACAGGAACTTAAATTTGAGAGATTCTAAATTAGGACTGGATGTTTTTAGGCTAGCTTGGTGACTTGACGTATAGCATGCTGCACTACTACATTAGAGACTTAGGTTCATGGCTTATATTGAGGTCAGCTGCAGTGACACTCCGCCTTAAAGAGAAAAAGAGTGCAGTGCTTCACTCGCAAGCAAACTCGAGCATCTGGCCTAGAGGGCAGAGATACTATATTGTTAACATAGCCAGCTTTATTAAAAATGATATGTGCAAATATTATTCTCAAAGTCATTCGCCAATTTTCATCCTAGATTGGGAGTAACCTCAAGTAGCCTAAGTCGCAGTGGGAACTGGAGAAGACACCTGCAATCCACAGTTTATAGGGTAGCCTGTATGACTGCAGCAACCCTTGGTCTGTGCAGCCAAACAGCAGCATTACATCCTGAAGGAGGCTACCAGTTCTGTGGTCTACAATGTTAGTGTCATTATATTGCAGCTGCTGTACAAGAGGGGAAAGGATTCTAAAGCAAAAAGTGGCATCCATGAGTGATGTGGGCAGAAAAATATAAAAGCAAGTTTCTCACTGACAAACTAATATGCTTAGTCCCATCCCTTGGCATGTTCTCTCAATTTGGTCACTAGGCAAGGTCTGACCTATCTACAAAAATGTGTGACCAGATGCTGATGAAATAAAACATCATTTTAGAGTACTGGAAACTCAGAAAAGCATTGTAAATAATAACCTACCTATTTTTTTCATTCTTAGTACTAAAAATAATGCAACAATATACTGAAAATTTAGGAAAAGTATTTTTTCTTTTTGTGTACAGAGGACCTAATTCTGCCCCTTGTCAGCTACAATTGGTTAATAACATAGTAAAAACATCCTGATTGATTAACAGCTTAGATTGGTTAATAATTAAATCACACAGTGTTTTAATATCATGTGCTGTAAAGAGCTGCAGGAGACACAGTAAAGAGCCACTTACAGCTCGCAAGTCTCAATCTGAGTATCACTGCCCTACAGACTTCCATGGAGGTAGCAGATGTGCATATGAGGACAGAATTGGGTTCCAAATTTCACCCTAAAGCAAGTTAGTAAATACAGTTTCTAGACTACTTCAAAATAAGGCTGCTGAGGGAAGCAATGACAGATTCTCAACTATAGTCTATTACAGTGTATGAAGAAACAACCTCAATAAAAATGTAATTGCAACCTTTGTCATTTGTTTTAGTCAGGGAAAAGTGACTGAGGCTACTGAATACTTGGAAAAGTTTGTGACGGTTGCCGAGAGTGCTCAGCTAAGCCGAAGTTTAGTGGATGCATGCATATCCCTTGGAGATATTTACAATGAAAGAGTAAGTATTAGTTATAATGATGATGTCCTAGAGTTGATTGTAATTCAAGGTCAAAATCTGTGTTCTTGTAAAAGAGATTATCCCATCAGAATCTGATGAATGTATTAATTCATATAGGAATTTCTCCTGTATTGCCAAATGACTAGGTATGGATGTGAACTGGAACACCAAATCTGAACACTTTTGGGTAACGTTAAAATGTGTTCCTAAACCCAGTTCCAAATTTCACAATAAGGATGCAATTCTGTAATGAGTCAAACCAAAACCCCAAATCCAAACAACCCCTGTATTTCAACTCTGACAACAGTCTGGATCCAGATATGCAGCTTGGGCACATCTATACAAATTAACAATTAAATCATAAATAAATATCTTATAGTATACTACTGTACAGTATAACTACTGCTGTTTGAAAATTAACAAATGGACAAATAAAAATTCTAACCTACTACACTGGTGCAGATTTAAACCTTTTAGCCTAATTTGCTGTGTGTGCTCTGCCAGCTTAATTCAGGAAGTGACTTCCAGTAGCAGAAAGTCCTCTGGGGGAGTGTATCAGTAACGCAAAATCTTTTTCCACACACATGTGCTCGTGTACACTCATACCCATTCTATTTGATGGCCTTGATTTGGTCTGTGCAACCCAGAAAATAGACAATGCTGGACAAGGCAAGATTGGGGTAACCATGAAATATGCTGATTTAACATATCTCCCAGACAGCTTCTTTTTGAACTAGGCCTGTTACTTAAAACTGTCCTTGTCTGGAGTCCTTGTGGCACCTTAGAGACCAACAAATTTATTTGGGCATAAGCTTTCGCGGGCTAAAACCCACTTCATCAGATGCATGGAGTGGAAAATACAGTAGGCAGGTATAAATAGACAGTACGTCCACAAGGACCCCTCATTGTTTTTGCTGATACAGACTAACACTGCTATCACTCTGAAATCTGTCCTCCTCTGGTGAAACCCCAAATGAAGGCACTAGCTGCCTTTCTTTCCATGTGATAAAAGCCTCTGCCAGTGCAGCTGCCCATACAGGGACAAATAAAACTCAAACAAGTATTCAGAAAAAAATATTTGATACCAACTGTTTTTAAAACATTTTTGAAGTTGAAATGATACATGGAATCATGTTGAAATAATAAGTAATAAAAGAAAATTGTACCCGTCTTGCTCAACCCTGCTAGTTGCAGAAGGTGGAAAGGCACTTTCACCATGAATAAATTCTATATAAATATTGAAAATGAAGTTTTAAATTACTAAGAGCATTTCTGAGCTGAGGCTACCATATTGCTGAAAAAGTGGGGGAACTCTATGGATATGCAGCAACCATAAATCTGATATTTCCTTACTTTCAAGTGCTTGATTTGGTGACCTAAATAATGTTCTTTTAATTTATTCTACAGGCTGCATATCCACCTTAGAAATTACAACCCCCAAATGACTCCTTACTTTTATGTTTTATCTTATACAGAATTCCCAATGCAAAGGTTACTGTCCTGTGGTGTTGCTTAAGCAATGAAACAAAGTCTATGCTGTAATCTTTGAATTAACCTGGGACTTAAATATTACAATATTCTCACTTAAAACTTTGCTCCTTAATGCAAATTCAAAATGATTCATAAATGATCTGGAGGATGGTGTGGATTGCACTCTCAGCAAATTTGCGGATGATACTAAACTGGGAGGAGTGGTAGATACGCTGGAGGGGAGGGATAGGATACAGAAGGACCTAGACAAATTGGAGGATTGGGCCAAAAGAAATCTAATGAGGTTCAATAAGGATAAATGCAGGGTCCTGCACTTAGGATGGAAGAATCCAATGCACCGCTACAGACTAGGGACCGAATGGCTCGGCAGCAGTTCTGCGGAAAAGGACCTAGGGGTGACAGTGGACGAGAAGCTGGATATGAGTCAGCAGTGTGCCCTTGTTGCCAAGAAGGCCAATGGCATTTTGGGTTGTATAAGTAGGGGCATAGCGAGCAGATCGAGGGACGTGATCGTTCCCCTCTATTCGACACTGGTGAGGCCTCATCTGGAGTACTGTGTCCAGTTTTGGGCCCCACACTACAGGAAGGATGTGGATAAATTGGAAAGAGTACAACGAAGGGCAACGAAAATGATTAGGGGTCTAGAGCACATGACTTATGAGGAGAGGCTGAGGGAGCTGGGATTGTTTAGTCTGCAGAAGAGAAGAATGAGGGGGGATTTGATAGCTGCTTTCAACTACCTGAAAGGGGGTTTCAAAGAGGATGGCTCTAGACTGTTCTCAATGGTAGCAGATGACAGAACGAGGAGTAATGGTCTCAAGTTGCAATGGGGGAGGTTTAGATTGGATATTAGGAAAAACTTTTTCACTAAGAGGGTGGTGAAACACTGGAATGCGTTACCTAGGGAGGTGGTAGAATCTCCTTCCTTAGAGGTTTTTAAGGTCAGGCTTGACAAAGCCCTAGCTGGGATGATTTAACTGGGACTTGGTCCTGCTTTGAGCAGGGGGTTGGACTAGATGACCTTCTGGGGTCCCTTCCAACCCTGATATTCTATGATTCTATGATTCTATGAAAAGACTCTGCCTTTATAAAAATGATCTTGAAAGCCAAAGAATTTGCACGGTATACAAGAAATATATTTAAAATGTACCTTTATTGTAGTTTAGTGGATTTGGAAGGCAGAATAAAATAGGTTTATTTCAACAGTAGAGTTTAAATATTTCCCCTCCACAGTTCAGGCAAGTGTTGCAAAATATTTAACTCAGACTCTGGTTAACTGCCATTTACATTCTTCTGACATCATTGTTGATTACCAACTGCATTCAAAGTGATCTTCTGTAACAACTAGCCTTCTCCTATACATGTTCTTCTTAAGTTCTGTTTGTGATATCAGAATTCAGAATTCATTGGTGTCTCAGCACTGAATCATGATATCACGAAAAGAAAGAAATACAGAGAAAGAGGATGACTTTTTAATATTTTTGGGGATTTTTGTAAAATATATTACTTAAAAAATATGGCAATATATCTTTAAAACTAAAAACATGTATAGTGAGAGTTCATTGCATTATGTTAAATGATGTCTCTTTTCAAATTGTCTGTCTGAAACCGTGTATAAGTCTCCTGAAATTAAAAATACTAAAGCAAAAGCATATATCTGCTCTGCAGAGTTCTTTCCTTTATTTGGTTCATGTTTAAAGGATGTGTTACTTTTCTTGTTACCGTTATTGTTGTTACTATTTAGTTTTAGAAATCATACTACTTGAAACATCAATAGCAAATTATATTTCTACTTGATAGGAAATAGGATTTTATTTTATTGGAATATATCAAATAACATGTAATTTAACTAGCCTTAGGTTAGTATTAGCTCTTAGCATAAATATAGGAGTGATTTTGCAAGACTAAACAAATTCTGATGGTTCTAAATCCTAGTTAGTCTCAACAAAAATTGAGGAAAGACTGTCCACAGTAAAATAGTGCTAGATTACCTGAATGAAAAGAACTCTCTGCTCCAATATGCAAGCCAGGTTGCTACTTCTATCACTGAAGAATTTTTTCTAGTGATTGGTGGTTTTTAAATCATATCCCTTTAAGCTGCATATTTAACATCAGAAATACACTTTTCCTTTTTACAGTGCTGATCATGCTCATGAGTTTTTGTGTGCATAAAAAAATCACATCTACCCATAGCTCCTTCCCATCAGGAAGCCCTCAAAACCTCTAACAGTCTAATCAGACTCCACAATTGAACGGGAATTGAAATGTTCAGGGAGGGACTTAGTCAAGTTAAAAGTAAAGGGGTCAAGCAGCTGACATCTCTGAAAAAGACTTGTGTGTCAGAAAGGATGTACCCATCAAGGGCTACAGAATTCCATGGGGGTTGGAGGGATGGAAACTGATCCACTATGGCTGCTAATAATAGGAACATAGGAATTGCCATACTGGGTCAGACCAGTTGTCTATCTAGTACGTGTTCTCCATCAGTGGCCGGTTTCAGCTGCTTCAGACAAAAACACAAAAAGCCTGTAATAGGCAGTTATATGATAATTTGCCCCCAGGGAATGTTTCGATCTAACCCCACTAGTTAAAGTTTGGCTTATGCCCTAACACTTGATCCTTTATATCCCTTCCAAAACATTTATCTATTTTTAAAATATTTACGATTATAATTTGGATATTCTTGTTACTCATATTGATGTCCAATCTCTTTTTTAAATCTTAAACTCTGTGCCTCCATGATACCTTGTGGCAATGAGTTTCACAGGCTAACTCTGCACTGTGTGAAAAAATATTTCCTTTAATTAGTTTTGAATCTGCTGCCTTTCAGTTATATCAAATGCCCCCTTGCTTTTTGTATCATGGGAAAGAATCTTCCCAATATATCTTTTCTGTACCATTTGTTGTTTGGTGTGCTTTTAGCATGTCATATCTTATCTCCTGTCTAGTGTAGGCAGTTCAATTTTTTTTACTCTTTCTTCATAGGGTAGTTTTTTCATGGCCCTAGTCATTCTCATGATATATCTCTGAATGTCATTTATTGCTGCTGTATCTTTTTTGAGGTGGAGTAAATCGAACTGAACACAGTATTCCAAGCCAGAGCATACATTTATTTATATAATCGCACATTATAATATTTTGGGTATTCTTTTCCATCTCATTCCTTATGCATCCTAACATTTTGTTTGGTTTTATTAATATATTTTATTTTTAAGGCTGCTGCACATTGAGCAGATGTCTTCACTGAGATATTCATATGGATGCTTGGCTCTTTTTCTTGAGCTGATACAGTTAATTTATAACCCAATAAGTGTTTAAGTAATTCAAATTATACCCTCCAATGTGCATTATTTGGCATTTTTCAACACTGAATTGCATTTTCCATCATGTTGCCCATTCACCGACTTTGATTAGGTCCTTCTGAAATTCCTCCCAATCTTCCATGGTCTTGACTAACTGAAATAATTTTGTGTCCTTTGCAAATTTGTCACCTTATTACTCACCCCCTTTTCCAGATAACTAAACAAACAAACAACACTGATGCTTGTACAGAATCTTGTGGCACCCTATTTTTTTAAAACTTTTGGTGTGCCGCTTGCTACCCTCTATTATAGTATCTGATTTTTATGAGAGATTCCATATATTTGCTGGCAACTCAGCCACTTCAATTTCAGGTTCCTTCAGAAACTCTGTGCTATATACCATCTGGGCCTGGTGATATATTGCCTTCTAAATTGTCAGCTTGTTCCAGCATCTCTTCCTTAGACACGTCCATCTTAGATTGTAGTTTGTCTTTATTACCAGAAAGGAATAGGTCCAGTGTAGGCATCTCCCTAACATGCTTTGTGGTGAAGATAGATGCAGAGAAATCATTTACCTTCTCAGCAATATCCTTATTTTATTCAATTGCTTCCTTTACTGCCCTGTGGTGCAGACCCATGGGTTCTCTCAGTCTTTTTCTGCTTCTGATGTGTTTAAAGAATTACTTCTTATTTGTTTTTATTTCTTTTAGCCTATTTGCTCTTCAAATTCCACCTTAGCCCTACTAATTCCTTCTTACATACTGCCTGCTGTAGTTTATGCTCCTTTATTTTGGTTCCACTAGTGTTGGATTTCCATTTTCTGAAGAAAATCTGTGGCTTGAATAACCTCTTTAGCCTTGCCATTTACCCGTAGGAGTTTACATCTTGCCCTCCTGTTTCCCTTTTTTTGTATAAAGGAGTGCATGCATTCAGAGACTCTATTATTATTTCCTTATTTCTAAAAATTTTAAAGTCTGTACTTTTGACTGTAGAAGTTTTGACTAACTTCCTTGTTTCTTAAAAAAAAATCCCTGTTTCTAAATGTTAGTGTCACCATGCTAGTTTTTATCCTTTTCCAAGGATGTTGAATGTATTGAATTTCTGGTTACTGTTACGGAGTGGCTCAGCTATAATCAGAAATAGTATTTACCATTTATATAGAAGCTTACATGTTCAAAATGCTATACGAACAGAGACTAATAAATACAGTTCCCAGAGAGACAGGTAAGTAAGTCATATCTGCATTTTACAGATTAAGAAACTGAGGCAAAGAGGTGTGATTTTTCCAAGATCACACAGTGAATCATTTTGAGGGTGGAATAACAGCTGTGGCTTCTTTAAGGTTGTGAAGGGGAAGTACAAAGCACTAGGTTAAAGATATGCTAGTTAAAAAAAAATGTAAAAACCTCGTCTTCACTTTTCTCTTCCTTATTAGGGGAACTATTACAAAGCCTGTAAATATTTCAATCAGGCTTTTGAGGCAGCAAACACTCTAACTGACTTGCCCGTGGTGGATGAAACTAAGGTTTATTATGGCATCGCAAAAGCTCATAACATGATGGTGGCAGTTAACAGTCATACAGACGCTGCAGATCACGTCAGCATTGAGTACCTGCTGGCATGGAAGGAGAACAGAAGTGACATGTGCACTGACCCTTTTACAGTTGGTAAGACATTGGTTATGAAACGCATTAGTGCTGCATTGTCCTTAATGGTTAAGTCATTTTTCTTGTAGAGTTTTATTAAATTATTTGCTGAGCTTAATCCTATTGGATTACCCTTGTACTGTATGGAGGTTGGATGTGCACTTCGTTGTGCACTTATTTTAAAAATTTTATTAAAAGAGATTTAAACAATACATAGAAAAGAAACAGATAGTGGTAATCTATTTCAAATGCTAACTCTAACATTCACAATGCTATTTTTCAAATCATCACAATTACAGGCAAATGAGTGATGTGTCAGTTTAATCAAATGATGATGAGCTGAAACTTAAAAAATCTTCTCCTGTAGTCTGTTTTTACAAGAACAAGGTTAATATAAACTCTCTTATTAAGAATAAGAAATACTTTCTTAGTTCTCCCTAGCATGGTGGACTGCTTATAACCCTGAGCACTCAAGCACATTTTTGGCATCTTTGCCCACACCACTGATATCACTTGACCAAAGGAACTTAAAAAAAGAGCTTTTCCCCATTTCCCTAGTGTAATTTCTTGTATCAAATAGGTAAATGTGGGTGAAGTAAGATGGATCTTTCCTTCACTGTTTACATTTTCTTAAGTTTTTCTTATTTCCTTCTGTCTTCTTTAATGAAAGGAAGAATGATAATACAGTACTAGCTGTCTAGTTCCTTGTTCTCTAGTAATCTCAGTTAGGCATTAAAGCATTAATGCTATTTTCCTGAGGATAAGCCTACTGTGTATTCTCAGGAAATAATTTCCTCTGTGAATTCCAGTGCTTGGGAGAATATGCATCTGGAATAATCTAGGAAGGAATGGCATTTGTGGCAAACTGCATAATACTCCCTTGCAGTAAATGTTTGGATCTGCAAAAATGCCATTTACAAAGGAAAGTGCCTCAATTTCTTTTTTACTCCCATAGGCAAAGGATCATTTTGTCTGTGTTTTCTTGTTTGTCCTCCTTTTCCCTTTAATAGAATTAGGACAGCTAAGTGTAGTTTCTACTGTAATTTTCATATGAAAATAATTGGTTAGGAGTTTTCTTGCTGAAGATTTTGGCAGCTGAATTGGAGACAGCTGGGTGTTGATACCTGGGAAAGCATGGGAGGCAACTTAGAATTGTGGGATGCTATGATATAATTGGATATTTCTGCTCAAATGACCACTAGTGAAAGAGTTAACAATTAAATTATCATTAGGTTTGAGTTCCATATGTCACTGAGATGATTATGGCAGTTCACACTTCTGAGCTATGTTAAGGATGTCTGCAGATCCAAGAAGGCAACAGCATATCTATTTACACTTGGGTCACGTATTCAAAGTTATAAAGCAACTATGTGAGATAGATGCGGGGGAAGGGGGGGTAAAGTTAAAGCTTAGCCCTGGTCTATACAACGGGGTTAGGTCGAATTTAGCCGCCTTAGGTCGATTTAAAAATGACTGCGTCCACACAACCAACCCCATTCTGTCAACCTAAAGGGTTTTTAAAATTGACTTCTGTACTCCTCCCCGATGAAGGGAGTAGTGCAAAAATTGACCTTGCTGGGTCAAATTTGGGGTAGTGAGGACACAAATTGACGGTATTGGCTTCCAGGAGCTATCTCAGAGTGCTTCATTGTGACCGTTCTGGACAGCACTTGGAACTCCAATGCACTAGCCAGGTACACAGGAAAAGGCCCAGGAACTTTCAAATTTCCTGTTAGGTCAGCGTGGCGAACTCAGCAGCACAGATGACCATGCAGTCTACCCTGAATCATAGAGCATAGACTGTTTCTACGCTCCCCCTATCATCTCCGTCCCTGAGGTTATTGCAGATTAGAAGGTGAAAAAAATGCACTCGCGATGACGTGTTTTCCAAGCTCATGCAGTCCTCCTGCACTGATAGGGCACAGCTTAATGTATGATGGCATTCAGTGGCAGAGACCAGGAAATAATTAAGTGAGCACGAAGAGCAGAGGCAGGACGCAACGCTGAGGCTAATGGGGGAGCAAACAGACATGATGAAGCATCTGTTGGGGGGAGCAAACAGACATGATGAAGGGTCTGTTGGAGCAGCAGGAAAGCCAACAAGAGCACAGACCCCCGCTGCATCCACTGTATAACAGCCTACCCTCCTCCCCATGTTCTATAGCCTCCTCATCCAGACGCCCAAGAACGCAGCAGGGGAGGCTCTGGGCACCCAGCCACTCCACTCCAGAGGATGACCCAAGCAACAGAAGGCTGTCACTCAAACAGTTTGATTTTTAGTGTGGCTACAATAAGCAATGTGGCCTTGACCTTCCCTCCTCCCTCACCCCACCTCGGCTACCTTGTCGGTTATCTCTTCTTTTTTTTTAATTCATAAAGAAAGAATGCATGGTTTCAAAACAATAGTTACTTTATTTCGAAGGGGGAGGGTGGTTGGCTTACAGGGAATTAAAATCAACAGAGGGGACGGGTTTGCATCAAGGAGAAATACAAACAACTGTTGCACCGAAACCTGGCCAGTCATGAAACTGGTTTTCAAAGCCTCTCTGATGTGCAGCACGCCTTGCTGTGCTCTTCTAATTGCCCTGGTGTCTGGCTGCTCAAAATTGGATGCCAGGCTATTTGCCTCAACCTCCCATCCCACCATAAACGTTTCCCCCTTACTCTCACAGATATTATGTAGCACAGCAAGCAGCAATAACAATGGGAATATTGGTTGCGCTAAGGTCTGACCAACAGAGCCAGCGAGCTTTTAAACGTCCAAAGGCACATTCTACCACCATTCTGCACTTGCTCAGCCTATATTTGAACTGCTCCTTACTACTGTCCATGCTTCATGAGCCATGAGAGCAAGGGGTAGGCTGGGGGAGGTGCGACCACACGGTGCTGCCGGCTGGGAGAGCAGCGTGAGGCAGAAGCCTGCAGCTCACAGGACAGCAGAGTTGCAGCAGAAGTGGTGGAGCCGGACACCATGCCATGGAGGTTGCTAGGAGCTGGGCAGGGAAGACGTTCCCAGAACCCCTGGCCAAGCTATATGTCCGACGAGGATGCTACCAGTCCTATTGCATGGTCTGCTGCAACAGCAGTGGTGACTGTGAGCTGAGCAGGCTCCATGCTTGCCGTGGTATGACGTCTGCATGGGCAACCCAGGAAAAAAAAGCACGAAACGATTGTCTGCTGTTGCTTTCACAGAGGGAGGGGTGACTGACGACATGTACCCAAAACCAGCTGTGACAATGTTTTTTCCCCATCAGGCATTGGGAGCTTGACCCAGAATTCCAATGGGCAGTGGAGACTACGGGAACTGTGGGATAGCTACCCACAGTGCACCCCTTTGTAAGTCGATGCTAGCCACAGTAGTGAGGACGCACTCCACCGACTTAATGCACTTAGTGTGGACATACGCAATGGACTGTATAAAATCGAATTCTAAAAGTCGACTTCTATAAAATCAACCTAATTTCGTAGTGTAGACATACCCTTAGATTCTTTAGCACAATTGTATGGCAAGGAGTGAGCAAATAGGAGATTCTGCTGCAAACTCTATGGAATTGAGAATGTTCAAGGCACTGATTACATTAGAAAATTTCTGACTCCAAAGGGAAAAGGTCTTTGTTCTGTACTGAACAAGTTTGTTTCAAGGTTCAGTTTTTGTATGGTGACACTGCTAGCCACTATGTCTTATCAATTCACAGGACTGGTTTAGTGCTCCCAGCCTGAGAGGCATTCTTCCACATTTCGTTCACTACACAAAGTTTGCTTCCTGCTCAGGAATCAAAGTCCATCTTTACCCAGACATAGAAATTAACATTCATAGGGACCAGTCTAGATGCTTCAGTGGTTACTGCCTTTTAGCTCCACAAGAAATATTAAACATTCAAAGAAATATTGCTTCTATAAATCTTCAGTCAGGTGTGGGGAGGGGAAAGGATAATTTTTTTTTAGGTCTCCTGGCTTCTTGCATTGATGGGAATACATTACACATGCTGATTATAAGAAACCTACAGTCTTGGTTGAGTGCAAATGGCAAACCAGAGGTCAGCAGTTGATCATCATTCAATGCAAGATTCCCTCATCTGATGGAAAGTGTCTTCAAACATTCTTTAGGATTTTTTTTCCCCTAAATGTCTCCAGAAGTGGTGATAGGCATTTGGGCTGTACTGGAGAGTTCTCGAGAATAATATTTTGTATAAAGCCAGAGAAACCCAGAGTTTGCATCAGAGTATTGTAACTTAGTGCAGTGTGCCTGGCATTAAGAGCTGTGTTCATGTATTTGGCAATTGATTCACAACTCAGTATACTCAGATACAGTAGTATAAACTCAGATGTACAACTCAAAAGCCATGTATTATCTCAACCATTTGGGGCAGGACTCTCACTTAAACGGTATTATGAAGACAGAGCCTTGTGGGACTGATGCATCCTTCATAACTTTCTTACAAAAAAAAAAGGAGTACTTGTGGCATCTTAGAGACTAACAAATTTATTTGAGCATAAGCTTTCATGAGCAACAGCTCACTTCATCGGATGCATTCAGTGGAAAATACAGTGGGGAGATTTATATACACACACAGAGAACATGAAACAATGGGTTTTATCATACACACTGTAAGGAGAGTGATCACTTAAGATGAGCTATTACCAGCGGGGTGGGGGGAAGGAGGAAAACCTTTTGTGGTGATAATCAAGGTAGGCCATTTCCAGCAGTTAACAAGAACGTCTGAGGAACAGTGGGGGGTGGGGTGGGGGAGAGAAAAAACATGGGGAAATAGTTTTACTTTGTGTAATGGTCCATCCACTCTCAGTTTCTATTCAAGCCTAAGTTAATTGTATCCAGTTTGCAAATTAATTCCAATTCAGCAGTCTTTCGTTGGAGTCTGTTTTTGAAGCTTTTTTGTTGAAGGATAGCCACTCTCAGGTCTGTAATCGAGTGACCAGAGAGATTGAAGTGTTCTCCGACTGGTTTTTGAATGTTATAATTCTTGACGTCTGATTTGTGTCCATTTTTTCTTTTACGTAGAGACTGTCCAGTTTGACCAATGTACATGGCAGAGGGGCATTGCTGGCACATGATGGCATATATCACATTGGTAGATGCGCAGGTGAACGATCCTCTGATAGTGTGGCTGATGTGATTAGGCCCTATCACTCTCACAGATCTTGGGAAACAGGCCAGTCCTTGCTTACAGACAGCCCCCAAACCTGAAGCAAATACTCACCAGCAACCGCACACCACACAACAGAACCACTAACCCAGGAACCTATCCTTGCAACAAAGCCCATTGCCAACTTTGTCCACATATCTATTCAGGGGACACCATCATAGGGCTTATGATGAGCTTATGTTCAAATAAATTTGTTAATGTCTAAGGTACCACAAGTACTCCTTTTCTTTTTTGCAAATACAGACTAACACGGCTGCTACTCTGAAACTTTCTTACAGCTATTCATCTGATAGGGGGAAGCTAGTCTCCTGCAGACAATCTAAAAACTTTACAATCAGCTCAAGTGCTCTTTGAAGACAGCAGTGCTGTAGCACTCCAGTGTAGATCTGCTTAGCTACAAGGTCAAGCACAAGAAAATGCACGGTAGGAAACAATTCTGCGTCTTTATAATGATGGACTGAATGATCTAATAGATCTTTTCCACATATAGATTCTATAACATCAAAAGTCCTTGGGATTGGTAGGACCTGGTAGGCATCCAGGTTCCCTCTAGACTTAAGTCACAACCAGTTATTTTCCTTCCCTCAATTCCACATATTTCCACAGTCAAGAGAAAGGTATTTGCTTAGCATCAGTGAGAGTTTGCTCAATTCTGATCTTCCAATCTCCTGACCGTGCCATTAGACCCAGCTTGCTTTCTTCCTCTTTCACCAGGCCTTTCATCTTACAGGTAAGGTCAGATTCCCCAGGGAGATCCAGACTTATTCCATCTGAGAGTATGCATCTTGGCACCTCTTAATGTGGCTCTTCAATGCTGTGACAATGTGGGTTAGTTTCCAGTGGAATGCAGGAAGTCTGCTACAAAAACGGTATTTGAATGGAAGAGGAAGAACTCCATAATGAGAGTTCACAACAGCAACATAGATATCTTGTCTTTGCCAACTCCTCAGACTGAGACTGTTTACCTAAAAATTGTCAGGTCTTGTTTTGGCTGCTTTTAAGGGTCAACTAAAAGTGATAGTAGCCAATCATTTTATAGTATGGAAACCAGTAATTTGGGTTTATTGAACTTGTTTTTGGAATTCTCTGAACTTCTGATCTGTGTTTACCATCTGGCTTGGGACCCTCCGCCTTCCTAAATGTAGAACTTGGTGCTATCAAGATGTCAGGGAACAGATACTGAGGTGCAGAGCAGACACTTCGTATATACCACCAACAGAATATGAGTGTACAACTGGTGTAAGTGGTCTCTAGAGGAACACCCTAGTGTAGAAGAATCTTCCAGTAGCACAGATCTATGTTAATGACTTCTTTTACAATTCTCTGACACCCATTTAAGGAGATGGTCTACGGGTCCGTTCAGAGTAGGGTGACCAGACAGCAAGTGTGAAAAATCAGGGTTGGGGGGTAATAGGAGCCTATATAAGAAAAAGACCCAAAAATCAGGACTGTCTCTATAAAATCAGGACATCTGGTCATCCTAGTTCAGAGACTATCCAAGTGGATTAGACTGTATCCATTATGATCCAGTAGATGTCAAACATCAATGGTTTTTTTTCTTTCTATGAGGTTTGCCCGGTGATACCTTTAAATAGTGTAAGTGTTTGTTTTGTTTCAGAGTAGCAGCCGTGTTAGTCTGTATTCGCAAAAAGAAAAGGAGTACTTGTGGCACCTTAGAGACTAACAAATTTATTAGAGCATAAGCTTTCGTGAGCTACAGATGAAGTGAGCTGTAGCTCACGAAAGCTTATGCTCTAATAAATTTGTTAGTCTCTAAGGTGCCACAAGTACTCCTTTTGTTTGTTTTGTGTGAGCCTTATATCCCCACTTCTCATGCACCCATTGGTAACAAGCTTTCAGATAGAAGTAAACAGAATATGATTTGAAAACTCCATTCGAATCATAGAATTTAAAAACTCCTTTACTCCTTTGCAAGTGTGGTATGAGAAACAAGTTCGACCTTCTTGAATCCCTTTCCTTCAAGCTTCTCTGGCCAATTCACACTATGCTGCTTTAATGTCAAAATTACCACTCTAGTTCCAGCAAGCTCCAGGGCATCCTGTGACTACTGCATATTTAGCAGCTCTTCCAGTGCTGTATTCTTTTTCTCATTAATGTCTCCAGGCTTACTCTCATGATACCCAGACTACATCCAAGAAAACATCATGTCATGCTGTCAACACAATCTGTAGCATTCTCCGCATTTTTCTTGCCAAATCGGTATATGGTGCTGGCATTACATTTTTGAATATCTTTGTGTGGCAAAGCAATAGTTTTGGCATGAATTCAGTATTAAGACTCACCAGCTTTCTGTTTCAAGCATTGACATCTTCCTATCTTCTAACTGTAATATCTATACACTGATGAATTTTCAGTTGTCACTTTATTTTGGAAATTTCTTCTGTGCTAATAAGATAGTATCTTCTAATTAATGTTGCAAACAGATCAGATTGATACTCTGCAAAACTATTCTCAGTCAAATTAAGGATAAGAGAGTTAAAGATATCATTTAGTGGCCTTCCTTATCCACATAGAAATATAATACAAGGAAGCAGGGGTGCAGTGAGCCCTTTAAAAGCATGTTGTAAGTTTCCATTTCCAACTGTTTTGTATGCATCATTATAGCTAAAAATTAATAGCTTCTGTATTCTTGAGTGAACTCATTAGTTGGGCTGTTCACAAACTATGACACTTAAACTCAAGAATTTCCAGATTACCCTTTCCTTTCTTCCCTGTCCTCTACACTTTCAATCTGTATTCATTTTCTTCATCAGTTATTTCAAGAACCCAACAAGATGAACTGTCAATTACTGCACTTTCCTCAAAATTAATGAATAAAATGGATACTTTGACCAAAGTTTCATGGACAATAGAGATGGGATTGTCCGAGAACAGAAACATGTTTCCTTCATTAGTATATCAATATCCTTTGCTTGCTTGGCCTTAATTTCTGACCCAAGCAGTAACAAAGTTATTTAATGCCATCCTAATTTCCAAGTGTGTCTTTACTAACCTTTAACAGAGGCATATATAAGAAGTTATTAATACAAGATGGCAGCAAAAAGACACTCAGATCTACATCTGATCCATGTTAAAGCCCAAGAAGTAATCCATGTATCACAGAGTCCTTCTCACACTACCCTATGAGCAGCACTGCCTAGTCTGTTTTTTGTGGATTCCTATTCACAGACACACACAGTCTGTTTCTTCTTACACCACAGGTACCTTTAATCCTCAGTTTCCAAACATGGCGGGACATAACACCGGTATATAGCAGGAGGAGCTTTCACACAGCTTTCTCTCCTCCATCTGAGCTCTCCCTTTACTTTCTGTTCCTCCCAATTCTGTAACCTCCCATTACTAAGCCAATTATCTCATTAGCCCAACAATTGCCACCAACTTTCAGTAACTCCACTAGGAACAGGTTGGTTTATTTCAAATAAGCCTGTAGCATCCTCTGTGACCAGGATGCTACAACTAGCACTCTGTCACATAGCTTCCCCTCCCTCATTTCAATTGAGACCTTTTTTGGCTTTTCTAGTCTGAGCCCTACCCTCTTTACAGGTCTGGGGTTCTGTTGGGGTTTCCTGGGCCTCTCAGACTGGCCTTCCAAGGGCTGCTGGTGAGGGTCTCCTGCCTTCCGTCCACAAGAAGTAAACTCAGAGAATGGAGATTTCCACCTTGTGTCCATCTCTGCCCATAGGTCATCACACCAGTTGCATTCTATGGGCCTTTCCTCTAGTTTCCTTTTCTTCTGGTTTATATCTACTCTAGTAAGTTGTCCCTTCAGGGCCTCAATGTCAGGATTCCTCTTCTCCCCGACTTACTTTGCCCCAGGCTCGGGTAACTTCACCTGCCAAGGCCGCTTTAACAGGATCCTTCTCTCCCTCCTTGGTATGTCTTTCATCCTGGGCCTTGCTCCAGCTTGCTTCTCCTGGCAGTTGGCCAAACCTCTGCCCTCCTGTGCTGGGTTTCTCTGATCTTTCTCTCTTGGATGGTGAAAGGGCACACTATTCACCACTGGACAGTGCCTCCTCCTGACCGTTCTGAGGATTAGCTCTGCCATGCCAATGCCTCTTCCTGCAGTTGCACTTCATCACTGTCTGTCTTTCTCTCACTCTGAAGCTCCTCTCTTGCTCCAGGACCTGCAGCTTTCTCTTCGAGACTCAGCCCTTCGACTAAGTGACTAAGTACTTTCCTCTTCTGGGGTAGAGTCCTCCAAAGTCTTTCTGCTCAAGTAGCATCAGGCTTTTCTCATGCCTGCCTCCCTGCCCCATCACTCCTGCAACCTCTCTACACTATTGCCAGCTTCCTGGCTTTGTAGAAGCTCCTGCTCATTCCCTCACAGGTGAGCTTCTTTCTAATCAAGGCTCTCTGCTCAGACTAAATCTCCCTTGTTTGCTGCTTAATTGGTTGATTGGACTCACCTGGCCTAATTCATGTCTCTCGGGTCTGGTGTGTGATTACACCACATCCCATGAATCCACTTCTCCCTCCCTCTTCCTCTCAAGTCCTCCATCATGTTACTCTCTCTGAGCTTGTTGTCTAGAATCATTGCACAGTGCACATGGAAGATTACCTGGAGGGCCTACCATTGAGATTTCCTTATGCAGACCCATTGTTTGGGTCTCCCTCTTTGTCTTCCACCCTTTTTACGTAAGGGGACGGAGTCCAGTCAGTTCCTATCATCACTGCATATGGCAACAATATTACCACATCCAGTCTCTGCTACTTAAAATTTTCCTTCTCCTTCCAATAGAATGACTGCCAGGGCATAAGTATTCTTTTTCCCATGTAGACAGTGGATTGTTATTGTCTCCCCATTCTGTTGCCACTGCAGTTTAACCAAGGTATTTCATACAAGGTTATACGTGACTGCCGAATCCACCACACCCCCATGTGATTCTCCAGCCTGCTTTGGCAGGAACTGTCATTATCCTAGTCCTGCCTTTTATGGCCCCTCCACCCACAAAACTCTGTGAACCCAAAGTCCATGTATGGGCAGTCTTCCTTTAAATGTTCTTTGCCACCACAAAGGTAACAAGCCACTAAGCGGGTGCTATGGACACTCTTGTTTGCCTCTTGCATCACCTTCCCCGGCTTTGATGAAGGTGGTTCCTCAACCATCCATTCCCCTGTCCCTAGTGTAGGGGAACGGAACTCTTTTCATGGAAAATCTGCTTCCGTATACTCCTTTTGTTAGTTTTACGTGACCCTTAGTGATTCCAGCTGATGACTTCAGACCCAAATTCTCGCAGCCTTAGGGAGGCTCTGCATAAACTGCTCGTATATAATTGAGCCCCTTATGCCTCTGTGTCCTGTCTGTCTGACCTCAAACACCAATTGGCCCAGTCAGATAATTTTTGCACAAAAGCCTTGGGACATATCCCATCATTCATCTGGCTATTCTGATTTTTGACAGTATTTTTCTGATGACAGGCCCACCCTGTCCAGAATAGTGGCCTTCAGCATATAATAGTTTTTGGCTTGGTGCTATCTCAGTGCCGAATGAGCCTCTTGAGCCCTGTTGGTCAGATAAGGGGCTAGCCATAGTGCCCAGGCATCCTTGTCCCATCCAGCATTGATAGCCACCGGCTCACAAGTTAGCAAAAAAACTCATCAGGGTGATGCCCTGGGGTCATCTTACATAGTCAAAGTTCCACTGCCTGATTTCCAGTTCCCTCACTGGAACTCACCAATCTGCAGGAGCTGCTGCTGTACACTGAGACTTTGCTCGTTGATAAACTCCTGCAGTGCCCACTGCTGCTCCACCTGCCAACCCAGAAGTACTTGCCTCTGTCTGCTAGGTATTTCTATCTCTCTTTTTCTTGTTCAATTAACCAATGCAGCATCTAATCCATTGCTTCCCTGCCGTCACAGAGGTCACCTCTCAAGCCTCTTTCTCTTCACCAAGAGGGTTAAGATCACAGACAAGTCCCCATATGTCACAGAGTCCTTCTCATGCTACCCCGTGAGCAGCACTGCCTAGTTGGATTTTGTGGTCTGCTCACAAACACACACAGTTTCTTTTCCACCATGTGTGTCTTTAATCCTCAGTTTCCAAACATGGCAGGACATAGCACAGGTATACAGCAACAGCAGGAGGAGCTTTCACACCGCTTCCTCTCCTTTCCTCCACCCAGCTCACCCTCTGAGTTCCTCTCAATCCTATATCTTCCCATTGTTCAGCCAATCAGTTTATTAGCCCATCAGTTGCCACCAACTGTCAGTAATCCCCACCAGTAACAGTTGATTTGATTCCATTTAAGCCTACAGTCTTATCTCTATTGCAGCAACTTCAGTGACCAGGGTGCTACAACTAGCATTGTGTCATACCATGGCAGAACTAACCATGACTGATGATAAAATATTTCTTAGATCTTCTAAAAAGTAATCTCCAGACTTGTTTCTTTCCAGAAAGAACAATAATTACAATTAAATGCTGTACTCTGAAATAATGAAAACTTCGTATGCAACCCTATAGATTTGCACAAAAAAAGATTCCTCAGAAAACTTGACTTTATCCTACTGAATTCTTAGCAGAAAATTAATAAATAATATATGGCTACATTTTCATTTTCATATTCATACTTCAATATCACCATTCTCTCTGGGACAGAGTTAGAGAACTGGGACAATCACTGATTGAACCCATGGCCATTTGCCCTTTTTTATTTTTGAAAAAGGAAAGCTGCTTGTATAACACTAACCAACAATGTCTACAGATAGCAATATAGCCTTTTAAATAAAATCTTTATGCTGCAACCCTGAGAAGATCTGACTAGTATGGAATTTCCAGATTTGCCTTTTCCATCTTTTGTCTTATTGAAAGGATAAATGTGATTTTAAAACAGACTGATCAAATAAATGAAATAGACAAGCTGTAAAAGCTGTGCAGTTATGCTCACTTCAGAGACCTCTAAGCATACCATTAGCTCACAAAGCAGCAATGGTCTTCTAAGTAGATGTCACATAGATCATGTTAGTCTCTAGGTAACATAAACCATTGACTCTCCAACTATCCTCACTCATTTTTATGTCTTTCACAGTGAACTAAGCAAATGATAAAAGCTCTTCCCATTCTACTAATCTGTTTCAATGGTGCTATTTTCCATTTCCTGCTTGAAAGAAATAACTTCATTTATATTACCATTCTGAAAAAAGCTTTAGCAACTTCTGAGAAGATCCAAAATCATTAGACTCTGCTTAGTTTTAATAATCAGATTTTAACTTTCTATAATTTTTAGAAGTTGAAAGATGCAATTTACTATGAAGCGTATGGGCCAGATCCTTTGTTGAAGAAAGTCCGCATAGTTCCATTGAGGTCATGAAATGGTCATAACTCTCTATGTTCTTGTCTACTTCTTTAATTCTTATCCCTTTGGACATGTGAGATAGGGTCTAAATTTGAAAATTTCTGATCCTTGCTAACAAATGAGAAATTAATAGCTTTATAATGCTATTATTTATGAATAAACTATAAAGCTGTACTGATCTACTTGAGATCTGGCCCATAGACTGCATAGTAAATTTAAATCGTCAGCTTCTACAAATGTAAACATTTAACATTTGGTCGTGGAAAATAAGCAGATTCTGAGAATTTACGGTCTTCTCATGGATTTTTACATGATAATGTAAATGAGATGGTAGCTCGTCAAATTGTAACAATGACACTGAAACTGTAAAGTGAATCATCAATTTAAAACAAAAATTTATGTCTGCCGGAACAAAAACTAATATAAGCAAAAAACTTATCAAAAAGGAATATTCATCCATTGTAACAAACAAATAATGTATATTAATGGCACCAGTTCACCTCTGATTTATGACATTGGAAGCAAATATGTAGAACATATTTTTTAAATGGTTTGGCCAAAAACAGATTTTCAAGAGTGTGTTATGTTACAGCATACAGTAATAGCTCTGAAGTTCAAGCCATCAGTCATATCTTTAAACTGACTCAGGAAGTCAGTTTAATAGTATGACTGATGGTTTGTACCTTAGAGCTATTTCTCTATGCAATAGTGTAACATTTTCAATATTTTTTTAATAAATGCCATTATTCAAACAAATTATCCATCCCATTTATACAAGAACTAGGTCTGCCCACTGCCAAGTACACTTCCAAATGGGCAGTGACTGTACTGAGAAGGCCTAACACCTAGATAAATAAGAAATTTTCATTCTTTTCTTCTGCCAGTCTAGTGAAGGTTTTGCTTCCTGGGCAGGCTAGGTCAAGAGATTAATTTCAAATTTTTTATACATTTAGTTTTTGACCGTAGCAACTCTGACAAGTGTAATTATAAAACATACCCTATGGTTAAACTTGGCAGAAATCGATTTTTATTTTTTTTATAATTTTGACAGTTATCAATGTTGATATTTAAGCATTTTTAATATTTTACTGAGTTTAATTTTCACAGTTGTGCGAAACTATGGCTGGTAAGCATTTATATTTTATCGATTGTAAATTTTCAGTTGCTAGAAATTGTGGGGTGTAGACAGCAGGGAGGTCAGACAATAATTATTTAATACAGGTTGAAATTCAAAAAAGTAAACTTTATACCCATTAAAACACAAATTATCCACATCACATCTCAAAATATACAAAATAAATATCCTTAAATAAAACTCTAAGTTCTCAAGCAGCATTTTTCTTACTTTGCTTATTTGTTCATTTCTATTACTGATTGAAATATTTTTCCATTGGTTTGAGTGTGTGTACAGTGAGTTGATGTATACTGACATTTACTGATAAAACTAAAGTCTACTTATGGTGTTTATATGAAGTACTTGTATGTTGTTATCAGACCTACCTTTCTTATTATGACTTCTTAGTTCAACCATTTCCCTTATTTTTGCCTATTTGATAGGCATATCTATCTGAGCTAAAGAAGCAAGTAGAAAATGGAATAGTTGTGTTATTTGCTCTAAAGGAGACCTTGTTCCATAAGTGTTGCTTCTTCCTCTTTTTGCTAAACTACATGTATATATATCATTTTCTTTCTTTTGTTGGTTTTGTTGGCACACTCAAGTAAAGAAGACAGATATTGCAACCCTCTTTTCTCTGGAGAATGCTTTTTGGACCAAATTCTGCATTCCCTAATTGGGGAAACTTCTTACGGAAGCCAGTAGAAGTTTTGCTTGACAAAGGAATGCAGTGTTTGGATCATAGTGACTGGGCAAGACTTCTGAAAATTCCTCTTGGACCCTGTAGATAGGGTGAAGTCCATATGATAAGGGTATTGCAGCATGCAAAAGAAATTAAAACAAAAATGTATGGATATAAAAGAGTTACACAAAATTTCCAAGTGATTCATACTCCAATAATAAAGTGTTTCCTTTTTTCTATGTAAAGAAAACAACATTCATTTAATCCTTTAACCTAATTATGGTTGTCAGTGTTGTTAATATCAAGAAGCAAAAGGGCACATATGTAGTTTTACTGTATCTTTTTACAAATTAACAATGTATAACTCAATTTAATCTTACTTTTTAGAATGTTTTGAAAGTCATAATTTCAATAAATACTTTTGAACTGATTAAATTATAGGCCGAGCTGGTAACTATGCTACGGGTAAGGCTGTCTAATGCTTTCCTTTATAAGACTCTGTTCTTCTTCGAGTGATTGCACACATCCATTTCACTGGAGGTGTGCATGCAATTCATGCACAGTTGTTGGAGCTTTTCCCTCAGCAGTACCCAGGAGGGTGGCACGAGTGCTTTCTGCTGGCTTGTGCCACTGTGCATAGTTATAAAGGGTCGAGCCACCCCAAAACACACTTCCAGTTCCTTCCAACCATCTGTGATGGTTGTTGGAGATGCTATCCTTGCATTTGTGAGTCCTACCCTCTTTAGTATAAATAGTATCTGTTCTGTTAGTTTTAGGCGAGTTTAGAGTTTTTGTACATAGTTTTGGATATAAGATTAAGTTTAGATTAGTAGTTAGTAGCTTGGATTCACTGGTTCCCATTTGGGTACTGATACCAAACTCAGGCCTCATTCTCCCAGCTTCAGGTCCTGTCACTCTTATAGCAAGTCTATCCCAATGAGTGACCTGCATCCCAGCTGCCTGAAGTATCTGGGGAAGGAGCATGTTAGTGACAAATGTCACATTCGTAGGGGGTTCAAATCCCACTCAAAGAAAGGCAGGGCAGCCAGACGTAAGTGTCTGCTGATGGAGTCTGCACTTTGCCCACCATCAAAGCCTTCCCCCTCAATGTGGGTACTGAGCATGTCCACATTTGTTAGGAGTGCTTCTCCTGATCTGACTGAGTTGAGAGGCAGATCTTCAGTGCCAGTAATAAGTCTCCTAAAGACTCAGTACTGCAGTCTTCAAAATCTTCAGGGCAGGCACCAAGTAGAGGCAAGGACACAGAGGTGCACTCAAAGAAGAGGCACTCCCAGACGCAGTCCTTAAGCCAATGAGGGTCATTGACTCCAGACCCTAGGACTGGCCCTTTGAGACCAGTCCTCAAGTACTGGCCACATCATCATCAGCGCAGCTTTCAGTACTGCAGAGCCAAGAGCCTTTTGCTGGTGCCGTCTATGCCCAAAACTAATGAGGCAGCTCAGGAATTGTTGAACCTGTCAGTTCTGGTTTCCCCAGCTGTTCAAGACTCCGACCTGGTACCAGTGTCTAATGTACAATTTTCAACTGTTCCAGCTCCAATCCTGACACACCATTTGATATTGGCAGATGCTAACTGTCAAAGGGGTTCCGTCTAGCAGGAAGCCAGTAATGATCTCGCTAGTACCTCCATCTCCAGGCTCAGAACTAGTCTCTCCAGTACCGATGGTGTCTGCTCCTCCTTAGTTGGAAGAAGCAGAGTCTTCATCAGACTCCAAGGTCAGCTCTTACTTGTCTTGGCCTGGATATGTTCAGCAGCGTCTGTGAGGTGCCTGCCCATTGTAAAACTGGCCAAGCCTCAGCATTCCAAAGACATCAATGTTCTGGACATAACTGGGTCCCACCTCCATATCAGTGGTCCTTTTGGAATTCTTGGGGCTTCCCTCCACAATCTAGACCATTTCTGTTCCTTTCCATCCTTCAGCTAGGTGTCAGGAACATCTACAACAGGGTCACCATCTGCCCACCCCTGGTACCAGGACTTGTGCTGTACATAAGGAAGTTCATGCTCTAGATTGCCCTATAGAGAAATTGTAGGAGGCACCATCTCAACAACCCTTGGCCTCTACTTTTTTGTCACCTGATGAGGCAGTGATAACAGTCTGCTTCTTCCCCACCTGATAATTTTGGAGCTCATCAGGACTTGTTGAAGAGGGTGGCTGTAGCTCTCGATATCCATCCAAATGAGGTACAGGAAAAGTAACACAGGCTGGTGGACATTTTGGCCTCGACTGTCAGAGCAGTATAGCAGATCCCGTTTTTCCTGTCTCCCACTATAAAAAGGGTAGAGAGAAGATATTGCGTCCCTTCGCAGAGGTTCAAGTGTTTTTCTAACTATCCCCTTCAGGTTTCCCTGGTATTCTCTGCTGCTAACAAAAAAGAGACAGGGACACCAGATCTTGACACCAAAGGGAAAGAAGCTGGACCTATTTAGAAGGAATATGTATTCCACAGGAAGTTTACAGTTTAGAATTGCAAACCAGCAGGTTCGACTGGGTTGGTTGATTTTAGCCTGTGGGATAACATCTTAAAATTTAAGGACAGGCTTTTGGATGAGGTAAAGCAGGAGTGGAGGAGGCAAGTTAGTTGCCAGAATGGCCTTGCAGGCAAGTCTAGATGTGGTGGGCTCTGCAGCTTGAGCTATCACTATAAAGTGCTCCTCATCAGCTGCAGGCATCAGGTCTTCCCCGTGAGGTTCAACAAATGTTCCAAAACCTCCCGTTTGAAGGCCCCTCACTTTTTTCCCATAAAGACTGATGAACGGCTATAGAGTCTTAGGGATTTAAGGGAGACCCTTAAGTCTCTTGTATTTATACAACAGTGACAAAAAGAAAGCCATTCCATTCACAGATTCCCCACTGTTTGTACCTTTCATTCCTTGTACCCAGAACCTATCCAGAAAAAGGGGCAGATGTTATAAAATGTGACCTCCATCCTCCTCCTCTTCTGCAGCTGCTGGTTCATCTAGGCAAGCTGGGCCTTCTAAACAAACATTTTGATCTGTTGGTCGAGAGCGGTCTACCATTTCCCAGAGTTCCATCTTTCTCTACCCCACTGTTTGCAAACCTGTCCCACTTCATAAGAGTGTGGTCCCACATCACTATGGATCAGTGGGTTCTAAGCACAGTGAAACTGGGATATACCCTTCAATTTGTTTCTATTCCTCCTTCCCAGTCCCATTTCCAATCCCTCTTCAGGGCCTTGGAAGAAGTGCCTATGTAGCTCAGAGGAAAGGGATTTTATTCCCTATATTTCTTAATCCTGAAAGCGAGTGGTGGGGAGGAGGCACCTCAGACTTATTTTACATATAAGAGAGCTAAACAAGTTCGTAAAGAAAATAAAATTCTGGATGGTCACTCTAGTTTCTATTATCCCTTCCCTGGGACTGATATGCTGCCCTCAACTTAAAAGATGCTTATTTTCATGTGACAATTCACCAGAGCCACCAAAAATTCCTCAGGTTTGTGGCCAATGGACCAAATTGCCAATGGATCCCATTACCAATTCAGAGTGCAGCCTTTTGGCCTGTCAGCAGCTCCTTTTGTGTTTACAAAGTACATGACCATGCAGCATTCCTGCAAAAGTCAAGAGTCTATGTAAGTCCCTTACCTTAAGGTGACCATACATCCCTTCTTGGCCGGGACAGTCCCTATTTTAAGCCCTGTCCTGGCCATCCCAACTTTTTTTGGCAAAAGTGGGTATTTGTCCCATTTGCTCTTGCTGACTTGATCTAATGCCCACTTTTGTCAAAAAAGTGGGGTGCTATGGGGGGAACGTGTCAGGGAGTGAGTGGTGATGTCCGCCTCACACAGGTGGTGAAGCAGGTCTCCACCGAGGGGCAGACAAGGCTTGAGAGAGCACCTTCTGTGGGAGGCAGGCAGGGCTGTAGTGAGTGGCTCGGGCCAGCCCCCACGTGGGGAGGGAGGCCCTCACGATAGCCCCGCACCATGTCCCGTTTTCCCTTTGGGAAATATGGTCACCCTACCTTACCTAGATGACTGACTAGTAAGAGATTAGTCCAGGTCTTTGGTAGTGTACAGTGTGCTCATTATACAGTCCACCTTCAACACACTAGGGCCCTTAATCACTATGGAGAAATCTACCCTGACTCCTGTTCAACAAATAGAATTTATTGGGGGCAGTTCTCCCAAAATTCTACAAAGGCCAAGGCTTTCCTGCTGGGGTTGAAATTCCAAACAAGGCAAGTCATTGCTCTAAATCGAAAGGCACATCCGATCACTACAGTGTGAAACAACACAGGCTTCCAGGGCACATTGAGGAATGCACTTAACATGGTACAGCATGCCAAGCTGCACTTCAGGAAACTACAAGGGTAGCCAGCTTCAGTGTATTCACCAGCACATCATCTTATGGACTTGGTGGTTCAAGTATCTACTCAGGTTTTGTCCTCCCTGTATTGGTGGACAGAACCCTCAAATGTTTTCATGGGAGTTCCGTTTGCTTCTCCACAACGGAAATTCACCCTATTACAGATGTGTCAGCTCTAAACTGGGGAGATAACTTAGGTCCCTTACAGACTCAAAGTCTTTGGTCTATCCAACATCTAAAGCTCAATATAAATGTGAGGGAGTTTCAAGCCATCCATTTGGCTTGCAAAGCATTCTTTCCATATATCAAGGGGTAGAATCTGTTTGTGCTCACAGGCATCACAGCAGCCATGTTTTATGAAAACAAACCAGTGGGCTTAGTCAATGAAATTATGCCAAAAGGTGATTCTGCTTTGGGATTTTTGCCTGTCCCATCAGCCTGAAAGCTGCTTACATTCCAGAGATTCAGAATGCTCTGTCAGGTCACCTAAGCAGGTCATTCACAAGTCACCATGAGTGTTGTCTTCATCCAGATGTGACTAAGTTCATTTTCAGCTGGGGAGGGGACTCCTCAAGTGGATCTATTTGCAACAAGAGCAAACAAAAATATTATTTCTTTTGTTCCCAAGTGGATTACAGCCCAGGTTCATTGACATATGCCTTCCTGCTGTCACGGATAAAGAGCCTGCTGTATGACTTCCCTCCAGTTCCACTCCTGCCCAAGGGCTTATCCAAAATCAAAAAAGATCATGCTGACCTTATACTCATAAACCAAGCATGGCCCCATCAACACTGGTTCTTGCCTTTACTAGCCCTATCGGTCAGACCTTCACTATCACTTCCATGGGACACAGATGTGATCTACCAGTACCATGCTTGCCTCCTTCATCCCAACCTACAGGCGTTCCACCTGGCAGCTTGGATGTTTCAGGGATGACTCCCTTAGAGTCCTATTCAACATATATTACACTCTTTTATGTTTCTGAAACAACAAGGGTTAACTACTAGTTCCATCAGAGTCCACCTAGTGGCTATCTCAGTTTTCCACCCTTCAGTGGCTAACAACTCACTTTTTTTTCAATGTTCTGTCCATTGGGTTTCTGAAAGCTTTGGACAGATTTTATTTACAGGTACATAGCCTGACGTCCCCAAACAACTTAAATTTTGTTCTAGCAAAGTTGGTGGATCCTCCTTTGAGACACTGGGAACTTGTTCTCTATTACAACTTTCTATGAAAGTGGCTTTCTTGGTTGCTGTTCTCAGAGAACAGTTATAGAAAATATGAAGTAACTGTTTATTTTTAGTTGCCTATAACTTTGCCAAACTTAACTGCCTTTATACTTGGAATCATAGTAGAAAGTACTATGGTAACTTTTTATTTTTAGCAAATGAGGAACACATACAAAAAGTAACAATACACTTTTAAAAAATTTTCTAAAACATCACTACAATAGTTTTTCTCTAAAATACCTGGCTTAAAATAGCTGATGTGGTGTGGTATGGTATGAGAGTTTCATTTGACTTCATTTAGGTTATCTACATAACTAATTTATGGTTTTGAAATTTGTTTGGCATGACTTCATTACTTATGAATGGCAGAGCCACAAGTGAAACATGCAGGTCAAAGTTCATCCCAAATGAGCTCTGACGAAACCTTTATACAGTACTCCACCATGCCATTGTGTAGTTTATGTACCATTATCTAGTGATGGCATTCATATAGTAAATTCCTTTATTTAGCCAACAGCAGGTTAATTTGTACAATCATGTGATAAACTCAATAGAATTTGCATCTTTAGCCATCTAACCTTCTCTAACGTGCACTAATTCATTTCTTCTAGGAACACTTCTAACATTATAAATTCCTTCTTTCCCTCTATTAATAAATTATAGCCAACCTCTCAAATAAGTGCTAATAAAATCATTATGCCACAACATACCATCAAAAATATAAGTGTTTTACTGAAAATTGGTTTTGATTTGCCCAAATAACATGCCTTATAAATCGCACATTACATATGCATAGTAAATATTTATGACTGATTACAGTATTTTTAAAAGTGATTGTTTAACTCTGAGAGAGAAGGTAAGATAACTTACATGCAAGAGCAATGTATCTATGTATGCAAACATTTACTGAAGATTTTTAGTGAATGAGGAAAAGATCAATCTCTGTGCATCTTGAAAGTGGATAATGAGCCATGTACAGAAGTCCAATAAATAAGTCCTATTTTATTTACTGTACCTTTTTGAAGGTGTTCATTATTTAAATACACATTTTGTATGGTACATAGTGATTTGGTTGGGAGTCTGCATAAACATTGCCTCATTCGCTGAATGTCTTGTTATATACATTATTTTCATGGACTCTGTGTACTGGAATTAATACTACAAGATTTTATACATGTATATAAAGTTTCAGAAAAGAATGGTATTTATATATTGCATTATTTGAGAATTAGTTTCTTATTTCAAAATTATATTGTAATTAATATGCACAGGGGGCATATTTAAGGTTGCACATGCAGACTTAACTTTTCATTGTCTGACTTGAATGCTTAACCGTGCAGCTTTAATATATTCTTTTAACACACACCTTTTGATAGCTTATATATTACTGAACTGCATGAAGTAACATTCAGTGGCGTGAATGTCATTAAAGGTATAGAACTGGATGATCTGACAGTGGAGAAGTGGATGGCAGTACAACTGGATTGACTTGAACAGACAAAAAACTGGGTATTAAATGATTCCTTTTCTACTCAGTATTAAGAAATATACAATGATAAATCAAGAGTCAAAACTAAGAAAAGTGCATAGTAATCATAAGCTACAAAACAGTATGGATTTTTGAATACTATGGATAATTCTGAACTCTGTGTGTGTGTGTGTGTGTGTGTGTGTGTGTGTGTGTGTGTGTGTGTGTGTGTGTGAGTGAGAGAGAGAGAGAGAGAGAGAGAGAGAGATCTTCAGAGCCTTGTCTTTTTACTGTCAAGTGTATTTTGTATAGTATATATTTACAATGCAATATAAGGGACTGATGCAATGCCTATGGAAGTCAGTGGTTCCATTGACATAAATGGATGCTAGCTCAAGCTATAAATTATTAATTGGGCTTTTATATTAAAGAGGGTATTACAGAAATTGAGAAAGTACAGAATTTTTCTTAATGTATCTCCACTATGGTCAGAAATAAAGAGAATTAGAAAGGATGTTAGAGATGGGTACAATTTTGTGTTCAGCTTTCTAAGAAAAATCTCATGCACAGTGAAATGATGCATTCATACAGTGACTTGCACTGTTGGGTTACAAGGAAGTGCCTGACCAAATACTGAATTCTAACACTGTCTCTATGCCAGAGCCACCTAAGACTTGGTTATTATTCAACATGTTCCCAAAAGTAATTCAAATACTTCAGTTTCTCCATTAGAATTCAGAGGACAGCTTCTATACATTTCTAAGGGATTTGTTGATTTGGAAAGTCCAGTAGATTGCTTACTTCTGGACAAAAATAGTATAGTTAAGAATGTCAGAATATATCAGTTCAGGAAAATCCATAAGAAGAATTAAAAGGTTTGGAGGTGGACTGGTTCCAATTCATCACCTTAGGAATTGCAAGCTGTCAAGGTTCCTTCCCCACTCTGAACTCTAGGGTACAGATGTGGGGACCTGCATGAAAACCTCCTAAGCTTACTTTTACCAGCTTAGGTTAAAACTTCCCCAAGGTACAAACTATTTTACCCTTTGCTCTTGGACTTCCACTGCCACCACCAAATGTCCGGGTTTACTGGGAAAATGTTGTTTGGAAACGTCTTTTCCCCCCAAAATCCTCACCAAAACCTTGCACCCCCCTCCTGGGGAAGGCTTGATAAAAATCCTCACCAATTTGCATAGGTGAACACAGACCCAAACCCTTGGATCTTAAGAACAATGAAAAAAGCATTCAATTTCTTACAAGAAGAATTTTAATATAAGCAAAGGTAAAAAGAATCACCTCTGTAAAATCAGGATGGTAAATACCTTACAGGGTAATTAGATTCAAAACACAGAGAATCCCTCTAGGCAAAACCTTAAGTTACAAGAAGGACACAAAGACAAGAATATTCATTCTATTCAGCACAGTTTAATTTCTCAGCCATTTAAAGAAATCATAATCTAATACATATCTAGCTAGGTTACTTACTAAGTTCTAAGACTCCATTCCTGTTCTGTCCCCCACAAAAACATCACACAGACAGACCCTTTGTTTCTCCCTCCCTCCAGCTTTGAAAGTATCTTGTCTCCTCATTGGTCATTGTGGTCAGATGCCAGCAAGGTTATCCTAGCTTTTTAACCCTTTACAGGTGAAAGGATTTTTCCTCTGGCCAGGAGGAATTTTAAAAGTGTTTACCCTTCCTTTTATATTTATGACACAATTCTCTGGTAGGAAGGCAGCTGCTTCTCCTCATTCCTTTGGTCTTAAGAAATATTGCTGTAGCATGAACCCCAGGGGTCAGAAAACCACTGCAAAAGGTGTACTAGTTGGAATCATGGTTACAATGGGTTTGAAGATTTATTGCAACAATTGCTGCCAATTTTTTTAGATCTTTTTAATTATTTAGACTTTTAAGAAATTCCTACACCTGTATGTTGTAACCACGGTGGGACTCTCAATGATTCCTGATATGTTTAGATTTAATAAACATAGGAATTACCACACTGGATCAGACCTGTGGTTCATCTAGTTCAGTTCCATATATCTGACCATGGCAACTACCAGATGCTCAGAGGAAGATACAAGGAACCTCAAATGTGCAATTACGGAATAACCTACGCATTGAAGAAGTTTCCTCCTAAACCTTGTTAGTTAATATTGGTACATGCACTAAAGCATGATGGCTTTATATACCTTTATAACATTTTATTTGTATCTTATCTAATGTAACTGTAGGTGTTCTTATCCATATGAAACCCTTTCTGTCCAAGGGAAGATGTGCATGTTTTCCTGCATACTTTAGAGAGACTTCTCTCTTAGATCTCATCAAAAATTTACTTTAGAGAGGCAGTATGTTGAATATCAGTGATCTCCAACCATGTGTCCTCAGACAAGATTTCTGGACCAGCAGAAAATGGTTTCCTGAACAAGTAATCTGTTCTTTCTTGTGACAAAGCGGTTGGAAGAGGTATTCAAACTACAATACATCAGAGCCTTTTTCATAGCTTAATATACTCAGCACTTTTATCAGAAACTAGTTCCTTTGTTTTTCTGAGACTCCTTCCAGGCCTCGTTATACCTTTTAGGTTCCTTTTATATGTCTGGCTTATCAATGTGCCAGACACCATCTCCCTCAAAGTGATGTCCCCCAATATCTCCATCAAAAGGATGTGGGTCTTTCTCTGCTGTTTTCCCCAAAGTTACTCTACAGTGTAATTACTTCTTTAGATACAGAACTTATGTTCCTGTTTACTTCTGGTTTTGTACTTGTTCTGAGGGTCAAATTACCATTTCTGTTAAGTGCCCATAGGTTGGGAATAAAAAGTTCAAATGTTTTGTCCAACTACAGAGTGCACCTCTTTAATAGAATGAACATATTTCCCAAAGGGAAAATGGGACATGGTGTGGGGCTGACCCAAAGGCCCTGCTCATGGGGGCTGGTCCGAGCCACTTGCTTGAGCCCTGCCTGTCCCTCACGTGAGGTGCTCACTCAAGCCCTGCCTGCCCCCTCCACTCTGGAACCATGCCTGCCTTCCCACCTGTGATGGGCAGGCATCGGCATTTGCTCCTGGACACGTTCCTCCCACCGCACCCCACTTTTTTGACAAAAGTGGGCATTTGATCAAGCTGGCAAGAGCAAACGGGACAAATGTCCACTTCTGCAAAAAAGTCGGGACAGCCGGGACAGGGCTTAAAAAAGGGACTGTGCTGGCCAAAATGGACGTGCAGTCACCCTACTCTTTGAGAAAGTCAAGTACCACTTTTAAAGATAATTAAAGACTTCTTTTAAAAGGTGACTGTATTTATGAAACCTCATTCCCTCTGTCTGTTAATTTACCTTTCTTTTTATTCCCCTCATAGAGCATCCTTACCCCAAGCATGTTGTGAATTTTCTCTGTTTTCTCCCTAACTCCTCCACCCCTTAGAATATTTTTCTCAAACTCCACCATACCAGTTAGGGTTTCACTCTTCTACCACTGGGGATTTTTCCTTATCCCAGCTCTCTTGAGTTCTCCCCCACTTGGCTGATCCTTTATCCCCTTTCTCTTGTCCCCTTCCCTTTTTCTGTTCCTCCCCTTTTAGGATTCTCTCCCATCTTTTATCTTTCTTCCTTCTTAGGGATCCTTTTGTCTCCCCTCCCTCCCTCTCTGTTCCCCTCCCCACCCTTTTCTTTGTTTTTCCCTAGCCCTTCTCCCATTCTCCACTTCTTCCTTGCAGATTCTGCCCTCTCTGTTCTCCCACCCACCTCTTTAGGGATTCTTTTTTGTCCCTCTTTCTGTACTCCCCCCACCGTTGGAGGAATCTCCTCACCCTCTCCTGTTTCTCTTCATCTCCACTCCCTTGCCCCCCTTTGGATTCGCCTTTTGGGTCCTGTACTCTGGAGAAAGTAGAAACAGGGAAGGAGCTGCTTCTCTGAATCTGTCAGTAGGGGGCCTTGTTTTGAACAGCTTCCCCATGAATTTCCCATGTAGACAAGCCCTTACTTTAAGCACACAAGTAATCCTACTGAAGTCAGTAGGACTATTCAGGGACTTATTTAGATATATTCTTAACTACCTTGCTGAATCGGGGCCTCAATGTATGTTTGCAATTATTGCAATTGTGAACTTAAATCAAGTACACACAAATGGCTAAATACCCAAATTATATATGTGATTGCACATACATTTGTGCCTGCAGTAGTGTTACTGAGTTCTTTAAGAGTTGAGTGCAGAACTGTCATTTTTCTGTATGTATTTTATGTTTTTGGCACTGTTCTCTATCTTGTAAATTTTGTAAAAATGTAAATTGTAGGATACATAAGAAAAATTCAGATTGATTTTAAAATCAAATCTCCCCATAATTTTATTTTATAAAAATTGCAAATAAATCATTAAAATAGTATTTAAATAAATCTTAATTAATTGTGCAAATGGATTGACTAAGTTTAGGTATGCAATTAGATGACTAATTATGTTGAAAATTCAAGTGCATGCTGAAATAGATGACTGCGCCCCCAGGCTCATCTAGTTGTTCCCATTCACTTATTTAAGCATGTAGTATTATCTTTGATATAAAACATCCCCCATTACATATTTTTAAAGCTTATGTGAGCATAACCACAGTACAAAATAACTTTTACTTGTGTAACAGAAATTCATCTTTTTGAATATTTAGGCTCCTATCATACGATAGATAGTAGAGTGCAGACAGACTATATTGTGTTTGCATGGACTCTATCGAAAGTCAGTGGGCTCCACATTGGTGTAGCAGTCTGCTCACAGGCTATCAACTACAGGATCGGTGCCTATGTTTTCTGACCTCTGTTTGACTGGAACTACAAAAAATAAAAGGGGTACTATGTATGAGTAAGAGCAGAATACAGCTCTAAAACTATTAATCTATAGTTAGTGGCATCTTTTATTATAATTAATATATTGCTTTCTGTCTTCCTCCCCAATTCTGTAGGAAGGGGTATTTTCTTGTTCTAAGTATATGATTTTGATGGTGTTAATTGAAGGAAGGAGAGGTCAGAGAAAGTAATCTACTGAGTACAGTTTATTTACAGAGGACCCATTTCCTCAGAATTTTACTCCCACTGAATTAGAAACTTGTCATGTAGGTAAAGATTACTCACATTGTAGAAAAATTTGCAAAACAGAGTTCTTAGTCACCTCTTGCAGCACTGACTCAGGTAAGAAACCCCATTGTATTCTGTGGACTGAGTAAGGGCTGCAAGACTAGCCCGCATCTGAGGAAAAAGTTGTAGGCCAAGCACATGAAAAGAAAGACAAAGAAGCTAAAAATAAAACTTAGTGTGAAAAAAGACAAAGTATTTAATTGAAAAGTATAAAATATTAAATGTGGAAAATGTGAACTCTAGGTAATGTTTTAGTGGTCATATAGAAAATAGGGGAAAGGACATAAATTGCAAGTAAGAGGAGAATTCAGAATGAATGGTTGCACCTTTTTCAAGAAAAGATTCAGAAATATGTCAAATCTGCTGGGCCCACTTAAACTACAACACAGAGGTTATTAAATAAACACAAGGTAGAGTAACTGAAGGGAAGGGGATGATTTAAACTAGAAAGACGGTTCTTAACTGGCTGAACAGTATGCATTTATTCTTCCCCATTTGTAATAATATTTAATTAAATTCATCTTCATATGAATTTTGTTATTTTGTGTAATTCCCAAAATACAGTAATTACCAAAATTATTCAAAGAGGTTCTAGATAAAGGGACCTAATCTTGAGTGGTACTGAGCACCTGCAACTCTCCTTGAAGAAAGTGGGAGATGTAAGGGCTCAGTATCACCTATGATTAGGCCCATCATTTTTAGGCCAAAATACTGTATATAGGCAGGTTGATTTTCAGACTGGACCTTCATTGCTGAGCATGCAATTCTGCATATGCAATTTTTCACCTACAATTCATGTGGGCACCAGAGTTTTCCTTTAGACATCTAAGGACTTGTCAACATTTGAAATGCTAACATGAAAGGGAAGGGAGTCCAGGAGAGCTGGCTGTATTTCAAGGAATCCCTGTTGAGGTTACAGGGACAAACCATCCCGATGAGTCGAAAGAATAGTAAATATGGCAGGCGACCAGCTTGGCTTAATGGTGAAATCCTAGCGGATCTTAAACATAAAAAAGAAGCTTACAAGAAGTGGAAGCTTGGACATATGACCAGGGAAGAGTATAAAAATATTGCTCGGGCATGTAGGAAAGATATCAGGAGGGCCAAATCGCACCTGGAGCTGCAGCTAGCAAGAGATGTCAAGAGTAACAAGAAGGGTTTCTTCAGGTATGTTGGCAACAAGAAGAAAGCCAAGGAAAGTGTGGGCCCCTTACTGAATGAGGGAGGCAAGCTAGTGACAGAGGATGTGGAAAAAGCTAATGTACTCAATGCTTTTTTTGCCTCTGTTTTCACTAACAAGGTCAGCTCCCAGACTGCTGTGCTGGGCAACACAAAATGGGGAAGAGATGGCCAGCCCTCTGTAGAGATAGAGGTGGTTAGGGACTATTTAGAAAAGCTGGACGTGCACAAGTCCATGGGGCCGGACGAATTGCATCCGAGAGTGCTGAAGGAATTGGCGGCTGTGATTGCAGAGCCCTTGGCCATTATCTTTGAAAACTCGTGGCGAACGGGGGAAGTCCCGGATGACTGGAAAAAGGCTAATGTAGTGCCCATCTTTAAAAAAGGGAAGAAGGAGGATCCTGGGAACTACAGGCCGGTCAGCCTCACCTCAGTCCCTGGAAAAATCATGGAGCAGGTCCTCAAAGAATCAATCCTGAAGCACTTAGAGGAGAGGAAAGTGATCAGGAACAGTCAGCATGGATTCACCAAGGGAAGGTCATGCCTGACTAATCTAATCGCCTTTTATGATGAGATTACTGGTTCTGTGGATGAAGGGAAAGCAGTGGATGTATTGTTTCTTGACTTTAGCAAAGCTTTTGACACGGTCTCCCACAGCATTCTTGTCAGCAAGTTAAGGAAGTATGGGCTGGATGAATGCACTATAAGGTGGGTAGAAAGCTGGCTAGATTGTCGGGCTCAACGGGTAGTGATCAATGGCTCCATGTCTAGTTGGCAGCCGGTGTCAAGTGGAGTGCCCCAGGGGTCGGTCCTGGGGCCCGTTTTGTTCAATATCTTCATAAATGATCTGGAGGATGGTGTGGATTGCACTCTCAGCAAATTTGCGGATGATACTAAACTGGGAGGAGTGGTAGATACGCTGGAGGGGAGGGATAGGATACAGAAGGACCTAGACAAATTGGAGGATTGGGCCAAAAGAAATCTAATGAGGTTCAATAAGGATAAATGCAGGGTCCTGCACTTAGGATGGAAGAATCCAATGCACCGCTACAGACTAGGGACCGAATGGCTCGGCAGCAGTTCTGCGGAAAAGGACCTAGGGGTGACAGTGGACGAGAAGCTGGATATGAGTCAGCAGTGTGCCCTTGTTGCCAAGAAGGCCAATGGCATTTTGGGTTGTATAAGTAGGGGCATAGCGAGCAGATCGAGGGACGTGATCGTTCCCCTCTATTCGACACTGGTGAGGCCTCATCTGGAGTACTGTGTCCAGTTTTGGGCCCCACACTACAGGAAGGATGTGGATAAATTGGAAAGAGTACAACGAAGGGCAACGAAAATGATTAGGGGTCTAGAGCACATGACTTATGAGGAGAGGCTGAGGGAGCTGGGATTGTTTAGTCTGCAGAAGAGAAGAATGAGGGGGGATTTGATAGCTGCTTTCAACTACCTGAAAGGGGGTTTCAAAGAGGATGGCTCTAGACTGTTCTCAATGGTAGCAGATGACAGAACGAGGAGTAATGGTCTCAAGTTGCAATGGGGGAGGTTTAGATTGGATATTAGGAAAAACTTTTTCACTAAGAGGGTGGTGAAACACTGGAATGCGTTACCTAGGGAGGTGGTAGAATCTCCTTCCTTAGAGGTTTTTAAGGTCAGGCTTGACAAAGCCCTAGCTGGGATGATTTAACTGGGACTTGGTCCTGCTTTGAGCAGGGGGTTGGACTAGATGACCTTCTGGGGTCCCTTCCAACCCTGATATTCTATGATTCTATGATTCTATGCTACAGCGTAACAACTCTACCGCTGTATTGCTTCAGTGTAGACACTGCCTACACCAACAGGAGAGGTTCTTCCATCAGCATAGATAGTCTACCTCCCCAAGAGGCTGTAATAGGTCACCAGAAGAATTCTTCCATCGACCTACTGCTGTCTGCTTAGGTTGGCTTACTTACACCACACTCAGGGGTGTGAATTTTTCACATCCCTTGGCAATGCAGTCAAGCAGACTTAATTTTATAGTGTAAGCCAAGTCTAACTATCTACACCTACAAATTAGGTTTTAGACATCTAAATGGTAGTATTTGTGACCATAGTTATTCGCAGACATAAAATTGCACCTGAACAACAGAGGACAGATTTAAAAATATTCCCATAAATTAGTGTTTCTCAATTTATGAGATGCATCTCATTGAAAGGGCTTGATGATGGAGGTGCCAGATCACACCCCCAACAGTTGAGAGAAATCAAAACAATTAGCAATATTTGATAGATGTCAGGACTCAGTGGGAGTAGGGGAAAGAGATGATTGCTCATTTCCCCCATCCTACTGCTACTTCTGATCTCTCCCACTCTTACCCAATCCCCACTGCTTCACCCCTGCATTTTTGTTCCACTACATTTGGGAAACTGCCCAAGTTTCAAGATGTTGTGGAATCAACTGCTTTCACCCTAGAGCTCCAGCTCTGCATTCAGCCTGCTCAGCAGCATTTTGAAGGGTGCTCTTCCCCTGGGGCAGATCATCTCTAACAAGAACCTCTAGCAGTCCCTTTGTGGCATGACTTTTGAGATTAATAATATCAAAACAAATGTATATTTTCTTAACTAGGTTTTGTTGGATATCACATAATGTATATCCTGTCCATTTGTTTTGTTTAAACATAATATATAGTTCATTTAATATATTCTCATATACAGAGTGAAATAAATAGTAAAATATGTACATTCTATACTACATTCATAACAAAATTAATATAGTAATATGAAACATCTCCTGATGCCCAGGTTAATCAACAGATTGAAACATTCGATTTAACTGTTTTCTTACCATTCCAAAGCATAGAAAAAGTGGCAGGAAAACACTGTGCTTATATGGGAGCAAATGAAACTTCCCTGTACTAATAAAACTGTTAATTATTATGACTGCAACGGTCAGTTATGATCACCAGACAAGAGTTTTCAAGTGGATACTTGAAGTTTGACTCGTATAGTTTCACTTTTTTGTGGTAATATGAAATAAATACATAAAAGCATTTCTTTCTCTCTCATAACCATAATTATAGATATGTTTGTGGGAATGTAATGCATATTCCTGTAACTGTGTGTATACTTGTACAGTGTATATACATGCTTACCTATATATTAAAGGGAAAAATGCAAATATATAAAACATAGTGGGTCAAATTCTGTTCTTAGTTACGCACACAAAATCCAGTTGATTTCAGTTGGATGTGGGTGTAACAGAGCAGAATTTGACCCAGTGTGTGTATATTGTATGTACAGTCCAACCCCTTTTATCCAAAATATATCCTCAAAACCATTCAGATAAGTAGGGGGTCCGAATAATGCAGTAGTTACTGAGTATGAGATTCATGCTGGGGGACATAATCAGATGTGGGAGGGAGTTTCAGATTAGAGGGATTTGGATAAATATGTTTTTACTGCATTAAGCTTACTTTGAGCATTGATATTGAGAAATATTAGAAAATAAATTACTCACTAATCTTATTACTAGTACATTAAAGGAATGATCTTCTGTCAATAAAGCTCCTGAAGCAGAAAGATGCATATAGATTTCTTTATGTCCATAGGAAAACACGGGGTTAAAGTGGACTATATTTTAGGCAGTATTCAGTTGACTTGCTGTGTGAGGAGAGACTGAGCAGTCCTGACTAATGACTTGTAGGTACTGAATCCTCAGGTCTCTCAGGTGGTTTCACTTGACCAGTTTCAGCAGAATGATGAAAAGGTTGAGATAAAATAAACTGACAGTTGCTACTCATAGCAGGCAGCAAGCTGTACCCCAGCAGCTGAGACCCTGGGAGCCCTCTTTTTTTTAAACAAAGGCTTTCACTGCAGTGAGCAATGAACTCTACACAAAAAGAGAGAGAGAGAGAGAGAGATTGGCAGCTGGTGACCAACAGGAGGAGGGAAAGGAGGGAAACTGGGAAACACAGTAATTGTTGGCTAATTAGAAGCCATTCCCACCTACTTAATACCAACCCATTAAGCAGAAAACACTTTTCATCTTACTCTCCCTACTACACATGACATTATACTCCAATCAATACCCTCCCCGTGGCTGCCTTAGTGCCCACAAATGAATACATTGCGGTTCAAGAATGCAGTAATTGAGGGGCAGTGAAACTGCAGCTCTCACAGTCAAGATTTTTCTCTGAAGATACTAACGTACTATTTGTGATGCTCAGATAAATAAATCAAATCCCTATATTGACAGCTGTCAGAAATTGACAAATGGAAGAAGAGTCAGTTATTAATCTATTTTAACCTTTAAATCAAGAAATGAAGCAAGTCTTATTTTCCTATTATTTTTTTCTACTTCAGTAAAACACCTATTTTATTGTACTCAAGTGTTGAGTCTTTCATTGGGTCTTTTGAACTCTGATCCTAAGTTATACCTGCAAAATATGCACACATATACTTACATGTGACATGCATCTGAGCATGCCTTTTTTTTTTAAGGGGCCCAAGTTTTAAAACTTTGACCCATTAACAGCATTAATGGTAGTTTATTTGTAGGAAGTGTTTAGTCAGGATATTATTTTTTTTCAGTTTAAACAGAATTATTTCCTACTCATATTTTGGGAAATATACTTTAAAGTTTACAGTTTGAGCTGAGTGCCACACATGGGATCGGCATGTAGGTTTCAAGCTTAGTCCTTTGCACCCTGAACCAGCTGAAGTTGGGAACATTGTGGAGTAGTGCATACCACACACTACAAGTACTTCTTATGTCACTCTTAAGCAACTCTTGTCATCATCTGACAGGTTCTGTAGATAACCCTCCTTGGCTAGAGTGTATGTGTTTTAGAAGTGCTGGAAGGGAATCCTTGAGCACGGACCCTGAAAAAATACCTCTTTCCCTCCTTGCATTCTCCTCCACGCCCTAAAAATACTCTTTGACTCGATAGTGGTCTAAGTATCAGTTCAGGAATACCTGGGCTCCTAGGAATCACAGATTCAAATCACAGCAGGGTTAACTTTGCCCATCAGCCTTTTGAGGTCAGTACTCTCTGGACCATTGCTATTTAGTATGTGTGGCTCTCCAAAAGAAACTTCAAAAACTATTATCCTGTCTGCTCTTCCTGGACATAAATTATTTCATAGAATTTGTAAGAGTAGGGTTTTTTTCTGGTTTTCTTGATCAAACTTTTTCCAGCTTCTCTGTGGAATATTTGTGTTGTGCAATTTTCTGTATGCTATCTGCTTAGCTGCCCCCCTGTACCGCTAAGTTAGCCTGCATTATTTGATGTATATAAGGCCAAATCCACAGATTCTTTCTCAGTCAAATTCCTGTTGATTCCAGTTGAGTAAAAACTGAATAAGGACCTGGAGATAAGTAATGTAGGATCTGTTAAGATTAAAAAGATCAAGTGACTATAGTGTGAGATCTAGCTGTCAGTTTGTGATTGTGTTATTAGATTGTTCCCTTCCCCCAAACTGCAGTTGCCATATTTTTTAAAAATTGTGCTGTTCAAGCTCACTATAATTAGTCAGGTTAAATATGTCTAATAAGTCTTTTAGGTTTCAGGCTGTGTTAATAGTAACAAATAAATGTGTGATAATTTTAAATTAAATTCACCATTTGATCTTACTAATAAAAAAAAGTCTAAACATTTTTCACTGATGTTTATTTTATTTCTCTGGCACTTAATCCAAAGCTCAAGTCACCTCCCAAAGTTTAAAATACATTTAGAAAATCTAAATTTTTCACTACAGTGCTTTGAAAAATTTGTAATTGGAAACTTGCTTGACCAATACATAGGCGCTCTCCCAATGATTAAAGACACTTTACTCAATCATATATTTCTCCTCCTCCTAAATCATTTTTCAGGCACCAGTGCCTCTAGCTTATGGAGCCCCCAAACCACCATAAATGCCTGTGAGAACAGATGGGTTTTACAGTGAGGCAGAAGATTAACAATTCTGCATACAGGTGACTGAAGGAGGGAAGTGAATTCTAGAGCTAAGAGACCCCACAGAGAGAACATCCTGCCAGCAGCCCTCTCATTTACTGTATATGAAGGGAAGTCCAGCTCATGTTGCTCCTCTGATAGCCAACTGTGGCAATATGATGTGGGGAGAAAGATGATCTCTCAGGTAACTGGGTCCCTAATCTTTCTTGGCTTTACTATGTTAAAACCAGCACTTTGACCTCCACCTGAAAGCTCAATGGAAGACAGTCCAGCTCTTGGAATATTGGTGTTCTATATTGTCTATGCTATATACTGCTCAACAAGTAGGAAGCCTCATCATGCACTAGCTTCAGCCGTTGGGTCATCTGAATAGGCAGTCCTCATGAAGAGCACATTACTGTAGTCTAGTGTTGAGGTGACAAAAATAAAAATGGTGTTAGCATGGTCTGCAGTGTAAAGAAAAGGTCACACCTTTCTAGTCAAGTGTAGATGGCAAAATGTTTTAAGTAATTGCAACCGTCTATCCAGCCACCTCCTACTGCCATGTTCTGTGGTTTGCTTTGATAAACATTAATAATGGTCTTGACAAAACATATGGATGCTGTCCTCAACATAAAACAGTGAAAATGAAGAAGTAGAATTTTCTGATAGAGAAAACTAAAATGAACTAAATCACAGCAGATGCAAGAATCCAAGCTATTTAAAGGTTCAATATAGTAATCCGTGAGGTGGGGGGGGAGAGAATGGGGGCTGAGTTCTTAACATCATAAAATAATATTTGCATAGGATCGTCAAAGCCAAATTAAAGTTTCTGCCTAGGAATGCTCTTCTTAAGAAGTGGTTTTAAAACATTTGTTTCTGAAGAACCATAAGACTTTTTTATTTTCATTTTAACACAGGCTTATAAATTCAGTCTTAGTTTGACTTGATGCCAGTGCAGTCTTCCATTAAGAGAATCTGAGATAGGCTAGGGGAAATAGGAGGAACAACTGGCAATTTTACCAATTCTGAGTGCCAAAGCCTGTGGGGTTAATTTAGAGATACCCTGAATCACCTTGGCACTATCATTTCTACTCTTTTCCATCACCCTGGAATATGATGGCCTCGAGTGAAACATATAAACATGAAGAAAGGAATTTTGTGATATGATGTAAAAATATCTATATAAGCTGGCCTTCCTAGGAAGAACTAACCAGTGTGAAATAATTTTGTTACTAAGTATTTTGTTACTTACAAAAGTGTGGTAGGCACCACACAGAAGTCAAAGCAAAATGTGTTCCAAAGATCTTATCACCTAAATGTAGAGTGGTGTATGACTGTAGAGAGCGATTAGGGAGGAAGGTTGAGGATTATAGCCATACAGTGTAACACTACTGAGTTTAGCATCGGAGTAGGTTAGGTTTTATTTCTAAATACTGTATGTTTAAAAATAAAGGAGTTAAGTGGGTTAATACTCATTCTTGAATATTCAAGGAAGAAGTGAGGTTTCAGGAGGGGTTTAAATAGAGGCTGGTGGCTTAACAGAACACGAATTTGGCAGAATCACTGTTGTTTCTTACCAAAAAGATCAATTGCAAGAATACCCCAGCTGTCCTGAATTAAATTACATAGCATGATGTCAAACTGTCTGGAGTGGCCCAAGAGTGTGAGTATCAACCTCAGAGCAGACTGTTAAGAAGCAAGGCACAAACCCCAAACTGATGGTGAATTCTATACTGAGATTTCACCAACCAAGTATCACATGTAAACTCCTCAGGCATTTTAACAGCCCAACCATGGAGTCACAGACAGTCCTCTTAGGTATTTTAGTCTATCTTGTCACCTAGGCAAGCTTGCCTTTTTGATAGATGGTCCATCATACCAAAAATCACAATATTCAATCCCAAAGAATCAGTCACTTACCTCAGGTCAATTGATGGATGGATCCTTTCTTGAGAAAGAGGGTTTTTTTTCCTCCTTATGTGAATATTTTGCTGTATCATGATGATGTTATCCACCAATCCAGAGTCAACCGCCTTTTGTTACTATTTTTGCCTATTGTACTTGAAATTATATATTTTTGTCAATTATTAACCACCTTTTGCTTGAGGTTTGAATTGGTTCTCCTGGAGTATCTGCAGCAATACTTGGGTCTTCAGTGCTTCTCCAGCCATCAAAATTCTCAACCAGTTGTCTATGAGGATGTGGGGGTGTTGGTCCTACCCAGCACTGAATCCTCTCTTTAGTGGATGGTTGCAGCATGAGCAATAAGATTTAGATAAAGAAAAAAATATTTTTTCCTGACCTTGTAAGTCCTGTGTAATGTATAGTCAACTTCATAGTCTAGCTTTTAAGGAGGCTATTGCATTTTATTTAGGCTAGACTGAGATTTTTTTATTTAAAATCTGTCAGCCTCCGGGGATAAAACAAAGGTTTAAGAGTTTCTAAGGTGATCATTACCTGGTAGATTGAAAGACTGTGTCCTCCAATGCCCTATAAAGAGGTAAAAAAAAATTCCCCTCCACACACTTGAATGGTATTCAGTTATGTTCTAACACCAACCTGATAGATGAGCAGTTGATGCATGTAGGGCTGCTAGTCAAGCTGGTTTAAAAAAATTCATTTCATATTTTAATGAAAATGTTCATTACAAATTGATTTTTGACAGGAAAAGAAACCACACAATTTTGGTGGTGAAGGGGTTGACCAGCTACAGAGAAAAATGCTCAGTTTTTTTGTTTTGTTTTTTGACACAATAACTTTTGACCAGCTGGATAAAAAAATTGTCAAAAAATCATTTTTGATTTAAAAAAAATCAACAATTATGTTCAGATTTTGGGATTGGCTCTAGCTGCTACATAGTCCTTGCTGTCTAATTTTTTTCCCCTTGTTATCATATTACAAGCTTGATTTTGGACATAGAGTTTTCCAAGCTGCACTTAAGGAAATGTATCTTCTTATATTCACTGTCACTTGCATCTCTGCTTCCCTTTCCTTTTGTGGTATGGAATCTTGTGCTTGGGGTGGAAGAAAATGGGACATATAACAAGGTAAAATTATGCATTGGCAGGTGTGTATTTTGTAATTCCTTTTCTCCTATCCTATCTGGCTCCAGTCAAGTTCTCTAATACTTGCTTTGCAATATGCATCTATGTATCCTTAGCTCTGTTGGGATTTTGGTTTTGCTACCTGATAGTGGAGCTATAATGCGTGCTTTAAGGAATCTTGCCTTGTAAGATGGAAGGAAAGGAAGAACTATTCCTAAACACAACTACCAGAATGGAAAAAAAAATTACCTACCCATTTTTTAGGGAGCAATAACAATTGTATATGAAATCCTAGTAACTGAAAAATTGGCCCTAGACTGTTCATCTAAGTAAATCATAAAACAGTACTGATCATTACCTGTATATTCAGTATAGTTGCATACTTTTTTAAAGGGGAAGATAGTTGCATTTCAAAATCTGTGCTACTAATAAACATAATTGCCCTGAAGAATAAAACTAGTTCAACAGAAAAATATCTCATAATTAAATGAGTAATTTTTTCCTTGAAAACTGAAATAATGAGACACTCATCAGGATTATTCAAAGGGGCATTGCCTTTCTTTAGTTTACTTTTCATGCAACTTAAATGGGAAAATAGCTTAGTACAGCTCTCCCACCTAATTTAAAAAAATATCAGTATTCTACTATCTGGATGTTTTATTGCACAGCAGTGTAGGGTACCAGAATGTGAAATGACATGGAAAAGTAGGTAGAAAATTCATTAAAATGTGAGGAACTATGACAACAAGAAAGTTTAAACCTATTAACAAATTCAATACTAGGAACCTTTAAAGGCAGCCTTATCTTGTTTAACTGACATTTACAGGGCTGCTAACTCACAGTTGAAAATCATCTCTGCAGCATTACATCAATAATAGTTTTTAAGGATAAATTGTTTTTGAAAAAGTTCTCCTGTGTACTGTAATATTAAATATACCCAAGCTTTTTTTCTCAACATTGGAGATCATGCCATTTAGATCCATTTTGGGGGATATATTTAGGGCTCGACTCAGTTTCATTGAAGTCAATGTGAGCTTTCCCATTGACTCCAGTGGGAGGAGGATGCAGCCCTTATTTTGTCAGTGGAAAGAAAATCCCATTTGTTATTTATGTTTGTGCTCCTACAGTGCTCCAAGACAATAATTATATACAGGGTGTTGTTTCATAACCACGACCCTTTTGTAACATTTCCCAAATTACCCTGCTTCTGAACATTTATGGTAATTACTTTTAGCAAGTAGAGTTCTAAGGCCAAATTTAACACTGGTGTAAGCAGGCTGAGGTGAGATTGAAGTGACTAGAAATTGTGCCCACTTCCTCCACAATTGAATTTACCCTCTAGAGGGTGCAACTTGATCCCTCTTAATCATACAATAATTTTCTGTGACAAAAGCAACTGAGGCTGTGGATGCAGCCACTTACGCATGAACACATCATACAGCGGTAGACTCTGGTGAGGCAAGCCTCTTATCTTATGCAATAAAGCATTTCAGCTTATTTGTACTATTCAGAGATGGAGGTTGCCTGTTTGGTTGCTGAATAGTGTGTTAAGTATTAAATCAGTATTCAGATATATGCATTCCTTTAGATGCTCAGAAAAGGAGACTCCTTCATCCCTGTTCCTATGTCTAAAAATATGAAGTCAAATTGAGATGCTACTGCACAGTTTTCATATTTTGCAGATTATTTTCATAGAATATAATTATCAACACAAGTATCCTGCCATGTACAAAAATCCATAGAAAAGCTGGAAATTTGAATAGTTAGAACTTTGCAATACAAGGTTTTATTTTATATCATGCCTTCTTTATAAATTCCATTTCTTTTCTTTAATGTGAAGGGAGTCTTCAAGAAAATTGCTTATCATTTTGCTTTGATATATGTGTGTTTTTAAAATGTAGTCTAAATTCAGTGCAATGCAAATCATGTTCAGGATCTACTAATATAGGTGCATTCAAAAATGACTAGGAAGCGTATGTTACTGAATCTGGTTAAAAACAATGGTTTAATTGAGCAGCAAAATGTAGTTACCAGATGATAAAGATATGAAGTGAAGGGCAAGATGTGCCTTAAAACAAGCATTTTGCTGCCTAAAATTAGGTAAAGTTAATAGGTTAAATTTTGTTTATTGAATACGAGAACCCAGTGTTGATTGATACAGTAATTTCAGTGTTTGCTATGGCAAATATTTAGCTCATTATCAGTTTTAATAGCATTTTGCTGAACAAGCCTTTTCTTGACATGCAGAAAATACTATTAAATTTCCCTGCATAGATACATTGTTATGACATGCAATAACTACTTGAATATAAAGGGGATTAATAATTTAAAAGGTGTTAACAAATTAGGGCCATCATTAAAAATAGACTTTGAACCATTTTGTAGAAAAATCAGATTGAGGTAATGCTCTACTCTTATGATAAAGAATTACAGCATTAATTCTGCAAAGTGAACTTATTGCTCCTATTCGTCTCCAAAACCCTGGAGCATTAAAAGACAGGAAGAATGAAATGATCACTGCTTTTTTTCAGGCACAACAGCTCTAATATTTCCATCACAGTTTCACAGCTCAGCTTGCATGGCTGTGCTAGAGGAAAAAGCCCACAAACACCATCCTTTCCTTTGTTTTGCTTTTGCTGGGCTTATGAAATCAGGTCAGATTTTCTCAGACAGTTCGTAATAATATATTGAAAATTTTGCTTGAGCAGCATCTGTGTTAAGTACAAATTTCTTTTGTCAGCAGCTGTCTTTTTCTTGATTTTAAAATATAATCTGTTTCTTTTGTTTTTTATTTTTTCTCTCTTGGACCAATTAAAAATCAGATGCATTTCACAGCTGAATTCTGTTTGGTTTGCAAAGTATTTATTTGTTTGTTCTAACTTGATATAAATAGTGAGGAAAATAATAATACTTTTGAAGCCTTTCATCATTTCATGTTACATCTAAATTGTGCACAAAAACTTTTCTATCCTATTTGTGTTAGCATAAATGTGTTATCCAATATATTTAATAGGGCCTCATCTGTAATCTGGCTCATATGAATAATTCCTCTTCATATGAATACTTCTCTGAAATCAAGGTCAAAGGATTGGACCCTTATTCTGTAAATAATTAACTCTTTCAAACTCACTGGTGCCTTCACCAATCAAAGTGTTTAAATCAGTTTTATTAAGTTCAAGCCTTTCTTTTTGCTTCATCCTTGCTTACTGTTTTTCTTCTTTCATAAATTTTTGGAGCAGAAAAAAATTGTTTCTGGGATTTAAATACTATACTTCACCTTGGTGAGGAAAATGCAAAAAGTTCATTTTTAAAATCTTGCTAAATAAGGATTGTTAAAGCAGGTGTATTTTATTCTGGGGTCATTGTGACTTGTATACACTAACCTTTTATCCCTAAAGTTTTTCACTAGGTCAGTTCTTCCAGCAGTAGCAATGGTGGACTCACTAGTTTTAGATTATGTGGTGGCACCTGGAAATGTTTTTACCATTATGTCACCTAGGTCTGATCTTAGCAGGATTAGATAATGCTTTGGTTAAAACAATGGGGACATTAATATCTGCCTGCATTAGCACTTCCAGCAATGCTTCTTCTGGAAGAGATACTACAATGGGAAATTTTAGGGGGGAAAATGCACATGTAGACACAGCCAAAAAGAGTAGATCTATTCTGAGTTACCAACATACAATAAAACTTTGTTTTTATAACATTTTTCACATTAAGTTAAGTATGAACTGATTTCCAGTGATAAATAATAATCATAGTGGATGGAGACATTGGAACATATAGACAGAGGGAACAGTTATGCTTTCAGATAAGACGTGAAATGAGAGTCAGTGTGGCGGAGAGATACAGGAAGTCTTTTTCAGAAGGTTCTCACTTCAATAGTGTTGAGATTATATGAAGGGAGGAATAGTAAGAGAGAAAGAGAGACAGACACTCAGTATAATGCAATAGGCTAGTAAGTACATGATAGCTTAAAATACCATGGGCCCACTCACTCCATCATGTAAGTCAAAGGGAATAGAGCATACACAATTGAAACAATAATTGAACCCAAAAGGTGCCATTTTAAACTGCATTCTAACCTGTAAGAGGGGTTGGTGGCATTGTCTGGGAGTGAATACAGCTTTACTTCGCTGTATAAGTGATAAGGCAGGCAGCAGCATTCTGGAAAGCTGGGACTTGAGGTGCCACTGAGAAAACAGTGTTACCTAGTAGTCAGAGAACAGAGGCTGGACTGAGTTTATTTCTGGCTTGGCCACACTGACTTCCTGGGTGCCCTTCAGCAAGTCACATCACTTTTCTGTGCCTCAATTTCCCCAGCTGTAAAATGGGGATAATGATGCTTACCTACTTTGAAATCTACTGATGAAAAACTCTGTATAAGAGATAGGTGTTGTAATTATAAATAGTTGAGGCAAGCAGAAAAGAAAGTATTCAAATACATAGGGGAAAATGGTTGCAAATTCCCTGATGACTGACACTGACACACTGTAAAAATGCTGACTGTGTTTACAGTATACTTTACACATCTTTTCAATATGGATGGAATTTATTTTGCTTGCAGAAAGCCCATGTAATCAGGTTTTATATGAGTGAAGGCCATGGAGATTGGAAATGTGAAATTCACTGTTGCCACCTGCGAACAGGGTTCAAGACTGTTGTGCAGACTTCCCCTCCCCCCAAATGGCTGCTACTCCAGTTTATGGCTGGAATAGCAAACGAGCCTCTCCATGCTACATGCACTGAATATGCATTATCATAGCTCCTTTCAGCTCTCTCTAGGCCCAGCCCTCCATCCCTTTGCCAGTCTGTGTTTTGCCAGCACAGAGATCCCCTTCACAGTGTGCAGGGAAGGCAGAGATCCCCACATGTCAATGGGAGAACTCTATCCCCTCGGCATAGAGCAGCTACAGAAGAGATCTTACAGCAGCGCAGCTGTGCCATTGTAAGGTAGACATAGCCTTAGAAGCACTCTTTTTTGCAAATACAGAAATTTTCAAATACAAATACACAAATAAACACAACATGAATATACTGGGTAGATTCACTCCCTGTAAATGGAACCTGTGCTGCAGGCTTCAGTGGTGCAAAGTCTGTCCCAAGGGAGGTTACAGCAGTACACTGCATCTGCAGCACCCCGTCTGCCTGGGCCTGAAGGTAACCAATAGTGCCCCAAACTATGGCCAGAGAGAGTACATGGACAAGTGCCTGGGAAATGCAGTGATTCAGCATGTTGCTCAGAAAGCCTCAGATGAATGGTTTCTCCCAGATCATATGGGCAGTACAGGTACATGTATGTGTTGAAGGTACACGTGTATGCATGCATTGAGTAATGTGTGTTTCTGCATCTGCTGCTTTCTCCTGGCAGAATCCTAACCCCAAGAGAAAGAGAGATCAGTATGCAATCACTATCTCCCTCTCATGAAATGAGTCCTGGCAGGGGCACACATGTGCAAGGGGCTACAGATCGCACTGCCTTGTGCCATCAGGAATTATTCAAGCCCCCCCCCCGTCTATAGAGTAGGCAGCACGTACTTGGTATTCTGATAATGGCATCAAATCTTATCATTGTGACAATCCCAGGGAAGAGCTCCACCACAAGTCATTTTAATGACTAAACAATGGATAAATGGCACACTGACCCTGTTTAAAGGGCAGGCCTGTTGTGATTGATAGTAGTTTAGAGATGAGAATTAGTTTTTCTTATATCCCACTGTATGGTCCTTTGTTCACTTCAGGAAGCTTCCCTACTCTGCTATTACTGCAAGTCAGTCTTGTCTTCATATTTTTACCATATGTTTTAATGCTCTGCATAATGTTTATTTCTAAACTAGTTAATAAGTAATAGTAAAATCTACCAATACAATATTGTATTGGCTTCCCAGGAGCTTCTGATAATAGGCACCCACAGGGTGATCACATACCGTAACTGAAATGTTTGTTTCCACTGGCTAGTGATTCACCATTTCATGAGATTCCATCACAAGCCCCTATGTTAAATCATTTGATATCATATAATTTGCATACTGTTTTTTTTTAGCTAACACTGTTCAAAATTGAGAAGGGTTTTTCAGTTAAAAAAATTAGATTTTTGTATATTGCTATACCATACTTTTCCAGTTTGCCACAGGGTTGTGTACATTTTTATTCTGAAATTAGATATATACGTTTTGTACAACTTCTATCATTTTACATTGTTTTCTGCCTCTGCTCAATAATGAAGGATTGTGCACAGAGAAATGAAGCATTTAACATAAATGCAAAAACATTTGTTTTCTTATTATTTCAATTAATATTGAAGTTATTTAAGTATTTTTCCATATTTATTTGCCTCTATAGGTAGCAAGTGTTTAAGAGTTCTGAAATTCACACTATTTGAAAAATTAAAGAAGAACATACTAATTGTACTTTAAGGTTAAAAATATATAGAATTCAATATTTCCCAAACACTTCCTGAAATCATTTCAATTCTTTGATTGTATGTTTTGTCCTGTAAAATGTTGGTAGTTGGTTTAGAATCTAACATAATAAATCTGACAGAGTCAAATATGAGAATGTTTATAAAGAGAGATAAGTGATGCTAGCCTGAAGGCTGAACTTAATGTCAAAGAGGGTATTCGTGCAAAGTAAAACAGTGTATCTAGTAAACTAGAGAAAGATCATCTTCGGGGGAAAAATCTCTACAGATTTTATGCCACTTTTTTACCGACAACAACAACAACAACACTTTAGTGGTACCTCAGGATATTATCAGCCTGTTTGAACTGAATTTGTTCAGTACATTTTTGTTCTTCAGTGCTGTCTCCGAGCATTCCTTTACTCACTCATAAGACTCAAAGTCTGGCTGTCTTATTTCTTTGTAATATTTTTATCATTTGGGATAAAAAGTCAAGTACAAGTGATGTAATAGATGCAAATGATACTTGTGTCTGAACATGAGGAAAAAAGGGTTTTGTATACATTGAATCAATGAGTTTATTCTGTCAAAAAAATGCAGTTTTTAAAAATTATTGGTGATTTTTTTTATGGTTAGCAAACTGCAGCTAGGCTCAGAACTTACGTTCAGTAGCCATCTCAGAAATAACATTTCTCAGGATAGCTGAGGTTGAGCGTGTTGTGGGTATGATACATTCAGACTCCATGGGAGAGGATAAAGGCTGTATCACTCTTGAGTAGCCCCTGGAGGTTAGCTTAGAGCAGCAGTACAGCTTTGGAGGAAGCTGTCAGCCCTCTGGGCTACAGGGATATGCTGTTTTTAATAAGTACATTGCACAAGACAGTATCTATGAATTGGAGTGTGTTTTCTCATAAAAAGGTCTCTTGAAATATAGTGATTAATAAGTTCTAATGCCAGATAGTTAATTTCTAAGGTGCATCCTGTGTTCAAATTAGCAAACAGTCTTAGTGTATGGCTTTATTCAGATGAACAAAGCCTAAACAAATTAAATTCTACAGATGGGCAGTTTGGCTCAGTTCTTTTTCTCTATTCTGAATCCCAATTCCCTTATGTTGCCAGTCATGAAGGGGTTGCAGAGATGGAGTTAAATTCATCCCAGTCAACTATGTATTAATAGTGTTGGTTCTCTCTAGCTAAATACTATTTAACCTCAATAGTTAGAGTAATGTTTCTAGAACAAAATTTAACAGGGAGTTAGCAGGTAATGTACATATAAATATTCATCTTCCATACCTCAGAAAGAATAAAGATGCACATTGAAAAATTGCTTTTCTGAATATATAGTCTGTATGTGCAGAAGTCTTTGAGGTCATTGTATATGACTTCCACTTTCAGTTCTCATTTTAGTATTGTTTCAGAGTAGCAGCTGTGTTAGTCTATATCCACAAAAAGAAATGGAGTACTTGTGGCACCTTAGAGACTAACAAATTTATTTGAGCATAAGCTTTCATGAGCTATAGCTCACTTCATCGGATGCATGCAGTGGAAAATACAGTGGGGAGAATACATATATATATACACAGAGAACATGAAACAATGGGTGTTACCATACACACTGTAACGAGTGATCAGGTAAGGTGAGCTATTATCACCAGGAGAGCGGGGGGGGGACCTTTTGTAGTGATAATCAAGGTGGGCCATTTCCAGCAGTGGACAAGAACGTGTGAGGAACAGTAGGGGAGGGGGGGGGAAATAAACATGGGGAAATAGTTTTACTTTGTGTAATGACCCATCCACTCCCAGTCTTTATTCAAGCCTAAGTTAATTGTATCCAGTTTGCAAATTAATTCCAATTCAGCAGTCTCTCGTTGGAGTCTGTTTTTGAAGTTTTTTTGTTGAAGAATTGGCACTTGTAGGTCTGTAATCGAGTGACCAAAGAGATTGAAGTGTTCTCCGACGGTTTTTTGAATGTTATAATTCTTGACATCTGATTTGTGTCCATTTATTCTTTTACGTAGAGACTGTCCAGTTTGGCCAATGTACATGGTAGAGGGGCATTGCTGGTACATGATGGCATATATCACATTGGTAGATGTGCAGGTGAACGAGCCTCTGATAGTGTGGCTGATGTGATTAGACCCTATGATGGTGTCCCCTGAATAGATATGTGGACACAGTTGGCAATGGGCTTTGTTGCAAGGATAGGTTCCTGGGTTAGTGTTTTTGGTGTGTGGTTGCTGGTGAGTATTTGCTTCAGGTTGGGGGGCTGTCTGTAAGCAAGGACTGGCCTGTCTCCCAAGATCTGTGAGAGTGATGGGTTGTCCTTCAGGATAGGCTGTAGATCCTTGATGATGCGTTGGAGAGGTTTTAGTTGGGGGCTGAAGGTGATGGCTAGTGGTGTTCTGTTATTTTCTTTGTTGGGCCTGTCCTGTAGTAGGTAACTTCTGGGTACTCTTCTGGTTCTGTCAATCTCTTTCTTCACTTCAGCAGGTGGGTATTGTAGTTGTAAGAATGCTTGATAGAGATTTTGTAGGTGATTGTCTCTGTCTGAGGGGTTGGAGCAAATGCAGTTGTATTGTAGAGCTTGGCTGTAGACAATGGATCGTGTGCTGTGGTCTGGATGAAAGCTGGAGGCATGTAGGAATGCATAGCGGTCAGTAGGTTTCCAGTAAAGGGTGGTGTTTATGTGACCATCGCTTATTAGCACCGTAGTGTCCAGGAAATGGATCTCTTGTGCAGACTGGTTCAGGCTGAGGTCGATGGTGGGATGGAAATTGTTGAAATTTTAGTATTGGTGATGATGACAAAAAGAAAATGACATCTTGTGTATCTCACAGTCTTTACATTTCTGCTGCTTCTCCTCTCAGTCAATTAGCCACTGAAACTGTTAAGCCTTTTTACTTGTCAGGTAAATAAACACATCAGGAAGTTATCAGATAAGTACAGCAGCACATTGTATTACTTACTTAGAATGTCCTAAGCAAAACTCAGTTACGTGCTGCCTTTGATCGAACAATCTAAATCATATAATACTTAAACTTAAGATGAGGTGAATAAGAGTACTTTTCATTTTCTATTTCATAGCTTTTATGAGTTGTAAAATTTTATAAGTCTGAGATCCATAGCCATGACCATGAAGTGTGTGTTGGATTGGTGTGGTTGTAATTAAATAAGCCTGTTGAACTTGCTGAATGTCACTCATGAACTGATCTATGAGACCATGAGATTTCCTAGAATTGTGTTTTCACGAGTATAGATGTTTTGCCAAAAATGGAGAATGAGGTTCAAGTTGTTTTAGAGTTGTTATGAGTGGAGATTATACAGAGATACATGAGATAGATGAACAGAGATCAGAGAGACCAGAACATGAATGAGGGCAGGAATTAGGAGATCAAAAACTTTAGAGGAGCTGAAGAAAGACAAAGGCTTTGTCTTTACTGCCAAAAAATGTTTTTACAGTGAGATAACTAATGCATGTGTTAACTTTCTCTCTGTAAGATCCTGGTGGAGACAAGGCTCTGTAGTCTTTTCCATGATGTAGTTTGGCTGGCTCAACTACGAGTGGGAAGGTACAGTGCTGATCTCACCAAAAACTACGTGAAAATCCTAGCTCCTAGGATTTTACAGCAAGATAACTAATCCATATTAGTTATCTTGCTGTTTAAACAAAAGAACAACTATTTGGGCAATGCATATGTATCCTGAGAGTGACTGAGAGGAATATGGAAAAGTAGTTCCAGTATTGTCAAATGCAGACATTCAAAAATCTTGAGTCAGGGCCCAAAAATCATGAGATTGTCTGTCTTAAAAATCATGATCTTTTTAAAAAGAAATCAATTTGGGTTCTTCTTATTTGCTACCACATTTTTTTTTAAATCTTATCATTTCGGATGCGCTTGGGTCACATTTCTAATTTTTTGCTGCAACCATGAGGGATAAAAGTTTTTTTTTTAATGCCAGCTAAGATTCTCACATAGTCTCATGACTCCAGGAGCTGGGGCTTTAAGATAAATGTCAAATATTGTGAGAGTTATGAAAAAAGTTTTGAGAGTTTGCAATAATCAGAGAAGTCTATGCATAGCAATATGGTCCAGGTCAGAAGGCACTGAGAAGTGTGCAGCAGAAGACCTGAATTCTATTCTTGCCTCTGCCACTGACTTGCTCTGTGATTTTAGGCAAGTCACTTCACCTCTCCATGCCTCTGTTTTCCCATCTGTTAGTTAGATTAAGATAATAACACATTTCTTTGTAAACTGTCTTGATGTCTAAAGTTGGAAATGCTACAAGAACTTAGTATTTGTTTATTTATTTATATGTTCTTTTCCATGAATTACTTAAGAGCAGACCAGAGCTCACTGAAAATTTAAGGCCAATTTTTCTGAATTTGGGTGTCTGCAGTTAAGTACTTAAATCCATATGTAGGCACATAAATGAATGTGACATGATTTTCAGAGGTGCCTATCACCCACAGTTGAAGTCACGCTGATTGTATAGGTGTCTAGATATGGATTTAACTGCCCAAATGTAAGCACCAAGTTAAAAAATGTTGGCATTAAGTTATAAATTTAGACTCCGAAGTAATATCCGTTCCAGTCACAAATTTGAAGAACTTTGACCAGTTCTGTCTCTTGTTGCCAGTGGACAACATTTTGTCCAAGGGTATTATGCAAAGAAGAATCTAGGAGGGCAGAGATTTATGTTGGGTGGATATTTTAGCAGTTTCCTTTGCTAATGATACATAAGTTGCTATAGAAGGAACTTAATGTAAAAAAATGCTTGCTAGTAGACTCAGTAATGGTGAAAATTAGGTACACAGTAGAATTTGTTAAACATGTAACTTAAAGTTTATACAGTGCTTCAAAGATGTAAATTGCTGTAGTTCTGAGTATGATACTCTGCTATAAATGTGCACAGAAGCATACGCATCTACCAATAGTCCTAATATTAGTAACTTTTAAAAGTGTGTGTTAATCCTCATATTAACACCTGAAAGTGAGGTAAGAAAAAAACCTTCTTGTCCACAAAGGTAAAAGTAAAAAGCAATGATAATTAATCAAATTGAAAAGATGTATTTTCTGAGCAACAAACTAAAATCTACAGTATTCTCTTAAATGTGCAGCAAAAGACTAAACTTGTTAATAGAGTAAACTTTCCTCAAGGATTATGTATTTAACAGTATACCTTATCTAGGGAGTTGATTCTTTGTTTAATGTAAGTAGCATTGGGATCACAGTGAAGAGAAGGCTAGCCTCCTTCGCTGTCTGCAGAGTAGATTGCCTTAAGAGACATTGAGACCAATAGAGAAAAAAGAAATTACACTGATCCAATAGATATACTGCTGAGAGGTTTCTGTTATATCCCTTCCTCAGACATTGTACCACCATTAAATTCACCTTTCAAGCTCTGGGAATCAGGTCAGCATGACAGAGAAGTTTGTCTAAAATGAATCTACTATATTAGTTTTTGTGAAAATGATTAAGCTCTGTGGGTTCAAGATCAGTACTATTTTTCAAGCAGTCATTGTTTTGAAGCTAGGCAAATAAACCCTAATATAAGAGAGAAAATGAGAGAGACAGAGATAAAATTGAGTAGCAGAGTAAACATACTACCTGAATACATGTTCTGAACTAGAAAACAACCAAGGTCACTTGTTTGGCACAGTAAAAAGAAAAAAGTGCTGACAGACAAATATTTGTTTAAAAGAAGTATTTTAAGTAGACTGCCCATCAAATAAGCATAATTATAATCAAAATTCTTATAACGTTCACAAAAAATCCTAAAGGCAATCGGCTGCACTCAAATTAGTAACTCAGATAAATCACCACTAATTAGCTAATATAAGCCAGCAAGTGGATTTGAGCCCAGAGACATTCCCTGGTTATTTAAATTATGTATATTACACTACACCAAAAATAGATTAAGTGAAAGGGGAACAACAGACACAAGTTTATAAAAAATAAAACCAACCCTGTTTAGCGCTAATGCTCAACTACAGTCTCCTGCAACTCCCAGATCCTACCCAAAGGAATACAAGGCAGCTTTGACCCCGCCTCCCCCACCCACACCCCTCAAATAGTATAATCCAGTTCTGTGCAGCTCTTATTTCAACACTGATTATGCATGTAGTGAACAAAAAGTATGAATTGAAAGCTTACTTGAATATATTTATGCTAGAAAATTTTATGATGATTAGAGGATGGACTGAGCAATAATCATGTTTTTTTAAAATATATATATAATTGATGATGCAAAGATAGCATCAAAATACTAGCACTTTAGTCATAAATACAGGCCAACATTTTCATATTTGAGTGGTTGTGGTAGGCACCTAAATAAAACTGGCCTAATTTTCAGAGGCACCCCAGCTTCCACTGACATTCATGAGAGCAACAGGTACTCAGAAGCTTTAAAAGTAAGGTCACTTTTACTTAGGTGCCTAAATAGAAATTGCTGTAGCTCATGAAAGCTTGTGCTCAAATAAATTTGTTAGTCTCTAAGGTGCCACAAGTACTCCTTTTCTTCTTGTGAATACAGACTAACACGGCTGCTACTCTGAAACCTAAATAGAAATTTGTGTGCCTAACTTCAGTTTGGAACTTGGAAATTATAAAATAGTTGGGTAAATCTTTGCACAAGACAGTAGATTTATTAGGGTCACCATTAACATGGTATGCTATCCTCAGAAAATGAGGAAATTAACTCAACACTTCCATCACCAGATACTGCTGCCCATATTGCTCATGTTTGGTGATCATATACAGTCAGGTATCAGCTATATTCTACTGTGTTTTTTGCCAGCAAGGACAAGCCATTGCCATTGTGTATCAGAGACAGCAAGACTAGCATGAGCATTTTTATTTGTGTTTATGGCATCTTTGGAATCTGGGACTGTGGGAAATTGAACAATACTTGAAAGGAAAGGAAATCCTTCCAGGGACTATTGAATGATGTGCAGGTCTGGTAGTAATACTTACTTCGACTGCATACTCTTGGTGGTTGTTATAGCAATAAGGTGGGGCAATTCAGCGTGTCCATGCTTTGTACATTAGCAGTGCACAGCACAGCTCACTACAATATGCTGTTTACAGAGGCTAAGGCTGCACATCACATCATTTCCACTGCTATTACTGTTAGAAACTCGTATCTGAAGTGCTGTGGGGTACATTACTGTACATTTCTTTTGCATACCTTTCTGTGTATTTCCAGTCCATCGGTCTTTTTTTCAGTATAGGGAAATATGTGATCTTCAGAATTGCTTTGCATGTGCATTGAAACGTAGGTTTCTGTTAGTATAATATGCTAGAGGTTGGAGTGGACAGTATAGAAAAGAGTGAATGTTTAATTTTGCTAAATTCAGTGTTGTAACTCATAAATCCTGAAGCCCTTGGGAGTGGTGCCTGAGTAAAGTGAGAGTAAAATCTGAGTGCCAGGCTATCCCCACTCCTCCTATGTGCATATAGACGGCACAAAAGTTACCAACTTTCACATGGTAAATAAGCACCCCAACTTTCACATTAAGCCAAAAATCAAGCTAATCCCGTTTCAAAACAAGGCCAAAACAAGCCAGTCTCTAAGAACCCCATCACTCTATGTGACTAGATTTTCCCCCCCACCGGCGTGCAGTCTGGGACTGTGGTGGGCCTGCAGTCCACCCTTGACTCTCTCCCCACCCTTACCTCTGCTTGCCGGGAGCCGATTAAAAAAAAGAAGCCACAAGCTACAAGCCAAAAAAGCAACAAGCCAAAAACTAGCCAACAAGCAAACTAGCCTCACAAGCCAATTAAGCCAAAAAGAAGCCCAATTTCTGTGGGGGTTTTTTACGGGTTTTGCATGTCAGAGAGGGAACCCTTCTATACAGATCTTGCCTTTCCAACATAGAAGGGGAGACAGATGCTTCCACAGCATCTCCCCCCAACACTGGGCCCCATGGAGTTTAGCCCATGGATCCAATGTCTGCACAGGGGAAGGGGATAGAGACTGGATGGGCCAGGGAGGAAGGGGGGGATGGAAGCCATTCACAGACTCCACAGAAAAAATAATACAGCCTGGCTTTTTATTCTTTCCTACTGATTCCCTCCCTTTCCCCAACACACCATTCTGAGGGCTGCTACCATGGTTCCATTGAGCCACAATGCTGGGAATGATGTGGCAGCATGGACAGCCAGGGGGTGTGCCAAGTTTGAGGACAGCCCTGCACCTTGTTCTTTGCGGAAAGGAGATGCAACCCCACTCTTTTCAATGGAACAGACAGACAAGCAGATTTCCTTCCCAAAAGTGCTCTCATCCAGGTTCTACCACAGGAGGGGACTGTCTTGGCCTGAGTAAGAGCTCAGAATATGACCTCCTAGGAATATAAAATATATATGAAGAAAGAGCTGTAGCTCACAAAAGCTTATGCTCAAATAAATTTGTTAGTCTCTAAGGTGCCACAAGTACTCCTTTTCTTTTTGTGAATACAGACTAACACGTCTGCTACTCTGAAACATATAAAGAAAAGAATGATTTATGTGAAGCTGATTACAACGTGTGCATTAAGCTTACATCACTTGTGTTTTATTTCTAAAATATTTTCTGCATCAAATGTAACTTCCTCTATTACCTTAAAAACATTTTTTCCAATCATGATATTGAAGTACTCCACAGTTCAGGAACAAAGACCCAGACTTGTTGCTCAACACATGTAATGGTGTCCTTTGATATCTTTTTTTGACATTTGTAATAATGCTGTGACTACTGCTGTTCACAAATATTTTATTTATAAAAACTATCCTCTCCCAGGGCTGGTGCACATGATCTACAAGCTGAAGGCTAGCCTGTAAACACCATTCTCTCTAGGAGACTGTACTATTGTTTTTAACATCAATGGTTGGACTGGGAGTTTCAGCACAGTAACTAGCAGTTTCTTTCCAATCTCAGTACATAAAGCAGAGGATCTCTCTTCAAATAGTTATCCCATACCCTATCTCTTGGGGGAAATGACAGCATTGTGCTAGATCAATGTCCAGCCCTTCTATGACTGTTCTCTCATGTTCAACTGTGGATAATAGTTGCATGAAACAAACCTGATGCTGCACATTAGCACAACAGAGAAAAATAATAAAGTTTTAGGGATGAAATTATAAATGGGCAATCATGTAAAAAAAAATACAGTTTGAAAACTGTCATTTTTCAATAATTCTTAAAGGAAAGTTAACCAACTATTATTGCCTTGAAAATATAAAGATTAATTTGATGGTTTTAGATTACCAAACTCAGAGAATTGAGGCAATAATCAAAACCTTTTCATAGCGTTTAAGACAGGTGAGGTTATGCCAGACTTCATAAAACCCAAACTTTGAAGGGTTCTTATGCAGCGTTTTAACTTGAGCCCATCTCTACAGATTGGTGCTTCATTGTTACAATAGTACAAAATGTCAGAGTTTTCTGTAAATTAATTTTTCAAGGCATAACCAGTTACTTGTTACTCATGCTGTTTAGTTAAACACACAAACTACAAAGGAACAAATGTCCTACATACTATGATGAACCCTGTTCCAGCTGTATAGTCCCAATAAAATAAAGCTAGTGCTAATGAGACCTGAATTTGTCCCAAATGTATTTGCTTGTCCATTCTTTGAATTCTTTCAACCTTTACATTGTGGGAAAATACCACTGAGATTTTGACATTACAGATGTTGCCACTAGAGTTCAGAATAAAAACTCATTGTCATTGGCAGCTTGTGAGTGAAGTTACTATAATGCAGGGGTAGGCAAACTATGGCCCAGGGGCCGCATCCAGCCCTCCAGATGTTTTAATCTGAACCTTGAGCTGCCACCGGGAAGCGGAGTCAGGGGCTTGCCCCACTCCAAGCGGCTCCTGGAAGCAGCGGCATGTCCCTCACTCTGGCTCCTACTGCTTGAGGTAAGTGCCGCCTGGAGCCTGCCCCCCGTCCCCATCCCACGCCCCAACCCTCTGCCCCAACCTTAATCCCCACCCTCTAAACCCCTTGGTCCCAGCCTGGAGCACCCTCTGGCACTCCTAACCCCTCATCCCCAGCCCCACCCTAGAGCCCACACCCCCAGCCGGAACCCTCCTGCCCTCCCACACCCCAACCCCCAATTTCATGAGCATTCATGGCCTGCCATACAGTTTCCATACTCAGATGTGACCGTTGGGCCAAAAAGTTTGCCCACCCCTGCTATAAGATAGATGTTCTTAGATTATAACAGCATTCAACAAGTTGCTGTAGGCGAGCAGGATACGGAGCATCTGAAGAACTCTGTTTTGCTAACAAACAAAATCGCCTTTAAATAACTTTAGAACACTCAAAAACAGGGAAGTTTGAGGATTTCTACTTTATGCTACCTCCAGACAAGAGCAACAGTCTTCATTCTGACTAAAAGCAAATGAAAACAGTCTCAGACTTTTCAAGGTCACGGCCTAGCACACTACATTCAGGCACTTAAGCAGACTGCAGCACTTTCTTGCTCCCTTTAAGCCCTCACCCTCACAGAGGCAACAGCAAAGGGGCAACAGATTTTCCAAAGGAAAGGCATGTAGCTGAGGTTCAGGTGAAAGCCCAGAGGAAGATCTGCCTCCCCACCTGCCAGCCAAAGACAGTTTATGACAAAGATCACATAGGCCTCCATCCAGAGCTGAAGTATGGAGCTGGACTTTCCCATTACCCAGAGGAATGGTTCACATCAGCCATGGACAAGCGGTTGAAGAAGCTAGTAAGCCAGAAATGATCACTTGATATACCCCATCCATTCTTTAGCCAGTCTCCCATCTCCAATGATCCCTTAAAGTGCAATCTGATCCAGAACAAAATCTCATCATCTGAATATTGGAGTGATAGAGAACTCTTCCTCAGAAGAAAGGTTCTCAAGCTCTGAAGAGCAGCACCTCCCCAACACCCCTCAGTTCATTCTCGTCTCCCATGGCTTGAGCCAGAGCATTCTGTGTGGTATTTAGCTCATGCTTTTCTTGTAACTCAAAGTGTTTTTTCTCTGTTTTTTGTATATAGTATAATAGTTATACTTAGCCTTATACCCTTAGCGTTAGATTCATTAGTTTGATAATTTGTTTTTGCCTGGTATAATGCCTTCACTAGGTTTCAAGCACTGTCCCTCATGTAGGGTAGTCATTTCCAGTAGTGATCCGCATACTTGTTTATTGTGCTTGGGAGAGGGGCATATTAAAAGGGAGTGTTCCATTTCCAAGTCCTTCAAAAGAGTTGCAGGTGGCTAGAGACTTATGCCTGAAGCAGCATCTGATGCTGTAACTCATGAGACTTGTTTTGATATTGAGATCAGATCACCTGGCCAATTCAGTGCCACCATGAGACTGACTCTTCTCCAAGAAGAAACTGTTTTCTATCCCCTGAGAAAAAGGACTCATAAAACTGACCATAGTCACTCTAATGCTCGGGGAGATTCATCATCCTCTTTTAAGGCTATGTCTACACTACAAAGATAAGTTGACCTGTGTTAGGTCAACTTACAGCCACCGCATTAATTAATTCAGTGGCTGATGTCCACACTACCCTCCTTCTGTCAGTGGTGCACATCCTCACCAGGAGCGCTTCCATCAACTAAAGAGGGGCAGTGTGGGGGGCTGAGAGCCAGTGATTTCAGCTCCACTCAGCTCCCCGCCAGGAACCCAACTGTCCCCTAGGCTTCTCACCTCTGGCAGGGAGATCCATGCCGGGAGTCTGGACACCTGCCGTGCTCCTGATGGGGAGCATGGAGCCAGAACCCCAGGGAGCAGCAGGACTCCCAGTGGAGAGCCCAGATGGCAGCCCAAGCTGGTGGCCTGGGTGGCAGCCTGGCTTGGAGAAGAGACCAGGCAACAACCCTGGAGCTGGCTTTCTTGTCAATTTCATGGCTTCATGGACAAGAATGACAGCCAACAGCCAATGTAAGGAATGCAATGTCTACCCAGACACTGTGTCGCCCTAACTACACTGACATAAGTCCTACGCCTCTCATTGAGGTGGTTTTATTATGGCAGCATAGCAGGGAAGTTACATCACCAGGGGCAGCATTTCAGTGTGTTCAAGCTAACTTTTGTTGACAAAACTGTGTCGTGTAGACAAGGTCTAGGAGGAGTGCTGGCTGGTACCAGTATTCCTCAAATGCTCAGGATATAGCATGGCTGTCTGTATGTTCTCTGGTACCTAGACAAGATATTTGAGGCACCATACCATCAACTCCAGTACCATCTGTGGGAAAAGCCGTTGAGTCCAGTACTGTCAACACTGGTCTCACCATTGACCAAATCAACACTACTGGCTTTTCATGTAGCTACAGATGTACTCTGCTTCACTGTGCTGGATTCACCTGTGATACAGGAGTCCTCAGCTGTGGTGAGGTCTTCTTCGAGCCCTGGAACATCTGGGTTGATTGCCTCACAATATGGGCAGGCATTATCTCTGGCACCACTTAAAAATCAGGCTGCAGAGAAAAAACCTCTCTCTGTGTCAGTAACAATCCATTGTTGGTGCCAGTTGCATCTTCAGCCCCGGAGGCCATATTGAGATCTGGGATGAGACAGTGCTATAAATACGGTACCATTAGGGTGACCAGACAGCAAGTATGAAAAATCGGGATGGGGGTGGACGGTATTAGGTGCCTGTATAAGACAAAGTCCCAAATATCAGGACTGTCCCTATAAACTCAGGACATCTGGTCACCCTAGGTACCATCCTCTATTTTTGTATTAACATTTATTCCAGTACTAACTGTTAGAGGTACCTCTATGACACTGCCTGTACTCCAAGGCACTTACTGGTTTGCCTTCGTTCATATCAATATGGCCCACATACTAGGCTTCTAATGAATCAGGATGTATAATAGGTCCTTTAGGGATGTCTCCTCCATTCTCTTTGGATTGTTTGGAGGGTTCCTCCTATTCAAATTCAGAATCATCTTCCACTTCTCCTTCTTCATCCAGACATCAAGCTCGAAAGTCCTTGTGACCTTCAGGGGATCACCATTGGTACTGGGATTGGTACCGGTCTCGCAGTACAGATAGGAGGTTCGGTCTCGCAATAAAGATAGGAGGTTCGTGCCCCACTTCCTACTGGCCACAGATGTTATATCTGTTTCCTCAGTGGCATTCATGGTACCCTGGGGATGTCCCTCAGTCTCCAAGGATTTGATTCCCAGCTCATTCCAAGACACAGTCACCAAACTCTCCCGCTATCTACCCTCCTCACCCAACTAGGCTGGAAACACATAGTGAAGTTGCTTCCTCTGAGCTGGTTCAATCTGAGCCTTTATTGCAGGAGCAAGCAGGATCCCAGCAGATCACAGTGGCCTCACTTCCCTCTTTATCTTCTTCACCGCATTCACTGCAAAGATTTTGTGGCATTCCCCAGCTTCCTTACCACACACAGCGAAGCACATTAACAAGTAGTATTATGAGCGATTCACATAAAAGGGAACTTGAACTAAAAGGCAGATTGGCTCAGCAGGCACAGGGTCAACAATTCCCAAGTGGTGCCTGAATCAGGAGGTCTTCATCTACTCATGCAGACATTCGGTCTCCCTCCAGCTGACCTGTTCACAAATCATATGAATGCAGAGAGACCAAATACTTCACCAGGGAGACAGTCTCCAGATCCATGGGGACAGATGTCATATCACACAGATGGCTTCAGGACCTCAGTTACACTTACCCTTCCCACTCCTAGGGAAGATGGTCCAGGAAGTGAAATGAGAGCAGGCCACAGTAACACTGGTAACTTCCCATTGGTCAAGGAGACATTGGTTTTCAGATAGACCTGAAATTGGAGCCTCCACTTCAGCTTCTGTGGAGACTGGACATTCTCTTGCAAGGTCCTTTTCTCCATCCAAATCCAGCCCTTCAACTAACAGACTGGCTATTGAGTAGGAAGCACTAGTATTGGTGGGCCTGTACTCCAAAGTCATCAAGACTTTGCTTTTGTCTCTAGGATAATAGTGATACTAAAAGTGTATTCCTCTATCTGATCCAGATTCAGCGGTTGGTGCCAAGGTCATGATGCCAATTCCAGAAATCCAAGAATTTCAGCCATTTTGGATTTTATCCAAGAAGGCATTGAGAAAGGTCTTCAGCCCAGCTCCGTAGCATGTCAGGTGTCTGCTCTTAGTAGGGTTCTGTTTGCAGGCTTCCTGGCAGAAAACTACCAAGTAACAAAGGTTTCTTAGAGTAGTCCAGCCAGCCAGGTCAGTGGTCAGACCACTTTCCACTGCCGCTCACATTGAGAGCCTTGACATCCCTTCAGACCTCTGACTTCAGTGTTGGCATTCTGCCTAGTCATCAAATCTTTCTCTTTCTATGCTAACTTCCATAATCCTTCTTACATCTATTCACCGCTTGCTACTTCCCAGAAGTCCAGAATTCTAGAATACACTGGTCTGAAGAACAGAAAATTTCCTTCTGATCATTTATTTTCTGCTAGCAGCATCTCCCACAATTCACCCATCCTAGATGTCTTATGAGCCAAAAGTCAGATACTAAGTGAACATGCCCATTTTGTTCATTACCTTTGGAGTATTTGTTAATATTGTTATACAAGTATTTTCACACCTTTGAAATAACTCACCTGCAGCAAGTGGGAGGAAAGAGGGTGTGGTGTCAAATCTTCGATCTGCTTCCATGAGCTGCAGCATGCAGGGAGCAGCCCAGATGTCTAGGATTATCAGAGATGCTGAGCCAAAAGGAAATTATTGGTAAGAAATTTTCCGTAGTTAACTATGAGATCCAAATAACTTTGGTTCAATGTGATCATCTTGGCAAAGCTCTCTGGAAGCAGAATTGTGTTGATGAGTCTGTTAATAACTTTCTCTTGATCTCTTCAGTCTCCTTGAGTAAATTTTCCTTATATGTTTGTGAGACTTTTTCCTGGCTTTGGTTCATAGCATGCAACATCACTGACTAATCCAGATAGGGAGTAAATATGCTCAGGGCTTTGGGACTTATTTCTCTTGTGAAATCAAGCTAAGAAGTAGGCTAGTGCTCTTGCTGGGGAAAAAAAACTACTAGGGGAATTTATACTGCTAGCATATATTTTCTGTGTACCTGGTTTGTTTAAGCTGTTTTTTCAGTTTCTTTTTCTGAAAAATTACATCTTTAGAAACAAACCTACTTTTAATATGGTTGGTGTATTATATTGTATTTTAGTGGTAGCTTGAATCCAGGGTAAAAAATATGATCTAAAGTTTTAAAGAAAAACTCTAACAGAACAGAAAATGTTCAAGTACATCTTTCATTACATCATTCACGTTGTAATACTTTGTCATTTTTATTAATTATCAAAAATATTTATTGTTTAAACAAGAGTAGTCTCTCAAGTGTCCATCTGCGATCCCCACTTGACATTTCATTGATAGCAGCATTATGTTAAATATGTCACTGAGTAATAAAAGTTAGCACTAGCACTTGTATAACACTTTTCATCTTCAAAACTTAACTGCAAAACAATTTCTATGGAATTATTCTATGGTAAGAGAATATTTTGTCACAATCAAAGGAGTGGGACTTCACTGCAGGATCAAGTAGAACGAAAGAGGGTGAGTGGTGAGACAAAGAGCTCTCATTGAAAAACTATTATAATAATAGCAAGGAAAAAACAGCTATTGACACAAGAAATTGCTTTCTATTTTAAAGTTTTGACCAGAGTCTAACAGTATTATCTGGTTTGAGTTAAAACCTTAATGGTTTATATTCTATCTATATTCTAATTAAGAAAGAGTGAAGCACTAGTTCTTCTTCTTCCTGTCACAGAAAGTGAATTTAGAAATTTCTTGATCCAGACTCTTGTGGAGCCATGAGCAATGAAGCTCACCATGGTGATAAGAGTTACTTAAATTGATTCAAAAATCACTCCTTCAGACTTACTGAAAATGGGATAGTATGAATGTTTGTTGTCTCAGTACCTATTTTACTAGTTCTTCAGTCAGTACTGTTATGTGATTAGACCTCTTAATAATAAAGTCTCTCGTAATAATTATAGAGCAAAATCTATTGTTACGCTCTTGTCAATTTGAACAACTCCATTAAAGTCAGTGGAATTAACCCAGATTGCCACAGATGTAACCAGGAGCAGAATCTGGCCCTAAAATTCACTATTTACCAGTTGTGTGACTACATGGACTAAAATTTCAATCACCTAATTCAGTCCCTTTCTTTCTAAGATGATGATCTGATATTTTAAAATAGATGGACTGAGTCACTGTGCTGTATCTCCACCAGTGCTGTCAGAACTCCTCTCTTGCTGCTCTGAGCTAGTCATTGCAATTAAAACACCAACAAATTAAAATTGCCCCTTGCTTCCCACTCCTCCAAAAAACACAGAAACTTAAAAATACTTTCAAAATATCTAAATTCATTATTGTGAAAATAGAGGTCAATGGCAAAAAATCCACATCTAGTCAAAAGTGAGGCTTCCCCTTAGGCAAGAAAGATTGTGTGCTAAAGGGTATCCACAGAGTATGTGAAGTAATGGCCAAGAGCTATTATGTGTGGCATTTTAGGAATGTCTGTGTGTAGATGTGTATGTTTTATTTCACATTGTCCTCACCTTGCTCTGTAAGGATGACTGATAGCCTCACTTTGTGATTTCCTGGCTTTTAAGAGTGTAGTTTTATTTATTTTTTATGACCAGCCTCATACTTGTAAAATGTAATTTTTGCTTCATATAACATAAAAAAGCCCATCTGCAGTATGTTATCCCATGAATTAACAAGAATGACTGGACATAAGACAAGAAATCTTTTAAAAACATATGTTCACATTAAATACCTTGACTGTCTCAGTAAAGGGGTTCTTATGGGGTCATTTTTGATGCAGCACAAGTATACCATTTCTGCTCTTCTAAAATAGTTTTTTCAGGTTTATACTGAGCGTGTATAAAGGCGTATTACATAAGTAGAGGCTTAGTTTGTACATTAGCATTTTATATCTTGGATTCTTACTAAATCCTTCCTTTTACCAACCTGAGCTGAATAGATCTATATTGATTTCTACTACATGTGTTTATGGTGTTTATTTTGATATGTCTGGGATTAAAAACAAAATTAACAAGCATAATCAATTGTCTTAATGGTAAAAAATGGTGCTTTAGTACCCTTAGTTACATTCTTCTAGGGGGGAGAAGAGAGTGAAGGAGATGTTATAATAAAGGAATCGATTTATTCAATCACTGGGTATAAAAACATTAGCCCTGGGAAAGAGCCTTCCTCTAAGAGCTTTAGCTGCCCAGTCTCACTTGTGTGGCACAAAATGATTTGCATTTTTAGAGAAATTTCATGTCTTCAGTGAGCTCTAGTGAAACATGAATAAATTGCTTTCTTTTCCTCTTTTTCTGACTTTATGAAGCTGAATCCATTAGGGGCTGAGCTGAAGTGTAATGAAATAAAGGCAACAGCTGACATGATGGAAACCCTGGATTAGGTTTCTTACTAGTCCAAGCTCAGCTGTCATGGCCTACATGTCAAGTTAGTGGTCTTCAGGGAGGCTCATGAGTACATGTGGATATTTTTTTTAGCTGCTACATTACAACTGGTCTCCAAAGCAGCCAGAAATTAAATAGAGAAGCAAAGATTAAGAATTAGATAGAGACACAGCAAGCAGTTCACCAGAGAGAGTTGGAGTCAGGCAAATAAACCTTTCCAAGCTTGCTCAAATAAATTTGTTAGTCTCTAAGGTGCCACAAGTACTCCTTTTCTTTTTTCCAAGCTTGCTAACTCACTTCTGTCTGCTAAGCAGGCCTGCTTGTGACCCACCTTGCTCCCTTTGTGCATACTGAGTTTATGTGATTGCTTAAGATGCATGTAAGAGACACTGCTGTTGATATTACTAAGTACATTGGCCTGGCCATGCACTAAAGCAGTCCACAGAGTTCAGCACAAGGGAACATCACTCAACTTGGGAAGAGGACTGTCGGAGGTTAGAATTTTAATTCTTCAGTGTTATACAGCTTCTGAAATATTGGTTTTAGTTGGTGCCTAATCTGGCATTGGGTAAAATCCAAACTGGACCTAGAAGAAATGGAAGTAAGATTGCTAGTTTTATTTTTAATAAATGTGTTTGCAGATCAGAATGGGACTTTGCAATTGGGATACAGGCAAGTTTCAATATTTGTCTCTGTGAAACATCCATACTTCTGCTGTAACAAGTCTGGCTAGGAGAAACTCAAACCTCAAAGCAGCAGCAGACATATTTGAAAGAAGCTTTAATTAAACTTTATTTTGCTTTGTGAGTTTCAGGATGGGGTTAAATTATGGCTTGATCAGGACATGATGAAGAATGAAACAGACGCAGAATAGAAAAGGAGTACTTGTCCCCTGAATAGATATGTGGACAGAGTTGGCAACGGGCTTTGTTGCAAGGATAGGTTCCTGGGTTAGTGGTTCTGTTGTGTGGTGTGGTCTCTACACCAACCTTTCACACAAAGATGGACTACAAGCCGTCAGGAACAGTATCCCCGATAATGTCACAGCTAACCTGGTGGCTGAACTTTGTGACTTTGTCCTCACCCATAACGATTTCACATTTTGGGACAATGTATACCTTCAAATCAGCGGCACTGCGATGGGTACCCGCATGGCCCCACAGTATGCCAACATTTTTATGGCTGACTTAGAACAACGCTTCCTCAGCTCTCGTCTCCTAATGCCCCTACTCTACTTGCGCTACATTGATGACATCTTCATCATCTGGACCCATGGAAAAGAAGCCCTTGAGGAATTCCACCATGATTTCAACAATTTCAATCCCACCATCAACCTCAGCCTGGACCAGTCCACACAAGAGATCCACTTCCTGGACACTACGGTGCTAATAAGCGATGGTCACATAAACACCACCCTATATCGGAAACCTACTGACCGCTATTCCTACCTACATGCCTCTAGCTTTCATCCAGATCATTCCACACAATCCATTGTCTACAGCCAAGCTCTACGATATAACCGCATTTGTTCCAACCCCTCAGACAGAGACAAACACCTACAAGATCTCTATCATGCATTCCTACAACTACAATACCCACCTGCTGAAGTGAAGAAACAGATTGACAGAGCCAGAAGAGTACCCAGAAGTCACCTAATACAGGACAGGCCCAACAAAGAAAATAACAGAACGCCACATCACCTTCAGCCCCCAACTAAAACCTCTCCAACGCATCATCAAGGATCTACAACCTATCCTGAAGGACGACCCATCACTTTCACAGGTCTTGGGAGACAGGCCAGTCCTTGCTTACAGACAGCCCCCCCCAATCTGAAGGAAATACTCATCAGCAACCACACACCACACAACAGAACCACTAACCCAGGAACCTATCCTTGCAACAAAGCCCACTGCCAACTCTGTCCACATATCTATTCAGGGGACACAATCATAGGGCCTAATCACATCAGCCACACTATCAGAGGCTCGTTCACCTGCGCATCTACCAATGTGATATATGCCATCATGTGCCAGCAATGCCCCTCTGCCATTGGTCAAACTGGACAGTCTCTATGTAAAAGAATAAATGGACACAAATCAGACATCAAGAATTATAACATTCAAAAACCAGTTGGAGAACACTTCAATCTCTCCGGTCACTCGATTACAGACCTGAGAGTGGCTATCCTTCAACAAAAAAACTTCAAAACAGACTCCAGCAAGAGACTGCTGAATTGGAATTAATTTGCAAACTGGATACAATTAACTTAGGCTTGAATAGAGACTGGGAATGGATGAGTCATTACACAAAGTAAAACTATTTCCCCATGTTATTTCTCCCCCCCCACCCCACCCCCCACTGTTCCTCAGATGTTCTTGTTAACTGCTGGAAATAGCCTACCTTCTTGTCACCATGAAAGGTTTTCCTCCTTTCCCCCCCTCCCCCGCTGCTGGTGATGGTTCATCTTAAGTGATCACTCTCCTTACAGTGTGTATGATAAGACCCATTTTTTCATGTTCTCTGTGTGTGTATATAAATCTCCCCTCTGTATTTTCCACCAAATGCATCCGATGAAGTGAGCTGTAGCTCACGAAAGCTTATGCTCAAATAAATTTGTTAGTCTCTATGGTGCCACAAGTACTCCTTTTCTTTTTGCGAATACAGACTAACACGGCTGCTACTCTGAGACGCAGAATAGATTTTAAAGAAGAAAGCTGCAACTCAGGCTGATCAGAAATTTTCCAACAGACCGTTTTTCTATCAGAAAATGCTAATTCATGAAAATCTAAATGTTCCATAGGAACATGCCAATTATGACAAAATTTTGACAGAAGCCAGACAAAGTTCCAACAGCAACCTGCCTAGTTTCTTGTCAGCTCACACCTACCTCTGCCATTCCTCCACAGCCCAATCTACCCAGCCCCATGACAGCTCACCTACCCAGGAACCCGGGAGCCTAGGCTCCTCAGCAGCTTACCTGGGAGACAGAGGACGTAGAAGCAGGATTTTTTAAAGTTTACATTCCACTGGAAATTTTGCATTTACAGCTTGTTGTTCTGAAACTAATTTTTTTTTTTTATCAGAAATGAGAAAATTTTCAAGGGCCGGAAACTCCAGTTCTTGCCCAGTTCAAAATGCAACTATATTAACTTTAAGGAGGGTTATTCCAACCCCCCCAAAACCACCATGCATTTATTTGAGTCCTATGTTCCCTGAATAGCACATAATAAATATTCAGAGTTGGCCCCCTTCAACTAATCCCTAGAGTTCAACCCACCTCTGAATCCACTAGCCCTCTCCCTGAAAGGAGGGAGGGTACACAAGAGGAGTACTTTGGTCTTCAAGACTTAAGGTCTTCCTTCCTTCAAGCAAATTCGGACAAAGAAAGTTTGTGAATTATCTCCTGGGTCTCATGTTTACCTCTGGGAATTGGCCCCGTGAGGCTCTTGCCCTCACTGGTTCAAGTTGCAAGGAAATTACAAACTCACTCACAACTACCATCCTTATTCTTTATTAACCTAAAACCAGGCCTCTAGGATACTGCAAGGAAGGTGAAAAAACTCACTAGAAATCCTGTCCATCTTGCCCTGATACACTTTGCCAATATTGCCCCAAGGGAGAAATCCCTTCCTGATCCCCAAAAGTGGTGACCCTGTCAGATGTACAGTTTTTTGGAAAAAAAAGTTCAAACTAATATAGGACAGTGAGGCTGGGACAGCAACTGCAGCAGAATGGCTGCTGCGTGCCCTTAAGGTTTCACATACACCAAAGGGAGTCAATCAAGTCAAGTCAGGCAAGAGGCCCCTCCTGCCTCCACTAGTCACTGGTAGTAAGTAGAGTTGGAGAAGTCTCTCCTCCTCCCACTAATTTCCTGTCCACCCAGGCACAATTTTTGTTTGACTTCTGGCTGGGAGGAAGGTCCCAGTGCAGACAGTCCCTTCATCTCAGAACCGCAGGGGTTTTCTTTCCTCAGCCAGGCTGATCAGACATCTGTCACATTAAGACTGTTCTGTATGAGTTCCATACTGCTGTTGTCACCATAGTATGGGACTGGTGGTGAGGGGTGGGCATTGATTTTAAATTAAATACATATGTTTATTCACCTGCTGGATGTTTCTAGAGCAAACAATGTGATTTGTATGGCATAATCCAAAGAAAATGTTAATTATTAGAGTAATACATTTTAAATAGCTAATAATTCTTTTGATACAATTTAACATATGGAGGGCCAGATCCTCAGCTGATATAGTTCCATTGATTTCAGCACAGCTGCACTGTTTTACATCAGCAAAGGACATTTTTGGCAAAGCGTTTATTTTTAAATTCTATCACTTGCTTACATGTTCTTAAAAATCTCTATAGTACTGTAACTTTCTACAGTAGCTCATAAACCACATGCTGACTGCTAATAAACAGAACATCCATTTCCATTTTTCAATGTAAGCTTTTTCATGTGAATCTGTTTCTCATAAAAAGATCTAGATTGACTGGTCAGAAGGCTGGAGTCCTCTCTTTATCCACAGAAAGAGTTAAAAATGGGCTGTGACAATGTAAGCTTTCTTATACTGTCCCACCAATGTACCTCCACCCTGATCTGGAAGAACCTACCCATTAAATCCCAAACCCTAAATAGACAAACCCAAACATTCTATGCTGTACCAGTAGACTAAACTAAGGACTTACTTATCTTTTTAAAAGTAGATGCTGCAATGTCAGGTCTAATTAAGAGCATTGGGTCTAATCTCACTGTCTGGTGGGAAAATCAGCCAGGGAATCTTTCAGGTGGAAATCTCCACAAAGTTCACCAGGCAGAGGTTTCTTACCTACTGGTCTGGGTGGTGGAGGATGCAGGGCCTGCCCACAAACATGGTTCTTGGTCTCCAGCATTTATCATTATTTTGTGTGTGTGTGTGTGTGTGTGTGTGTGTGTGTGTGTGTGTGTGTGTTACCATCGAACCTAGGACCCCAAGTCATAGACCAAGACCCCATTGTGCTAGGCACTGTACAGAAACAGAACAAAATGACAGTCTCTGCCACATGAAATTTACAATCTAAGTGTAAGACAAGAGATAACAGATAGATGGAGACAGAGGGAGCACAAGGAAACAATGAGACAATATTAGTGTAACTGATAAGCAGTGGTCTCAGTACACTAGCTGCCTAACTCTTGTTAAGTGTTTTCTAGGCTTTAAGGCAAAGGAGAGTTTTAAGGAGAGATTTGAATGAAGATAATGAGATAGCTTGCAGATGTTTACAGAGAGCTTCTCCCATACATAAGGGACAGCATGGAAGAAACAGCTCAATCTGTTTATCTTAACAAAGAGAAGACTAAGGGATGACTTGATTACAGTCTGTAAGTGGCTACATGGGGAACAAATATTTAATAACAGGCTCATCAATCTAACAGAGAAAGGTATAACATGATCCAATGGCTGGAAGTTGAAGCTAGACAAGTCCAGACTGGAAATGAGGCATATATTTTTAACAATGAGAATAATTAACCATTGGAACAATTTAACAAGGTTGTGGTGGGTTCTCCTGTACTACCACTGGCAATTTTTAAATCAAGGTTGTGTGTTTTTCTAAAAGATGTGTTTTAGGGATAATTTGGGGGAAAGTTCTAAGGCCTGTGTTATACAAGAGGTCAGACTAGATGATCAAAATGGTCCCTTCTGGCTTGAAATATGTGAATCTAGGTACTTGTTTGAAAATGTAACAAATAGGCAATGAAGGCTGTCATCATTGTGAGAGTTGAGGCAGGTTCTCCTGTATTCCCCTTCAGGTTCCTGGCAGCACAGTTCTATTTGTTCCCTGCTGTCAAGCCGTCTACAACTAGTAGCTGTCCAGTTCCCCAGTGCTCTGAAGGTGGTAAATCCATCTTCTACAGAGGAGGAGGGAAATCTACGCATGAATCTTAGAGGAAAAAGTGGGTCACTGCAGAGGATAACTTTCTTGCCCGCAAAGGACTCAGATACAGGAAAATGGATTCTTCTATAAAGTTCAATTGTAGGGATTCTGCCTCTGCTTTGAGAGCATCATTGTCTTCTACCCGCTTCTTCCATACCTGCTTAGCCTGAATTGATGCATTCATGGTAAGACTCCTTCAAAGATATAAAGCTTACAAAAAAATCTCCCTGGAATCCTGTTTTGTAGCAGATGCATTCCTAAATTTTTCTTTGCTTCACTGGCTTCGATTTCTGTACCCAGAAGATACTTTTGGCTAAGATCTTGGAAGACAAATTCCCAGGCAGAACACTAATTTATAGTGTCCTCCAAATACCCAGATGACAAACAGTTTGGAAGCCACTGGGCAAAGTAGTCACTGAAGATGCAGTGAAGATGAAGTGCCCCCCCCCCCGCTGCTGGTGATGGCTCATCTTAAGTGATCACTCTCCTTACAGTGTGTATGATAAAACCCATTGTTTCATGTTCTCTGTGTGTGTATATAAATCTCCCCTCTTTGTATTTTCCACCAAATGCATCCGATGAAGTGAGCTGTAGCTCACGAAAGCTTATGCTCAAATAAATTTGTTAGTCTCTATGGTGCCACAAGTACTCCTTTTCTTTTTACTGAAGATGCTGAAAGGCAAAAGTACATATAATTGTATCGAAGAGTAGGCCGGCCTTTAGAGGCTAGCAAACTGCAGAGCCACATTTTAGAAAACAGCGATAGAATAATTTTTCCAGAATAGGAAACTCTCATTGGACCGCACAGAGCACTAGATTAAAAAGCAAAAGAAAGCTAAAATCAAGGACATTTATGTTGAAGCAGGATGATCTATCACTACAAAGTACAGTTCAGCAACAGCAAATGTTAAAAGATTTAGTAATGACTAATGAGATCTTCGTCATCTTGAGACTCCTCAGAGGGGCCCCGATTTTCAGAACATGGGTACTCAGCACTTGCTGATAATCAGAGACCTTGAAGACATCTCACATTGGGCACCCAAAAAATGACCCCAGAAATCATTAATGATTTTTAAAAATCTCTGTTGCGTCTAATGATATATCTCTAATTATTTTGCTCCATAGGAAAAGATGGTGATTGTAAGATGTTAATGTAGTTTTGAATTGTTCCTCTATGTGTTTTTCTTTAATTGTTTATGATTGTATAAAAGCCCAGAATCAGTACAATATTTATTTGAGTTAAGAGTAAGGTATTAAAAGGTGTCATGCACAGCTGTGAAACACAGTTGCATATTAAATGCATAAAGTTGGTTTACAATTAGCAGTAGCTTGGAGTGTTTTGTTACAGGACCAGAGTTAAGGTGATTTGCGGAACAGTGAACAAGACTTTCTATTTTTTGGAATTGGCGTGAATTAGTTGTTATGGTAGTGATAGAATTGCATTTCTAACCTTAGCTTGTGATTTCCATGTTGTTATAGTTTTATTTATGTACTGATGATGTGAGGTGTATTGTTTTGTTTTGCAATATACATAGTAATTATAAGTTAACAGTTTTTTTGCATAAGAATTCAGCAAGAATATGCTTACCACACTAGCTATGATAATTGTATTGTCTAAACTCTTGGAGTTCTCATTGTTTCTCTGCCTCTTCGTGGGATGGGTATGTTTTATTCACATTTCTTAAAATATGCATTACGTACATAAAATATGCACACATAATTAATGCATTTGTAAAAAATCTGTATATGCTATCTATACTTTTGTATTCATGTGAAAACAAATGTAAATATCTTCAAAATTTGAAGAAAAGGCTCTTCAGACTTATTAAGACATCTCTTTGAGCAAAGTTATTTTAAAAAATGTTTTTTTTAAAGCATCTTTCTGATTTGGGATAAATCTTCAGCTGTGGCCAAACTGTCCTCAGGGAAGGAGCAAAAGTGGTTTATGCCACCTTTTTGACCCCCTCACCCAAATCCTGGGGCCAGCCAGGTGCCAGTTTGGCTTCCACTGGAATATAGAGCAACCTCAGGTCTGTTTTAAGTTGTGCTGGCTAGTAACAGCCCCCAAGGGACTGTTTTGCCATCTAGGGAGCATAAGAGCACTCCAGTCATGCTCCCTTACTCTGACACACCCCTTTCATCAGGGTTGAAGGGGGGTGAAAATAAGCCAGCTCTTTGCCTCTTGGGATTCCCTTACACAATGGGGAATCCCCAACCAGCTGGTTTAGCTGACTTTCAACCTGCTTTGTGCAGCGGGAAAATGTTGAAAGAATAGGAAATTTTCAAAGCATCACATCTGAAAAAATTCCTTTCTTGACTTCTCCCAAACTTGAGGAGGGGAGTGGAGTGGAGTGGACTCTAGCCACAGATAAGATGCTGTATTCAAATTTTAGGAGAATAATTTGGGTGAAGTGTCAGGAGGTTGAAGATTAGGATAATAACAGTCAACTGTCTGCATCTTTTTTTTTTATGAAAGGACCAATTCTCCCATGAGGAGGACCTTCTAGAAAGCTATTAGTGTTTTTGAAGACCAATGCTTGTTTATGTCACGAACATTCATTTATGTTTGCATAGATCACTAGTGACAGTCCTCCTATGCATCCGATGAAGTGAGCTGTAGCTCACGAAAGCTTATGCTCAAATAAATTTGTTAGTCTCTAAGGTGCCACAAGTACTCCTTTCCAGTCCTCCTATCCTTTCTCTTTTGTTCTTACCTGACAATTTCCTTTCTTTGGCTATCTGTAGGCAACAATCCAACCTATATTAAGAAAGAGCCCATTCAGAGTTGAGTATTCAACAGGTGGCTTTTGTGAAGGTGTTATCTCACTATATGCTACATTAATGTGTAGTTTTTGGGATGATTACAGGACTGAAAAGATATCAAGGTTGCTCAAAAGTCTGATGTCTGCCCCAACCATGAAAGAGAGAAACTTGTCTGATTGCTGTTGGATATATGCATAAGCGAGGAAAGGAAGTTATCAAGTAGGGACAAATTTGTATCCCATTAGGCCTTCCCATCCTAATAAAAAAAAATTGTGCTCTCCTTACAGTTTTTGTGGTCCCAAGAGTGTCTACATTTAACAGAACATAAAGTAAGTTCTGCTTCCAATTCATAAACCTGCCCCAAACTATTAAGCCTTTAATCAAATAAACCTACCTATTCAGTATACCTGCTGTAATTTGTTTAGGGCTCCCATCGGTACTCATAAAGACTCATTCATTGCCTCATATAATACATAATCTCAAAAGAGAACCAAATGAAGCATTTTTACAATCTAAATTAAACAACTTTGTCTAATGAAAGTAGAGGTGTCTCCTTCCTAACTAGGCTGGAATCCCTAAGGGTCTTGTATTTATTTATTTACTTATTTTTACTTTTAACAAATTGGCCTAGGAGGATCTGAAAGCTAAGTTAACTGAGCTGACTCCGATGTTTCTCTTTTTCTGCCTGCTCACCAAGCCTGAAATATGTGCAGGCAGGTCTACAGTTGACTGTATTAAAGTAAATATTCATCCACAAACTTATTCTAAAATGCAGCTGGGTAAATTCCCATCCCCTTGCTTACCCTACCATGTAATATCTCTGATGTTCAGAAATCATCTCTATCATACATGGCTCTTAAAAATACCTACAATTAATAAATACTATGATTCACTAACCTGGCTCATTTGTATTATTTCCCCCATGGAAACATTTGCCTATGTTAGCACCTAGAGACACTCAAGGCTTACAGTGCATGGCAGAACAGTAAGATGCTTTCAGTCTCATGTGATATTCAGGTTTTAGTGTAAAATAAAATTAAAGCATTCACAAAATGGAAACTCTGCAGATAAAAATCTCCTTTCTATTAAGCAGTGAAAGTGTGTATGTGTGTGTATGAAAGAGAGAGAAAGAGACCCTAATCAGCAAACATTTTTCACTAAAAATGCAATTTTGGGC